>NC_090646.1:501208569-501911980 GCF_040937935.1 Hyperolius riggenbachi
CATTCACAAATGATTCCTGGAAGCTTCTCCAGGGTCTCACATGGCACATGTAAGGACTGACTTAAGATCTGCTTCAAGCTGGAGTTGACTGATAATGCGCAAATGAGCTGCGCTTCGCTATGTAAGATAAACATATGCTGGATTTTCTTCATATTTTTACATTGTGCAAACAAAAAGAGCAGTGTGCGGTCTCCCTGGAGCGCTATTAGCCCCGCTGCGTGTGGCTATAGCAGCTGGTAATGAGCAGAAAAGTCCTCCTCAGCTTTGGTCACTCGTTTCTCTATGCGTTCCAGCAGTGGGGGAGGGGTGCCTTGGAAGGGGCATGTTAAAGCTTTCTTCCTCATAAAACACCATGCTTATGGCTGGTGGTCATGGCCCTTTGGACGCCCCCTGGCTCTGTGGGATGACCAGTAATGAGGGTCACCCTTTTGCCAGCTAATGTGTATGGGGTTCTTTCTAAGACCCCTTAACACAGGCTCTCGTGGTGTAAAAGTCAAAACAAGATATAACTATGTTATTTCTGCGTTACATTTATAGATGTCTTGGTTTCTTTTGTTAGGGACAGCCACGTATAACTCTCTGCTTCTCCCATGTTACAAGAAGCATATTTTGTCGAAGCTGTGATGAAACAGAAAAAGGAACGCATGGACATCGGGAGCCCTTCTGCTGTATTATCGAAGGATAATTGGTTCAAAATAAGAGTATATTATACTCACAAGTATGGGTTGCTAATAGAAGCAACCACTCGTCTGGGCATGTGGGGAAATCCCGTCCCCACTCGGTCTTTTAGCGGTCGGTCGCTGCTCCTTAAAAAGACTTCACTTCACCAAGGTGTAGTGAAGACCCCACTCTGTGGGGTGGTACAACAGGATACAGTAGAATAGTAGGTGCTCTTGATGCAAAACGTATATATGTGTGTATCTTATAACAATAAATTCAAGGAAAATAATTTTTATATACTGTATATACTATGATGCACATAGTTATATGTGCATCATAGTATATACAGTATGTAAAAATTAGTGGGTTATACTATGATGCATATATATGGGTGTCCTGAGTGTCCATATTTGTTTGTTTTTAAGCACCCTATTTGACCTGAGGAAGCAGTTTGAGCCGCAAAACGCGTTGTCTGAAGTGCTGTCTAATAATAAATATCAAAATTCATTTTATAAGTGGATGTCTCCTTATATAAGGTAGGCAAGAATTTTCCTTGAAGTTATTGTTATAAGAAGGATATTTTCATCTTGCTTAAAGGAATACTTAAGTCTAAAAAAAAAAAAGATATTTACTCACCTGTGGCATCCCTCAGCCCCCTGAACCTGGATGGTGCCCTCGCAGCCCCGCTCCGATCGTCCTGTCCCCACCGGCGGCTACTTCCGGGTATATGTTATACGCTATAGCAGCATAGAGGGTGGTATAGCGGCTGGGAACGCGGAAAATCACTCGCGTTCCCAGCCTGTCGGCGGCTGTCGCCGAACCCGGAAGTAGCCGCCGGCGGGGACAGGACGATCGGAGCGGGGCTGCGAGGGCACCATCCAGCTTCAGGGGACTGAGGAATGCCCCGGGTGAGTAAATATCATTTTTTTTTAGACTTAATTATTCCTTTAAATAATCTTGCTTGCAAGCAGTATCTTCTCTGTGTCACTTGCAGACTCATTCTATGATGACAAAAAACAAATTAACCCTTTGCACACTCGCATGCAAATGTTCAAACAAATGCATTCACAGATTCACTTCTCCAGGCACCACTGTTGTCCCTACAGCTAAGTTAAAAGCCGGGGTCTTAGTTCACAAAAGAATGCATTCTCTTGCTTGGTCACGTACACTGCGCAGATAATAACTTATTCCTTAATAACTTATTTTAAATGTCCAAACTAGAGGTGATGTGCCTGGATATCTATGTTTCTTTTCTCATTCTATGATGAATGAACAAATGCAGTTCCCCTGGGTCTTTTCTCTTCAGAGTCTGGAGCTCAGTGGTTGTAATCCCACTAGCTATGCTTACATTCATACACTTAACTGGATGATGTGCCAAAATGATGCATCTGCTTTGGATCATGGTGGGACAGCTGATTTGAATTTCCCACCACTGTAACCTTATTGTAACATAGCCACATTACCTTGTTGTATCATTACACCAAACTGACAAATGTAGTTAAAGTGGATCTGAACTCTTGGACAGGACAGAAGGAAAACAGAGAGAAATGCACCCTGTATGTATGTAGAGAGTTTAGGTTGTTTAATTCCCCCTCATGTGTGACTATACACAAGATGTAATTTGATCCCTCAGCTGTGTCAGCTGACTGCCACGGCAGAGAGGTAATTGGTAAACACAGGATGTTAATAATATGTCTGCTTCTGTAAAAGCAGGAAGTAGAAACACTGCGGATTTATTGCAGGATTTGTATTAGCTGTAAAAAAGAAATGTTTTTCTTTAAAGGTTATTATGCTGTTGGGTATATTATAGAGCAGAGAGGAAGTTCTGAGTTCAGGTCCGCTTTCGGATTAAATCAGTTAATATGTAAGAACTGGAAGAGGAAGCATGCTGGGTACAGTGTTTCTCAATTATTTGTCATCACAAAAAGTAATGGTGGTTGGGGTTGCTTAGCCAAGATGGGAGTGCTTATCTAATCAATCTATTGTCAGGGCAGTAGGAGAGCACCATAAACCTACTTTCCTTGTTAACAGGCACGTCACCAGGCCAGGAGACCTCCAAAGAGCTCCTGTGCTCACCACAAATGGGCATACTGCTTTTGTAAGGGAAAGCTCCACTCCCACCCCTTGTGACCCAACCTTCCTCCAAGGATCCATCTGAAAATGGCGCCTGCGAATAATGGTGCACGGTGTTGACGCTAATCCGTTTGTTGCTTATTGCTATTTAATGTTACAGCCTAATCGTTATTTAGCTCTGTTTATTTTATTGAAAAATAGCGTTAACATTGTATCGTTATTTATCGTTGTAAAAAGTGGTGATATAAAAGGTATACCTAACCCTACTCTCACACAGAACCCTCTCTGTACCTATCCCTAACCCCTAGACCCCCCCCCCCCCCCGGTGGTGCCTAACCCTAACCACCCCCTGGTGGTGTCTAACCCTAAGACCCTCCTGGTGGTGCCTAAACCTAAGACCTCCCTGGTGGTGCCTAACCCTAAATTTCCCCTAGTGGGGCCTAACTCCTAACCAACCCCCTGGTGGTGCCTAACCCTAAGACCTCCCTGGTGGTGCCTAACCCTAAATCTCCCCTGGTGGTGCCTAACCCTAGGACCCCCCTGGTGGTGCCTAACCCTAAATCTCCCCTGGTGGTGCCTAACCCTAAGACCCCCTGGAGGTGCCTAACCCTAAATCTCCCCTGGTGGTGCCTAACCCTAACCTTGATAGTGTTACATTAACCACTTGCCGACTGCCCACAGCCGGCGATAAAGTGGACACCGAAAGGACCGCAATACGCCCATGGGTGTTGCGTCCTTCTGGCATGCCGGGGGAGCGATTGCGTCACTGGTGACACGCGGTTCCCCCTGCAACTGGCTCCACCCACCCGCGACGACAACCCGCCAGCCGTTCGGAAGCGCCGGCGGGTTGTTAACCCCACGATCTCCGCTACAAAGTGTATAATACACTTTGTAATGTATACAAAGTGTATTATACAGGCTGCCTTCTGCCCTGGTGGTCCCAGTGTCCGAGGGACCACCAGGGCAGGCTGCAGCCACCCTAGTCTGCACCCAAGCACACTGATCTGCCCCCCCTGCCCCCTGATCACCCACAGCACCCCTCAGACCCCCCCCTGCCCACCCCCAAGAGCACTGTTTGCACCCAATCACTCCCCTAATCACCCATCAATCACCCCCTGTCACTGCCACCCATCAATCAGCCCCTAATCTGCCCCTTGTGGGCAATCTGATCACCCACCCACACCATCAGATCGCCCGCAAACCTGCCGTCAGATCATCTCCCAAGTGCATTGTTTACATCTGTTCTCTCCTCTAAACACCCACTAATTACCCATCAATCACCCCCTATCACCACCTGTCACTGTTACCCATCAGATCAGACCCCTATCTGCCTCTAGGGCACCCAATCACCCACTTACACCCTCAGAATGCCCTCAGACCTCAGCCCTGATCACCTTGCCAGTGCATTGCTTGCATCTATTCCCCCCTCTAATCACACCTTGAGACACCCATCAATCACCTCCTGTCACCACCTGTCACCCCCTAGCACACCTACTCATCAGATCAGGCCCTAATTTGCCCCATGTGGGCTCATGATCACTCCGCCAAACCCTCAGATCCCCCTCAGACCCCCTTCCGATCACCTCCCCAGTGCATTGATTGCATCTATTTTCCCCTCTAACCACCCCCTGAGACACCCATCAATCACCTCCTGTCACCCCCCTAGCACTGCTATCCATCAGATCAGGCCCAATACAACCTGTCATCTAAGAGGCCACCCTGCTTATGACCGGTTCCACAAAATTCGTCCCCTCATAGACCACCTGTCATCAAAATTTGCAGATGCTTATACCCCTGAACAGTCATTTTGAGGCATTTGGTTTCCAGACTACTCCTCACGGTTTTGGGCCCCTAAAATGCCAGGGCAGTATCGGAACCCCACAAGTGACCCCATTTTAGAAACAAAAAGACACCCCAAGGTATTCTGTTAGGTGTATGACGAGTTCATAGAAGATTTTATTTTTTGTCAAAAGTTAGCGGAAATTGATTTTTATTGTTTCTTTCTACGATTCAGTATGAGCTTTTAACCGTTCTGTGATAATTATTAATAAATTTACATTTATATAAGTAATATATAATCTTTAATTGAAATGCCGCATTGGGATTGAACCAATTACCTCCCCCTGGGGCGCTGTCTACTGCTCCCACCCCTATTCTCCTTAAGTGCACCCACTCTACTTTTATATCACCTCTTTTTCTTCTGCTACTTTCACACCTGCGGGTTCACTATTCCTCTATTCACCCTCTTCCCCTCCGGGTTTGCTAATTCTCCAGTTTGCCCTTTGAATATAACGCTATAGCATCTAATTACCAACCAAGGCTAATAAGTCAGATATGAAAAATAAGATATTTTATATCCCACTGCAGCTAATTTTACGCATGATCTGAGCACCTTGTAGTAGCTCCATGCGAAGCAGGACTTTGTACGCATGATTCTTAAGGCGACGCGCATAGGCGTCATTTTTGACGCCTGTACGCGACCCATCATGCGGAAACGTTGCGTTTTAAGAGCGTTATGCAGGCTTAGGGCATGATAGGTCCGCGTGCGCCTACGTCATTTTCTGACGCGTATACGCGGCCTTTTCATGCGTAACCAAATGCGTTCCATCGCGCTCACAGGTTATAGGGCATGGGCATTTTCCATTTCCGGAGGGGGCGTGGTTCACTACGGCGAATCGGAAGTGCCGCCAGCTGCACTTCCAAAAGCTTCGCCGACTTTCCAGCACGGCTGCACACTTCACCTTTGAGAAAGCCTGGCGCAAGCCTTGCGAAACGGTCGTTAGGCCGTGCACCCAGTGGCACCCACTACCGCTGCCTCCCACCTGTACCCAGCCGAATTTCAAGACACAATGATGGTATGTGTATTTTTCTCATTGCATGATCAATCAATGTATATCATGCCTGCTGATGCACTTTAATTCACCACATGTGATACTTTTTTGTTCAATAAACACTATAGTGCCAGACTTTTTTTCTCCATGTCTTTTTGACTGCTTTAGGACTCTCTCCTCTGCTAGTCTTGAGCACATATTGTACTGGGTACTACATCTGTTTTTGACTGCATTACCCCGAGTGCCTGCCTGCTCTCCCATACACCCACGCTGCATTGAAGCAGTCATTTCTGCAAAAGGATTCCCGACCAAGTATTGAGTGCATAACTGAACATAATTATTTGAAGGTTGACTTTTTTTGTTTTAAAAACACTTTTCTTTTATTGGTCGCATAAAATATGCTAATTTTTTGAGATAGGAAATTTGGGTTTTCATGAGCTGTATGCCAAAATCATCAATATTAAAACAATAAAAGGCTTGAACTACTTCAGTTGTGTGTATTTGAATCTAAAATATATGAAAGTCTAATGTTTATCAGTACATTACAGAAAATAATGAACTTTATCACAATATGCACATTTTTTGAGAAGATCCTGTATGTGTTGGTTATAGTAATGTTATAAAAATTTAAATGACCACAATCGGGAAAAAATTTAATATCTAAAACACATGTGTAAACACTTAGAATAAAATAGATTTCTCCTAGAATAAAATGCACTATAAATTATTTTTCTCCTATGTTGCTTACAGTAGGCAGTAAAAGTCTGGCAGATCTGACAGGTTTTGGAATAGTCTATCTCTTCTTGTAGGATTCTCAGTATATAACATAGGCAAAAAGTAACTTATAGTTCATTTTAATCTGGGAGAAGTGTACTTCTTCTACACATGTATTTTCCATTTTACAATTATTCACAGTAGTGATCCTTTAAAGTGCCCAGCCCTACCTCACAAGTACCACTGTCAGAACAATACACGTCAAATCTGTTCAGCTCGGTTTACACTGAGCCGGATCACCAAGGGCCAACCAAAGCAGGCCGTGCAATGCCTGCTCCAAGAGGGTGTTGTGGTCTGGTTGGAGTCTGGAGCAGATTCGTTTCCACCATAGTCCTCTGTGGGAAACATCTGCTGTTTGTAAAAATCATGCAGGTCCAATTTTTGCATTGCATTGGATCTGTTGCAGACTGTCAAGTGTGAATGGATTCTATTAATAACACAGGATCTGTAAGTTATACTGATCCAACAAAACTGAAAAAAATGTCTCTTTTGCATTGGAATGTAAGCCGAGCCGTAGTGGTGAATAATCTTCACAAAAAAGTTATACTGTTGTAACTACCATATTTATTCCATGGATAAATTGTGCTATGTAGTGGGCAGTGGGAAGAAGGTACCAGGGAATAGCAATCTTCAGCTTCTTGATCCTGTTCAATTTCCAGGGGGTGGACGAGGATGGCAATCTTATGTGGCTTCTTATTGCACACTTCCTGTGTTTAAAGTGGAACTCCAGTGATGATAAATCATGTATACATTATTTAGTCAGTGTTTGCTCATTGTAAAATCTTTCCTCTCCCTGATTTACATTCTGACATTTATCACATAGTGACATTTTTACTTCTGGCAGGTGATGTCAGTGGAAATAGCTGCTGCTTGCTTTTTAGGCAGTTGGAAACAGCTGTTGTTTCCCACAATGCAACAAGGTTCACAGACAGGAAACTGTCAGGACCATGTGTAACGATTGTGGAACTTTCTCCGTGATCAGCGCACAACGCGTGCGCTGATACGGCGGAAATCCTCCACAAGCATATAATTGCAGGAACCCAGCAAAAGGTGCTACGCACCCGTAGAGGGAAATTCCTGTCGGCAGATGGCGCTGAGGAGTGCAGAGGAACCAATCCTCTGTACCTCCACAAATGCCAGACAGGAATTGTACGAAGCGCAGAACGCAATCGCAAGGGAAGCGATTGCGAATGAGAACGAGCAAAGGGACAGGTTGTATGTGTGTGCGCCAATCTAGTCGCCACCCCGCGACACAGCGCACACACAACAGCAGATACGAAACAGAAACGCAACCACAACAAAGGCAATTGCCAAAAGTGACACAAGGCAGATCAGAACAGAATACGAGGATAGCAAAGGCACAGCAAACGCTAACTGAACGCAAACACCGCACTCATTCGCAACAGTGCACGCGTTCATGTGCGGTCTCCACGTGATAAGCACAATAGAGACAAGCACGCCTAACTAACCATCGACAGACAAACATGTAACAGAGGACGCGAGCGCTTGCTTAACGGTTACCTCACCGAGCCTCCAGCAAGCGTTCGTAGCAGACAAGACAGACACACGAAAACAGGGACAAGCGAGAGATAGGATCCACAGCACTAGCGAAAGTGGCTAGCGCGATCCAGGAAGACAGAACAGAAGGATCCACAGTACTAGCGCAGGATGCTAGTGCGATCCAGGTACAGAGTAGCAGAACAGAAGGATCCACAGCACTAGCGCTAGGCGAGTGCGATCCAGGCAGACAGAGTAGCAGAACAGAAGGATACACAGCACTAGCGGAAAGTGGCTAGCGCGATCCAAGGAGACAGAACAGAAGGATCCACAGCGCTAGCGCAAGATGCTAGTGCGATCCAAGTGAGACAGATCAGAAGAGATAGCTGGTAGAAACCGCTGCACCAGCTATACTCCAAGAACAGAGATCAGAATGATTTCCTGTCGACCACCGCTGGGACAGGACAATCGCAACATAACAAACAAAACAGATAAGCAATCCTAACTGCACTAAGGAAACCTGCCTAGTGCAGTTTTCCAGGAATTACTCTAAGCTGATCTTCAAACAGAGAGCAAGGCTGACACTCCTCCAGGAGTGTTTCACAGGAAGGAATCCTTATGACCAGCAAAGCATTGTGGGACACACATAGTACTCATAGTACACGCCTCCAATGAATGTGGCCAGGCAATTTGCATGACAACGTATGCAAATTCCTCAGCAAGCACAAGCTGCAAAACTGACAGAAGGTCTCCTTTCCAGAGTCCTGCAGCATGCAAACCTAAACAATGGTCAAAAAGCTGCCTGCCTGCACAGGCAGCTGAGCAGATCATTACACCATGGTCCTGACATCACACTGTGGGAAAGGTTTCAACACAATATCAGCCATGCAGAGCCACCTGATGATCAGTTTGAGAAAGATTTCTTGTGTAAAAGGGGTTATCAGCTATTGACTGCGACGAAGTTCAATTCTTGGTCACGGTTTCTCTTTAAAGTACAATATGATGCATTAAATGTTCACTCAGAAAGGCTATTGTGCTTTATGACATTTTTCATAAAGGAAAAGCATGTGTTGCTATGGAGTTCTTACATTTCATATGATTGCTGAATGGTGCTTTTTAACCATGTGATACTGGGCTGAAAACAAAGCGCTGCAATGCTTTGATGTGACCGCCAAGCCATCTAGAAACTATTCTAGTGTATGATTTATGTGAATGACCATTTATCTGGAAGTTTATAAATGAATCACTTAAAGGCGATCTATCCCGCTCTGTGCTGAAGGGGTTAATAATCAGGGATACAATCATACATAGCCCTATGACAGGAGATGCAAATGGTCTCTGCATCTTGACAAAAGAATTATACAGACGAGTTCAGTGTATAATAATATATTGTGTAGCCTCAAATACACTTTTCACATTTATACAATGAGCTGCTGCATTAAGTAGTGGGTTGCCACAGGCAGAGATAACAGCATTGCAAGGCACTGAAGAGCAGTCTATTAATACGCGGTGCCATAGGAATCTCTGTTCCAGGTCACTCAATAGCCCAGACACACTCCCTCAGGTCACTTACATGGGCTTTGAAAAGAAAAGAAAAATGACATCTGTCAACTACCATTTGTACGCGCCACACAGCCACTGACTACCTCTGTATAGCACAGACATGGTATTAGATTTGAGTTAAAGTTCATCTGCGGTGCACTGTGGAATGATCTTCAGATACAGCTGAATACAATTTCCAGAGAGGCCGCACATGGTAAAGAGCAGTCTTTTCAGCAGATCATATTTAAAGTGTACCTAAACTGACGTGTGACGAGATGAGACAAACCTGTGTACATACATTATGTCACAAAAGTGAGTACACCTCTTACGTTTTTGTAAATATTTTATAATATATTTTCAGGGGACGACACTGAAGATGAGACACTTTTAGCATGAATTAAGGTTTATAGTGCAAAATCAGCCTATCAGCCAGGGCTGTAAGTAGAGATCATGGGGGCCACTTGAAAAACTTTGAAGGGGCCCCCCGATGGTCACACCCTTTCCCTTGCCTACCCCTGGTGACCCTCACAGATTTGGGGCCCATCTAGCAAGGCTCCTAAAACAAGTGTGGACATTGTAATTGTGCAGCCAAGGATATGTGCAGCCACAAAAATACCTGATCTGAATGATGGACCCCTTTACCGGAGGGAGTGATGTAGTAGGCCCCCCCTGCAGTCACAGGGGCTGTTGCCCTGTAGTTATACTGCTGCTATCAGCCTGTAACAATGGCTATTCAATAGTAAATCTCTAAAGCGATATTGTAGGTCTGTGGAGATTCTCATGGACTTATTAAAATAATAAATGAAAGTGGATTTTACCCGCACTGTGATCGATCAGCACTTCAAGAGATCCTGAAAGCAAAAAATATTAAAACAAACAGTTACATAAGGGGAGGGAAACCTCTGGATCCTCTAGAACAGGACTTCCCAACCTTGTCCTCAAGTGCCACCAACAGTGCATGTTTTACAGGAAACTGCACCAGGTGAGGTAATTAGTACATTTGAAATAGTCGCGGTCAAATTTAGGCGCGATTTATCGGGAAAAGAAAAATATCGTAATTTAGAAATATCGATAATTTAACGGTATTTGTAATGTAAAATCGATAATTCTGACTATTATTATTACAGGTATAAGACTGATGTAGAGAAGAAGACAGCCGGCACCATCCAATATAAATGTTCTTTTATTCTTCCATTTCCATAACAGCCATAATTGCAACGTTTCAGAGTAACATCAACTCCTTTCTCAAGCTAGGCTGTACTATGTTGAATATAAGGTATAAGACTGATGTGAGATGAAAACGAAAATATAATAACGTTAAATATCGTAATGTAATTCAACAACACAGCTTAACCCAACCCTACTCTCACACAGAACCCTCCCTTGGTGGTGCCTAACCCTAACCACCCCCCTGGTGGTGCCTAACCCTAACCCCCATGGTGGTGGCTAACCCTAAATGTACCTAACCCTACTCTGACACAGAACCCTCCCTGTACCTATCCCTAACCCCTAGACCCCCCTATTGGTGCCTAACCCTAACCACCCCCCTGGTGGTGCCTAACCTTAAAACTCCCCTGGTGGTGCCTAACCCTAACCACCCCCTGGTGGTGCCTAACCCTAACCACCCCCCTGGTGCTGCCTAACCCTAACCACCCCCCTGGTGCTGCCTAACCCTAACCACCCCCCCTGGTGGTGCCTAACCCTAAAACTCCCCTGGTGGTGCCTAACCCTAACCACCCCCCTGATGGTGCCTAACCCTAAAACTCCCCTGGTGGTGCCTAACCCTAACCACCCCCCTGGTGGTGTCTAACCCTAAATTATCGTAAATACTTTATATATTTTTGTAAATAGAAATGTCAAATATCGGTATTACATCTGTGCAGTGAATGTTATATTTTCGTAATTACAAAATTATATGTATTTGGACAGAATTTGCTTACATTCCATCATTAAACATGTTCATTTACCGTTATTACACCAAAAGACTTTTTAAGTTATCGTTATGACTGACATCATTTTTCTTTATTTAGCGTTATGATATTCGTTCTGATATATTATCATAAACTTTCAATTACCGATATTACCGATTCCACAACACAATTAGGAATATTACCGAGTTTACTTTATCGATTTACGTAAAATATCGATTTTAGGCACTTGCGCCCAAACATATGCAAAATTGAGTGTAAATTTACAAAAACGATAATTAACATTAGAAATATAGCCGCGCCCATCTGATTATGTTAAAAAAAGAAATATAGCCGCGCCCAAATCTATTAGTGCTATTTTTAGCTGATCCGTCTCAGCACTGCTGATTAACTACCTCTGTGGATTTCCTTAAAACATGCACTGTTGGTGGTACTTGAGGAATGGGTTTGCAAGCCCTGCTCTAGAGGCTTTCCACTCTATTCTCAGGTCCTCCCTCACGGCCTGGGACACTCCTTAATTTCGGGGGAAAAAGTGAGGCCGTGCTGCACCTGCACAAGCATGGCCGAGCCTGTAGCATGGAGCTGCTCATGTACGAGTGACTCTGGCTTACTGTGCTTTCACGTGTCTGAAGAGGAGCATGGCCATAAGGTCCCTACCAACAAGATCTTGTCAATACTATTTGGGGGGCATAGTGACGGGGGACTGGAGGATGGCATAGGAAGCCTCCAGAGGCTTCCTTCTTTGGTAAGTATATCTTTTTTGTACTCAACCCGAGGTTCGCCTCGGGTTCACTTTAACATGACCTTGGCAAATCACCCCCAGTAAATACCTCTTAACTTGATTTTGGACTATTAGGGCTTGATTCACAAAGCCATTCTAACTGTTAGCACGCTGGTGAAAAGCCCATTAGGCGTGATAAAATAAACTCGTGCGCAAAGTTTTTGCGTGCGTAAGGTGTTACGCGAACAAAGTTTAACGCGTGCAACGCCATTAAACCCTATGCAACGTTTCACGTGCACCGGACTTTTCCCCCAAAGCGGTGCTAACCTACTTAGTGCCATGCTTATCACGCCCAAAAGTCTTTAGGCGTGCTAACTAGGTTAGCACCGCTTTGTGAATCAAGCCCTTAAAGTTGTCTGAAAGTCAGCATCTCTACTTTGCTCTAAAAGATTCCTCACAGCTTGAAAGCTACTATCCCAGTTTTTTCTTTTTTTTTAGCAGAACATCACTGAAATGATTAAACAAAGCACCTTGTCCTGCTATTCAGCTTCAAATCCGCATCCAGACTGGAGATAACAGTATACGTGTTTGCATTCCAATGTTGATACATGTGTATAAACACAGTGTAACAAGTGAAAAGAAGCTCTCTGTGAAGCTCTCTGTGCTTCAAGCACACAAACAGCTCAGAGCCAATTAGAAGATGTTAATATATAATGAAAAGCAGTTTGAATAAAATACAATACAATGGCAGGCTTCAGGGAAAGATAAACTACACTTTGGAAACTTGTAATTTGTAAACAGACAATATTACTTATGCACAAAAGCAAATATGATACCTGTATGAGTAAAAGTAGAAAAACACATTTTTATTGAATGTTATGTAGGAGTTTGAGACCACTTTAACATTATAGTGTATGTCAGCTTCAACATGCCAATACCAACATTGCTACGAGTTGTTATTTGCATAGCAAATAGACACCCACATGACAATACCTGGACCGGAAACATTGCTGTATGGCTTGGGGATAGGAAACACTGCTAAACTCACCACAACAAGGAATCTCATTCTGTTACTGTTTGATAGTTATATAGTGCCAACATCTTCTGCAGCGCTGTACAAAGTATATTACCTTGTTACTTACTCACCCTCAGAGGGGCTCACAATCTAATCCCTACCATAGTCACATGTCTATGTATGCATCGTGCAGTGTATGTATCAGTCTAGGGCCAATGGAATTAACGTATCTGTATTTTTTTGGGATGTGGGAAGAATCCCGATTACCTGGGGGAAACCCACGTAGACACGGGGAGAACATGCAAACTCCTTGCAGATAGTGCCCTGGTTGGGATACGAACTACCACTACCCAACCCTGCAAGGCGAGAGTGCTAAACACTACGCTACCATGCTGCCCAGGCTACCGTGCTGCCCAGTAGTACAGTGAAGTTCAGTTTCTCCTGTAAATGTTTTTATTGACTATTGGGGCATGGCAAGGTTATTCTGACACTGTAACATTGTACTTTTACTGTGTACTGCTAAACAATCAAGGATTGTGGTCATCTTCTACTTTCACGTCTTGTTCAATTATTTGAAGCTTTTGAACTGGATAACTGGATGAAAGAAAGCAGAGGCGGGACTGAAACTTTTAATACATCAAAGGACTCAGCAGAGTTCAAGAGTGGGCTATTTCACACGGGATGAGAGAAGATAGCAGCTTAGAGGTTCACGGGGAAGTCTTGATCTTTTTCCTGTGAGTGTTTTTTTTCCTGAACAACAGGTCCATTTCATAAATCTAGTTACCATATAAGGCCCCACTTAGTTTTTCCATTTAGTCTTTCCATTTATTAAGAGTTTCTGAATGGAAGTTATGAACACAACAGAGAGCCGCACTGCAGTTGAGGTTTTTGTAGAGCAGGTTGGAGAGGAATAGGAAAACGCTGATTGCTTTTAATGATAAGGCTTCCCTAGATGCACATGTCTTTTCATCAGCAGGCATATAACTTGATTGTGAACTTGAACATTTAAAACAGAATTCACGACCACAGGCAGCACTCGGTCTGCTTTCTATGTAATTTACAGTCTGTCAATCTAAATTCTTTGCAGTCCATGTAACCCTCTCAGTTAGGCTGCAAAAACACACTTAGGGCATTCCACATGAGATTTAGAAGAGGGTGCTCTGCATATATTCCTTATGCCTAACAGCAATACTCAGCCTTAGCGAGTTGGAAGACATGGGATTGTGCAAATCGGGATTCAGCACAGTGCAAGCCATTATGAAATGCAAAGATAACATTTTGTGTTTGCCAAGTATGAGAAAGGCCAACTATTGCTATGGGCTTCTTCACACCAGATGCATTTCCCTACATTTGGCTTTCCTTTTCAACACAATCAAAATGCAAAAGCAATGTAATGCCTCCGTGTCTGTGCAGGTTTCCTCTCTAGTTTCTTTCAATATGTCAAAACGTACTTGTGGGTTAATTGGCTTCCCTCCAAAATGAATAGTAGCGGGAGATTGTGATCGCCTCTGAGGGACAGCAAGTGATGTGACTGGATAGGTTTCCTCAGTTAGTGTGTGCTTTATTACTACAGTATAATCCCGTTATAGTAAACTCCAAAGGACCGAGGAAAGAGGTTTACCATATCAGACGGTTATCAGAAATTGTCTTAGAAATGGCCCACCATGCCCTGGTACATTCTCTACTGTAAAGGACCAACTCCGTCCTCCAGTTGGAGGTACAGTACAAGCACTTGCACATGTGGTGGACTAAAACAATAGGACCACTATCGTGAAAAATGGTAAAATTTAAAATACATGTAAACATATATAAATAAGAAGTATTATTTTTCCAGAGTAAAATAAACCATAAGTTACTTTTCTTCTATGTTGCTGAGACTTACAGTAGGTAGTAGAAATCTGACAGAACCGACAGGTTTTGGGCTAGTCCATCTCTTCATGGGGGATTCCCAGCAAGGCTTTTATTCTTTATAAAGACATTTCCTGAAAAGGATTTATACAATGTCGCTGGCCAGCCTCCCTGCTTACTGCACATATTTTTGGCAGTTGGACAGAGCAACTGCCAGTCACTAACCCCTGAGAATCCCCCATGAGGAGATGAGCTAGTCCAAAATCCCCCATGAGGAGATGAGCTAGTCCATTGAAATCTGAAGTGTTTTCAAAGTGTATACGCAACAAACCCCTGAGAATCCCACATGAGGAGATGAGCTAGTCCAAAATCCAAAATCCCCCTGTCGGTTCTGTCAGATTTCTACTACCTACAGTAAGTGACAGCAACATATGAGAAAAGTCATTATGGCTAATTTTACTCTGGAAGAAACTTACTTAATTGTATGTGTTTACTTATATTTTAAAAGTTGTGACTTTTTTTTGCGATAGTGGTCCTTTAACCTTTTCGGGACCGCGTGCATTAGATTCTACGCCGCACTTGTGGCTGTTCTAGCCTGAAGCGGCGTAGAATCTACGCCGGCCCGCAATTTCCGCTCCCGACGCGATCGTGCGCACCCGAAGGGGAAGATTAAGCTGTCATATGACAGCCGACATCTCCCCCGAGTGATCAGCAGCCATCGCGTATGGCTGCTGATCACGTGATCACTACGATCGCCGTCGGATCGTAGTGATCAGTTTGACAGCTGCGGCGGCAGGGGGGAAAAGAAGAGGATCCACTTACCTCCCTGCCATTCCCGCGACGATCGGCACCTCCCTCCGCTCTGGCCGGCATCTCCGCTCCATCTGACGTCAGCGCAGGGTCCCGGCTTGATGACGTCATCAAGCCGCGACCCGGAACTGATAGTCAGACAGAACGGAGATGCCGGCCGGAGAAGAGGGTCCCGTGCGGCTCATCGCTGGAGCCTGGAAGGTAAGTGAAGGCTGCTGACAGAAGGGGGGGGCACTGGCCACCATGGGGGGACACCAATCCAGCCAGCCACACACGGGATCCGGCCGCCTGACCCCCCCAAACGCGCGCACCCCCCTCCCGCGCAAAATGCCTTGGTCCTTAAGGGGGGTAGGCGGCCGGTCCCGAAAAGGTTAAGTATCCTTTAGGGCTGCAAAGCCAGGTTGGTATTGCTGGTACAGTATCCAGGGCTCCTTAAATATTGCAGCCGTCACTGAATAGAGGCAGCCACTCACTTCCCATGACTTGCTTTGATATCTCCATGGGTGGGACTTGCAGCACCAGCCTGAAGAGAGCAGCAGACCATGGGTTTCACACTAACATATGACACATGCACCGCCCATTTTTACTATACCCAGAGTCAGCATCACATAAGCGCCAAAAAACATGTGCTCTGGAAGAAGGGCTGCTCCGTACTGCGCATATGCAGTACAGAACCGCCCATCTTTGGGAGCGCTCGGGCTCCCAAAGACATTTCCGGAGCCTTCCGTAGTGGGTGGTTTAAACGGAGGAGCAGCGCTGGAACGAGTGCACTGTGACAGGAGCAGGAAGGCTCTATAGGACCCAGAGCCCTCCCTCTCCATAGGTGAGCATCTGTTTTTTTTTTAAATTACATTACAGGCTCACTTTAATCTTAGGGTTAGCGCAAAAATATATTAGCAATTTAATTTTGCAATGCAAACTTGGAATCTGCAAACATCTGAATGTAGAATTTTTGGAATTTTGTTGTATTGAGAATTTAGCAATTCGAACCATCTCTATTCACAGATAAAGTATCTCTTATTATCAACTGAAATGTAAATCAAACCCTGCATTAGACAACACATGCTCAGCATTTGTTTTGGGAGAACCTCTTTGTGAAAACTAGAAGGTGTAGCTCAACATTATTAAACAACATTCTAGAAATTACAGTATTCTAGACAAGTAAGAATTTGCACAATTTTAAGAGGGTTAAAATGTCATTATTTCCTCTCTGGGAGTTTCCCCAGCCCCATTTTGTAGGCAGGATGTCCCTGAAAACCTATTATCGAGTCTTTGAAGGTTAGCTGAAGTGCTGCGTGTTTTATTTGCTAGGAGAGAATGGAGAGACGCTGAATGGCATTGTTATGGTTAGGGACAGTGTGTCTCTACTATGAATAAAAATATGCAGTTGCTCACTTTTGAAATCAGAGACCTCTAACCATCGAGTTAATCGGGTGCATTAACTTCACACAACAGCGTATGGAAATATAAAAGAGGAACATAGCCTTCAGCTTCACTCGGGATATAATGAAAACCATACACCGTTTACTTGATTAATATAAAATCCCTTCTCCAAATATTTCATTATAGAGATATGTTAATCATCAGTGTCTGCCCCCAGTTGTCCATTCAAGCTTGTTTGATGAGTCGCCACTCTTTGGGCTAGTGGCTGTGTACATGAATTTTCATATCATTTGGTCTCTCCACTTGACGCCTGATAAGATGTGTAGCTGGGTTAATCAAGGACAGTATTTAGTCTGAAATGATATATTGCTTTTGTTGAGAAATAGATAGACGCTGTATTGTTGCAAGGATTGATAGCAGACATTCTATAGCTTGATTCTTTTGGTTTTATTTTGCATAGAAAATACCAGCAATCCATAGAGCTAACTGGAACTATAAGATTGGAATGTTAGTTTTTGCTGCCAGTGACTGGATTAGTCCAGGTGTTGGAAATGAGTAACATAGACTCCTGCCCTGGGTAGATAATCATTAAAAGGTGGGGAATTTTGGACAGTCTCAAAGCAATTGTACTCCTAATACTGTTGCCATGGCTACATAGAGTGTGATTTAAGGTTACTGTAGGGTTTGATAAGTCTTAGGTCACTGCAGATTAAAATGGAAAGATAAAATTAAACTGGCAAAAGACTTGAGCAGCACATAGATCTGGCACAATTTCTCCTTTATGAAAATGGAATTATTTAGCTTTATTAATTGCCTTAAAGAGTAATTCCACAAGAAGTAAATACAATACTGGGGACATAAAATTGATCTATCTATCTATCTATCTATCTATCTATCTATCTATCTATCTATCTATCTATAAGGAGAACTTCAGCCTAAACAAACATACTGACATTAAGTTGCATTAGTTATGTTAATTAGAACAGATAGGTAATATAATTTCTTACCCACCCTGTTTTAAAAGAACAGGCAAATGTTTGTGATTCATGGGGGCTGCCATCTTTGTCATGGGGGCAGCCATCTTTTTGGTTGAAAGGAGGTGACAAGGAGCAGGAGACACAGTTCCAACTGTCCTGTGTCCTGATTACCCCTCCCAGCTGCACACGCTAGGCTTCAAATGGCAAATTCAAAATGTAAAAAAAAAAAAAGTGTACCAAAACAGCAGAACGAGAGCAACAACATCAGAAATCCCATCATGCTTTTCACAGCATCAGGGGAAAAAAGCCCGGGCAGTTTTCTTCTGTGCAGCTAAAAATGAGGCTTGGATAAGAGAAACAAAGTTCTGATGCTGTGAAACTGTTAAAGAAACACCAGGCCTTTTCAGTGCTGTTGAGTCGATTTTTAGTCCGGAGGTTCACTTTAAATCAGAGGCCTCTGGACAGCTCAAAGGCTTCTGCTTCCATTCACAAGCCAACTGGTCTTGCACAGGGTCCCTCCTCTGACCATAGCTCCTCCCTCAGTGTACAAGTGTTGCTGTACTGGGCATGCATAAGTAGGGACACACCTGCACAGTAGCATGAAGCAGCTCCTACATGGAGAAGAGCACCACCGCAAACAACAGGGTTCCTGCCAGTGGTGTTAGGGTCAAAGAGGACTTTCCTCTACTTATGTAAGTATCCATTTTTTTCCTTAGATACAGGTTTGTTTTAAGAAATTGAAAGGAACACTTTGAAAACACTTCAGATTTCAATGTGAAAACAAAATCAGACTGGATAGCTGTGCCGATGGGCTGTGTAGTATGTTAGGAACGTGAGTATGACACACCGTTTAATAGAAATTACATCTATCAACCTACAGAGGCACTCTGAAAATCAAACTGAAAAAAATGATGCAACTGGCCAGTTCATTTTGCCAACATTTTATTGGAACAAATTAAATCATTCTCAGTAGTTTGTATGGCCTCCATGTGCTTTTCTACATGCCTGACAACATCAGGGAGTACATTTGAAATCAGCGCCGGTAGACTTGGGCGCAGGATACAGCGGTATATGGCTGGTCCTGCTTCTGCACAAGTCCGGGCCGATTTAATTACTATTCCCCCTCCAGGCCACCATGGATAGTGGGGGAATGAAATAATTCGGCTTCCAGCGATTGCTGGAGGCCGGATTATTATGTTTTTAAGCAACCTCGGCTCCGTCTGCTGACGGCTCCGATGTTACTCACTGAGCGCTGCAATAGGAGTGATTCCTATTGTAGTCTATGGAGGCGCCGGCTGCGCCTAAATCTAGCAGCGCTGAAAAGCACTGCTCCGACATCAGGGCATGCACACAATGAGATGAGAGATGAGGAGAGTCACCTACCAAATGTAGTCCAGGAAATCACTGAGCTTCTGGACAGTCCTAGGTGCAACCTGACAGAGTTGGATGGACTAAGACATAATGTCCCAGTGGTGTTCTATTGGATTTCAGTCAGGCGAACGTAAAGGCCAGTCAACAGTATTATTATTATTGATTTGTAAAGTGCCAATATATTCCGTGGTGCGGTACAAAGTAAGAAACAAACATGGTGTACAAAAGAATACAGACAATGGTGTACACTAATATACATAATACAGAATTGGTAATTACAGTGACAAAAGTAATATGAATTGGTATCAATTCCTTCATTCTCTAGGAACTGCCTGCATACTCTTACCACATGAGACAGGGCATCGTAATGCACTAGGAGGAACCCAGAACCTACTGCACCAATGTAGGTTCTAACAATGGGTCCATCCTGATGCCTAATGGTAATTGAAGTGCCATTGTATTTCCTGTAGGGTCTGTGCATTCCTCCATGGATGTGCATCTCCATACCCTAACTGAACCACCACCAATCCAGTCATGCTGAGTGATGTTCTCCAGACCCTTTCAAGTCTGTCACACATGCTCAGACTAACCTGCTCTCATCTGCTTAAAGCACAGGTTTTCAGTAGTGGACCTGCCAATTCTGGTATTTTATGACAAATGCTGATTGACCTCCACAGTTCCGGGCAGTGAGCACAGAGCCCACTAGAGGGTGCCAGGCCCTCAAGCCACCCTTTTGAAGTCTGTTTCTGATTGTTTGGTCAGAGACATTCTCGTCAGTGGCCTGATTGAGGTCATTTTGTAGGGCTCTGGCAATGCTCATCCGTTCCTCCTTTTCAAAGGAACAAATACCTGTTCTGCTGAAGGTTAAGTACCTTCTATGGTCTTGTCCAAATTTCCTAGAGAAACTGCTTGTCATTAGGAATCTGGAGTGCTGGGAGACAAAGCAAAACCTAGCAATGGCAACTATTAATGTGACATCCTGGAGCAGTTGGACTACCTGTGCAACCTCTGGATGTCCAGGTATTGTCAGTAGTCACACTGACCGTAGCTAAATGCAAAAGTAGTCAGAAACAAATAAGCCATTTCTGTTTTGGTGGTCATCTCTAATGTGTTAGTGGCTGTTTGGACAATAGGTTAGATTGTAAGCCTCTGGCAGGGCCCTCTCCTGTAGTGTTTCCAGCTTGATTATGCAATCTTACTGACAATCACCCCTTTTGTGGACTAGAACAATCTCTATTTTGAACCTATGACATTGTATTATCAAATCACTTGCATGATCTTGTTTTGTTGTGAGTTTCCTGTATGTCCTACCTTGTATGTTAACTCATTTATCTATTGTGCAGCGTTGCGTAATATGCTGGCGCTTTATAAATAAATAAATAATAATAATATGTTTGGAGGACTTTACATGTCTCTTTTTGTACATCAAATTTTACATGTCTTGTCTTTTTCCACTTTTTTTCTGGTTAATGACATAAGAGAAAACAAAGACAAACGTGAACCTGTATGCTTAGAGGAGACAGAAACTGGAGAAGTAAACAATGACTGATAATAGAAGCAGTGGGTGTAGCTGAACTCTGCAGGGACAGCGATGGGGGTATAGTTTTGAATGTCTATATAACCGTTTTGTGGGAGCAGTAGTAGTGCACTGAAGTTTGGCAACACTGTAGTCGAACTCTGGGCTTTTTAACCTTCCTGGCGGTAAGCCCGAGCTGAGCCCGGGCTATGCCGCCGGAAGGCACCGCTCAGGTCCCGCTGGGCCGATTTGCATAATTTTTTTTTTGCTGCACGCAGCTAGCACTTTGCTAGCTGCGTGCAGTGCCCAATCGCCGCCACTACCCGCCGATCCGCCGCTATCCGTCGCGCCGCAGCCGCCCCCCCCCCCCCCAGACCCCGTGAGCTGCCTGGCCAATCAGTGCCAGGCAGCTCTATGGGGTGGATAGGAATCCCCTCGGTGACGTCATCCCGCCCCGTCGCATTGGCGACGGGGGAAGCCCTCCAGGAGATCCCGTTCTTTGAACGGGATCTCCTGATCGCCGATCGCCGGCGGCGATCGGAGGGGCTGGGGGGATGCCGCTGAGCAGCGGCTATCATGTAGCGAGACTTTAAAAAAAATTAAAAAAAAAAGATTTGCTGCCCCCTGGCGATTTTTTAGCAAACCGCCAGGAGGGTTAATTGCCAGGCTGCTGCAGGGTGTTGAGCAGGGTGTTGAGCTGTTGTACAGCTTTTCGTTTAGTATGGCTACATTGTAGCCAACTCCAGACTTTTTGATTAACAGCCTGGCTTAGACACTTAATTACTGGGTTTAAAGTACCGTAGAGAACCAAGGTTGGCATCAAATGCATTGAGAACTGTAATTACTGGGTTTAGTGTTAGGAGTAGGTGGTGGGAGGTTAGTGTTAGGAGAAGGTGGGGGGAGGTTAGTGTTAGGAGAAGGTGGAGGGAGGTTAGTATAAAGAGTAAGTGGGATGTGGTTAGTGTTAAGAGTAGTTGAGGAGAGGTTAGTGTTAGGAGTGGGTGGAGGGACGTCAGTGTTAGGAGTAGGTGGTGGGAGGTTTGTGTAAGGAGTAGGTGGGGGAGGTTAATGTTAGGAGAAGGTGGACCCAGGTTAGTGTTAGGAGAAGGTGGGGGGAGGTTAGTGTTAGGAGAAGGTGGAGGGAGGTTAGTATAAAGAGTAAGTGGGATGTGGTTAGTGTTAAGAGTAGTTGAGCAGAGGTTAGTGTTAGGAGTAGGTGGAGGGACGTCAGTGTTAGGAGTAGGTGGTGGGAGGTTTGTGTAAGGAGTAGGTGGGGGAGGTTAATGTTAGGAGAAGGTGGACCCAGGTTAGTGTTAGGAGAAGGTGGGGGGAGGTTAGTGTTAGGAGTAAGTGGGATGTGGTTAGTGTTAGGAGTAGGTTGGGAGAGGTTAGTGTTAGGAGTAGTTGGGAAGAGGTTAGTGTTAGGAGTAGATGGAGGGAGGTCAGTGTTAGGAGTAGGTGGTGGGAGGTTTGTGTTAGGAGTAGGTGGGGGAGGTTAGTGTTAGGAGAAGTTGGAGCCAGCTTAGTTTTAGGAGAAGGTGGGGGGAGGTTAGTGTTAGGAGTAGTTGGGGGAGGTTAGGGTTAGGAGTAGGTGGAAGAAGGTCAGTGTTAGGAGATGGTGGCAAGAGGTTTGTGTTAGGAGTTGGTGGGGGGAGGTTAGTGTTAGGAGTAAGTGTAATGTGGTTAGTGTTAGGAGTAAGTGGGGGGGGGGGGTTAGGAGTAGGTGGAAGGAGGTCAGTGTTAGTAGATGGTGGCGAGAGGTTTGTGTTACGAGTAGGTGGGGCAAACTTAGTGTTAGGAAGAGATGGAGGGAGGTTCATGTTAGGCATAGATACTAGATAGAAGAGGGTTTAGGTGAGAATTAGTGTATAGAGGGTGATAGAAGAATATCGGTACAATTACCAATGTTCTAGTCTCTGCATTACCTGGCGCCCATTTTTGCATGTACATAGCCAATAGACTATTAGTTAATAATGGCTGAACGGTCCATAGAAAGTTTGAAGTATTGGTATTACAATAACATGTTTGGATAAACAGTGTAAGCAATCAGTACAAAGGGACAGGTTGAACGATGAAGATTAGACCTGTATGAGAGAGAAGGGGGAGATGCTGAATAGATTGAGAGGGAAATGTACAAAAACAGTATAAGTAATGGCTGCAAATTTTCACTTTGCCAGCTTGTTCTTACATAAAGAGGCACGTGTTTAGTCAATCTAGGCAAATCAATAAATATACTCAAAGAAAATAATGTGAAATTTTTTTTGTGTTTACAAATTAAATAACTTTGGCGTAAAGTACAGCAGCCATTCAAGCCAGCATCTGGTAACGGTAATGGTGGCAGAGCAATGCAAATCTGTTTGTGTACAAATTAAATGAATTATAAATATGTGTTTTGGGGTTTCACAAATTTCTCTGTGAAGCTATTGTGGTGTTTGCTCATCAATGCTAAAAACATTCTTCTGAGAACAAACTTTTTGGAAGAGATCTTCTTAAAACATGTCTGGAGGAGTGAATAATGCAGCGAGTCACATTGGGACCAAGAAGTAAACACATTTATCACATCTACGTTCCAAAGTGAATAAATATTTGCCATTCAATGTTTTCAAGCAGAAATGATTTGTTGCTCCGAATCTTGCAGAATTGTGATGTAAACAACACATTGGTTTTAGGGTGGAAAATGGTTTTTGGTCCAAGACAGGTAGACTGACAGTTGGACACACATCTGTACCAGGCAAGCTACTGGGGATAGAGATTATTTGGCAAGGACAGGCCCGCACTTTGTATTAACCCCACACAGGCAGGATTCAAACACGTCTGCTACAGCTCAGGGTTATGGCGCAGTAACAAATTATTGCGGATGTAGACTTCTATTGCTGTCAGTCGCGTATCACCACAGGCTGTTTTCTGAAAACAACATGACTGAATTTCAAAAGAGTACACACTAAAGGAAGTGTTATGGGAAACTGTGGAAGAGGAATACGTGAAGCACCAATAATGCCAACTGAATGCTGAGTAAGAAGGAGGAGGAACAAAAGCGGAGCTGAAGACTGATGCATTCAAACTTTCCACACAAATGTACTTTTCTGATCTTATCTATTGCTCATGTGTCCTATATGTTCCCCTGTCCTCACATTCTCACCAACATTGTATGGTTTACAGGTAACCCCACATAAGCACAGGTGGGAACAGTGGTGCCCCGGCAGTGTGGAGTACAGGTGCCTATACACAATCACTTTGTTTGAATCTGCTGAAGATTTTTGCTCCAACATACCACCCCATCGCAATTTAGATCGACATTACTGATTCCACAGGATGTAATTGTTAGTGGTTGATCAGGGACAGGGGTGCATTGGTATCTATGGGGAGGGGGGATGGGATCTAGAGCTAGTGACATGTTCCCTTTGCTAATGCTGTTCCCTGGGGCCCCATGCAGTATATTAGCGGAGATAAGATACATAATAGGTTCTGTAAAGAGAGATTTTACATGGTGCTGATCATTACACAGTGCATGCTGTCAGGGCTACACGGGTTCTGCAAAGATAATTTTTGGGTGTGGTGTTCACTAAACAGTCCATGCTGTGAATGCTGCAGATGAGCTTCACGGGTTCTGCAAAAAGAGATTTTGGGTGTGGTGTTTTCTACACAGTGCATTAAGTGCTGCAGGTAAGCAAGTTTTGCCATGCTGGAATAGTACAGCTAGATACAGACTTAAAAATAAAGACAAATATTAATAACATATCACAAAATAGCTTGTCTAGCTGTAATAAAGGTTATATTACTTTTTCAGCAAAAGTTTCGATTTTCTTTAAAACCCTAATTCTTCCAAAACAGATGCTTCAGTTATGAATGCTTATGAAATTAATCACCCACTGGCATCTTATAATTTCTGGCCACTTCAGAAGCAGGAAATCTCTGCTGGAATTCCCAGCCCTGCTTTCTCTCGCCAATGAGTCTTTGTCCATCTGCTGCAACAGGGGTATTCTCACTCCAATCTCAACATTTTCCATAATGTAAAAATACACAAAGAATTCATCTGAGACAACTGAGAAGATTATCTTTTTTAATGACTCTGTAAGCCGTTATTGGATCCCTAAAAATATCACAGATCAGTCAAGTATGAGAAAAGGCATTTACTCTGGGTTATGTGACGGATTCATTTTTGTAGTTTACAGCACTAAGCCCTGAGAATTGCAAAAGGCTCATACTGTACAGCAGGGTAACCAATCCTGAACAGTGGATGGAATGAGCTTGTAAAGTGAAATCTTTTCTGTATGTTATTAAAGGTGGGGTGACATGATGAGATAAACATTTGTATGTACTCTGCCAAACATAATAATAACCAGGCTGTGTTTCTTTTTTTTCTCTTTTACTGCCTGGAAAGAGTTAAACTTCAGGTATGCAAATGACAGTCTCTCCTTTGTCAAATCCTTCTTAGGCCTCAAACCCACTACGAAACGCTATCGCTAAACGCAATCGTTAGCGTTTGTATGAGCTGTTTGTAAGCGATTTCATGTTTTCGGGAGTGATTTTAAAAAGTGTAATTAATTTGCCAGCGGATGTGTAGCGATTAGCGTTTTTAATTCTGATTGGTCCATTCAATTAATTTTCATTTTGTTACAGTGTGCAGTAATGTAAAAACACTTGCAAAATCGCTCTGTGTAGGTTTTGACGAGCGATTATGCCAGCGTTTATATACTTTACATTGCACAAACGCTAATCGCTAACACTCAAAAATGCTGCATGTCCTGAGTTTTGCGATTTGTTAATCGCAATCGCTCCAGTGGAATTTGGCCCATCCATTAACATTAGCTGAGTGTTTAGGGAAGTCTCTAGCGGTTTGAATCGCTCCCTAATCGCTCAGAAAATCGCTCTAGTGGGTTCCAGCCCTCAGAGTATAGTAACTACTTGTCTTTCCCATTTGCATTTATGGGACAATGATCCGAAAGTATGCCCAGGGACACAGAAGCATGACTGTGAAGTTAATACTTTTTAGTCCAAGTGAAAATAAGGCTGAAGTCACCCCTCCCCCCCCCCCCCCCCCCCCCCCCCCCACAAAAAAAAACATGTAACCCTCCCTGATTACAGCCATAAAAAAAACACCTTTCCTGTCACAGAGCAACTTCAGAGTGCAAGGGATAGACAAAAAGATCAATAGTTCATAATTTTAGCTATGGGATTCTTTAAAGACAGCTAATAAGCAGAGACAATAACACATTCAAGCTACTTTGTAAATGTTTAAACATAAAATAATATTATGGAATAGCTAAAAAAGTAATTTAAGCAGTAGGAGAATAAATACAATTGCTTAGCTCATCAGTTTATTTCACATTAAGTTAGAATGCAATTTGAATGTCTTTCCGCAACTATGATAGGTACCGTATTTTTTGCCATATAAGACGCTCCGGAATATAAGACGCACCTAGGTTTATAGGGATAAAACCAGGGGAAAAAAATGTATACTAAACCTGGTGCATCTATATTTAGGAGCATCTTGTAGATGTTCTCCTTCAATTAATGTCCTCCGGTGTCCCCCGATGTGCCCTAGGGTGTTCCCAGGTGTCCCCCATGTGTCCTCAAGAGTCCCCTCTGTGGTCCCCATCTGCCCTCAGGTGTCCCCCATGTGTCTATAGGTGTCCCTCATGTGTCTATAGGTGTCCCCGCTAGCTGTGTGGTCTGCTCCCCGTGTAATTCCTGTAAGTGCATAGGTGTATGTATGTATCCCTGCTCCCCCTGTGTGGCCTGCATCCCCTCGCTGACTCACTCCCCTCCCTGCTTGTGTCTGTGTCCGCTCCCCTCCTGGCATATGTGCGCTACTTTCCCTGCATGTGTGGGCTCCCCTCCCCGCTTCGCTTGAGTGTGCGCTCCCCCCATATTTCAGCATAACAGCAGCAGTCTTACTATTCCAGCGGCTCCCGGGATCGCAGACCCGGTTACCTGTCTCATCGCTCCTCTAGTGATGGCTTCTGCAACACGCGTCATCAGCAGAAGCCATCACTAGAGGAGCGATGAGACAGGCGACCAGGTCTGTGATCCCGGGAGCCGCTGGAATAGTAAGACTGCTGCTGTTATGCTGAAATACGGGGGGAGCGTACACTCAACACAGCAGTTGGGGTACTGCCAGCACTGCTCTTCCAATGTGAGGGCTTGGAGTGCTGCCTGTACAGTGCCCACAGCTAATGGCCTAAATTCACTAAGATGCTGGAGATAATAAGGCAAGAGACAACTTACCTCCACACATCGATCTTGCCTTATTAAGGTGTAGATATAAGTTTTCACAGTGAGAGAATTAGCTTATCTTATATCTGTCCTTAACCGCTTGCCGACCGCGTCACGTCGATGGGCGTGGCCGCGGCGGCAGCCCCAGGACCGCCTAACGCCGATCGGCGTAAAGTCCTGGGGCAGCAGTTTGCAGGAGATCGTGCGATCAGACCCCACCAACAGAGAGCTCTGTTGGTGGGGAGAACAGGGGGGGAATCACTTGTGTGCAGAGTTGTACGGCCCTGCAGCTTGGCCTTAAAGCTGCAGTGGCCAATTAAGCAGAAATAGCCTGGTCACTAGGGGGGTTTAACACCATGGTCCTCAAGAGGTTAAGTTACCTCCTCTGTAGTTATTTTCACATGCAGTTAACAGCCTGTCTTTAACTTTAGAATTCTGGAGTTATTTTAAGGATTGAAACATTAATTTTAGAGAGCTCTCCTTAATTTAAAGACAGAAGAGTTAAGATTACTACATGCCTTATCACCATGGTGATAACACTAGAAACCTTATTAAAGACAGAAGATAAGCTTAGTGAATTGAGGCCCTTGTGTTCCCAAGAGGTGTGTGTGTGTATGGGGAGGGGGGGGGGAGGGGCATAAGTTTGCCTAGGAGACCCTGTCAATGCGCAATTGCCTTATTATGTGAACCAAGTAGTGTAATGTGTACTACACTAGCAACATGTGCATCACTGAGGTAAAGTAAGTTGGCTACTTGCCTGGAGGGGGCTGGAGGAAGCCCCAGTATGTATATTGTTTTCCTTTTGCTCCATCTCAGGTTTACTTTAAGTTTGCAAAGTTAAAACATTCTGAATTTTGTTTCAACTCTGGAGATAAAGTTATACGCACATTAATTGGAAAGACTTGTATGCAAACTAGTTATCACTATAGACTGAGTGACTGTGACTGATTAGGAAGGGCCCCTGGCAAACTACACAAGACTTACCACTGTCCCCAAACACTATGCATCAGCCTAAGGTGATGACATGGTTAGTAACCATCACTGTACAGCTCAGAAGCCCTGACATGAAATCGCGCATGGCTGAGTGGGAAAGGTCGGATTAAACTTTTATCATTACAAATCACGTAGCCGGCTAAAACCAGAGATTAAATCACATTAGGGTAGGAAGCTTTCTAGCTTCGCCGACAGATTATCTCCCCAAACATATTCATATTATGCACATTCAGTTGCTAAACCATTCACATTATATGAGGGACAACTGGCAGAAAAGGGGATATGACCTTATTGGCCCAACTGAAAAGCATATGTTGTTTATTCTTACAATCATATGCATTGATATATTGCAATATCTTGCTGAAAAATAGATTAAATAGATATAAAACTGAGCTGGCAATGCTTCCTTCCTTTTGATATCCATTTGGTTTTGCTGGCTGTGATTAGGATTAAGTAGACGGCTGGAGAATCAGCTTTGTACAAAGGTTAATATCTGTTGCTTTATCCTCAGAAACAAATGCTACACATCCTCTATCCAATACTTATACATTCTATGTAATGCCGGGATTTATGTGCAAAGCATTTTGAGATATCTGCTATTTACTTACATTCCAGCTGGAGAGATGGAAACAATATATTTGTACTATTTCTTACCACTACTACTTACTAGTTTATATCTGCAATATAAAATCATAGTACAGCACTTAAATCAAGCCTGTATCGGGGAAAAAAAGACCAGATAGTTACCTATGTAGAGGGAAGCCTCTGGATGTCCCAGAAGTTTCCTATGCCCTCATTTACCGCAGTGCTGCTGGCCGGGACCCTCTTCTTGTTTGTGGCCACACTCCCTTATGTGTACAAGTGCAGGGTGAGTATAGCTGACCCTAGGTAGCAGCACAAAGCTACTCTGTACACAGAGGGAAGCGTGGCCACTGGCCACAAGAACAGAACCGACAAGCTCTTGTTGCTGGATATGTTCTTAGGGTGTCAGCACTGGGGCCGTGGAAGACATGGGAAGCCTTTGGATTATCCATTTTTTTCCCAATAAAGGTTTGCTTCAAGAGGCATGTTTTTGTTATACTAAACAGACTTTATTTTTAGTTCCGATATTACCGAGCTATCTAGATATAGCATACCTCCCAACTCTTGGAGTAAGAAAAGAGGGACACAAAGACTCCTCCATGCCATATCTTTTAGTTTTCATGGTGTCAGGTGGCCCCCACTCTTCCCCATACAAGTCCCTGGTGTCTAGCAGTCCTCCCTCCCCTATACAGTTCTCTGGTATCTAGTGGTTCTTCTCCTCCCCAAAATAACTTCACTTCCCTGGTGCCTAATGGTTGCCTCTCCCATTCTCCAATATAGCTTCCCTGGTGCCTAGTACTACCCCCCTTCCCCACCAATATAGCTTCCATTACTCATATTGTAAAAACATCCTTCCTCGCTATAAGCCAACCTTCTAGTGGTCCAAGTTAGTTGTTAATGGATTTGGTCTGATGTATGTAACTAAGGCAAAGAAGGAGAAGTCAGAATGATCATTTAGAATCTTGTAATTCAGACATATTCCCTTGCTTTTCTTCCAGTGTGATTGGATTTCTGCCTTTAGGGAGTGCAGTACTTCTCTAAAGCTAAGTTTAATATACTATGGAATGTAGATATCTATACATTTGGCTCTTACTGGATAAGTGAAACAAACAAAACAAATGAAGTCTAAAAATAAAGAAAAAAGACATTTCAGTGATCATGCCCTCTCAGATTGGCTGTGTAGTGTGTTCATATACATGGAAGGAGGGTGAGGAGGAAAGGGCTGGGGATGTAGTTGTGGTGGCCTTTTCATGGTTTCCCAAGCAGGAGAAACTAACTGTAAATGGTCGGATTAATGTTTATTTAACATTTGCAGTCTCTCTCCGGTCACAGCACAAGTTGTATTTCCCCACTTCCTTGCTCCAGTCCTCTTCACCATTTGCACCATACCTCTGCAACTTCCTGTGCCTCTCCTCAGGTCAAGTGGAGGAGCAATGCCTTCTGTGATGGTGAGGTGTGGGAAAACTGGGACTCACCAGGCCTCTGAATCAGGACAAAGGAGGCAGGTGTGGCCATGGCCAAACTGCCACTCAAACCAACCCACCCCCATTGGTTTGTTTCAGACTTTTGCAAGACACAGTTTGCAAGGAAGTCTGCTTGGGGAATCCACTGTATAAAAAAGGTGGCAGTGAGGTCATGTGACTGAGCTGCTAGGTTAAAAATTATGGCATTCACAGCACTTTTTAAAACTTTGTTTTTATCTCATTTGACTATAAGGAGGGGAGGTGAAGCAGCAATCAAATTATATCTTTATCACCGTGGTAGGGCATTAAGAGTAGCTAGCTTCATTTTTAACCTATTTAGGGACATGCGGGTGCCACATTCTGACAGGCAAAACTTCTAATTTAGCAACTTTATTATATTTTCAGTGCAGGTCCTAATACTTACGAGTTGGACTGAGGTACCTGGGAGTCGGGACTGACCAAAGGAAATTTATGTGAAATTAACCCCCTTTAAAACCAGAGAGGAAACTGGTAAGAGCACAGCAAAATATGCTTTCGCAAAAGTGTGCATATCAATTAACATTGGCATGGTTAAAGGCAAACTGAAGTCAGATGTATAAGGTGGACGCCCTATTTATTTGCTTTTAAATAATACCAGTTGCATGGCAGTCTAGTTGATCTCTTTGGCTGCAGTAGAGTCTGAATCACACACCTGAAACAAGCATGGAGCTAACCTTGTCAGACTCAGTCAGAAGCATCTGATCTGCATGCTTGCTCAGGGTCTATGGCCAAAAGCATTAGAGGCAAAGGATCAACAGAACAGCTAGGAAATCTACATTGTTTATAAGAAAATAAATATGTCAGCCTCCATATCCCTCTCACTTCAGTTTCCCTTTAAAAGCGTGAAGTTTCTGAAGAAAGGTCGGATTGAGGAACTTCGCCAACAAACGATCGTTCCCTGATTAATCTTTCATTGCCTGGCTAGACACGACGGGACACGAAAGATCACAAAACGATAAAATGATATGTTAAAGTCAACAGATTTTGGAAAAAATTTGAACAATTGTTAGCGATGTGATCCCTCAGGATGGTCTTTCAAAATGAACAATCATTGGTCTTCTGTCTTCAACCGTCTTTTAACAAATTCTCACTAAACCATGGTTAGATGATAATGCGAAAAACAACAGATCGTCTGTCAGTGGGTATGAGGCTTTAGTGTTCATTACCAAATGGGGACAGTTTTGGAGAAAAACCGCAAACCTTGTAAACTGCAAGAAAATGATCCAGGGATTCAAGAGAAAGCTTGCTTGGAAAAGTGGCTGATAAAGAGAAACTTACTGAAATATTTTTTTTTTTACAGAATGTATTAATAAATAATTTAGTCAATGTTTGCCCATTGTAAAATCTACCTCACCTGATTTACATTCTTAGCCACTTTGCATCTAGACCATGTTTTCCCCTCATGGACCAGAGCAGTTTTGACATTTTAACTATGTCCTTATTTAATCAGCAATAACTTTAACCCTACTTATGACTAGAGTTGGGCCGAACCTCCGATTTTAGGTTCGCGAACCCTGTTCGCGAACTTCCGCAAAAGGTTCGGTTCGCGAAAAAGTTCGCGAACCGCAATAGACTTCAATGGGGAGGCGAACTTTCAAAGTTTTAAAACATTCTATCAGCTGGAAAAATGATAGAAAACATGTTTCAAAAGCTCTAATACCTGGAGCCACACCTAATTGAGTGAAATACACATCATTGCTGGAGGACCCACCCTCCCTCCCTCCTTCCTCCCTCCTCCCTCCTCCAAGCAAGGTCCTTTATACCATTTGCCTACCTACACTAATTAGTTATGGGACAGCTGCTACACACTCTGCTAGGGAGATTTTATCCTCCCTTCTACCCTTCTACCTATTCCCTCCTCCCTCGTCCCTCCGGTAGGTCTCTTCTGCCAGGGAATTATACTATTTTAAAAACCAGTATACATCATACCATAGCTGGGAATACATACATGAGTATACATCATACCATAGCTGGGAATCGAACCCAGATCTCACTGTGTGGTGGGCACGTCACCCTAAGCACTGTACCACTACAGAAGTAAGTGAAGCTTGCCTAAAATTTAACATTTATGCTCAATGCAATAGAACCATTAGGTTGCTTAAAGGAGAACTGTAGTGAGAGGTATATGGAGGCTGCCATATTGATTTCCTTTTAAGCTGTACCAGTTGCCTGGCAGCCCTGCTGATCTATTTGGCTGCAGTAGTGTGAATCACACCAGAAACAAGCATGCAGCTAATCTTGTCAGATCTTACAAAAATGTCAAACACCAGATCATACCATAGCTGGGAATCGAACCCAGATCTCACTGTGTGGTGGGCACATCACCCTAAGCACTGTACCACTACAGAAGTAAGTGAAGCTTGCCTAAAATTTAACATTTATGCTCAATGCAATAGAACCATTAGGTTGCTTAAAGGAGAACTGTAGTGAGAGGTATATGGAGGCTGCCATATTGATTTCCTTTTAAGCTATACCAGTTGCCTGGCAGCCCTGCTGATCTATTTGGCTGCAGTAGTGTGAATCACACCAGAAACAAGCATGCAGCTAATCTTGTCAGATCTTACAAAAATGTCAAACACCAGATCATACCATAGCTGGGAATCAAACCCAGATCTCATTGTGTGGTGGGCACGTCACCCTAAGCACTGTACCACTACAGAAGTAAGTGAAGCTTGCCTAAAATTTAACATTTATGCTCAATGCAATAGAACCATTAGGTTGCTTAAAGGAGAACTGTAGTGAGAGGTATATGGAGGCTGCCATATTGATTTCCTTTTAAGCTATACCAGTTGCCTGGCAGCCCTGCTGATCTATTTGGCTGCAGTAGTGTGAATCACACCAGAAACAAGCATGCAGCTAATCTTGTCAGATCTTACAAAAATGTCAAACACCAGATCATACCATAGCTGGGAATCGAACCCAGATCTCACTGTGTGGTGGGCACGTCACCCTAAGCACTGTACCACTACAGAAGTAAGTGAAGCTTGCCTAAAATTTAACATTTATGCTCAATGCAATAGAACCATTAGGTTGCTTAAAGGAGAACTGTAGTGAAAGGTATATGGAGGCTACCATATTGATTTCCTTTTAACCACTTGAGGACCCACCCTTTACCCCCCCTTAAGGACCAGCGCTGTCTTAGCTGATCTGTGCTGGGTGGGCTCTGCAGCCCCCAGCACAGATCAGCGTGCAGGCAGAGCGACCAGATCGCCCCCTTTTTTCCCCACTAGGGGGATGATGTGCTGGGGGGGGTCTGATCGCTCCTGCCTGCCGGGTGTTGCGGGGGGGGGGGCACCTCAAAGCCCCCCTCCGCGGCGAAATCCTCCCCCTCCCTCTCCTACCTGGCCCCCCCTGGAGATCCGGGCTGCACAGGACGCTATCCGTCCTGTGCAGCCAGTGACAGGCTGTCTCCTGTCACATGGCGGCGATCCCCGGCCGCTGGGAGGTGGGAGGAGGGAGGAGGGAGGTGGGAGGAGGGAGGCCAATTAAAATCTCCCTAGCAGAGTGTGTAGCAGCTGTCCCATAACTAATTAGTGTAGGCAGACAACTGAGTCAAATGGTATAAAAGGACCTAGCTTGGAGGGAGGGTGGGGTCTTTAGCATTGAAAGCAGTGTGTTTCACAATAACATGTCTGCTGACAGTAAAATGGAGGCGAAAAATTTTGCTCAATACAGCTTTATGGGGCGAATCGAACTTCCGCAAAAGTTCGCCTGATGTAGTCGAACGCGAACCCCCAAAGTTCGCCTGGAACCGTTCGCCGGCGAACCGTTCGGCCCATCTCTACTTATGACACCTAAATGATAAATATATAGTGTTTTGTTTTTTTCAGACAAACTAGATTTTCATTGTGCAGTATTTTGTCCCAAGAACAATTTTGTTTTTTATACATTTTAATGGAATAATGGAATGGAAAATGCATTATTTTCAGATTTTTTTCCTTTTTATGTTCTGCTATGTGTTGTTACAGGTCTTCTTTTAAAATATTTCATGACCCTTCTGTAAACTGTTCCCAGCATTTCAAAAGACCCTTAAAGGCTGCTAAAATGTTACAGGACATATCTCTGATCTAGCAAAAGTCTGCCCCCAATGCTGAAAAAGGCTGTTAGTGACATCTTCTAACTGTCACCATAACCAACGGGCACAAATCTGCTAGTACAGATAGTCCCTCGTTAACGAACGAGGTAGGGACTGTAGGTTTGATCTTAACCTGAATCTGTTCCTATGTTCTTAAAGGGAACCTGAAGTGAGGAAAATTATTTAAAATAAACACATGACGTAGCTGCAAATAAATATTACAATCTAACCTCACTGTCAGTTCCTCTCAGAAGCTCACCATTTTCTTCTTACAGTGATGCCTTCCAGTTCTGACAAGATTTTGTCAGAACTGAAATATACCAGTTGCCGTCAGTTATATATCAGCAGCTGTCAGTTACAACTGCATGTGCAGGGTAATGTCCATGCTTCCCTATGGCTCAAGTGGGTGATAATACAGTTTAACAGTATGCTGCTGAGCAGGAAGCTGTTAGGGGTAGTAGCCATTTTTAAAATGGAGGACGGAGAATTCCATTGATCCACAGTGGACAAATGGGACGCAGGAGAGGAGAAAGAGATTGAGGAGTAGACTACACAGGAGGTAAGTATGACCTGTGTATGGTTATTTTGACTTTTTATTTTCAGTTCAGGTTCTCTTTAAGTCAAAACACTGTTCCATATCTTTCCCCTGTACCTCCTCTGTGCCTCCAGTGTCCCCGTGTCACATCTGCACTCTGTACCTGCTTATAGAAGTTTAAAAGCCATTTTTTCTCTGAATTTTTTAAAAGTCCAATTTGAAAAAACATTTTTTTACATGTTCCAATGGAAACACAGAATCCATGGGGACTACCTGTATATGTAACAGTAGTCTGTTGAAACACAGTCCATATGAGACTATTCTAAAAAGAGTTAGCAGTGAAGCCCCATTTGTGAAGATATCTCACCAAACAATCAGTATAAGCAGGCATCAAAATGCAATTATGCATAATTACACGGCAAGAATACACATACTATAGTCATAATTACTTTCAGGATTTGGAACAATGAAATGGTACAAAGAAATAAGATGTTTGGAATAAATATATAACAAAAATGTTATTCCCGTGGATCCTCCGTAGGATACATGCCAGTTATACCTGAGCGGCTGTTCTTTGATGGAAATCCTAAAGTTTTACTGTTTTTATACACCCCAGCTTGTAATTTATATTCTGGTAGAACTACAGAATTCAAAACGCCTGAAGAAAAAGAATTTTAAGACAACAAAACATAGCATTTTTCACACATTTCTGTTACCATACACTGTTAAGAAATAAATCCCACTATATATGGCTACATATAAATCTTAAAGTGTATATCTAAAACTTCTACAGGAAGATATAAAATGATCACAAGAGCCCTCTAACCCCTCTACACTAAATGTATTTAAAACAAGCTGAAGACCTAGTGTTGATCGGGTATGTATTTGGTTGTTGTTGGGTCTGGCCTCTTTTTCTAACCTTGACACATAGGCCTCAATTCGCTAAGCTTATCTCCTGTCTTTAATAAGGTTTCTAGAATTATCACCATGGTGATGAGGCATGTAGTATTCCGGCAACATTTTACCTCCAGGCAAACCTAAAGTTAACTCTTCTGTTTTCAAGTTAACTCTTCAATCCTTAAAATAATTGCAGAATTCTAAAGTTATAGACAGGCTGTTAATTAACTGCGTGTGAAAATAACTACAGAGGAGGTAACTTAAGAAATGAAGAGATAAGATAACTCTCTCACTGGCCCATATGCAATTAACTTTTTCACCTAGGTTTTCTCCTAGGAGATAATTTTTCATCCTCTGTTTAAAATAACTTTCCAGCACTTTTCAACTGAAAACATATCGAAAAGTAGGTGAAAAGATACTGCCAAAATTATTTGGAATATTTTCTTGCTTTCTGGTGGCTTAAACATTTTATTGACAAGTTGGAAAATATCACCTAGGAGAAAACTCAGGAGAAAAAGTGAATTGCATATGGTAAGTGAAGTTTTCTCTTGCCTTAGTATCTCCAGCATGATCTTCGGGAATTGAGGCCATTGTCAGTTAGTCAGTCAATGACCAAGTTTTTGAGCTTTGGGGTCCTTGTCATCAATAATGTGGCTCCACCTCCTTTTATGAAGTTGAGCCTCAGACAGTCACCCAGTGACCAACTGTGCCAAGTTTGAGAACCCTGAGAGTAACAATCTAAGAATAGAGATGGCTCGAATGGTTCGCCGGCGAACGGTGCCCGGCGAACTTCCGGGGTTCGCGATCGTGGAGAACCGTGAACTTTTCCGGAAGTTCGGTTCGCCCCCATAGTGCATCATGAGGGTCAACTTTGATCCTCTACATCACAGTCAGCAGGCACATTGTAGCCAATTAGGCTACACTCCCTCCTGGAGCCTCACCCCCCCTTATAACAGGCAGGCAGCGTCAGACTTTTCATTCACTCGTGTGCCTGCAGTAATTAGTGAAGGGATAGCTGCTGCAGACTCTCATAGGGAAAGCTTAGTTAGGCTCTTGTGGGCTTGTTAGCTTGCTCCTTGCTGATTCTTATTGCTTTTTTTTCTGTGTGTCCCACTGACACTTGTGTTGCATAGACCGCCTTGCTAATTCCTACTGTGTGTGCCACTGCCAGGCCCAGCACATTCAGTGACTACTACCTGTGTGTGTGACAGGTGCACATTGTAATACCCAGTGCATATACCTACCTGTTGTTCACTGTGCACCCACCCACCTACGTGAGCGCATGCAGTGTCACTGTGCCTGTCCGGTACCTGTCTGTGTGTGACAGGTGCGCATTGTAATACCCACTGCATATACCTACCTGTTGTTTACTGTGCACCCTCCCACCTACGTGAGTGCACGCAGTGTCACTGTGCCTGGACCGGCAGGTAGCCGACTACCTTGCCTTAACTGTGGATGTAGACACTGTGAGCAGCGATGAACCCTTGGACTACTGAGCATGCAGGCTTGACCTGTGGCCAGAGCTGTCCCAACTTGCCATGCAACTTCTGTCTTTCCCTGCCTCAAGCGTCCTGTCAGAAAGGACCTTCAGCGCAGCTGGAGGCATTGTCACTGAGAAGAGAAGTCGCCTAAGTCACAAAAGTGTTCAGTACCTCACCTTTATCAAAATGAATTAGGCATGGACCCCGGAGGCCTACTGCCCGCCCCAAGACTAAGTCAGTCCCCACACACAGCATCTCTGCCTGCACGCCGTGTGACTGCCTGCCCCAAGACTAAGTCGCTCCCCACACAGCACCTCTGCCCACAGGCTGCTTGACTGCCTTCTCCGCCACCACCAACAGGGTCCAGGACTCCAGGCGGATTCCTGAATTTTTAAGGCCGCTGCTACTAATTTTTCTGGTGCGTGTACATGCCTACCCAATTTTTCTGGCTGCACTGCAGCTGCAACAACAAAACAAAAGGCATATACATGTGCCAATTCCTCTTCATGATCATTACCTTGCCGCGGTGAAGGGGCTTGCGTATCACAATGAAGCAATGACCGACGGCTATATGAGTGTCTCCGGGGGGGGGGGGGGGGGGGCACCCAAGATAATAAGTTCATTGCTTCATTGTGCACAGAACAAATTTGATCAGCTGGCCAGTCACTGTTGTTCTATCATTGAGCTACCACAGCCCGGCAACCATATGGGCTTGAAAACCGCCACGGCCTGCACTCTCGCCATGGTGCGCACCAGTCCAGCACGGCCATCACTACGCACACTAAACAGCTGTTTGCGGTGCGTTACACAGTGAGTTTGGTGTGTCAGTGTGAAGCAGTACTCTAATTACACTCCCTGATTGATGTATACACATGCAAGATGTTTTAAAGCACTTTAGGCCTGCAATTTAGCATTCAGTGTGATTTTAATACTGATCAACAAAGAGTTACAGTAAATGTGACATCATCTGAGCCATACCCCCAAGCCTACAATTGGCGGGCATGGGCATATGACCCACCTAATCAATTAATATTCCATTGCTTTATAACCTAGTTGCAAAGAATGCAATGTTTTGTAAATATCGGCTTTGTTTACTGTTTCTGTCGTCTAACGGTCGGAGCCGAAAGTTCGCCTCCCCATTGAAGTCTATTGCGGTTCGTGAAAGTTCGCACGAACCGAACTTTTGCGGAAGTTCGCGAACCAAAAATCGGAGGTTCGGGCCATCTCTATCTAAGAATGGCTGCAGTTTACATTTTCCCATTCAAAATGAATGGCTGAAATTTGATTAGCTGTTTTATGCTCCACCCTCTTTACCTGAATATTAATCCTAGTCACCAAGTGACCAAATGTGCCAAGGTTGGCTTTATTACTCTGAGAATGGTAGTCTTGACATCAATTGGTGAAAAATCTAACCGGCTGTTTTTTTTAGTTCTGCCAGTGGCGAAGCAATAGGAGATGCAGAGGCCGCACCGTGGCGCTTCAATAGTGCTATGCTTGCTGATAATGATCACTTCTATGTATACTTTGAATAGTTGTAATCATTAACAAACTGTTCCCCCCTCCTCTGCTTACACCTCCTGTCCTTGGCAGGTTTTGTTGCGCCATATGAATTGTTACGCATAGAATGCTTAGTAAGGCTCCAATGTAAAACTTGCACTGGGTCCCAAAGCTCTTTATCTACGCCACTGAATTCCACCATGTGTGCGTGTGTGTGTGAAAAAAATCAGTCAAGTCCTTACGAGTGATGGCGGAAAACACACACACACACACACACTACATCTGATGTTATATCTATAGAGTGAACAAAGAGACTTACACTGGGGCCCAAAGGTGTGTGTGTGTGTGTGTGTGTGTGTGTGTGTGTGTGTGTGTGTGTGTGTGTGTGTGTGTGTGTGTGTGTGTGTGTGTGTGTGTGTGTGTGTGTGTGTGTGTGTGTGTGTGTGTGTGTGTGTGTGTGTGTGTGTGTGTGTGTGTGTGTGTGTGTGTGTGTGTGTGTGTGTGTGTGTGTGTGTGTGTGTGTGTGTGTGTGTGTGTGTGTGTGTGTGTGTGTGTGTGTGTGTGTGTGTGTGTGTGTGTGTGTGTGTGTGTGTGTGTGTGTGTGTGTGTGTGTGTGTGTGTGTGTGTGTGTGTGTGTGTGTGTGTGTGTGTGTGTGTGTGTGTGTGTGTGTGTGTGTGTGTGTGTGTGTGTGTGTGTGTGTGTGTGTGTGTGTGTGTGTGTGTGTGTGTGTGTGTGTGTGTGTGTGTGTGTGTGTGTGTGTGTGTGTGTGTGTGTGTGTGTGTGTGTGTGTGTGTGTGTGTGTGTGTGTGTGTGTGTGTGTGTGTGTGTGTGTGTGTGTGTGTGTGTGTGTGTGTGTGTGTGTGTGTGTGTGTGTGTGTGTGTGTGTGTGTGTGTGTGTGTGTGTGTGTGTGTGTGTGTGTGTGTGTGTGTGTGTGTGTGTGTGTGTGTGTGTGTGTGTGTGTGTGTGTGTGTGTGTGTGTGTGTGTGTGTGTGTGTGTGTGTGTGTGTGTGTGTGTGTGTGTGTGTGTGTGTGTGTGTGTGTGTGTGTGTGTGTGTGTGTGTGTGTGTGTGTGTGTGTGTGTGTGTGTGTGTGTAAATCAGTCAAGGCACTTAAGGGTGATGGCGGAAAACACGCACGCACGCACTACATCTGATTTTATATATAGAGAGTGAACAAAGAGACTTTAATAATGATATGGTTATATGACTGAAACTCCCTCCTACTCACCTTCTTTGTTAACCGTTAGCTGACTGCGTCACGCCGATGGGCACAGGGGTGATCAGCTGACCACGGGGATTGGCTTGCGGGGGGAGGGAGGAGAGAATACATTAGTTAAAAAAACACACACATTTTTATAAAAAAAAAAAGACAAATAAACAAAAACAAACAAACAAACATCTGGGGGGCGATCAGACCCCACCAACAGGAAGCTCTGTTGGTGGGGAGAAAAGGGGGGGGATCACTAGTGTACTGTGTTGTGTGGCCCTGCAGCTTGGCCTTAAAGCTGCAGTGGGCAATTTCTCAAAAAATGGCCTGGTCTTTAGGGGGGTTCAATACTGCAGTCCTCAAGAGATTAAGTGTTCATCACATCTTTTTACAAGTTTTTCAATCTCTTTGTTGAATCTTTAATGATTCACAATTGCATAGATGTGTGTCAGGGGTGCAGAGCCCTATCTGACCATACTGTACTTCTATGTCACGTGGAACTCACTCACTGCCAGTTAAAGCAGAGGTGATAAAGTCATAAAAAATGCACTGTTGCGGCCTGTGGGATGGAATTAAAGAAAATCTGTAATGAAAAAACCTCCCCTGGGGGGTACTCACTTCGGGTGGGGGAAGCCTCCGGATCCTATTGAGGCTTCCGCCGTCCTCCTTGGTCCCACGGTGGCGGAGAAAATCCTCCCGGAGCGGCGGCGATGTAAATATTTACCTTTTGGCTCCAGCGCAGGCGCAGTATCCTCTCTTCCCACGGAGATAGGCGAAAATAGCCGATCTCCGTCAGGCCTCTCTACTGCGCAAGCGCAAGTCTCTTGCACCTGCGCAGTAGAGCGGACTCGACGGAGATCGTCTATTTTCGCCTATCCAGCTGCTGCTGGAGCCAGAAAAGGTAAATATTGCACAGGCTGTCGGATTTGTCACCTGTGCGTTCCGGGGGCTGCAGCGAGACCGCCGTGGGACACAGGAGGACGGGGAAGCCTCGATAGGGTCCAGAGGCTTTCCCTACTGAGGTGAGTACCCCCCCAGGGGAACTTTTTTTCAGTACAGGTTTTCTTTAATGCAAATGTATAAAGTTCAGTCCACACTGCAAGTAAAAATGCTCCTTGATTGGAACTGAAAAGAACGATCCAAACGGATAGTAACAGATCCTATGTAAAGCAAATTCAATCCGTTCCAATGAGCAGAATACAATTTCTGCAGATCGAGAGGACAAAGTGGATGGCGATGAAGGCAACAGAATTAATGCTAGCCTATGAGAACGGACAGTGTCTGCACACGTTTTGCAAAATTCTCAACTGCGGCCATTTATTCTGTTCCTCCACCACTGCTGCTGCTGCCATACATTCGGTTCCCTGCACCACAGAAATGCCGGAATACCAATCCCCTGAGCTACAGCAGAAGCATCAGGCTCCCATTGTTTTGCAATAGACCAATAGGAATCGACTCTACCCAGGGAAGATTCTCATTGGTTTGCTGAGTAGTGGACCAATGAAAAGCCTCCCTGATGCTCAGTGAGTATTCCCATTGGTCTTTTGCATACCAATTGGAGCCTGATGCTTCTGATGGGGCTCTGAGGCGTACGTACAAAAAGGGCGCCCGGACAAAAAGGGCGCGGGGTGTAAACGCTAATTAATAATTAATCATTAATAGCGTTTATAAAAATAGTGTGCTATATTTCGTTTACAAATAATGTTTTACAAAATTATAAATCATTAAATAATGTTTATGAAATCGGCAATTGTGAAAACGTTAATCTTCCCTGTTTCAAAAGTGAAACTTATAATTACATTTATTAAAAAAACGATAATATATGTTTAATTGTTATAATTATATATTATTGTGGATAACCTTCATTTATGGTTTGTTCTTATAATAAAATCTGAAAATATTCTTTATAACGATGATATAAATATAAGTACGTTCGTAATAAGTGTTGTAAAACATTAGTAAGTATTACTAAAATTTTACTAAAACTATACCTAAGCCTACTCTCACACAGAACCCTCCCTGTACCTATCCCTAACCCCTAGACTCCCCCTGGTGGTGCCTAACCCTAAGACCCCCCTGGTGGTGCCTAAACCTAAGACCCCCCTGGTGGTGCCTAAACCTAAGACCCCCCTGGTGGTGCCTAAACCTAAGACCCCCCTGGTGGTGCCTAAACCTAAGACCCCCCTGGTGGTGCCTAAACCTAAGACCCCCCTGGTGGTGCCTAACCCTAAGACCCCCCTGGTGGTGCCTAACCCTAAGACCCCCCTTACTGATCGCTTTATTATGTGGATAATAATGTTTTACTAATTGTGGCTGCAAAAAATATATTGCAATTTACGTTACGTACTGATTGCTTTATTTTGTGAATAATAATGTTTTACAAACAGTAAGGGATAAAACTTTAAATAATGTTTTAATTAGTTAAATAAGATAAATATGTTTAGTATTTTTATAAACGTTATTCGGCACGGGTGCATTTTATAAACGTAAATCACCACAAGCACAGTTATAAATCGATAAAAATCTCCGGGCGCCGTTTGTAAACGTTATTTATCTCCGGCGCCCTTTTTTCCTGCTCGGCGCCCATTAAACGTTATATTATTATGAGAGTGAATGGCGGCGCCCTTTTTGTCCACTAGCTGCCTGCGCCCTTTTTTCCCGCTTCCGGCTCTGAGATTGGTATACCAGCATTTGTAGTGCAGTGGCGGATGACCCGGATGGACAGCGGCACGTACCGGGTGGGTGGCAATGGAACAAAACATGACCAGATAAAAAACTGATGCTCAATGTAAGAAACTGATCCCTTTAAAGAGCAGCTGTCAGCCATACTATCTCAGAAAAAACAACACATATATAAGTAGATAAATACTTGCTTTACTTACATAACATATGTATTGCACTGTCCACGTTTTGATTTTAGTGATTTCTCTATAGTAAAAAAAAAGAGAAAATCCTTCTTAGGATTTTCCATTTTGTCTGCGTCTATCTTGAAGCCAATCCTGACATAATTTCCTTGCTTACTCTGTCTGTGTATCATTCCCTCCCAGTCTTCAGACACTCCCACCCAGGTCTGCAGTAGAAAGTGCATTGAGAAATATTGGCCAATCGGAGAGGGCAGAGGTGAGGGAGGGGAAAACAGGAGGGAACAATCAGACAATCAGGCTGCATTAGTTAAGTCTGAGGGGAAAGTAAAGAAGAAAAAAACCCAGCGTGCCCTGCAACTTCCTTTGTGAGGCAGATGTACCAAATAAGAGCCAGGGAAACTGGGGAAGGATGTTTTATGGAGAAGAAAAATAAGAGTGATTTTTAACTTTTGGATTGCCTGGTTAGCATCATTATTACTTGTTTAGCAGACAAAATAAAGAATTGATTTTCGACTTTATGCCGGACAATTACTCTTTAAATGGAAATTGGATCAGTTTTTACAGGATCAGTTTTTTTATCTGGAACAGTGTGAACCCAGCCTTATACAAATTCTGGGGAGGAATGGTGACTGTATAGTATTTTTTCTTACTGGGCTTCTAGCAAACAGCAAGTCTATAAGATCCCAGCACTCATACAGCCTTACCACCTCCGATGGCTGGCCGAGTCCTCCAAGTTAAATGGTGAATACCGGCTCTTTGACCGCAGATCGTAGGGCAGCATCCAGCCACTGCTTCTCGCTCACTCAAGCTAGATTGCGCTCTCCGCCAGAGAGGTGGAGGGCAGTGATGTCAGCGGAAAGTGGAAGTTGTTGGAGTGAGAAAGTAGAACGCACACCAGGGTGGTGTAAGCGCAGTGGCTTGAGTGAGCGAGAAACAGTGGCTGGATGCTGCCCTACGACCTGCAGTCAAAGAGCTGGTATTCACCATTTAACTTGGAGGACTCGGCCAGCCATCGGAGGTGGTAAGGCTGTATGAGCACTGGGGGGATCACTGCACTTTTTCAAAAAACTTTGTTACAAGGCTGGGGGACAGGCCCGATCCCTGGCTGCTTAACTTTTATCTATTATAGCACTGCCATACACTTTTTTGGATTGCAAGTCTATAAGATGTTTATAGCTCTTCTTTGGTCATTTTGATACTAAACCTTTGCACGGTGTACATTAACTAACATTCAGCTATACTATATACTGGAAGATTGGCTTTACTAAATATGAAGTTATTGTACTTTACAAACAATTGGAATATAAAGGTAGGTGAAGCTAGAACGCTAGCTAATACATTTCTATTTTGAATGTAGTATTGAATGGATAAGCATAGTTATTAAGAATCGGAGCTACGTTTAGATTGCTGTCTGCATTTACCTTGGGGGATTTCCTGATTTCCTTATTTCCTTTCACTTCCTGTCCCAGTGAAACCCAAACTTTTACTCTCAGCTAAACCTTCTGGCCCCTGTCTGTAGTGTTCATACATCTGGCCTGTAGATGGCACTGTGCTTGCATTTCTTATAAGATGATCTGTACTGCTGTCTGTTGTTGGTTCCTGTTGATACATGCTGGAGACATGGAGGAAATTACTGCTTAAAGTGATCCTTAAGTGTAACATAAAAAATGAGATTTACTCACCTGGGGCTTCCCTCAGCCCCCTGCAGCCAATCGGTGCCCTCGCAGCCCCGCTCCGATGCTCCAGGACGCGCCAGAAAACACTTCCGATTCGGCCGTCACCGGCCGACAGGCATGGGAACGCGAGTGATTCTTCACGTTCTCAGCCATAATATCGCCCCCTATGCTGCTATAGCGGCCAGGAGGCCGCAATAGCAGCATAGGGGGCGATATTATGGCTGGGAACGCGAAGAATCACTCGCGTTCCCATGCCTGTCGGCCGGTGACGGCTGAACCGGAAGTGTTCGCTGGCGCGTCCTGGAGCATCGGAGCGGGGCTGCGAGGGCACCGATCGGCTGCAGGGGGCTGAGGGAAGCCCCAGGTGAGTAAATCTCATTTTTTATGTTACACTTAAGGATCACTTTAAAGGAGTTAGCCAAAATCTAAAAAATGAGCTTTACTCACCTGGGTCTTTCTCCAGTCCCTTGCAGACGACTGTCCCACGCCGACCGCTCCACTCTGCGCCGCCGTCTCTTTCTCCGAGCATGGTGCAGAGGCCGACCCCGAGGTCATCCTCGCTGCGCCTGCACGAACTGTCACTGTCAATCAAGCCCACATTGTACACGGCTTACTGCGCATGCACAGAACTACTGCACCTGCGCAGTAAACCGCGTACAACGTGGGCTTGACCCCGAGCTCGTCCTCACTGCGTCTGCATGAACCGCCGCTGTCAATCAAGCCCAGGTTGTACACGGCTCACTGCGCAGGCGCAAAACTACTGCATCTGCGCAGTAAGCCGCGTACAATGTGGGCTTGATTGACAGCGGCGGTTCGCGCAGGTGCAATGAGGATGACCTCGGGGTCGGCCTCCGCACCGTGCTCGGAGACCGGGACGGCTGAGCAGAGCGGATCGGTCGGCGTGGGACAGTCGGCTGCAGAGGCTGGAGAAAGCCCCAGGTGAGTAAAGATCGTTTTTTAGATTTTGGCTGATAACTCCTTTAATGTAGAGAGCTGCTGAATCCTGTAAAAAAAAACTAGTTCCAGTTGTCCTGCTTCCATGATTACTGAACACAATACCCTCCATCGCTTCATGAATTCTTCAGGTAACCTATGGCATGCGTCCTCCCGCTAATGGATTCTCCAAAGAAAGAAATCAGGAAATACTAGATAACCTTAACAAGCACTGTGCCATTCCTTTAGATTGTAAGCTTGCAAGGGCAGGGCTCTCTTACACTTTTGTGTCTTGGATTTTGTTGTTAATTTTATAGCTTGCACTCTGTTATACATTTTATTCATCATGCTACATCTGTCATTGTAACCACCAATTCTGTATTTTGTACCAGTGTCCATATTTGATGGATATCATTGTCTGTATCATTATGTACCCCTTGTTTGTTTTCCTACTTTGTACAGCGCCACGGAATATGTTGGCGCTTTATAAATCAATAATAATATTAAATACAGCTATTAACCACTTCCCGACCGCCGTATTGACAATTGGCGGCCGGGAAGTGGACCCCGCAAGGACCGCCGTATAGACAAATGGCGGCGGTCCTTGTAGGGGCATGGGCGGAGCGATCGCGTCATCCGTGACGCGATCCTCCGCCTCCGCCTGGCGCCGCTCACCCGCCGCAACATCCCGCCGGCCATACGGAAGCGCCGGCGGGATGTTAAATAGACGATCGCCGCATACAAAGTGTATAATACACTTTGTAATGTTTACAAAGTGTATTATACAGGCTGCCTCCTGTCCTGGTGGTCCCAGTGTCCGAAGGAACCACCAGGGCAGGCTGCAGCCACCCTAGTCTGCACCCAAGCACACTGATTTCCCCACCCCACCCCAGATCGCCCACAGCACCCCTCAGGACCCCCCCTGCCCACCCCCAGACCCCTGTTTGCACCCATTCAGCCCCCTAATCACCCATCAATCACTCCCTGTCACTATCTGTCAACGCTATTTTTTTTATCCCTCCCTCCTCCCTGCCCCCTCCTGATCACCCCCCCACCCCTCAGATTCTTCCCAGACCCCCCCCCCCCCCCCCCTGTGTACTGTATGCATCTATCCCCCTGATCACCTGTCAATCACCCATCAATCACCCCCTGTCACTGCCACCCATCAATCAACCCCTAACCTGCCCCTTGCGGGCAATCTGATCACCCACCCACACCAATAGATCGCCCGCAGATCTGATGTCCGATCACCTCCCAAGTGCAGTGTTTACATCTATTCTCTACCCTAAACACCCACTAATTACCCATCAATCACCCCCTATCACCACCTGTCACTGTTACCCATCAGATCAGACCCTAATCTGCCCCTTGCGGGCACCCAATCACCCGCCTACACGCTCAGATTGCCCTTAGACCCCCCCTTATCAATTCGCCAGTGCAATATTTACATCTGTTCTCCCCTGTAATAACCCACTGATTACCTGTCAATCACCTGTCAATCACCTATCAATCACCCATCAATCACCCCCTGTCACTGCCACCCATCAATCACCCCCTGTCACTGCCACCCATCAATCAGCCCCTAACCTGCCCCTTGCGGGCAATTTGATCACCCACCCACACCAATAGATCGCCCGCAGATCCGACGTCCGATCACCTCCCAAGTGCAGGCTGCGGAGACTCCGAAGAATCAAGGAGGAAGCACACAAATCCGGATCCCCAGAGGAGTTCAGGGTGGCCAGGAATACCTTAAACCGTGAGCTGAAGGTGGCAAAGAGAGACTACTCTAACAAGCTGAGTCTGAACCTTCAGTCCAACAACCCAGGGGACGTCTGGAAAGGCCTCAGAGCAGCCACTAACTTCAAGCCCCCCCCTCAACACATACTTCCTAGCTGTGCGCTAGCTGAAGAGCTCAACAAATTCTATTGCAGGTTTGAGAAACAAACCACCCATCCGGTGGACCTAGCACTCACCTCTTCTCCAAGGGAGTCTCCTCCCACTTCATCTCCCCACACTGCTAGTGCCCCCCTAGCACTGAGGATAGTCCAGGAGGCGGATGTCTTACGACACCTCCGGAAGCTCAACACCAGGAAAACCTCAGGCCCGGACGGCATATCTCCAACTTGCCTGAAGACGTGTGCAAGCCAGCTAGCCCCGATCCTCACCTCCATCTTCAGCAAATCCCTGACGCTAGGCAAGGTCCCCTCCTGCTTCAAAAAATCAGACATCATCCCAGTCCCCAAGAAACCAGGAGCCACTGATCTAAATAACTACAGACCTGTTGCTCTAACTCCAATCATCATGAAGACCTTTGAAAGACTGGTTCTCACCTATCTGAAGGGACACACAGCCACCTTAATGGATCCCCTGCAATTCGCTTACAGGGCCAACCGGTCCGTGGAGGATGCCATTAATATTAGTCTAGCACACATCATGGCTCATCTGGACAAATCCAACACCTATGCCAGAATCCTGCTCCTTGACTTCAGTTCCGCTTTTAACACCATCTGTCCGAACATTCTGCATGACAACCTGGCATGACTCGGTGTGGACCTCTCTCTCTGCACCTGGATCAAGGACTTCCTCACCAACAGGACACAACTAGTGAGAATCGGCGGCTGCTCCTCTGGAGTCAGAACTACCAACACGGGGGCCCCGCAAGGGTGTGTGCTGTCCCCAATTCTTTTTTCCCTGTACACAAACAGCTGTACATCATCCACTGACTCTGTCAAGGTCATCAAGTTCGCGGATGATACCACCATCCTAGGTCTCATTGGAGAGGAAGGGGAGTTTATATATCGTAGCGAGATTGAGCGGACCCTCAGGTGGTGCACGGAAAACAGACTCGTACAAAACGCAGCAAAAACTGTGGAACTGATTGTGGACTTCAGAAGAAATGCATCATCTCCCCATCCAGTCTACATTGATGGCACTGAGGTCTCCAGAGTACACAGCGCACGGTTCCTTGGCACCACCATCACTAAGAACTTAAGGTGGGATGTGAACACCTCCGTAACTCAAAAAAAAGCCCAGCAGAGACTGTTCTTCCTGAGGCAGCTGAGGAAGTTTGGAATGTCACGGGAGCTAATGACTAGCTTCTACACGGCCACCATTGAGTCTGTCCTCTGCTCCTCCATTATTGTCTGGTACTCGGGGGCAAATACAAAGGACAAGCACAAACTTCAGAGGGTAATCAGCACAGCTGAGAAGATCATCGGGTCACCTCTGCCTCCCCTGGACCTCCTCCACACATCCAGAATGAGGTCCAGGGCCAACAGGATTAACGACGACCAATCCCACCCTGGCAGTGGCTTCTTCGACCCCCTGCCCTCAGGCCGCCGGTACAGGACCATCCCCACCAAAACCACCAGGCACAGAAACACCTTCTTCCCCCAGGCAGTTCTCCTACTCAACGACTGAGAGCATGCGTGCATGCCTGTAGTCCACACTGTCCCACCGTTCCACGTGTTACAATGGTATCACGCTAACTCTGGCAAGTGGGGCTGTTCAGCCACACTATGCTTTGTTACTGTTATTATCAATGTTGTTGTTATATTGTCGCTGTTAACTGTTGTATTCCTATGTTGTATTCCTATATTGTTGTTGTCATACTGTTGCATTCCTATTTAGCTACTACTGATGCTGTTAACACGCACTACCATCCATGTCTGCCATGTGTCCACAAATAATTCCGGGTGCGGCACCTGTCGCACTTGGCGAATAAAGCTGATTCTGATTCTGATTACATCTGTTCTCCACCCTAAACACCCACTAATTACCTATCAATCACCCCCTGTCACTGCTACCTATCAGATTAGACCCCTATCTGCCCCTAGGGCACTCAATCACCTGCCCACACCCTCAGAACGCCCTCAGACCCCAGTCCTGATCACCTCGCCAGTGCATTGCTTGCATCTATTCCCCCCTCTAATCACACCTTGAGACACCCATCAATCACCTCCTGTCACCCCCTAGCACACCTACCCATCAGATATGGCCCTAATTTGCCCCGTGTGGGCTCCTGATCACTCAGCCAAACCCTCAGATCCCCCTCAGACCCCCTTCCGATCACCTCCCCAGTGCATTGATTGCATCTATTTTCCCCTCTAACCACCCCCTGAGACACCCATCAATCACCTTCTGTCACCCCCCTAGCACTCCTATCCATCAGATCAGGCCCAATACAACCTGTCATCTAAAAGGCCACCCTGCTTATGACCGGTTCCACAAAATTCGCCCCCTCATAGACCACCTGTCATCAAAATTTGCAGATGCTTATACCCCTGAACAGTCATTTTGAGACATTTGGTTTCCAGACTACTCACGGTTTTGGGCCCGTAAAATGCCAGGGCGGTATAGGAACCCCACAAGTGACCCCATTTTAGAAAAAAAAGACACCCAAGGTATTCTGTTAGGTGTATGACAAGTTCATAGAAGATTTTATTTTTTGTCAAACGTTAGCGGAAATTGATTTTTATTGGGTTTTTTTCACAAAGTGTCATTTTTCACTAACTTGTGACAAAAAATAAAATCTTCTATGAACTCGCCATACACCTAACGGAATACCTTGGGGTGTCTTCTTTCTAAAATGGGGTCACTTGTGGGGTTCCTATACTGCCCTGGCATTTTAGGGGCCCTAAACCGCGAGGAGTAGTCTAGAAAACAAATGCCTCAAAATTACCTGTGAATAGGACGTTGGGCCCCTTAGCGCACCTAGGCTGCAAAAAAGTGTCACACATGTGGTACCGCCGTACTCAGGAAAAGTAGTATAATGTGTTTTGGGGTGTATTTTTACACATACCCATGCTGGGTGGGAGAAATCTCTCTGTAAATGGACAATTGTGTGTAAAAAAAATTAAACAATTGTCATTTACAGAGATATTTCTCCCACCCAGCATGGGTATGTGTAAAAATACACCCCAAAACACATTATACTACTTCTCCTGAGTACGGCGGTACCACATGTGTGGCACTTTTTTACACCCTAAGTATGCTAAGGGGCCCAAAGTCCAATGAGTACCTTTAGGATATCACAGGTCATTTTGCGACATTTGGTTTCAAGACTACTCCTCACGGTTTAGGGCCCCTAAAATGCCAGGGCAGTATAGGAACCCCACAAATGACCCCATTCTAGAAAGAAGACACCCAAAGGTATTCCGTTAGGAGTATGGCGAGTTCATAGAAGATTTTATTTTTTGTCACAAGTTAGCGGAAAATGACACTTTGTGAAAAAAAACAATTAAAATCAATTTCTGCTAATTTGTGACAAAAAAATAAAAACTTCTATGAACTCACCATACTCCTAAGGGAATACCTTGGGGTGTCTTCTTTCTAAAATTGGGTCATTTGTGGGGTTCCTATACTGCCCTGGCATTTTAGGGGCCCTAAACCGTGAGGAGTAGTCTTGAAACAAAAATGACCTGTGAAATCCTAAAGGTACTCATTGGACTTTGGGCCCCTTAGCGCAGTTAAGGTGCAAAAAAGTGCCACACATGTGGTATCGCCGTACTCGGGAGAAGTAGTATAATGTGTTTTGGGGTGTATTTTTACACATACCCATGCTGGGTGGGAGAAATACCTCTGTAAATGACAATCTTTTGATTTTTTTACACACAATTGTCCATTTACAGAGTTATTTCTCCCACCCAGCATGGGTATGTGTAAAAATAAACCCCAAAACACATTGTACTACTTCTCCCGAGTACGGAAATACCACATGTGTGGCACTTTTTTGCACCCTAACTGCGCTAAGGGGCCCAAAGTCCAATGAATACCTTTAGGATTTCACAGGTCATTTTGAGAAATTTTGTTTCAAGACTATTCCTCACGGTTTAGGGCCCCTAAAATGCCAGGACAGTATAGGAACCCCACAAATTACTCCATTTTAGAAAGAAGACACCCCAAGGTATTCTGTTAGTAGTACGGTGAGTTCATAGAAGATTTTATTTTTTGTCACAAGTTAGCGGAAATTGATTTTTATTGGTTTTTTTCAGAAAGTGTCATTTTCCGCTAACTTGTGACAAAAAATAAAATCTTCTATGAACTCACCGTACTACTAATGGAATACCTTGGGGTGTCTTCTTTCTAAAATGGGGTCATTTGTGGGGTTCCTATACTGTCCTGGCATTTTAGGGGCCCTAAACCGTGAGGAGTAGTCTTGAAAACAAATGTCTGAAAATGACCTGTGAAATCCTAAAGGTACTCATTGGACTTTGGGCCCCTTAGCGCAGTTAGGGTGCAAAAAAGTGCCACACATGTGGTATCGCCGTACTCAGGAGAAGTAGTATAATGTGTTTTGGGGTGTATTTTTACACATACCCATGCTGAGTGGGAGAAAGATCTCTGTAAATGGACAATTGTGTGTAAAAAAAATTAAAAATTGTCATTTACAGAGATATTTCTCCCACCCAGCAGCGGTATGTGTAAAAATACACCCCAAAACACATTATACTACTTCTACTGAGTACAGCAATACCACATGTGTGGCACTTTTTTGCAGCCTAACTGCGCTAAGTGGCCCAAAGTCCAATGAGCACCTTTAGGCTTTACAGGGGTGCTTACAAATTAGCACCCCCCAAAATGTGAGGACAGTAAACACACCCCACAAATGACCCCATTTTGGAAAGTAGACACTTCAAGGTATTCAGAGAGGGGCATGGTGAGTCCGTGGCAGATTTTTTTTTTTTGGTGCAAGTTAGAAGAAATGGAAACTTTTTTTTTTTTGTCACAAAGTGTCATTTTCCGCTTACTTGTGACAAAAAATAATATCTTCTATGAACTCACTATGCCTCTCAGTGAATACCTTGGGATGTCTTCTTTCCAAAATGGGGTCATTTGGGGGGTATTTATACTATCCTGGAATTCTAGCCCCTCATGAAACATGACAGGGGGTCAGAAAAGTCATAGATGCTTGAAAATGGGAAAATTCACTTTTTGCACCATAGTTTGTAAACGCTATAACTTTTACCCAAACCAATAAATATACACTGAATGGGTTTTTTTTTAATCAAAAACATGTTTGTCCACATTTTTCGCGCTGCATGTATACAGAAATTTTACTTTATTTGAAAAATGTCAGCACAGAAAGTAAAAAAAATCATTTTTTTGCCAAAATTCATGTCTTTTTTGATGAATATAATAAAAAGTAAAAATCGCAGGAGCAATCAAATAGCACCAAAAGAAAGCATTATTAGTGACAAGAAAAGGAGCCAAAATTCATTTAGGTGGTAGGTTGTATGAGCGAGCAATAAACTGTGAAAGCTGCAGTGGTCTGAATGGAAAAAAGTGGCCGGTCCTTAAAGAGACTCTGAAGCGAGAATAAATCTCGCTTCAGAGCTCATAAATAGCAGGGGCACGTGTGCCCCTGCTAAAACGCCGCTATCCCGCGGCTAAACGGGGGTCCCTTCACCCCCCACCCACCCCCCGCAAAAGTGTGTCGTAGAAAGGTCGCAGAATTTCCCTTCCTGGAGGCAGGGCTAACGGCTGCAGCCCTGCCTCCAGTCGCGTCTGTCAGCGGCGCATCGCCGCCTCTCCCCCGCCCCTCTCAGTGAAGGAAGACTGAGAGGGGCGGGGGAGAGGCGGAGATACGCGCTGACAGACGCGCGTGGGGCAGGGCTGCGGCGGTTAGCCCTGCCCCAACCAGGAAGCGCTCCCCGGGTGTATCGAGGGGGATTTGGGGGTGAAGGGACCCCCGTTAAGCCGCGCTATAGCGGCGTTTTAGCAGGGGCACACGTGCCCCTGCTATTTATGAGGTCTGAAGCGAGATTTATTCTCGCTTCAGACTCTCTTTAAGGGGGGTAAAGCCCACGGTCCTCAAGTGGTTAAAGAGGGCCTAAACTCCTTCACAGGAGAGAAGGAAAACACAAAGAAATACACCCTATTTGTATTTAGAGATAACAGCCTGTCTAATCCCCCTTTATCTGGAAGTAAGGAGCCACTGTAATTTGAGCTGTCATCTCTGTCTGTTGTGTGACAGGCTATTTGTAAACACAGGAGTTTAACCCTTTCTGTGCTCCCAGCAAACCAGGAAGTAACTGCACTGCAGAATCTCTGAAGGAGTTCTAAAAGCTGTAACAAGGAAATGTTTTCCTGTAAAGGTTATGCTGTTACTGCTTATCTTTTAGGGCGGAGAGGAAGCCTTGGGGTTATACCTGCTTTAAGGCTGCAGGACAGGAAGTGAAGGCACATTTTCAGTACAAGGATTGGACAGCCCTAAAAATGTTACAGATCCTAAACTTTCTAACTGGAGCGTAGAACTTTCCACTGTGATTATGTAAACTACTGGCTCCCAACGTCGGGTATCACTGTAGATATAGACTGTCCCAGGACACTGGTCATAGTTTCATCACTGATCTACAAGCATGTAAATAACCTTGTACACTTCCATTACAGCATTGCACGCATGACTTTATCTGTCAAAACAATGCTTATAAACTTTCATGCTACAGATACAACACGCTGATGCACCGAGACAGACCAGACCTCACTTCCATTTCAGTGAACTCCCCATTTATCACAATGGCACTACTCAGCCATTCACCCAGGGTGAAAGTTGCCTAGTGCCGGCGCTTGCCCCATCCTCAGCACTTCTCCGTACAAAGTGCCCGGGGCGGCTGTTTAATAATTCTGGTGAATCCATCAAAGTATGGAGACTTGTTCATCCCGTCATGCTGTGGTCCAGAACAGAAAACGTTAAGGCTCTCTGTGGATTTGTCCTATCCCATTAAACAAGCACAGAGAAATACCATAATGCATCATTGTGGCTTTAGATGCGCTTTTTCATATTTGTACAATGTGTTGATGTATTCTGCAGCTCATTGCCACAGGCAGAGAGAGCAGCCTTACAACAAGCATAAGGCTCTTTTAATAGACTCCCCTTGTCACAGCGCCCGCAGCAGTTTTTTTTCTGATGTATTTTCTTAATAGACAAAAAAGTATGAATGATATCAGATGGGGATATTCATTTCAAGGCTCTGTACATACCAAACAAAATCCTTTTACCTTACTGGATTATAATGCTTCCGATGTTTCCTCTATCTTATTAACTCTCAAAAGCTTTTCCCTTTTACAGGCTTATTCAATAAACAAAGGTAATGCAGGAGAAAGAGGAAGGCTTGAATATGATAGACAGCCACAATTATGACCCTGGTAGCTGGATAAGAACTATACAGCCCAGCACATTATGCATAATTAATATTAGGAAGGGCGCACCAGCTGGTGTTTAGCTGACAAAATTCACTTCAAGCAATCAAGGACTAAAAATACAAAGCTTCAGCAAGGGATTTGTTTAATTATGTTTTATTTTAGTATTGATTTAGCCATACCTTCCCCAACTTTTTGAGATAAGAAAAAGGGACACTTAAGCCACGCCCCTGCCACACCCCTAATCACGGCCCCGACACACCCTTAGTCATACGTATCATATAGATTGTAAGCCATGCCCCTGCCACACCTCTAAACACGCCCCCAACACACCCTTAGTCGCGTACGTTAAAAAGGGGCGCTGGGAAAAAAGGGCGCCGGGTTTTTAACGATAAGCATGGATAACGTTTAAAAATGTATTGTACTGTATTTCGTTTAAAATTAATGTTTTTTAAAGTTATAAATCATTAAATAATGTGCATTAAATCGGCAATTGTAAAAACGTTAATCTTTCGTTTAAATATTGAAACGTATAATAACGTTAAAAAAAAAAAATTACTAAGTAACCCTCCCTGTACCTACCCCTAACCCCTAGACCCCCCTGTTGATGCCTAAACCTAAGACCCCCCCTGTTGGTGCCTAAGTAACCCTCCCTGTACCTACCCCTAACCCCTAGACCCCCCTGTTAGTGCCTAAACCTAAGACCCCCCTGTTGGTGCCTAAACCTAAGACCCCCCTGTTGGTGCCTAAACCTAAGACCCCCCTGTTGGTGCCTAAACCTAAGACCCCCCTGTTGGTGCCTAAACCTAAGACCCCCCTGTTGGTGCCTAAACCTAAGACCCCCCTTTTGGTGCCTAAACCTAAGACCCCCTGTTGGTGCCTAAACCTAAGACCCCCCCTGTTGGTGCCTAAACCTAAGACCCCCCTGTTGGTGCCTAAACCTAAGACCCCCCTGTTGGTTTTTTCGTTTAAAAATAATGTAAAAAAAATGTACTGTTTTTCGTTTAAAAATAATGTTTGAAAAAAATATTGTACTGTTTTTCGTTTAAAAATAATATTTAAAAATGTATAAATCATTAAATAATGTGTAATCATGAGAAGCAGTAATAAAACATTAAGTCTCCGGGCGCCGCTTTTAAAACGTTATTTTTCACCGGCGCCCTTTTTTCCTATCGGGCGCCCATTAAACGATATTTATTATAGGAGTGAATGGCGGCGCCCGATTTGTCCACTAGCCTCAGGCGCCCGAATTTACTGTTTCCCCCTTAGTCACACATATCATATAGATTTCTTAAGAAAAAAATGTTGTTTTATAATTATAACCACTCTGGTCCTTTCTATCCTGGCTCATTTTCCTTAGTAACAGGAAAATAAGAAATATATCAATCTAAAGGATGATAATAAAGTTTAGAGTCAATTAAACGCATTTTTAGTAGAAATATACATATACTGTATTTACATAGATCAGCACATCAGTCCTGAAAGAGGGACAAATGAGGAAGAAAGAGGGACAGGGGGACAGGGTTCCCAAGCAGAGACTGTCCCTCCAAAAGAGGGACAGTTGGGAGCTATGATATAGTACTGACATCTTCCAGAACACTTTCCACACTGTATATGGTCTTGATACTAAAGGTGGCCATTATTAATTTTTGCATCAATATCTGACTGATTCGATCATTTCATCGAATTTAATCGATCAATTTCAGATCGACCGTTTTTCAGCCAAAAACTGTCAATTCAGTCAATCAAACAGGATGATAAATTTCGGGCACTCGCCAGCAGGTCGGGAGTACCTCGCTAGTCATAGTCATTCGATGAGTAACAAAGATACTCTCACCTGACCACAGTGCGGTTTTGGTATTTTCTCTCCCCTGTTTCTTTCTCTCTTCACTCCGGGGCGCCTGTGCGATGCAATTGCTAGAGGCCAAACACTAGAGGCCTCTATTGGTCACATATGGTACGTGCCACGGTGCCCTCTATAAAATACGTCACACAGGCACCCGGGACTAAAGAGTAAAAAAAGAAGAAAAGAGGAAGAAGCAGCCAGTGGGGAGAAAAGAGACCAGAACCGCGCTGTGGACAGGCAAGAGAAGCTCCCTGTCCCTACATCCTGTATGACCTTTTCATTCAATTTCATGCTGAGAATTATTGAAAATCTGTGTGTAGAGGGATTTGACCAGATAGATCTCTCTCTTTGATCAATCATTTTTTCTCTGTGTTTTTTTTCCATGTGAAAGGAACCCAGAGTACCTGGAGGAAAGCCATGTAAACAGGGAAAGAACATACAAACGGCGTGCAGATAGTGTCCTGGCTTAGATTCAAACTAGCGAGTAGGTTGTCTACCATTGCATTCTTGTCCCTCACACGGAGATTAGCAAGTGCTTAAAGTGTACCGGAGACTATGCATTAGAACCAATCGATACTTGCCCGGGGCTTCTTCCAGCCACATAAGCACGTGTGAGTCCCTCGACATCCTCCCGTTATCTGCCATTCAGCTGCAATCACCCCACAATAACTGGCTCAGTCGGGTCCAGTCTAGGTCTTCTGCACATCGGCAGGAGCTCCACTCATGCGCAGTAGACCCAGACTGATGCAACTGAGCAAGTTACCAGGGCTGATGGCGGCTGAACAGCAGACTACGGGAGGACAACAAGGGACACACACGTGCTTATGGGGCGGGAGGACGGTCAGTGAGTGACTCACTTGTGCTTATGGGGCTAGAGGAAGCCCTGGGCAAGTATCTATTACTATTACTTAGTCTCTGGTTTACTTTAAAGATAATCACAATAGCTATGTAATCACCATTGGAAAGCTGCTTTGGCAGTGAAGATTTACCCTCCTAGGTTGTTATTTCATTTAACTACATTGGCCTCAATTCACTAAGCTTTATCAAACACTTTATCGAACGTTTGATAATTTACCTCATGGGTAAAATCTAATTTTGAATTCACTAATGTGTTATATACAGTCTTTATAGAATGTTTTATCGATAAAACGTTCAATAAATCTATAACACCTTAGTGAATTCAAAATTAGATTTTACCCATGAAGTAAATTATCAAACGTTCGATAAAGTGTTTAATAAAGCTTTAGTGAATTGAAGCCATGGTGTTTCCAAAGCTCTGTGTTTTTGTATCAGCATTTGAGGCTCCGTGTACTAAAAGGGAGGCTGAGTACTCGTCAGTTGATACTACTATATTTTTTTTACTGCTACGGGCAACTTTCACAGACAAAGCATTTATTATTTTATTATTCTGTAACATGCTTTCCTCATAAAGTGTTTTCATATATGACAGTTTAATGGGTTCTTTATTCATCTTATGGCACAGTTTCAACACTTCAGAGAAATGGAATAACTACTCAAAGTCAATAATTGTGCTTGACCTAACAACCCCAACACACACACACACACGCACGCACGCACGCACGCACGCACACACACACACACACACACACACGCTGTGAGAGAGAGTTCCAAAGGAGGGGGACAGCCCATGAGAAGAGCTGGATGCGAGAGTGAGAGGAGGTGACCAAGCTAGAGGACAAAAGGGTCCTATGGTTACTTTAGTGAGAACAATACCAATCATTCAGGGAAATCCACCCTGGGCAACCCCTTGCAAAGGATGTCCGAAGTGACTGTAAAGATTACGAATATTTCTCAACATGAACTGCAGTGACTGGATTAGGGTAACTGTCTTGTGATACGTTGTATGCTGCATGCATAAAGGCTCCCTATAAAGGTAGATGTATTGGATATCTAGCTCTAGAAACTTAACACTTGTGTTTATGAAGTATAATTAGGTGCAGCTGCCTTGCATTCTTGATAAACATAATTGAGGGTGTTAAGAAAAGCTAATTTTCCCCAACACACATAAAAGGATCGCCACAATGCAGGGATAAGAAAGAAACACTTACTTACGATTTATGTTGGCTCTTAATCAAAGGAACGAACAATTTGCTTTTGATCTTCTTTTAAATAAAGACCCAAACACAGGACAAAACCACTATAATTATTTCTTCTAAAGTGCAATAAATATTCTTGTCGAAAAAAGAAAAATCAGTCTAAACAAAATCCTATTAGGTGCTACAACAGCATCAATAGGCCAGTAGGAAAAGAACACAAGGACACAAAACTACCAGTCTGTTTTACCGCTATAAAAAATGCACATTTTTTAAAAAGCAGCTCACAAGGAGCCTATTGTTTAAAAATAATTAAGGCAAGCGACTGACTTTTCTTCTTTTTGCCACGTTCATACAGAGGCGCCGAGTCCGAGCCTGGCTTATAATGCCAATATAATGAGCTTCTGTTTTTATATTTGTAGGAATATTCAATACGCCAATAACGTTGATGGCGGGACTCATCTCAAGAGACGTCTGTATGCTGTCAATCGTTATACAATAAACATTGCTATCATCATCCAAACTCATTCAAGACGTGTAGCCCACAATACGAACGTAGCATCTTATTATGTTAGTAACTTAATCACAACATATTGTGGGGACTGAAGAGAAGACACATTTGTTTTTCAGGCTTAATTTAAACACTAAAAATAAGCACCAAAATGTTCTCTGTTAAATTGAAAAGGCCTGTTTTTTCGTATATGACATGGCAGGCGCATCTCTTAAAATTCACACTGGCAAGTGTTCTGTGGTTTAGGCTTTCAGATAGCGGCTGTTGACATTACTGAGGGCTAAAGTTTGGATGACTTTGTGTACGTAAAAACACTTGAGATATTAAGAAGAGCTCTTCTAACTGCAGAGATCGCATCCAAAGTGTAATGACAACCTTAGTTATTTATGCATAGTCCGCCTAGCCTCCCACCCATGTATGTGATGCAGAGCATGCATTGAAAGCATTCTTATATCTATAGTTACCTCTCCAGCCCCCAATGTCTCCCCCTAGCCTCCTCCCTTGTATGTAATGCAGAGCACACATTGGAAGCATTATTATATCTATAGTTACCTCTCCAGCCCCCAATGTCTCCCCCTAGCCTTTCCTTGAGTATGTGATGCATAGCATGCATTGAAAGCTTGCTTGTATCCATGGGTGGTGCTACACTGGAGGACTACGCCCAGCATGAAATCTATTGGAAATCTGTGGAGCTGCCTCCTGGGGCCCCCAGGTCGCTCCCATGTAATGTACTTCCTGAGCTATGCCGAATGTTTCAGTGGAGCGCATGCTCACCTTTATGCTGGTGGGCCTCCTCCTGTGTCTCCCCTCCATCGTCAGGGGCACCTGTACCCCATGATGCGGTGACATGTACTTGACCATGTACATGCTTTCAGGACATGGGGTACAGGCATCCTGGCACCGATAGAGAGAAGACACAGGAGGAGGTGCTCCGGCAAATAGGTGAGTGTGAGCTCAGCTATAACACCATGCATAGCCTGGGGAGAGCACACTTTACATGGCAGGAGACCAGATTCGTTAAGTCTACCAGTCTCCTGAAAACACTGTTACAGCCTTACACCTGAAAATAGATATGCTGTGTGTGGTAGGGATCAATTCCTTTTGAATAGATTCCTTTCAGAAAGGAATAGATTGTTATGGAACATTAGATGAAAATCTTTATGTTAATGGAAAGCTTTAGTCTAGCAGCCTGCCACTTATCGCTAGCACAAGTTAATAATATGCAAGCCCTGTAACTGAGATCTGCTTAACTGAATGACTACTATTTGTCACGGAAGAACCGTGAGGCCAGAAAACGCCATCGCAATCGGTTTTCTGCACCGATTGTCGTTACCAACCCAGATCAAAATGTTATGTGTAGGGATAAGAGGCAGTCGAGCCTTGGGGGGTCTTATGCTGGGGATACACGGTATGTTTCTGTACCGTGTATTGACCAGCTGATCTGGCCAGCTGATAATATTCAGCTGGCCCGATCATGCCGCTCGACCTGCGCCCGCTCGATCCCCGCCGGCGGACAATGGCAGGGAATCGAGCGATGATAAGGAAGCGCCGGCGGGTACGAGCGGCAATCGATCCGCGCGCACGCGCGGACGAGCGGGGATGCGCCGGCATCGAGCCGCTGGCTCTATCCGGCACACAAAACGAGCCGTGTATGCACGGCATTAGTTTGAGAATCTGGCCATCTCAGCTGCTAGCAGAACTCTTTTCATGAAGTCCCCTTTTGTCTCTGACTGAAACCTAGGTGTGAAAGCTTCCAAAAGTGTTGCTGCCTTCCTGAAAAGACAGGAGATCAAACTTCTCAACTCTGTTGGAGGCACAGGGAAAATGAATGCTATATATGATTTTAGCCTGTTTAAGGAATACCGTTTATATGAGCGGTATGAAAGTTATATCATTACGCTGGTCCGGATCTGGTGAATATTTTAATATTAAATTGGGGCCACTGACCTACCAAGTCACTGAGGTATGCAGTTGCCTCATGCCAGAACATGTTACCCTAATCAAGTTTGGTGTCCTAAGAATTGTCAAATTCTGAGGAATATAAATCTGTGGTTGTTATGTGTGTGCGGGACGCGTAAGCTGAGTTATGAAATATGTCATATTGGGAGGATGAAAAATGTTCCACCCAGAAGGGTAGCTGCCCCTGTCCAGCCCCTGGGCTGAACCTGAGACCCCACCCAAAAATGTGGGTCATTCAAAAGAACTTGACAGGGACTCCTCCCCTGAGTCCTCCAAATTCCATCATCACGAAAGCATGCTGTTGCTCTGAGGACTGAGCAGCGGCCATGTTCTGGACCTGAAACAAAGGAAAGTTCCATGTGCTAAGACTTCCAAAGCAGACATTTCCACCTGATCTTAAGTATACGTATTCTCTTCATTTTATTTTTATACTGTGTTACTATTGGCTCCATAATTGTTGATTTAAATGATTTTCTGTATATATTAATGATTTATATTGCATTTAAAATAAAAGACTTCTAAAAGTCATGTATTTTTCAGCTACGCCTACTATTCAGCAACACAAAACGAATCCTAGCCTTTTGAAGACCCGCTACCGAGAATCGTTATTAGTCAGAACAGGGTGTGTTTAAACTGTTTTATTTGCAGATATTAGTATCAGTGAGGTTAGGTCTCCTGCCCTTCTGCAGGAGTGGTGGCAGTTCTATACCCTGAAATAGTGTGTAATTTGTGTTCCTGTAACTCACAAGCTCCCTTCTAGCCTGTCTGCTAGCATGGTCTGTGTGCTGGAACCGATTAGAAGGTATTGTGCAGTGTGGCTACTAGGGTTGTGCGACACTATTGTCAAGTTCAACCTCAGTGTGAGGTCTGAACGCAGTCCCTGCAAAAACCTCAGAATGAGGTATGAACTCAATCCCTGCAGAAACCTCAGAGTGAGGTATGAACTTAATTCCTGCAGAAAACTCAGAGTGAAATATAAACTCAGTCCCTACAGAAACCTCAGCGTTAGATATGAGCTCAATCCCTACAGAAACCTTAGAGTGAATATAAACTCTGTCCCTACAGAAATAGTTCCCCCCCCCCCCTTTTAATGGATGTTTGTTCTTGTTATATGATTTTAAGTATCATAGTAAATGTGTGAATTGTATTATATGAAGTATTATGTGTTGTTAATAAAAAGTGAATCTTAAGCAAATTATTGACATTCTGTAACACACCAAAGCTCCTTGATAGTGGCTATTCCTACATACTTAATAAACTTTTCTATTTGCATGTTTTAAACAAACAAAAAACATATTTAGCATTTCACATTTTGCATAATGCTGTGCATCCTCTAATTACGAAATGACACCATGAGGTTGCCGGTAGTGGCTTTCATCAGTCTTTTGTACTATCTCTGTTTAAACTACAAAAAGAACAAAACCTAATTAATTAGCTTTGAATATATATATAATACATTGTGTCCTGCATTCACAAAGTGACATTTTGAAATTGCTTGTAGTGGCTTCCTTTGTTATCAATGTTTAAAAAAAATAATGAAATAGCTTTTAGCTATTTCACATTTTTTAAAGCACAATGCCTCCTTCACTTACAAGGTGACAAAATGACATCGGTGCTTATAGCCTCTATCAGTCCGAAGACCGGCGGCTTAGTACTGCACATGCTGGAGTGCGTGCTCACACAGGCGCAGCACAGAGCCACCCGTCTTCGGAAGCAATCGGGGAAGCAAGTGCTTCCAAGGATCCCAGAATTCAAGTTGGTTGCATACATGCAATGGGGGTGACAGTGCTGAAACAAGGGGTCCAACCGTGGACATGGAAGGCGCTATGTACTTCTTTTTGGCTTCAGTATACTGGAGGTGAGTGTGATATTTTAACTACATAACGACCGCGTCACGCCAATGGGCGTGATCACGGCGGCAGCCCCAGGACTGCCTAACGCCAATTGGCACAATGGCGCAAAAATGCACGCACATCTCCGCTTGGAAGGTGGAGCTCAGCTCTGCCTTCAGTCTCCCAGCGGGGATCACCATCTATTTAGTTAGTACAGCGCTGTGATCTACAGCAGCGCTGTACTGGGGGACACAGGAGCGATCGGCAGTGATAGGCTGAAGCCTATATGATAGGTCACAGCCGATTGCTGTGATAGGCAGACAGAGGGAGGGAGGGGAATTAAAATAATAAATATGGAAATGTATTAAAATGTATTAGAAAAATAACATAAATACTTATTTAAAAATAAACAAGCATTTGGAAGGGGATCTGACCCCACCAACAGAAAGCTCTGGTGGGGAGAAAAGGGGGGGGGGGGGGGATCAATTGTGTGCAGAGTTGTGTGCGGCCCTGCAGTGAGGCCTTAAAGCTGCAGTGGCCATTTTTGTGAAATATTAAACAATGCAAGTTTCCAGGCTGTCCTGCTGACTCTGAGTCTCTAATACTTTTAACCACAGACCCTGAACAAGAATGTAAATCAGGTGCTTTGACTGGATTATCCACGTTTTCTTTTTCCGGGATGTGACTCAGACTCTACTGATTCCAGAAAGATCAGCAGGATGCCAGGCAACTGGTATTGTTTAAAAGAAAACAAATATGCCTGCCTCCATATCCCTCATACTTTGGGGGCACTTTAAACAAAAAGAAAATCTACTTTTTTAGTTTAAAAAAGTCAAAAAGTGACTCAAGTTATATGGAAACTGCAGAAAGAGAGGTTAAAGGTCCACTGTAACAAAAATTGTAAAATGTAATTGTAAACATATACAACTAAAAGTGGCTACCTACTATGCAATTTTAAAATATCTTTTCAATTCAAGAATTGCAATCAATTTTGCTGACTGATTGTAACATTTCAAAAATCTGACCAATGTACCACACACATATGTTCACTTTTTCCCCAATTTTGTAAAAAAATTATTGAAAACTTGAAAAAAATGCTTGGGACTGTGCATCCAGTAATTGACAATCTACCCTACGCCATTCAATTTTCATAAAAATTGATCACTCCCGATCTTCTTTTATCAAATAAAACAGGAAATTCACTCAGATTTCTCAAACGAATGAGCTTGGACAGGAGCAACATAACATGCTTGAAGTGTTTTCCCCACTAAAACAGTTATTTGAGCTTTGCATCATGGCCATACCGATTTGATGCCACGTATACCCATGCAGTACTTTTTCACTTGCAAAACCAAACCAGATGACCGAAGCTTTACTTTTTGGTTACTGTGCCATCAGGGGCGTAACTAGAAATCACTGGGCCCCCCTGCGAATATTTGGATGGGGCCCCCCCCATAGGTGCCAAATAATCGTAATGGGGCAGCGTTTCACTGTAAATTAATTGTAAAGTGGGCAGCATTTTACCAGACAATCGTAATGTGGGCCAGAAAATCGTAATGTTGGCAGAGTTCACCAGAAAATCGTAATGTGGGCCTTTAGAAAATCATAATGTGGGCAGAGTTCACCAGAAAATCCTAATGTGGGCACCAGTCACCAGAAAATAGTAACGTGAGCAGCAGTCACCAGAAAATTGTAACGTGGGCAGCATTCACCAGACAATCGTAATGTGGGCAGCGTTCACCAGAATATCGTAATGTGGGACAGAAAATCGTAATGTGGGCAGAGTTCACCAGAAAATTGTAACATGGACAGCATTCACCAGACAATCGTAACTTGGGCAGTGTTCGCCAGAAAATCGTAATGTGGGCCAGAAAATCGTAATGTGGGCAGCGTTCACCAGAAAATCGTAACGTGGACAGCATTCACCAGACAATCGTAACGTGGGCAGTGTTCACCAGAAAATCGTAATGTGGGCCAGAAAATCGTAATGTGGGCAGAGTTCACCAGAAAATCGCAATGTGGGCAGCAGTCACCAGAAAATCGCCATGTGGGCAGCAGTCACCAGAAAATTGCAATGTGGGCATCAGTCACCAGAAAATCCTAATGTGGGCAGCAGTCACCAGAATGTCGTAATGTGGGCAGCAGACACCAGAAAATCCTAATGTGGGCAGCAGTCACCAGAAAATCCTTATGTGGGCAGCAGTCACCAGAAAAATCGCAATGTGGGCAGCAGTCACCAGAAAAATCGCAATAGGGGCAGCAGTCACCAGAAAATCCTAATGTGGGCAGCATACACCAGAAAATCGTAATGTGGGCAGCAGACACCAGAAAATCGCAATGTGGGCAGCAGACACCTGAAAATCGCAATGTGGGCAGCAGACACCTGAAAATCGTAATGTGGGCAGCAGACACCTGAAAATCGTAATGTGGGCAGCAGACACCTGAAAATCGTAATGAGGGCAGCAGACACCTGAAAATCGCAATGTGGGCAGCAGTGACCAGAAAATCGCAATGTGGGCAGCAGTGACCAGAAAATCGTAATGTGGGCAGCAGACACCTGAAAATCACAATGTGGGCAGCAGACACCTGAAAATCGTAATGTGGGCAGCAGACACCAGAAAATCGCAATGTGGGCAGCAGACACCAGAAAATCGCAATGTGGGCAGCAGTGACTAGAAAATCGTAATGTGGGCAGCAGACACCAGAAAATCATAATGTGGGCAGCAGACACCAGAAAATCGCAATGTGGGCAGCAGACACCTGAAAATCACAATGTGGGCAGCAGTGACCAGAAAATCATAATGTGGGCAGCAGACACCTGAAAATCACAATGTGGGCAGTAGTGACCAGAAAATCATAATGTGGGCAGCAGACACCTGAAAATCGCAATGTGGGCAGCAGACACCTGAAAATCGTAATGTGGGCAGCAGACACCTGAAAATCGTAATGTGGGCAGCAGACACCTGAAAATCGTAATGTGGGCAGCAGACACCTGAAAATCGCAATGTGGGCAGCAGTGACCAGAAAATCGCAATGTGGGCAGCAGTGACCAGAAAATCGTAATGTGGGCAGCAGACACCTGAAAATCACAATGTGGGCAGCAGACACCTGAAAATCGTAATGTGGGCAGCAGACACCAGAAAATCGCAATGTGGGCAGCAGACACCTGAAAATCACAATGTGGGCAGCAGACACCTGAAAATCGTAATGTGGGCAGCAGACACCAGAAAATCGCAATGTGGGCAGCAGTGACCAGAAAATCACAATGTGGGCAGCAGACACCTGAAAATCGCAATGTGGGCAGCAGACACCTGAAAATCGTAATGTGGGCAGCAGACACCTGAAAATCGTAATGTGGGCAGCAGACACCTGAAAATCGTAATGTGGGCAGCAGACACCTGAAAATCGCAATGTGGGCAGCAGTGACCTGAAAATCGTAATGTGGGCAGCAGTCACCAGAAAATCGTAATGTGGGCAGCAGACACCTGAAAATCACAATGTGGGCAGCAGACACCTGAAAATCACAATGTGGGCAGCAGACACCTGAAAATCGTAATGTGGGCAGCAGACACCAGAAAATCGCAATGTGGGCAGCAGACACCAGAAAATCGCAATGTGGGCAGCAGTGACTAGAAAATCGTAATGTGGGCAGCAGACACCAGAAAATCATAATGTGGGCAGCAGACACCAGAAAATCGCAATGTGGGCAGCAGACACCTGAAAATCACAATGTGGGCAGCAGTGACCAGAAAATCATAATGTGGGCAGCAGACACCTGAAAATCACAATGTGGGCAGTAGTGACCAGAAAATCATAATGTGGGCAGCAGACACCTGAAAATCGCAATGTGGGCAGCAGACACCTGAAAATCGTAATGTGGGCAGCAGACACCTGAAAATCGTAATGTGGGCAGCAGACACCTGAAAATCGTAATGTGGGCAGCAGACACCTGAAAATCGCAATGTGGGCAGCAGTGACTAGAAAATCGCAATGTGGGCAGCAGTGACCAGAAAATCGTAATGTGGGCAGCAGACACCTGAAAATCACAATGTGGGCAGCAGACACCTGAAAATCGTAATGTGGGCAGCAGACACCAGAAAATCGCAATGTGGGCAGCAGACACCTGAAAATCGTAATGTGGGCAGCAGACACCTGAAAATCGTAATGTGGGCAGCAGACACCAGAAAATCGCAATGTGGGCAGCAGTGACCAGAAAATCACAATGTGGGCAGCAGACACCTGAAAATCGCAATGTGGGCAGCAGACACCTGAAAATCGTAATGTGGGCAGCAGACACCTGAAAATCGTAATGTGGGCAGCAGACACCTGAAAATCGTAATGTGGGCAGCAGACACCTGAAAATCGTAATGTGGGCAGCAGACACCTGAAAATCGCAATGTGGGCAGCAGTGACCTGAAAATCGTAATGTGGGCAGCAGTCACCAGAAAATCGTAATGTGGGCAGCAGACACCTGAAAATCACAATGTGGGCAGCAGACACCTGAAAATCACAATGTGGGCAGGAGACACTAGAAAAAAAAATGCACCTGTGGAAAAAAAAACAATTCACTTACCTGACAGAAGTCTTCTCCTCTCCCGGCATCTGGCACACAGCTCCCCGAGTCCTCCTGCAGCACATCTCCCGCGCTGACAGGCAGAGTGCAGGGCTACGGCAAGATGGCTGCCGAAACCCTGTACTAGAGACACAAATAGTCTCCAGTGTAGGGCTTCTTCGGCGGCCATCTTGCCGTAGCCCTGCTCTGCCTGCCGGAGACTATGCAGGCTGCTGGTGGAGCGGGGCTGCGGGGAATGAACTGGCAGACGCTGCGGCCAGTTGAGCACCTTGCTGGGGGGTCCAGAGCAGCGCTCCCCCCACGCACAGTGAGCGGGCCCCAGAGCAGCCCCGGGCGGCCGGCCAACCTGCGGCTGAGAGAGTCGCATCCCCGGTAGGTACGCCGGTGGTGACAGCCTTTCCTCCTCCGGGCCCCTGACTTGCTAGGTGCCCCCCTGCAACTGCAGGGGCTGCAGGGTCTATTCCTACGCCCCTGGTGCCAGAGGCCTTTGAACACCACTACTGCTTTTAGATAGCTATCCAAGTCCCAGCTACTAAGAAAACATAAATCCTACTCACTGACAGTGCTGAAATAACATGTTTTTGGGGTAGAAGACTAATGGACCCTCTCTACCACTGTATCGAGGTGTAGCAAGGTGTTCCTGACATATACAGTATTACCAAAGATTTAGAACACTGTCAGAGAGTGTTCTAAATCTTTGGCGCACCAGTGCAGCAGTCCAACATTCTTTGCGGGATGCTCTAAGGAATACCATATTGCCAGATTCTGCATACGGGGAGAGCCCATGCCAGCCACTGGTGGTATAAATTACCAATATAACAGATAATGTAATGTAAAATCTCTGCAATAGTCTTAAAGAAATTATTTTCTACTCTACAATAGACAAGATAGCCTTTCAATCTTTCTGAATTTATAAGAGCAGACACAAGCAGTGATGATCGAATGTACCCAAATTCGATTCGAGTACATTCGAATTCGGGTCCGGGTCAAATTCGGATTCGGCCGGGATTGAACGGACTCGAATTCAATTCGGGTGGATTTGAATCCGGGTCAGGGGAAAATTCGGCCGTGATCACGAATTTGTGATTCAAAACCCGCCGACGCCCCCTTAAATGCCAGAATCACCAAATTTGCAGGTTATGTTAAGAAGAAAAGTGGGAGCAAGGGGAATTTTTTTTTTTTTTTAAAAAAAAGACCTTATACTTTTTGAGAAAATCGATTTTAAAAGTTCAAAGAAAAAAACAATACATTTAAATGCTGGTCAATGACAGATCGTGGGAAATATTTCCCAGCAGTTAATAGCAAAGGCCCCTTACATCCTAGCAACACCAAATGTGCAGGATATGTTAAAAGATAGTGGGAAACAATATTTAAAAAAAAAATTAAAAATTTTATTTTTGGGGAATGTTCTGAGTGTGGGAAATCTGAAAAAAAAATTACATGGGGTCCCTCCTCCCGAGCCTCTGTAACCCCTTGTCCCCATGCAGGCTGGGATAGCCAGAATGCGGAGCCCCGGCCGCGTGGGGCTTCGCACCCTGAGTTATATCAGCCTGCATGCTCCATGGTATGGGGGAGCTCCGGGGGGGGGGGGGGGGCGGCCAAGCCTTACCCTCTCCCCTTGAGCCCTTGTCCAATCCATGGACAAGGGGCTCTTCCCCACCCACGGTGCCCTTGGGGGGTTCATGGTGGCATCTGGGAGACCCCAGATGCCCACCCCCCTCCCAGGAGAAATGAGTATAGGGGTAGAAAGTATAGGGGTACAAAGGTTAAAGGGACTCCGAGCAGTGCAGAAACTATGGGAAGATGCATATCATTTTAAAGCTCTCTTTCTCCTCTTTGCAATGATATGTAAACCGCCGCCCTACGCCTTTTAGGTTTCGCTATTTTCGCAATTGAAATTGCCGTGGCCACGATTTTGATCGCAAAAATAGAGAAAACTAAGAGGCGTAGGGCAACGATTTAGGGGTCGTCAGAAAGAGGAGAAAGAGAGCTTTTAAATGATATCCATCTTTCCATAGTTACATAGTTACACAGGGCGACTTTTTCTGCTGAATGGAGTTGCTGAGAAAAAGTCGCCCTGTGTAATACAATGTAACTATGGAAAGATGGATATCATTTTAAAGCTCTCTTTCTCCTCTTCTGACGACCCCGGAATCGTCATCCTACGCCTTTTAGTTTTCTCTATTTTCGCGATCTAAATCGCGGCCGCGGCAATTTCAATCGCGAAAATAGCGAAAACTAAAAGGCGTAGGGTGGCGGTTTATATATCATTGGAAAGAGGAGAAAGAGAGCTTTAAAATGATATGCATCTTTCCATAGTTTCTGCACTGCTCGAAGTCCCTTTAAATGAAATAAAAACAGAACCACGAAAAAAGTCCTTTAATAATCATAATTACCCAGAAATACTTACCTGTACCTTTAAAAAAATGTTCCCGCCCATATCCTCGGTAATGATCCAACATATACAGTATCCTCTTATCTTGCGATCTTCAATTAAGTTGATTGAAGATCTCCCATGGCAATTACCTATACTATACCTTAGAATGCGTCCTGCCGACACATAGCGCCGGCTCCCGCTGTCCTCCCCGCCTCCTCACCTGTCACCCTCACCTAGGCTGGCACACGGTGCACCCATGGGTGCACCGGGTGCCAGCCTAGGTGAGGGTGAAAGGTGCAGGCAGGTGGGGAGAGACAGCGGGAGCCGGCAGCTATACGTCCACACAGCCCGCATTCTAAGGTATAGTAACCGGCTCATCAATGAACCGGTTCTTTTTGTATTGAATCAAATGAATAGACTCTGAACCGATTCATTTGATTCAATACAAAAAGAAACTACCTTAGAATGTGGGCTGTGCGGACGAATAGCTGCCGGCTCCCGCTGTCTCTCCCCACCTGCCTGCACCTGTCACCCTCACCTAGGCTGGCACCCGGTGCACAGGGTGCCAGCCTAGGTGAGGGTGACAGGTGAGGAGGCGGGGAGGACAGCGGGAGCCGACGCTATGAGTCGGCAGGATTCACTCTAAGGTATAGTATAGGTAATTGCCGTGGGAGATCTTCAATCAACTTAATTGAAGACCGCAAGATAAGAGGATACTGTATTCATTAGATCATTACTGAGGATATGGGCATGGGAACATTTTTTTAAAGGTACAGGTAAGTATTTCTGGTTAATTAAGTATATTAAAATACTTTTTCGTGGTTGTGTTTTTATTTCATTTAACCCTTTGTGGAAATGGGTAAGGGGTACTTCGTACCCCTATACTCATTTCTCCTGGGGGGGGGGGCATCTGGGGTCCCCTTCTTAAAGGGGACTCCCAGATGCCACCATGAACCCCCCAGGGAGTCATCGCCCCCACCTCCTCCTGGGGCACCGGAGGCGGGGAAGAGCTCCTTGTCCATGGATTGGACAAGGGCTCGGGGGGAGAAGAGAAGGCCTGGCCGCCCCTCCCCTCCGGAGCCCCCGCATACCATGGACCATGCGGGCTGGTATAGCTCAGGATGTGAAGCCCCACGCGGCCGGGGCTCCGCATTCTGGCTATCCCAGCCTGCATGGGGGACAAGGGGTTACAGAGGCTTGGGAGGGGGGACCCCACACCTTTTTTTTCAGATTTCCCACACTCAGAACATTCCCAAAAAATAAATTTATTTTTTTTTAAATATTGTCTCCCACTATCTTTTTAACATATCCTGCAAATTTGGTGTTGCTGGGATGTAAGGGGCCTTTGCTATTAACTGCTGGGAAATATTTCCCACGATCTGTCATTGACCGGCATTTGAATGTATTGTTTTTTTCTTTGAACTTAAAAATTGATTTTCTCAAAATGTATAAGGTCTTTTTGAAAAAAAAAAATTTCCCCTTGCTCCCTCTTTTCTTCTTAACATAACCTGCAAATTTGGTGATTCTGGCATTTAAGGGGCTTTACTGTTAACCCTTAAAGTTGTCGGGTTTTGGGCGACGGTAGCTGAATCTGAATTTGTGATCACGGGTTTAACACCCGTGATCATGGCCGAATTCGAGAGGCACTATTTGGGTACATTCGACTTTGAATTTGGGAGCAGTATCGCAATTCGAATTCGAGTTTGGCAATCATGAAAATTAGAATTTGGAGAGCAACCCTGGACACAAGTACTTCCTCGTGAACATGAACACGTATCACTCTTATATTTTCAAATGCAGACAGGAAAGGTTTAAGATATGATTAAATCCTAAATTGTTTTTTTATTTGAAGCAGCAGCCAGTATATAGTGTGTTACATCCTGACCTGTAAAGGAGGAGATGATTGTGGCAAAGCTAGCCAACATGTATTAGAAAATGTCCATGTGAGTTGGCAGGGGAGAAACAGCATGGGATCAATGACTGCATAGTACTGTACACTGCATCAAATGGTACAATGATTGCAGTTCAACCAATGCTTGAGAGATCAGCTTGGCATATTAGGCCGTAATCAACCCATATATGATTAAAAGATACATATGATCCATACAGCTGTAAGAGGGACATACAGGAAAATCCATATTATATGACCAGAAGCAGAATCGACTTTATTCGCCAAGTACTACAGGTATTGCACCAGGAATTGTTTGTGGTACACACATGGCTTGGATATAGTAAGTATGTAGTATAGTAAGTAACAACATAAATGTAGTAATATAGTCAGTAACAGCATAAATAAAAGGGGCAAATAACAACAATAAGTAGCAAACACTGAAGGCACACATTTGAAAATAAAGGCATAAGCAGTGCAAGGATTCCCCAGTTTGTGCCTGTCACTTGCAGCCGTGCCTGAAAACCAGGTGACGATTCAGAATGCCAGAGCCGGGACAAGATCTTCCAGAACCCAAGGCTGAGACACCAAAGTGCGCCCCTCCATCCCTACCATCCCAGCCGTCACAAACTGCTTGCTATTAGACTAAGAGCCCCCCCCAACACCTTAATCTCTAGTTACCTGGCTTGCAGTCACTGCCATGTACCCCCTATTCTTATTTCTCTCTGCTTAAAACACAATGGGCTTGATTCACAAAGCGGTGCTAACTGTTAGCACGCCTGTGAAAACCCCCATAGCACGTCAAAACAAGCTTATCGCGCATAAAACTTTACGCGCGCAAAACTTTATGCGCGTAAAACTTTACGCGCGTACTGCACAGAGCGCAGGGCGCTCCGCGCGAAGTGCCCATTAAAGCCTATGGGACTTAGCGCGCGTAAAACTTTGCGCGCGTAAAACTTTGTGCGCGCAAAGTTAGCGCGCGATCTGATTGAGAAATCCGGTGCTAACCTACTTAGCACCCTGGTTAGCACGTCTAAAGACTTTAGACGTGCTAAGTAGGTTAGCACCGCTTTGTGAATCAAGCCCAATAGGGGAATGATAGCTGAGTGAGTTGTGCACCCCCTCCTGCTCTGCACCCTGAGGCTGGAGTCTCTCTTAGCCTCTGCCTTGGCCCGGCCCTGCAGGATGCTGTTCCAATGATGCGTAAACATCTGCAGCCAATCATAAAGGAAGATGATTTATCCAAAGAGAAGATACTCCCACCAATTTTTTTTTTGTTTTGTTTTTTGTTTTTTTTTTAGAAAGAGGATGTGTATCCCTAAAGGTATTTAAAGGCAGGAAATAAAAGTACATATAAAATGTACATTCTGTGTGAGAAAATACTTCCTACTTGTGTTACTTGCTTATTTATCTATTTGTTTGCATTGGGGATGTCAAATGTTGCATGGATAGCTGCTTTATGTACTTGTTAGAGGAAAGCACAGATGGATACTCAGGATGGTGTTCACAACTCTACAGCAAATCCATCTGGCATGAATATGGGATCTGCAACTGTCTTTTTTGACAGCAGATAACTGTGTGCAAAATGGACACATGAGCCAAGCTTGTTTTCAGCAACATCCTTACACTCAGCTTAGCACGACAAAAAGTAGACAACCTCTTACAAGATCTCACAGCAAAAACTGATGCCCCAGAACTGTTCATGTTCCGGCAATATGCACCTGAAGATCAACTGTAGCTTCTGATTTCCTAAGGTTAAAGTGGAAGGTAAACCGAGAAATGCATCATGTATGTATTTAGGAGGTTAAGCCTGTCTAATTCACCCTCATCTGTGACTAAGCACAAGTTGTAATTTGATCCCTCAGCTGTGTCAGCTGACTGCCACGGCAGAGAGACAATTGGTAAAGACAGGATTTTAACAATGTGTCAGCTTCCATGAAAGCAGGAAGTAGAAAAACTGCAGATATATTGCAGGATTTATAGCAGCTGTAGCAAAGAAATGTTTTTTTAAAGGTTATTATGCTGTTGCTTAACTTTTACAGCAGAGAGGACGTTCTGAGTTCAAGTCCGCTTTCAAGAGCAGTGTGATCTAAGCAAACCTGCCACCAATACACACGTACACACACACACACACACACACACACACACACACACACACACACACACACACTACAGCACTACACACACACATACTGATAGCACTAGACACATACGCAAACATGCACACACGAACACACACGCACTCACGTACACACTCACAAATTGTCTATTAGGCAGGTCTATCAACTATGAAATCTGAATCATATTGATAAGGTCACTGAATTTCAACTTTTGAATTAGTAGAGTTCAGGAATATGTGCCAGTTGCCAGTGACCTTATTCCATGTTGAAAAGTAGGGCTGTCTGACATACATTTACAAAAGTCTTCTATGGGAGAAAACAATTGTTTCCAAACTTTGCTAGCTTAGAATTACCTAGTTCCTGGCTTGAAGGCAGCTACAAGCATCATACTGGTTGTGGCATGGACGGGCTCTGTCCAGAGGGAAGATTAGTTTCATAAGCAAATGAACATTGTTTAATAATTCAGAGCTGTTTCCCGCTTGAGTTTGCACAGGAGAATTCTGCTTCAGAGAATACACTAATTCAGGAGGAAAAAACCCACAATCCAGGCTGGTTTATTTCTAGGGGTTTTAGTACAAGAAACCAACCGACCATATGATTACAGATGGCTGGAGAAGCTTGTTCAGGTCACTGCAGAAAGTGCTGTTTACTAGAATAAACACTTTACTTCTGAAACAGCTGCTTTGCTGTAAACATTTTCCACTTCTAGAAAAACAAAGCACTGCAGCACAAGGATTCCTTGGCACAAAGTTTTAGTGAATGGCACAGTGGACTGTTTCCAAAAATGGAGATGTCTTCAGATAAAATGCTTCATTTTTTGATGCGTAAGGACTTTAGGATGACCATACACTGGCAAATGATCATTAACAGTCAGGTTGCCTAGAGCCACAATTTTTAATGTTATTACCCCCTTAAAGTGAACCTTAACTGAGATGTAAAACAACAAGTTTCACTTAGCTGGGGCTTCCACCAGCCCCCTGCAGACGTCCTGTGCCCTCACTATCAATCACCGATCATCTGGTCCCATGCAGCAGCTAAGTTTCATTTTCGCAACTGGCCAGTTGCCTGAAAAGTGCGCCTGCGTGGCCCTGGTTGCACGCATACTCAATCACGCTCCAGCCAACGTGGCCATCCTGCGCATGCGCAGTACCCGTATTACGTGTACATACGTACTTATTATTATTATTATTTATTGTATTTATAAAGTGCCAACATATTATGCAGCGCTGCACAATAAATACATGGATTAACATACAAGGTAGGACATACAGGAAAACCACAACAAAACAAGATCATGCAAATGATTTGATAACAGTACAGTGTCAGGTCAAAATAGAGACTGTTCTAGTCCACGAGAGGGGTGATTGACAGTAGGATTGCATAATCAAGCTGGAAACACTAGGGAGGAGGGCCCTGCCAGAGGCTTACAATCTAAAGGGTGGAGGTGGAGACAATAGGTGCATCTGTTGAGAGGGTGTCCAACAGAACGTATTCTGGTGTTGGTGTTGAGGGGTATGCAAGCATGAAAAGGTGAGTCTTGAGAGCTTGTTTGAAGGTATTAAAGGTGGGGTGAGTCTGATGGCTGGTGGGAGAGAGTGTCATAGAGTGGGGGCAGCCCTAATGAAGTGCTGAAATCGTGCATGGGACTGCGATATGCGTGGTGCGACTAGGCGCAGGTCATTGGAGGATCGGAGGGGGCGGGCTGGTATGTGCCTGTGGACCAGATCACAGATGTAGGTTGGGCAGGTCTTGTGCACCAATTTGTAGGCCAAGCACAGGATTTTGAAATTGATCCTAAAGCTGATGGGGAGCCAGTGTAGGGCTTTACAAAGCGCAGTCGTAGAGGTACTGCGATGAGAAGAATGTATCAGTCTGGATGCCGCATTCAGTACCGATTAAAGTAGGGCAGTACGGATATAGTGGAGGCCAGACAAAAGAGAATTGCAGTAGTCTAGGCGGGAGATGACAAGGGCATGGATGAGGAGTTTAGTGGTGTCAGGGGACAGGCAGCAATGGATCTTGGAGATGTTGCGGATGTGGAAATTGCAGGATCAGGCAATGCTTTGGATGTGGGGTGTAAAGGAAAGTGCAGATTCCGGAGTAACACCTAGACAGTGGGCTTGGGAGGTAGGGCGGATGGTAGTATTTTCGATAGTGATGTGCAGATCTGAGAGGGGTGCAGCTGTGCGGGGTGGGAATATTATAAGCTCAGTCTTGTCCAAATTAAGTTTCAGGAACCTGGCAGCCATCCAGGAGGAAATGAATGTGAGGCAGGCGGAGACTTTGTCCATGGTAGAGGAGGAGAGATCTGGGGTGTGGAGGTATATCTGGGTTTCATCGGCATAGAGGTGTTAATTGAAGCCCATGGAGGAGATGATTTTGCCAATTGAGGCAATATAGAGTGAGAACAGTAGTGGTCCTAGGACGGAACCTTGAGGAACACCAACTGAGAGGGGTGTAGGAGTGGATGAGGAGCCATTGAAGAATGTTGTGAAGGAGCGGTTGGAGAGGTAGGAAGAGATCCAGGCTAAGGCTAGGTCCTGAATGCCCATTGACTGCAGGGAGTGGAGGAGGAGGGAGTGGTCGACAGTGTCAAATGCCAAGGAGAGGTCCAGGAGGAGCAGGATGGAGTATTTACCTTCGGCTTTGGCAAGGTCATTGACCACTTTGGTGAGGGCTGTTTCTGTAAAATGGGCTGTACAAAAACCAGATTGCAGGGGATCGAGAAGGGAGTTGGAATTGAAGAAGTTGGTTAGGCGTTGGTGGCCCAGGCGTTCAAGAATTTTCTAGGCAAAAGGGAGGAGGGAGATTGGGCGGTAGTTGGATGGCAGTGCAGGGTCAAGTGAAGGTTTCTTCAGCAGGGGAAGCACAGTGGCCTGTTTGAATACGGAAGGGAAGATGCCGGTGGAGAAGGAGAGGTTGAACAGGTGGGTGAGGACAGGGGAAAGAACAGAAAAATGTGGGCGGAGAGAATCAGATGGGGCCAGATCTAGGGGACAGGAAGTGGCAGGTGAAGTTGCCAGCACCTGGTTGACTTCCTCCACCGTGACAGGAGTGAAGGAGGTAAGGGGGGATAAGAGGCAGGAGTAGGATGGGGTGAGGAGGAGGGGGCGATGGAGTGGAGGAGAGAAATATCCCTCCGGATGGTTGTAATGTTGTTGATAAAGTAGTTTGATAGGTCAGTGGGGTTGAGTAGGGCATTGAAGGAGGCAAAAAGATGACGTGGGTTGAGGGCTTGGGTAGCGATCAAGCAAGTGAAGTATTTGTGTTTGCTATCAGCGAGGGCAGTATGGTACGTCTGCAACTTAGTCATGTATCCCAGGAAATCATGGTTGTGGCAGGATTTCCTCAATTTGTGTTCTGCAGCTCGTGTCTTTCTTATAGTTTTTTTGTGAGGGCAGTGTGCCAAGGTTGGGGGTTGGGGTGGCAGTGGGTACGAAAGGTCAGGGGAGCAGCATGATCTAAGGCTGCTGAGAGGTTACGATTGTATTGAGCTGCCGCTTGGTTGGGGCAGGTTAGGCTGGGGATGGAGGAGGAGAGGGAGTGGAGGGGTGTGGCTAGTATATTGGGGTCAAGATTGCGCAGATCTCTCTGCCACCGTCCAGTTCGGGGAGGGGGATAGGGGGTGCTGGACGGAGTGAGGGTGATGAGGTGGTGGTCGGAGATTGGGAATGGTGCAATGTCCAGGTTTGTAAGGGTGATGCCTTTGGAGAAAATTAGGTCCGGGGTATTACCAGGACTGTGGGTGGGGGTGTGAGGCCAAGGGAGTTGGTGAGGGAGAGAAGCTGAGTGGAGGCAGAGGTGGTAGGCTCATCAAGTGGAATGTTAAAGACTGATAGTTGGGAGGTCGGAGGACAGGATGTGTGGGAGCCAGGAGGCAAGGTTGTCTAGGAAGTGCAATATTGTACTGGAGGAGGGGCGGTACAGGACTGCGATAATTGCTGGGAGGGGATGGTAGAGGCGGATAGCATGGGCCTCAGAGGAGGTAAAGTGAAGAGAAGGGGGAGGGGTAAGGACACGGAAAGTGCAGGAAGGGGAGAGGAGTAGGCCTACCCCTCCCCCAGGCCTGTTATCTGGTCTTGGGGTATGGCTGAGGTATACACCTCCGTAGGATAGGGCTGCAGCCACAGGCAGGTGAGAAGGGGCAAGCCAGGTCTTAGTAAGGGAAAGAAAGGTGAGGGTTTTAGATATTAAGTGGTCATGGATGGTTGTAAGCTTGTTGAGGATAGATCTGGCATTCCAGAGACTGTCGGATAGAGGAAAAGATTGTCTGAGGATGGGGCGGATGGGAATGAGATTGGGGCGAGAATGTTCGTGGATGTGGGGAGGGTGGTAGGTGCGGTGGGGAGTGGGGCTTGGTGGGTGAATTTGGTTGTGGGGGGCTAGGGGGGAAGTAAGGGGTGGGGAATGGGGGGCTGGGAGAAAGGAGTGGGCCTGGGGTTAAGATGTGTGATGAGAAGTGAAAAAGGGACTAGGGACAGGAGCAGATGGAGCCAGAACATGAGACACCAGTAGGGCGGGTGATCAGGGGTAGATATGATCGGAAGAGGCGATTTCCGATATCGCGGTAATTCCGAATTCTAGAGGTGGTTCCATGACAGACATTACTATTTTTTGTTGGAGCAGCAGGAGAAGTTGTAGGCCATGGCACCTAGAGGTGGTTTCACAGCAGTCGTTACAATTTTTTTTGGAGCAGCAGGAGTTGTCGTAGGCCATGGGACCTAGAGGTGGTTCCACGGCAGTCATTACAATTTTTTGGGGAGCAGCAGGAGAAGTTGTAGGCCATGGGACCTAGAGGTGGTTTCACAGTAGAGTTGGGCCGAACCTCCGATTTTCGGTTCGCGAACCGGTTTCGCGAACTTTCGCGAAAGGTTCGGTTCGCGTTAAAGTTCGCGAACCGCAATAGACTTCAATGGGGATGCGAACTTTGAAAAAAAAAATTAATTATGCTGGCCACAAAAGTGATGGAAAAGATGTTTCAAGGGGTCTAACACCTGGAGGGGGGGATGGCGGAGTGGGATACATGCCAAAAGTCCCCGGGAAAAATCTGGATTTGACGCAAAGCAGCGTTTTAAGGGCAGAAATCACATTGAATGTTAAATGACAGGCCTAAAGTGCTTTCAAACATCTTGCATGTGTATACATCAATCAGGTAGTGTAATTAAGGTACTGCTTCACACTGACGCACCAAACTCATCGTGTAACGCACCGCAAACAGCTGTTTGTGTAGTGACGGCCGTGCTGGACTGGTGCGCACCATGGCGAGAGTGCAGGTTTTGGTGGCTTTACAGCCCATATGGTCAGTCACCTGGCTGATGTAGCTGAATGACAGAACAGTGACTGTCCAGCTGATCAAATTTGGTCTGACCACAATGAGGCAACGACCTTATTATCGTGGGTGTGCCCCCCGAGACACTCATCTAGGCGCCGGTCATTGCTCCATTGTGATACGCAAGCCCCTTCACCACGGCAAGGTAATGATCACGAAGGGGAATGGGCGCATGTTCATGCCTTTTCTTTTGTTGTTGCAGCTGCCCGCAGTGCAGCCAGAAAAATTAGGCAGTCATGTACACGCACCCGAAAAATTATTACAGCGGCCGCTGCTAGCAGCGGCCTAAAAAATTCAGCAATCCGCCTGGAGTCCCGGACCCTGTTGGTGGTGGCGGAGAAGGTAGTGAAGCGGCCTGCAGGCAGACATGCTGTGTGGAGGGACTGGGAGCGACTTAGTCTTCTTGGGGCAGGCCAGGCAGCCAGTCACACGGCGTGCAGGCAGAGATGCTGTATGTGCGGGGACTGACTTAGTCTTGGGGCGGGCAGCAGCCCTCCGGGATCCATGCCTCATTCATTTTTATAAAGGTGAGGTACTTAACACTTTTGTGACTTAGGCGACTTCTCTTCTCTGTGACAATGCCTCCAGCTGCGCTGAAGGTCCTTTCTGAGAGGACGCTTGCGGCAGGGCAGGAGAGAAGTTGGATGGCAAATTGGGACAGCTCTGGCCACAGGTCAAGCCTGCGCACCCAGTAGTTCAAGGGTTCCTCATCGCTGTTCACAGCAGTGTCTACATCCACACTTAAGGCCAGGTAGTCGGCTACCTGCCGTTCCAGGCGTTGGTGGAGGGTGGATCCGGAAGGGCTACGGCGAGGCGTTGGACTAAAGAACGTCCGCATGTCCGACATCACCATGAGATCGCTGGAGCGTCCTGTCTTTGACTGCGTGGACACGGGAGGAGGATTAGTGGCAGTGGTACCTTGCTGGCGTTGTGCCGTCACATCACCCTTAAAGGCATTGTAAAGCATAGTTGACAGCTGGTTCTGCATGTGCTGCATCCTTTCCACCTTCCGGTGAGTTGGTAACAGGTCCGCCACTTTGTGCCTGTACCGAGGGTCTAGTAGTGTGGCCACCCAGTACAGCTCATTCCCCTTGAGGTTTTTTATACGGGGGTCCCTCAACAGGCAGGACAGCATAAAAGACGACATCTGCACAAAGTCGGATCCAGTACCCTCCATCTCCTCTTGCTCTTCCTCAGTGACGTCAGGTAAGTCAACCTCCTCCCCCCAGCCGCGAACAATACCACGGGAAGGTTGCGCAGCACAAGCCCCCTGCGACGCCTGCTGCGGTTGTTCTCCTGCCGCTGTCCCCTCCTCCTCCTCCTCCTCCCCCAAAGAAACACCTTGCTCATCATCCTCTGAGTCTGACTCATCTTCTGCACATGACCTCTCTTCTTCCTCCTCCTCCCCCCTCTGTGCTGCCGCAGGTGTTGAGGAAACAGCTGGGTCTGATGAAAATTGGTCCCATGCCTGTTCCTGCCGTAACGGTTCCTGGTCACGCTCATTCGCAGCTTCATCTGCCACTCTACGCACAGCACGCTCCAAGAAGTACGCGTAGGGAATTAAGTCGCTGATGGTGCCCTCACTGCGGCTCACCAGGTTGGTCACCTCCTCAAACGGCCGCATGAGCCTGCATGCATTTTTCATCATTGTCCAGTTGTCGGGCCAGAACATCCCCATCTTCCCAGACTGTTTCGTTCTACTCCAGTTGTAGAGGTACTGGGTGACGGCTTTCTTCTGTTCTAGCAGGCGGGAGAACATGAGGAGGGTCGAGTTCCAGCGAGTGGGGCTATCGCAAATGAGGCGTCTCACCGGCATGTTGTTTTTACGCTGAATTTCTGCAAATCGTGCCATGGCTGTGTAAGAGCGCCTCAAATGCCCACAGAACTTCCTGGCCTGCTTCAGGACATCCGCTAAGCCAGGGTACTTTGCCACAAATCTTTGAACCACCAGATTCATGACATGTGCCATGCAGGGTATGTGTGTCAGCTTCCCCATATGCAAAGCGGCAAGCAGATTGCTGCCGTTGTCGCACACCACGTTGCCTATCTCCAGGTGGTGCGGGGTCAGCCACTCATCCACCTGTTTCTTAAGAGCAGCCAGGAGAGCTGCTCCAGTGTGACTCTCCGCTTTGAGACAAGCCATGTCTAAGATGGCGTGACACCGTCGTACCTGGCATGCAGCATAGGCCCTGCGGAGCTGGGGCTGTGTAGCTGGAGAGGAGAACTGCCACTCAGCCAAGGAGGAGGAGGAGGACAGCGAAGAGCATGTAGCAGGAGGAGAGGAGGTGGCAGGAGGCCTGCCTGCAAGCCGTGGAGGTGTCACAATTTGGTCCGCCGCTTTCTGCTTGCCATCGTTCACCACCAGGTTCACCCAATGGGCTGTGTAGGTAATGTAGCGGCCCTGCCCGTGCTTGGCAGACCAGGCATCCGTGGTCAGGTGTACCCTTGACCCAACGCTCTTCGCAAGAGATGACACCACTTGCCTCTCAACTTCACGGTGCAGTTGGGGTATGGCCTTTCTGGAAAAATAAGTGCGGCCTGGCATCTTCCACTGCGGTGTTCCGATGGCCACAAATTTACGGAAGGCCTCAGAGTCCACCAGCCGGTATGGTAACAGCTGGCGAGCTAACAGTTCCGCCACGCCAGCTGTCAGACGCCGGGCAAGGGGGTGACTGGCCAAAAGTGGCTTCTTCCGCTCAAACATTTCCTTCACGGACACCTGACTGCTGCTGTGGGCAGAGGAGCAGGAACCGCTCAAGGGCAGAGGCGGAGTGGAGGAGGGTGCCTGTGAAGGTGCAAGGGAGAGAGCGGCATAAGCAGATGATGCACCTGAAGGAGGAAGAGGAGAAGGAGGGTGACTTTGCTTTTGTGTGCTGCTGCTGCTTTTGCTCAGGTGGCCATCCCATTGCTGTTTGTGCCTTTTCTGCAGGTGCCTTCGTAAGGCACTTGTCCCTACGTGAGTGTTGGCCTTTCCACGGCTCAATTTTTGTTGGCAGAGCGAACAGATGGCTTTGGTCCGATCTGAGGCACACACATTAAAAAATTTCCACACCGCTGAGCCACCCTGGGATGTGGGCACCTCAGCAGCTGATGCTGAAGGGCAAGTTGGCTGGCTGTACATAGGTGGCGAATCTGGCGATACATGGTGCCGGACTCTGCCACCAGCTGTTTCTGACGAAGAGCTGCCCCAGCTTCTTTCAGCAACTTCTATCCTCCTACTACATTCTGACTCCCCCTCTGAACTGTCCCCCTCTTCATCTCCTCTATTGGGAACATACAGAGGATCCCTATCATCGTCATCATCGTAATCATCCTGCCCAGCTTCGCTTGCCTCAGAAAAATCCAAATGTGTAGGTCCTTCATCCTCCTTACACGTTACATCCATAGTGTTGTCGCGTAACGCAGACATATGAGCTGGTGAAAATTCATCTGGCTGTAACAATGGCTGTGCATCAGTGATTTCACCACCACTAAATAATTCTTGCGAAGTGTCAAATGCAGCGGAAGTGGTGCTAGTAGTAGCGCTGGTGGCTGAGCAAGATGAGGTGTTCTGTGTCGCTAAATACTCAACCACGTCCTGACAATCTTGGGAGGTGATGGGACGTGCCTTCTTCCGAGCACTGTACTGTGGGCCAGGTCCACACGAAATTACATTTACACGACCTCGCGCAGACCTGCCGGGTGGCCTTCCTCTGCCTCTGCCACTACCTCTTCCTCTTCCTCTACCTGTTTTGTCCATATCGGGTATGCACGGAGTGGTATATCACACTGCGTGCACTCACGTAGGTAGGTGGGTTCACTTAACTGCACAGGTATGCGCACTGATGCGGTGGGTTCACTGAACAGTACAGGTATACAGTGGCGGGTTCACTGAACACAACAGGTATGCAGTGGCGTGTTCACTAAACAGGTATACAGTGGCAGGTCCACTGAACAGAACAGGTATACAGTGGCAGGTCCACTGAACAGAACAGGTATACAGTGGCGGGTCCACTGAACAGAACAGGTATACAGTGGCGGGTTCACAGAACAGGTATGCAGTGGCAGGTTCACTGAACACAACAGGTATGCAGTGGCGTGTTCACTAAACAGGTATACAGTGGCAGGTCCACTGAACAGAACAGGTATACAGTGGCGGGTTCACAGAACAGGTATACAGTGGCGGGTCCACTGAACAGAACAGGTATACAGTGGCGGGTTCACAGAACAGGTATGCAGTGGCAGGTTCACTGAACACAACAGGTATGCAGTGGCGTGTTCACTAAACAGGTATACAGTGGCAGGTCCACTGAACAGAACAGGTATACAGTGGCGGGTTCACAGAACAGGTATACAGTGGCGGGTCCACTGAACAGAACAGGTATACAGTGGCGGGTTCACAGAACAGGTATACAGTGGCGGGTCCACTGAACAGAACAGGTATACAGTGGCGGGTTCACAGAACAGGTATACAGTGGCGGGTCCACTGAACAGAACAGGTATACAGTGGCGGGTTCACAGAACAGGTATACAGTGGCAGGATCACTGAACAGGTATGCAGTGGCAGGATCACAGTACAGGTATGCAGTGGGCTGAGGGCTCACTGAACAGAACAGGTATGCTGTGGCAGGATCACTGAACAGCTATGCAGTGGCAGGATCACAGTACAGGTATGCAGTGGGCTGAGGGCTCACTGAACAGAACAGGTATGCTGTGGCAGGATCACTGAACAGGTATGCAGTGGCAGGATCACAGTACAGGTATGCAGTGGGCTGAGGGCTCACTGAACAGAACAGGTATGCTGTGGCAGGATCACTGAACAGGTATGCAGTGGCAGGATCACAGTACAGGTATGCAGTGGGCTGGGGGCTCACTGAACAGAACAGGTATGCTGTGGCAGGATCACTGAACAGCTATGCAGTGGCAGGATCACAGTACAGGTATGCAGTGGGCTGAGGGCTCACTGAACAGAACAGGTATGCTGTGGCAGGATCACTGAACAGGTATGCAGTGGCAGGATCACAGTACAGGTATGCAGTGGGCTGAGGGCTCACTGAACAGAACAGGTATGCTGTGGCAGGATCACTGAACAGCTATGCAGTGGCAGGATCACAGTACAGGTATGCAGTGGCAGTATCACAGTACAGGTATGCAGTGGGCTGAGGGCTCACTGAACAGAACAGGTATGCTGTGGCAGGATCACTGAACAGGTATGCAGTGGCAGGATCACAGTACAGGTATGCAGTGGGCTGGGGGCTCACTGAACAGAACAGGTATGCTGTGGCAGGATCACTGAACAGCTATGCAGTGGCAGGATCACAGTACAGGTATGCAGTGGGCTGAGGGCTCACTGAACAGAACAGGTATGCTGTGGCAGGATCACTGAACAGGTATGCAGTGGCAGGATCACAGTACAGGTATGCAGTGGGCTGAGGGCTCACTGAACAGAACAGGTATGCTGTGGCAGGATCACTGAACAGCTATGCAGTGGCAGGATCACAGTACAGGTATGCAGTGGGCTGAGGGCTCACTGAACAGAACAGGTATGCTGTGGCAGGATCACTGAACAGGTATGCAGTGGCAGGATCACAGTACAGGTATGCAGTGGGCTGAGGGCTCACTGAACAGAACAGGTATGCTGTGGCAGGATCACTGAACAGGTATGCAGTGGCAGGATCACAGTACAGGTATGCAGTGGGCTGAGGGCTCACTGAACAGAACAGGTATGCTGTGGCAGGATCACTGAACAGCTATGCAGTGGCAGGATCACAGTACAGGTATGCAGTGGGCTGAGGGCTCACTGAACAGAACAGGTATGCTGTGGCAGGATCACTGAACAGGTATGCAGTGGCAGGATCACAGTACAGGTATGCAGTGGGCTGAGGGCTCACTGAACAGAACAGGTATGCTGTGGCAGGATCACTGAACAGGTATGCAGTGGCAGGATCACAGTACAGGTATGCAGTGGGCTGGGGGCTCACTGAACAGAACAGGTATGCTGTGGCAGGATCACTGAACAGCTATGCAGTGGCAGGATCACAGTACAGGTATGCAGTGGGCTGAGGGCTCACTGAACAGAACAGGTATGCTGTGGCAGGATCACTGAACAGGTATGCAGTGGCAGGATCACAGTACAGGTATGCAGTGGGCTGAGGGCTCACTGAACAGAACAGGTATGCTGTGGCAGGATCACTGAACAGCTATGCAGTGGCAGGATCACAGTACAGGTATGCAGTGGCAGTATCACAGTACAGGTATGCAGTGGGCTGAGGGCTCACTGAACAGAACAGGTATGCTGTGGCAGGATCACTGAACAGGTATGCAGTGGCAGGATCACAGTACAGGTATGCAGTGGGCTGGGGGCTCACTGAACAGAACAGGTATGCTGTGGCAGGATCACTGAACAGCTATGCAGTGGCAGTATCACAGTACAGGTATGCAGTGGGCTGAGGGCTCACTGAACAGAACAGGTATGCTGTGGCAGGATCACTGAACAGGTATGCAGTGGCAGGATCACAGTACAGGTATGCAGTGGGCTGAGGGCTCACTGAACAGAACAGGTATGCTGTGGCAGGATCACTGAACAGCTATGCAGTGGCAGGATCACAGTACAGGTATGCAGTGGGCTGAGGGCTCACTGAACAGAACAGGTATGCTGTGGCAGGATCACTGAACAGCTATGCAGTGGCAGGATCACAGTACAGGTATGCAGTGGGCTGAGGGCTCACTGAACAGAACAGGTATGCAGCCAGGAAGAAGTTAAGCCTAACTAATCTTTCCCTGAGAGACAGTCTGCAGCAGCTCGCCCTACTCTGACTAATGCAGGCACACGAGTGGCCGTAATGGCCGCCGCTGCCTGCCTTATATAAGGGGGGGTGGGGCTCCAGGGGCTAGTGTAGCCTAATTGGCTACACTGGGCCTGCTGACTGTGATGTAGAGGGTCAAAGTTGACCCTCAGGTGCATTATGGGGCGAACCGAACTTCTTCCGCAAAAGGTTCGCGTGCGGTACCCGCACGCGAACCACCTAAGTTCGCGCGAACCCCGTTCGCCGGCGAACCGTTCGGCCCAACTCTATTTCACAGCAGTCATTACAATTTTTTTTGGAGCAGCAGGAGTTTGCATAGGTCATGGAACCTAGAGGTGGTTTCACAGCAGTCATTTACATTTTTTTAGAGCAGCAGGAGTAGTTGTTGGCCAAAAGCATCGGGTTAGGAATATAACGCCGGACAGCTGTAAAAGCTGCATTTTTATGATCTTAAAATGCAAAAATATTTGATGATAGTGATAGGCAGCAGAGTTTGAGAGGGAGACCATTTGAGTCATTAAAAACAGCAAAATTTTAATTTAGTCCGTCTAATCTTCATCATGAATCAGTGAGAGGGGCCTTGTAATTATCACTGATCCATGACTCGTTCATTTTTATGAACGTTAGTATGTCCACATTGTCTGTGGACAGATGGATCCGGTGGTTGGGGATCACCCCACCTGCAGCACTAAATACTCTCTCAGAAAGAACACTGGAGGCGGGGCATGCAAGAACCTCCAGTGCATACTGAGCGAGTTCAGGCCAGGTATCCAGTTTTGTTGTCCAATACTGCATGGGGTCATCATTACTCTCCATATTGTCTGGAGCACTGGCCGACCCCATGTAATCATTCACCATACGGGCTTGCCGCTGGCGTTGACTACTTTGCCCGCTGGTGGTGCTGCTGCTACAAGAAGTATTGGAAGAATCTGGCATTGGCTGATAAAATTCCTTCAACATACTCAGCAGGTTCACAGATTGGCTAATGGTGGTGCTGCTGAGAGTGGGACCAGACCACCAGACCTTTGTTGAGTATGATGAGGCTTGGTAGCTTGGGCCCGGGATACAGGTGCAGGAAATGCATCTTCTACCCAACGAAGAAGGGCATCCCGGATATGGCTCATCCTGGCTTCTGCTTGAGAGGGGGGTATAAACTGCCGCATTTTCCCCTTGCACCGGGGATCTAAGATGGTGGCCACCCACATGTCGAGCCTTGATTTTAAAGTTTTAATCCGGGGGTCCTTACGGAGGCACTGGAGCATATGCACAGCCATAGGGAAGAGATGTCTGCCATGAATCACCTCTTCCTGGCTGTCAGAACTATCGTCATGCTCCAGCTCCACATCAAAATCTTCTTCCCACCCCCGAACAATGGGCTCTTCCGCTTCCACAAGCTCTGCCTCTCCTTCCTCCTCATCCAGGACTTGAGCATGCTCTCTCACTCCCCCACTTGACTGACCACTGTTCAGTAGGGCTTCCTCCCCCTGTCCGAGCACTTTGTCAAGAGCCTTGTCCTGCATAAAGACAATATGGAGCACTTCTGACTGATATGCTGCAGTGCTCCTCACTGACCAATTTTGTTGCCTTCTCAAACGGCTCCAAGACTTTACACACCTGCCCAATCAGCTGCCACTGATCCCCAGTAATGTAGTCCAGTGGCGCTGTTCTAGAGGAAGATGTTTGAGACAGCTATAGCCTGACCGCCATTCCCTTCTCCCACAACCTCTCCAGCATGTGGAGGGTGGAGTTCCACCTCGTTGGACAATCAGAAATAAGCCTGTGCTGCGGCAGGCTATGGCAGCGCTGCAGCAGTTTCAAGGACGCGGTGGCGGTTGCGGAGCGACAGATGTGGGCTGACACCTTTCGTGCTGAGGCCACAGTGTCCTTCAACCTATCAAAAGTCCGTAAAAACTTCTGGACTACAAGGTTGAAGATGTGGGCCAAGCAAGGTAAGTGAGTGTAGCCACCTTCAGAAATGGCGGCCAGCATGTTGGCACCATTATCAGACACCACTACACCTGTCTCCAGTTTTCGGGGGGACAGCCATTGCCGAATCTGATCCTGTAAGGCTGCAAGGATTACCAATCTGGTTTGCCTGCTCTCGTCCATGGATTCAACTTTCAGCACTGCTTGGCATCGATGGTGCTGCAGACCAGTGTAGGAGCGGGACCACTTGCTGGGAGGCTCAGCAACGGCGGACTGGCCTTGGACAGAACAGGTAGCAGAGGGAAGTAGAACAGGCCTCCCCTTCAACCCACGTGGCGGCACCACCAGCTGAGATGCCCCAGATCTTGCACCCTCCTCCTAGGTAAAAGTTAGATACTTTCCCTGCCCATGCCTGCTGCTCCAGCCATCCATAGTGAAGTGCACCTTGCCACCGACAGCGTGATCCATAGACCGGCCGACACACTCCACAATGTGCTGGTGAAGGGCAGGGACAGCTTTTCTGGTAAAATAATGGCAACTGGGTATCCGCCATTGTGGAGTAACACTGTTCATCAGTCTGCGGAAGGGGGCACAGTCCACAAACTGGTAGGGCAGCAGCTGTTGGCCCAACAGCCTTGCCAGGAGCGCATTATTTTTGACAACAAATGTATCACTTGCAGGGAGCATCCACTTCCTCTGCAACATTTCTGGCACAGAAGCCTGACGCTGGAACACATGTGATTCTGAGGAAACCATCAAGGATGATGATGAGGTGGTTGCCGAGGTCTGGAGCTCTCTTCCAGCCTGGCATGCAGAGGGATTTGAACTAGAATGGGATTGAGCAGGTTGGATAGAGACAGGACGACTAGAAAAAGAAGAGGAGGGGCCTGTTGCTGCTGCTTTTCTTCCACCCATCTTATTGTAATTCTTTACATGCTCGAACTCCCGTCTGTGGTGGATGCGCAGATGGCGTGCCGAACCCGCTGCCCAATTTGCCTCTGCTCACCGATTTACGGCAAACAGAACAGACTGCCCTGGATTCATCCTCTGCAGGAACAGTAAAATAATTCCATGATGGTGACGTGCGTGCACGTGGAGCAGTGCTGCGACCTGCTCTAGCATGTCGATGCTCAGCATTAGACTGGTGGGTACTGGGATAGCACTTGCAGGCTGCTGGCCAACCGTCTGCTCTGTTTCTCCATGCTGCTCCCGCCTGCTAGTGCCTAACCCACCAGATGGCGACCACGTTGGATCAGCCACCTCATCATCCAAAACATCATCCAGTTCAACCAAATCTCTGTTAATCTGACTCTTCTGGACCCTCCACCTGGCCATGAAACACCTCTGTAGTTGACTGGTTATGTTGATTGGTGGTGAAACAAGCTCCCAGTTGTGATGGATTACTGGATAAAGAAAACACAGGGGCCATTTTTGTCAGCACAGAACCCACCACTTCTTGGGAGCTTGGTCCCATGGTCTCCTCCAATGCCTCATCCCAATCCTTCTGAACATCTCTCTCATTGACAAAGGTGTGCTTTCATTCTGGAGGAGAGTACTGGAAGGAAGCAACCTCGTCAAGAGAAGCAGCTGCGGTCGGGTTCTGGTCATGAGGAACCTGGCCACTACTGGTGCTGCTGCCACTAGCTTCAAGTTCCTCAGTCTGGGTAGAGGGTTCCTGATCGAAATAATCAACAACTCTGTTCGCCTGCTGCTCTGTCAAAATTTTTCTGCGTGCAAACACAGGTAAGACATCTCTGATCAGGGCGGAACGCTTCCTGCTGCTGCTGCCAACCTGATTATCACGTACATGACGTGATCCACCAACACCACCACAACCGTGGAATCTGGTGAGCAACCCTAATCAGGGAAGAGAGGAGCAGGTATGAGAGGGGTATGCATACTGATTTGCTGGGGATACATACTGTTTCACTGGGAGTGGTGGTGTGGCAGGTAGGGAAAATGGTGTAGCAGAAGCCGCAGGATCCTTGGTGGTGGGCTTGACTAGGGCAATGGAGCAGAGTTTAGTAGTTAATCAGTGCAGTTTGTTTGTTTTTTGGTGGCTTGTAGGCAGAGATGGTCGAGGTAGACCACAATACAAGTAAATTACAACAAAGATGATGTTACCTTGATGTGATGCTTAATTCTGCTGAACTACTGGTGAATTCAGATAAATTTGTTTTTTCGCCCTTTGAAAGCTACCCTTAGAAAGCGAACCCGATTGTCGGCGAATCGACAATGTGCACTCCTTATATACACAGAGCTAGAGCAATGTGTAATCAGCAAGGCCTGGTCAGCTGGCAGACAATATGCAAATTAAGTAATAGGGGTGGGCTTGTCTCCTGCAAGTTCAAACAGATCTGTATGTGATACAGGCTTTGATTGAAATTGCAGGCCAGTCACCAGGAAGTAAAGCGTGAACAAACAAAGCCAGAATTCAATAGCAATTACAATAATGTCTGTAATGTTACTCAGGTGCTAATACTATAACAGAGGTAGATCAAAAACAAAAAAGTGAACAAATACAAAAGATGGAAATGATCAGACATACACAGGCAGATGCAGGATCAGATTAAGCGTTTGGTTGCAAATTTCAGTGCAGTTCAGATTCAAAGATGGAAATGATCAGGCATACACACGTAGTACGCAGACTGCGCCTGCGTAGGACGGCCACAGTGGTGGGAGCTGATCCAGTACGCACACGGCCAGGGCCATGCAGGCACTCTGGCTCGGCAACTGTAAATGAAACACAGCCGCAGCGGGGGCCGGATGATCGGTGAGTGATGGTGAAGGCACAGGACATCTGAAGGGGGCTGGTAGAAGCACCAGGTAGGGGAAACCTTTTTTTTTTACATCTCGGTTAAGGTTCAATTTAACCCAGGACTGCCATCATAAAATAGTGAGCTCCGGATCTGCAGCGGATTGGCCCATACAGCTTTGTGCGACCTTAGAGCATGTGTGAATGCAATGCATTCAGAAAAGTAAGTGGTCAGCATTCAAATTTGTATAATGTCTGTATTACTGCATAATCAAATATTCCAAGGTATAGAGACAACGAGGTGTCTCTTTTTCAAGGACTAAAATGCCAAAGCGATCAAGGACTCAAGTCGACGGGCGGCGACAGTTAGCACAGACCCTCCCGACCAGGAAGTACATTTGGGGGATCAGTACAGAGTAATGGAGGGGGACGGAGGGGAATGAGGGGAGCGCTGGGCATGACGAGAGTCCACTACACATGCCTGCTCCCGCCGTTTTCAAATGTTTGCGCTAAGGTATCCTTTAAGATGTATTTAACTCAACTGAACCGTATAAAGAAGCTTGTTTTGCTAATACAAATCAATGTCACTAGCATGAAATGTTATTTCATGCAACCAGATAAAGCCTCTTGAGAACTTCTCACATACAGTACCTTGGAACGTCTGATCTAGCATGAAAAGATTCACTGGGATAATGTGGTTATTAAAACAGGGCAGATACATTATGATGTGTAATAGCAATAACATAACTTAACCTGATCTATCACCATCAACCACATTGCCCGGAGGAACAACAGCATTATTTTAACATTTGGGACCCCATAAATGATGTAGGGATGATTCTTTCTGTAAGTCAGTAGAACCAGCCTTGCACATTATAACAGGAATCTTGTAAATTAAGTATGGTATATTGTGAATCAGATAAGGCAGCTCCAGAAGCTGTGAGAGAGCCTGAGTGAGCAGAGGCAGCTTCCCGATCTCAGTGCTGAAACTACTTCCATGTTCTTCATTATCATTCTACAATTTACACTGACAAACCTGTCACAACATGCATTAGATTTAGTGAGCTGGACAGCAGGGGCGTAGCAATAGGGGGTGCAGAGGTAGCGACCGCATCGGGGCCCTTGGGCCAGAGGGGCCCCGAAGGGTCCACCCTTCATCACAGTATTAGCTCTCTGTTGGTCCTGTGATCACTTTTATAGATGCTTTGAATAGTAGTAATCCTTAAAACACTGTTCCCCATCTCCTTCTTGCAACTCTGACTCTGTGGTTGTCTTTGGCAGGTTTTGGTGCGCCAAATCAATTTTTATGTATAGAGTGCTTGGGGGGGCCCATGTAAAACTTGCACCGGGGCCCACAGCTCCTTAGCTACGCCACTGCTGGACAGGCTGCATGATCTGCCTCTGCTGTGAACTCTCAGGGATTGGCCGTGTTGAGAAATGTCATAGCACTGCTTTAATGATGTTCATGTTACCAAGTCCACATCTTCTTCCGGCCCCTAAGTCCCCTACAAAGGACAACTGCATTACCCACAAATCTGAAGGAAAGTGGTTTTGCTTCTACCTTCCTAATTAAAAGGTACATGGTAAATTCAGGCCCTTCAATACAATTACTAGACCTGCAATATCTCATTTTTTTCCCTCTCTTAAAGGGGAACTGAAGAGAGAGCTATATGGAGGCTGTCATGTTTATTTCCTTTTAATCAATACCAGTTGCCTGGCAGCCCTGCTGGTCTATTTCTCTGCAGTAGTATCTGAATAAAACCAGAAACAAGCATGCAGCTAGTCTTGTCAGATCTGACTTTAAAGTCTGAACCACTGAAACACCTGATCTGCTGAATGCTTGTTCAGGGGCTATGGTTAATAGTTTTAGAGGCAGAGGATCAGCAGGGCTGCCAGGCAACGGGTATTGCTTAAAAGGAAATAAACATGACAGTCTCTATATACCTCTCTCTTCAGTTCCCCTTTAAGAAGTTGCCTATAAGCAGTTGCGGTCATTAAAATTCTCGAGACAAGCAAATCGCCACTGATCCAAGAAGTATAAGGTAAGCTAGCAAATCAAAGCTACCAGCTGCTGATCAATTAGCCACCAGATGTTTAATACAATTTGTTCTGTAACAAAATATTTCAGTTCTAGATCATATGGAAATGAATTATCAGTAATAGTGGTGGTGAGAAGTAAAGTGATAAAAACATTTCTTATTAGAGCTTAGACAGGGTTTAAGAGTTTATTTTGCTGTTCTTTGGGGACCACCCAGCTCTCAAATCATAGGGAAGTCCCACTTTTGTTGTAAAATTGCCATAAATACAGATTGGTGTTCCACATATCTTTTTATTGGAGGACATAACTACAAAAGTTGTTTAGGTGATATCTTTAACAACTTAACGACCGTCCCACGCAAATGGGCGTGGTCGCGGCGGCAGCACCAGGGCCGCCTAACGCCAATTGGCGTCAAGTCCTGGGGCTGCATTTTGCAGGAGATCGCGCACAGGCTGTGTGCGCATCTCCTGCTTGGGGGCGGCTTTCCATCCCCTCTTCAGTCTCCGAGCGGCAATCACCACTCGGGAGACTGTTAGACGGCGTGATCGCCATCTATTTACATGTACAGCTCTGCGATCGGCAGCAGCGCTGTACTGGGGACAGCCGTGTGACACGGCTGTCCCCTCCTGAGGCTGGAGAGTGATCGGCTATCATAGGCTGAAGCCTATGACAGCTGATCACGCTGATTGGCTGGAGAGAGGGAGGGAGCAGGGGAAATGAAATTAAAAAAAGGCAAATGTATTAAAAAAGAAATGAAATAAATATTTCTAAAAAAAAACAAAAACAAACAACTGTGGAGCGATCAGACCCCACCAACAGAGACCTCTGTTGGTGGGGGGAAAAGGAGGGGGGGGGGGAATCACTCATGTGCTGTGTTGCGCGGCCCTGCAGTTTGGCCTTAAAGCTGCAGTGGCCATTTTAGCAATAATTGCCCTGGTCTTTAGGGGGTTTAACACCGCAGTCCTCAAGTGGTTAATGACTAACTGTACAAGATTTCTCTGCAAGTTTTCGAAACTTTAAGTTTCTTCTTCAGGCATGTTACAGAACTGTACCGTTCTGATCCAGTTCTGTAATATACCCGAAGAAGAAACTTTTGAAAGCTTGCAAAGAAATCTTGTACAGTTAGTCATTAAAGGTATTACCTAAACAACTTTTGTTGTTTTTTTTTTTTTTTTATATATATCTTTTTTTAAATCTTATTTGTTACTAAAGGAGGGCATAGGGAGGCACAAAGGGAAACACAGGGGAAGGGGAGGAGGCACAATGGGACACAAGCAGGCACAAAGTGGGACAGAGGAAGGCATAAAGGGGGACAGAAGGAGGCACAAAGGGGTAGAGAAGACGGCACAAATGGGGGGCAGGGGGAGGCAGAGGTGGCACAAGGGGACAGAAAGGGGCACAGGAGGGAATAAAATGGCAAAAGGGGATAGAATGTGGCACAGTGGGACAGAAGGAGGTGCAGGAGGACAGAAGGTGAAAGGGGGACAGAAGGAAGCACAGGGGGACATAAGGAGGCACAAAAATGGACAGAACGTGGCATAAGAGGGTAGAGGGAGGCACAGTGGGACAGAGGGATGCACAAGGGGCAGAGGTGGCACCAGGGGACAGAAGGAGGCACAGGGGGGAAGAAAGAGGAACAGGGCGACAGAAGGAGATACAAAGGGGGACAGAAGGAAGCACCAAGGTGGACAAAAGGAGGCACAAAAGGGGGGCAGAAAGAGACACTAGGGGATAGAAGGAAGCACAGTGGGGTAGAAGGAAGCACAAAGAAGGATAGAAGGATGCACAAGGGGGCAGAGGGAGGCACAAAAGGTTCCACAGGGGAACGGAAGGAGGCTCAATGGGACATAAGGTGGCATAAAGAGGAACAAAAGGAATTATAGAGGGGGATAGAAGGAGGCACAAATGGGGACAGAAGAAGACACAGGGGGACAGAAGGAGGCACAGGAGAACAGAAGAAGTTACAAAGGAGAACAGAAGAAGGCACAAAGGAGGACCGAAAGAGGCACAGGGGGACAGAGGGACACTGTGTAGGCTGCCTGCAACTTACTCTATCCAGACCTTATGATGCCTGGCAATGCTTATGCTCTTCGGGACACCAAACTTCCTGCTGCTACACATACACACCAGAAGTGGGCGATCAAACGCCCATGAGGAGGAGAGGAGGGATGTGCTTCATTTGGTGGTGGTGGGCTTTGCTTGCGTCGGGGTTACATTTACAGGTGGGGCTTAACCCAGTGGCATGCCACCCCAGGACCACTGGCACTCCAGGCAATGGCCTGGAATGCCTTAGGTTATAAACGGCCCTGCCTCACATTGTCCAAAATGTTAAAAAGTTGGGGCTAAAGTCATGCTTTATGCATTCGTCTCTGTGGAGAAAATGCAATAAACCTCATAAGTATAACATGTGTAGGGTGTAAGTTTACTGGGATCTATGTATATTTTGAAAGTCTTTACAGAATTTGCATTTTATATATATATATATATATATATATATATATATATATATATATATATATATATATATATATATTCATATATACAGTGGGTTGCAAAAGTATTCGGCCCCCTTGAAGTTTTCCACATTTTGTCACATTACTGCCACAAACAGACATCAATTTTATTGGAATTTCACGTGAAAGACCAATACAAAGTAGTGTACACGTGAGAAGTGGAACGAAAATCATACATGATTCCAAAACTTTTTTACAAATCAATAACTGCAAAGTGGGGTGTGCGTAATTATTCGGCCCCCTTTGATCTGAGTGCAGTCAGTTGCCTATAGACATTGCCTGATGAGTGCTAATGACTAAATAGAGTGCACCTGTGTGTAATCTAATGTCAGTACAAATACAGCTGTTCTGTGAGGGCCTTAGAGGTTGTCTAAGAGAATATTGGGAGCAACAACACCGTGAAGTCCAAAGAACACACAAGACAGGTCAGGGATCAAGTTGTTGAGAAATTTAAAGCAGGCTTAGGCTACAAAAAGATTTCCAAAGCCTTGAACATCCCACGGAGCACTGTTCAAGCATTCATTCAGAAATGGAAGGAGTATGGCACAACGTTAAACCTACCAAGACAAGGCCATCCACCTAAACTCACAGGCCGAACAAGGAGAGCGCTGATCAGAAATCAATACTTTGTAGAACCACCTTTTTCTGCAATTACAGCTGCCAGTCTTTTAGGGTATGTCTCTACCAGCTTTGCACATCTAGGGACTGAAATCCTTCCCCATTCTTCTTTGCAAAACAGCTCCAGCTCAGTCAGATTAGATGGACAGCGTTTGTGAACAGCAGTTTTCAGGTCTTGCCACAGATTCTCGATTGGATTTAGATCTGGACTTTGACTGGGCCCTTTTAACACATGGATATGTTGTGTTTTAAACCATTCCATTGTTGCCCTGGCTTTATGTTTAGGGTCGTTGTCCTGCTGGAAGGTGAACCTCTGCCCCAGTCTCAAGTCTTTTGCAGACTCCAAGAGGTTTTCTTCCAAGATTGCCCTGTATTTGGCTCCATCCATCTTCCCATCAACTCTGACCAGCTTCCCTGTCCCTGCTGAAGAAATGCACCCCCCAAGCATGATGCTGCCACCACCATATTTGACAGTGGGGATGGTGTGTTCAGAGTGATGTGCAGTGTTAGTTTTCCGCCACACATAGCGTTTTGCATTTTGGCTAAAAAGTTCCATTTTGTTCTCATCTGACCAGAGCACCTTCTTCCACATGGTTGCTGTGTCCCCCACATGGTTTGTGGCAAACTGCAAATGGGACTTCTTATGCTTTCTGTTAACAATACTTTTCTTCTTGCCACTCTTCCATAAAGGCCAACTTTGTACAGTGCATGACTAATAGTTGTCCTATGGACAGAGTCTCCCACCTGAGCTGTAGATCTCTGCAGCTCACCCAGAGTCACCATGGGCCTCTTGACTGCATTTCTGATCAGCGCTCTCCTTGTTCGGCCTGTGAGTTTAGGTGGATGGCCTTGTCTTGGTAGGTTTAACGTTGTGCCATACTCCTTCCATTTCTGAATGATCGCTTGAACAGTGCTCCGTGGGATGTTCAAGGCTTTGGAAATCTTTTTGTAGCCTAAGCCTGCTTTAAATTTCTCAACAACTTGATCCCTGACCTGTCTTGTGTGTTCTTTGGACTTCACGGTGTTGTTGCTCCTAATATTCTCTTAGACAACCTCTGAGGCCCTCACAGAGCAGCTGTATTTGTACTGACATTAGATTACACACAGGTGCACTCTATTTAGTCATTAGCACTCATCAGGCAATGTTTATAGGCAACTGACTGCACTCAGATCAAAGGGGGCCGAATAATTATGCACACACCACTTTGCAGTTATGTATTTGTAAAAAAAATGTTTGGAATCATGTATGATTTTCGTTCCACTTCTCATGTGTACACCACTTTGTGTTGGTCTTTCATGTGGAATTCCAATAAAATTGATTTATGTTTGTGGCAGTAATATGACAAAATGTGGAAAACTTCAAGGGGGCCGAATACTTTTGTAACCCACTGTATATATATATATATATATATATATATATATATATATATATATATATATATATATATATTTATATATATATACATATACATATATATATATATATATATATACACACACAACATCTTCACTGCTTATATTACAGCAGGGTGTCAAACTCAAATGCAAAGTGGGATCAAATTGTACACTAGGACCAAGTCACGGGCCAACCTCAATATTTGGTGGTCACCGTCCTCCCTTATAAAGTTGCCTCCTGTCTAATGGCCCCCTCCAACCCCTATATAGTTCCTAGGTGTCTAGTAGTCCTCCTCCCTCCCCTATACAGTTGCCTGGTGTCTAATTTACCTCCCTTCCCTATACAGTTTCCTGGTGTTTAGTGCTTTACCCTCCCTCCCCATATGGTGGTATGGGGGTCCTAGATCTTGGTGATATAGGACTTGCCCTTCAATATAGCTTCCCTGGTGGTCTAGAGTGGCCCAAACATAATGCAAAGTGTGGAAACTACTTGAGGGCCAAATTCAATGGCTCTAAGGGCCAGATTTGGCCCACGGGCCAGAGATTGACATGTATGTATTACAGGTATTGCAAGTAGAACGCAAGTCACCCAAATTATGGGGTTCATTAAATATATATAAATATGTTTCATATTGTATTTAGAAACCATTATACCTTCTACGTTGAGAGGTATTGTATTTTTATTGTTATTATTTCTGGTAAAGTAGTCTTAATGTCTTTTCTGCAGGGCTGTATAAATGTGATTGTGTTTTATAAAATGCTAAAATAGAAGTGCAAGCCCAAGATAAAATTAATCATTTATAACTTTATTTAATGAGCATACAATGCTCTCAGAAATAAGAAAGCATCTGTCATTGTCCTGAGACTCCTATGTATTATTGATGCAATTGGAAATAAGATTGCTTGCCCTGGATCAGTGTTTATCTGTTTTATTTATATATAGTTTCATAAAACTCTAATAAAGTTAGGATGACTTTATGTTAACAAGCACAGGTACCAACACAATAAGATACCCAGTGTAGTACATACAGTTTGGGTTCAGGACAATATTGTTCGTTAAAGTTTTAGAGCAGGTGCAGAGACGAGCAACAAAATTGATTAAGGGGATGGAAGTTATCACTTACCAGAAAGGTTAGATAAACTGGGCTTATTTAGTCTGGAGAAAAGACGCATTAGGGGAGATCTACTGTATTTTTTGACATGTAAGATGCACTTTTTCTCCCCCAAAAAAGGGGGAGAAAAAGTCCCTGCAACGTATATGCCAAATACAGGGAGTTTCCAACTTACAAATGCCCGCCGATAAGAACTGCCGGCTCACCGCGAAGTCGGGGACTCCCTGTATTGTCCCCATGTGTCCTCCTCCTCCACCCAGTGTATTAGTAACAAGCACCAGCAGCACGGCTCACTCAATCCATCAGCTCCAGTGGCGATCACAGACCTCTCCTCCGCTGGCATTAGGGGAACACTTAGGGAGAGGAGAGGTCTGTGATCGCAGCTGGAGCCAATGGATCAGAAAACCATGCTGCTGCAAATTGTAACTAATACATGGGAGCAGAGGGGACACAAGGAGGAGCAGCGGGGACACAAAGATGAGCAGAGAGGACATGAGGAGCGGAGGGGACACAAGGAAGAGCAGAGAGGGGAGGGATACAAAGAGGAGCAGAGTGAACACGTGGGGGACAGAAGGACACACATGGGGATAGAAGAACCAACATGGAGGACACATGAAGTACAACGAGGAACATGGACGCACCAGGTTAAGTATATTTTTCTCCCCCTGTTTTTTGCCCTCTAAACTTAGGTGCACCTCATGGTCCTTTTATGCCAAAAATATGGTAATTAACATGTATAAATACATCAGAGGGCAATGTAAAAGCTTGGTAGATGAGCTCTTTGTCCCTAGGCTTGTGCAAAGGACTAGGGGACATGATCTGGGCATAGAGGAAAATGTTTCAGCTATTTATATAGGAAATAGTTTTTTTTTACAGTAACAGTTATTCAAATGTGGACTGTATTACCACAGGAAGACCTGCTTAGATGCTTTTCATGAGCTGAAAGACATCCATGACTATAATTACTAGGTAATTCCCGGGGGTGTTGATCCAGGGATTTTATCTGATTTCCATCTGAAGTCAGGGAGGATTTTTTCCCTTTTGGGGCTAGTTGGAGCATTGTAAGGGTTTTTTTTTTGCCTTCCTTTGGATCAACAGGGATATGTGAGGGTGCAGGCTGGTGTAGCTTATTTTCCGGTTGAACTTGATGGATGGATGTCTTTTTTCAACCCAAATAACTATGTAACTATGTAAAGTTTTTTGTGAGGGACATGGGTACAAAGTTCTGCAGTGTGGGTAGTGATTACCAGAGATTTGCGTCAGTGGCTGCTTTAAATAGTGCTTTGCAGTTTTAATGATGCTGTTATTGGCTGGCTTGCTTTTGCTTTTAGACTGAGCACCACACATCTAATTAGCGACATGCCAGCAGACAGAATAAGTAAAGAGGAAAGAGGCACTTGATCATAATTCACCAGAAGCTGGATATCATTTGGTCCTCAGCATAATTATAAAAAAGAGAGAGAGTCAAAGTATGAACTGTACATTTCTTTCACTGCATGGATATACCTGAACAGACAGGGACCAAGGTAAGGCAGAGTTATTAAATGCTTTTTCTGTCTTCACAAGAAGAGGAACATCACTGTTGCAATTGCAAATTACAGATGCAGAAGAGTCTCAATCTTCCAATTGTAATATTAAATACTTAAAGTGTAACTGTCGGGCATAAAATAAAAAATCAATTCTTTATTTTTATCTGGTAAACAAGTAATAAGGATCCTAACCAGGCAATCCAAAAGTTAAACTCACTATTACTTTTCTTGTTTATAAATGATCATTCCTCAGTTTCCCTGGCTCTTATTTGATACGTTGCCACAAAAAGGAAGTTGCAGGGCATGCTGGGTTGTCCTTTTTTGCTTCTGTACATTAGTTAAGCCTGAGGGGAAATAAAGAAGCAAAAAAGACAACCCAGCATCCCCTGCAACTTCCTTTGTGCAGCAATGTACCAAATAAGAGTCAGGTAAACCGAGGAATGATCATTTATAAACAAGAAAAGTAATAGAGATTTTAAAGGGGAACTGAAGAGAGAGGTATATGGAGGCTGCCATGTTTATTTCCTTTTAAGCAATACCAGTTGCCTGGTAGCCCTGCTGCTGATCCTCTGCCTCTAATACTATTAGCCATAGCCCCTGAACATGCATGCAGCAGATCAGGTGTTTCAGACTTTAAAGTCAGATCTGACAAGACTAGCTGCATGCTTGTTTCTGATGTTATTCAGATACTACTGCAGAGAAATAGACCAGCAGGGCTGCCAGGCAACTGTTATTGATTAAAAGGAAATAAATATGGCAGCCTCCGTATACTCTTACTTCAGTTCCCCTTTAACTTTTGGATTGCCTGGTTAGTATCCTTATTACTTGTTTACCAAATAAAAATAAAGAATTGATTTTTGATTTTATGCCCGACAGTTACACTTTAACGCAGGAAGAAGTGAAGGCAAGACTGAATAAATTAAAAATAGACAAGGCACCTGTCCCGAATGGCATACATCCTCGGGTCCTAAGGGAATTAAGTTTAGTTATCGATAAACCCCTTTATCTTATCTTTTGTGATTCCCTTTCAACTGGCAGAGTTCCAGTAAATTGGCGTAACCCACGTTTTCCCATTATTTAAGAAGGGCAAAAAATCACATCCCGGAAATTATAGACCTGTAAGCTTAACGTCAGTTATACAAGACTTCATAGTAGAAAATAATCTTATTTCTCAGCATCAACATGGATTTACTAAAGACAGGTCCTGTTTGACTAACATGCTCAGCTTTTATGAGGTAGTGAAGGCTAATGTGGATATTGGGAATGCTGTAGATGTGATATACTTGGACTTTGCAAAGGCCTTCGACACTGTTCCCTACAAAAACCTGGTGCAAATGTTGAGGATGCAAGGACTGGGGAAGAGTCTGTGTGTATGGATAGGGAACTGGCTAATGGACAGAAAACAAAGAGTTGTGGTCAATGGATCATATTCAAAATGGGTGACTGTTAGCAGTGGGGTCCCACAGGGGTCTGTACTGGGTCCAGTGCTCTTCAATTTATTTATTAATGATCTAGTAGATGCAGTAGAAAGCAATGTTGCCATTTTTGCAGATGATACAAAATTGTGCAGAATCATTCATCAACTTTCAGGAAGATGGTGACATATTGCAACATGATCTGGATAGGATGGCTAAATGGGCACATATAACAAGACAAGCGGCATCTCCCTATCCACTCTGATCGCCTTCGGCGATCAGAGTAAGCAGGAAATCCCGTTCAGAACGGGATTTCCTGCTGGGCTTCCCCGGTTGCCATGGCGACCGGGCGGGATGACGTCTCCGACGTCATGGACGTCGGGACGTCAGAGGGAATCCCGATCCACCCCTCAGCGCTGCCTGGCACTGATTGGCCAGGCTGCGCAGGGGGTCTGGAGGGGGGGGGGCGGCGCGGCGGGTAGCGGCGGCGATCGGAAACTGCACGCAGCTAGCAAAGTGCTAGCTGCGTGCAGGGAAAAAAATTGTGAAAATCGGCCCAGCGGGGCCGGAGAAATCCTCCTACGCAGGTTACCCCGAGCTGAGCTCGGGATAACCGGCAAGGAGGTTAAAGTGTACCCAAGAAGACATGTGACATGCGATGAGATAAACATGTGTATGTACAGTGCAAAACATATTAATAAACAGGCTGTTTATCTTTTGTTATTTTGCTGCCTGAAATAGTTCACTTTTAGGCATGGAAGTGACAGCTACTGTCTTGTTGGTACCTTGTTGGGAATATGGTAAGCCTTAATGATAAGCAAATTACAGCCATAAAAGTTTTCCTGGCAGAATAAAACTTATGAGAGCAGGGGAGGTAAAGATAAAGGTCAATAATTCATGTACAGTATTTTAACTCTGGGACACTTAATAGGCTGCCATTCATCAGAGACAATAACACATTCAATCTACTTTGTAAATGTTTAAATTTAAAATAAAATCATGGGCTATCAGAAAAAAAAAAATTAGGAGTAGGAGGATACAGTGGGTTACAAAAGTATTCGGTCCCCTTGAAGTTTTCCACATTTTGTCATATTACTGCCACAAACATGAGTCAATTTTATTGAAATTCCACATGAAAGACCAATACAAAGTGGTGTACACACGAGAAGTGGAACGAAAATCATACATGATTCCAAACATTTTTTACAAATAAATAACTGCAAAGTGGTGTGTGCATAATTATTCGGCCCCCTTTGATCTGAGTGCAGTCAGTTGCCTATAGACATTGCCTGATGAGTGCTAATGACTAAATAGAGTGCACCTGTGTGTAATCTAATGTCAGTACAAATACAGCTGCTCTGTGAGGGCCTCAGAGGTTGTCTAAGAGAATATTGGGAGCAACATATAAGGGAAGACGCCGAGAGCCCAGTATAGTGTAGTATGTACTGTAAATTGGGTATGGAAGGTAAGTATAGGTAGGTTATACTCACAAACAAGGGTTACTGTCCAGGTAACCACTATGAAGGCAGGTGAGGAGATTAGACCTGTCCCCACTCAGGATTAAGAAGTCGCTCTCTGTAGATCGGGAAAAAAGAAGAATTCCCCTCCACCAGGGGTGGAAACAACTGCAAAAGTAGTACAGAGGCGCCAACAGGGTAAAAACAATATTTCTTTAAAATGGTTAAAATGAAGTAGGTAGCGGTGGACTTACCCCTCCAAAACAGACACAAACATTGCTGTTTTAAGCAAAAATCAGTTTATTTATATACTCCGAATAAGGTGCAACGCGTTTCGCGGGTATATCCCACTTCCTCAGGCAATAAATAGGAGCATATCACCAATGCGGTCCGGTACATAGCCTGGTGCCTCTGTACATAGACAGAGGCGCCAGGCTATGTACCGGACCGCATTGGTGATATGCTCCTATTTATTGCCTGAGGAAGTGGGATATACCCGCGAAACGCGTTGCACCTTATTCGGAGTATATAAATAAACTGATTTTTGCTTAAAACAGCAATTTTTGTGTCTGTTTTGGAGGGGTAAGTCCACCGCTACCTACTTCATTTTAACCATTTTAAAGAAATATTGGGAGCAACAACACCGTGAAGTCCAAAGAACACACAAGACAGGTCAGGGATCAAGTTATTGAGAAATTTAAAGCAGGCTTAGGCTACAAAAAATATTTCCAAAGCCGTGAACATCCCACGGAGCACTGTTCAAGCGATCATTCAGAAATGGAAGGAGTATGGCACAACTGTACACCTACCAAGACAAGGCCATCCACCTAAACTCACAGGCCGAACAAGGAGAGCGCTGATCAGAAATACAATCAAGAGGCCCACGGTGACTCTGGATGAGCTGCAGAGATCTACAGCTAAGGTGGGAGACTCTGTCCATAGGACAACTATTAGTCATGCACTGTACACAGTTGGCCTTTATGGAAGAGTGGCAAGAAGAAAGGCATTGTTAACAGAAAGCATAAGAAGTGCAGTTTGCAGTTTGCCACAAGCCATGTGGGGGACACAGCAACCATGTGGAAGAAGGTGCTCTGGTCAGATGAGACCAAAATGGAACTTTTTGGCCAAAATGCAAAACGCTATGTGTGGCAGAAAACTTACACTGCGCATCACTCTGAACACACCATCCCCACTGTCAAATATGGTGGTGGCAGCATCATGCTCGGGTGGTGCATCTCTTCAGCAGGGACAGGGAAGCTGGTCAGAGTTGATGGGAAGATGGATGGAGCCAAATACAGGGCAAACTTGGAAGAAAACCTCTTGGAGACTGCAAAAGACTTGAGACTGGGGCGGAGGTTCACTTTCCAGCAGGACAATGACCCTAAACATAAAGCCAGGGCAACAATGGAATGGTTTAAAACAAAACATATCTATGCGTTAGAGTGGCCCAGTCAAAGTCCAGATCTAAATCCAATCGAGAATCTGTGGCAAGATCTGAAAACTGCTGTTCACAAACGCTGTCCATCTAATCTGACTGAGCTGGAGCTGTTTTGCAAAGAAGAATGGGCAAGGATTTCAGTCTCTAGATGTGCAAAGCTGGTAGAGACATACCCTAAAAGACTGGCAGCTGTAATTGCAGCAAAAGGTGGTTCTACAAAGTATTGACTCAGGGGGTTGAATAATTACGCACACCCCACTTTGCAGTTATTTATTTTGTAAAAAATGCCCTGCAGTGCATAGCAAAATCGCAAACGCTATCGCTGGGGAAAAAAATGATTTTGCTGCTAACGCTACCGATTGCAAGTGGAAAAGGGCCCTTAATGATATTATTTATGTATAGACAACTTTATTGCAATATTTGGCCTTTTTATAATCCTTCTAGTTAGGATATTATAAATAGAAATTAAAAGTGGAATCTGGTCTAAACACTAGCAGGGTCGGTATGAAACTCAACAAGAAACCAAACAGTGGTGCGGGTAAAGGGTAGAGTCTTTGTGGGTGCAGGTCTGAGAAATTAGACATGTCTCTAGTATGTACCATTGACTGAGTACTTACACTTTAGTTACAGTTGTGTTCAAAATTTATCAACCCCCACTGAAACTGAAGTGTTTTGGCCAGTTTGACATTGATTTTGATCATTTCCGTCATCTTGTTTACAATTAAATCAAAGAGGCACTTGTAAGTCAGACAAATATAACATAACATTTATAATGAAATAACCACAAATGTCTTTTCTGTGCTCACATCATTATCAGTTTTATTCAACCCCCAAGTGAAATTCATTCTTAGTACTTAGTACAACATCCTTTTCCAGTTATAACAGCTTTTAAACGTGAAGCATAGCTTGACACAAGTGTCTTGCAGCGATCTACGGGTATCTTAGCCCATTCTTCATGGGCAAAAGCCTCCAGTTCAGTCACATTTTTAGGCTTGCGCGCTGCAACTGCTTTCTTTATGTCCCACCAGAGGTTCTCAATCGGATTTAAGTCTGGTGACTGCGATGGCCACTCCAAAGTGTTCCAGCCTTTTATTTTGCAACCATGCTCTAGTGGACTTGGAGGTATGCTTGGGATCATTGTCCTCTTGAAAGGTCCAACGTCTCCCAAGCCTCAGGTTTGTGACGGACTGCATCACATTTTGATCCAATATCTCCTGGTACTGAAGAGAATTCATGGTACCTTGCACACGGTGAAGCTTTCCTGTACCTGCAGAAGCAAAACAGCCCCAAAGCATGATTGACCCCCCCACCATGCTTCACAGTAGGCAAGGTGTTCTTTTCTTCATAGGCCTTGTTCTTCCTCCTCCAAACATAGCGTTGATCCATGGGCCCAAACAGTTCTAATTTTGTTTCATCAGTCCACAGAACACTACCACAAAAGTTTTGGGATAGTGTTCTGTGGACCGATGAAACAAAATTAGAACTGTGAAGCATGGTGGGGGGGGTCAGTCATGCTTTGGGGCTGTTTTGCTTCTGCAGGTACAGGGAAGCTTCAGCGTGTGCAAGGTACCATGAATTATCTTCAGTAGAGATGGCCTGAACTGTTCGCCGGGGAACGGGTCTCGGCGAATTTCAGTGGTTCGTGTTCGCGGACGAAGGCAAACTTTTCCTGAAGTTCGGTTTGCCCCCATAGTGCATCATTAGGGTCAACTTTGACCCTCTACATCACAGTCAGCAGGCACATTGTAGCCAATCAGGCTACACTCCCTCCTGGAGCCCCAACACCCCTTATAAAAGGCAGGCAGTGTCAGGCATTGGACTCACTCGTGTGCCTGTAGTAATTAGAGAAGGGAGAGCTGCTGTGCAGAGACCTATAGGGAAAGCTTAGTTAGGCTCTTGTAGGCTTCTTAGCTTGCTCCTTGCTGATTCTTATTGCTAAAAAAAAGCACCCCACAACAGCTCATTTGAGAGCTAATCTTGTTCTTGTGATCTACTTTTTTTTTTTGTGGGTGGTCCACTTGCATTACATACAGCCCTGTCAGTCAGTCGCAGCTGGCCTTTGGCCCCTTGGTGGTAATTACTACTGTGCCAGGTGCAGATTTGTAATACCCATCACTGCATATACCTACTTGTTGTTCACTTCAGTGCACCCACCTACCTACGTGAGCGCACGCAGTGTCACTGTGCCTGTCGGGTACCTGTCTGTGTGTGACAGGTGCACATTATAATACCCATCACTGCATATACCTACCTGTTGTTCACAGTGCACCCACCTACCTACGTGAGCACACGCAGTGTCACTGTGCCTGTCCGGTACCTGTCTGTGTGTGACAGGTGCACATTATAATACCCATCACTGCATATACCTACCTGTTGTTCACAGTGCACCCACCTACCTACGTGAGCGCACGCTGTGTCACTGTGCCTGTCCAGTACCTGTCTGTGTGTGACAGGTGCACATTGTAATACCCATCACTGCATATACCTACCTGTTGTGTTCAGTGCACCCACCTACCTACGTGAGTGCATGCAGTGTGATATACCACTCTGTGCATACCTGTTAACTGCATCTGTGTGACTGCACATTGTATTAGTCAAGTCAGTGCATACCTTTCACTTCATCCCCCCAATATGGACAAACCAAAAGGCATAGGCAGGCCACCTGGCAGGTCTGTTCAAGGTCGCGCTGTTGTGATTTCATGTGGCCCTCGACCAAAGTACAGTGTTCAGAAGAAGGCATGTGCCATGAACCCCCAATATTGTCAGGACGTAGTTGACTATTTAACACAGAACACCTCATCTTTCTCAGCTTCCGCACGGAAGCGTGACATATCTTCCTCCTCCTGCTTTGAATCTGGCATTTCACTTAACACTCAGTCGGCCACCACCACCAAAGTGCCATCACCCCAGGGCTCAGCGGTGTGGACATTTTTTTTTTTGTTGTGTCTGCCTCAGATGAGAGCAATGCCATCTGTACTCTCTGCCAGCAAAAATTGAGCCGTGGAAAGACCAAGACCCGCATAGGGACAACTACCTTACGAAGGCACATGATTACAAAGCACAAACTGCAATGGGATGACCACTTGAGGAAAAGCAGCACACAAAAGCAAAGCCACACACTGCAGTGGAAGATACCAGGCCGCAATTTTTTCTCAAAAAAGGTAATACCTAAACTGTACCATGATGTTGAAAGGCAAGTGGTGACATCTCTGGCACACAGCGTTGGGTCAAGGGTCCATCTGACCACGGATGCCCGGTCTGCAAAGCACACTCAGGCCTGCCCAAAGACTAAGTCAGTCCCCACACACAGCATCTCTGCCTGCACGCCGTGTGACTGCCTGCCCCAAGACTAAGTCGCTCCCCACACAGCATCTCTGCCCGCAGGCCGGTGGTCTGCCTTCTCCGCCACCACCAACAGGGTCCAGGACTCCAGGTGGATTCCTGAATTTTTAAGGCCACTGCTAGCAGCGGCCGCTATATTACTTTTTCTGGTGCGTGTACATGCCTGCCTAATTTTTCTGGCTCCACTGCAGCTGCAACAACAAAACAAAAGGCATGTACATGTGCCAATTCCCCTTTGTGATCATTACCTTGCCGCGGTGAAGGGGCTTGCGTATCACAATGAAGCAATGACCGCCGGCTATATGAGTTTCTCGGGTGAGGTCACACCCAAGATAATAAGGTCGTTGCTTCATTGTGGACAGACCAAATTTGATCAGCTGGACAGTCACTGTTGTTCTATCATTGAGCTACCACAGCCCGGCGACCATATGGGCTTGAAAACCGCCATGGCCTGCACTCTCGCCATGGTGCGCACCAGTCCAGCACGGCCGTCACAACACAAACAGCTGTTTGCGGTGCGTTACACAGTGAGTTTGGTGTGTCAGTGTGAAGCAGTACTCTAATAACACTCCCTGATTGATGTGTACACATGCAAGATGTTTTAAACCACTTTAGGCCTGCAATTTAGCATTCAATGTGATTTCTGCCCTTAAAACACTGCTTTGCGTCAAATCCAGATTTTTCCCCGGGACTTTTGCCGTCTACCCCACTCATCCATGCAAAAACTCAGATGTTAGACCCCTTGAAATATCTTTCCCATCACTTTTGTGGCCAGCATAAGTGTTTCTAGTTTTCAAAGTTCGCCTCCCCATTGAAGTCTATTGCGGTTCATGAAAGTTCACGCGAACCGAACTTTTGCGCAAGTTCGCGCACCTAAAATCGGAGGTTCGGGCCATCTCTAATCTTCAGTACCAGGAGATATTGGATGAAAATAAGATGCAGTCCGTCACAAACCTGAGGCTTGGGAGACGTTGGACCTTTCAACAGGACAATGATCCCAAGCATACCTCCAAGTCCACTAGAGCATGGTTTCAGATTAAAGGCTGGAACACTTTGGAGTGGCCATCACAGTCACCAGACTTAAATCCAATTGAGAACCTCTGGTGGGACATAAAGAAAGCAGTTGCAGCGCGCAAGCCTAAGAATGTGACTGAACTGGGGGCTTTTGCCCATGAAGAATGGGCTAAGATACCCGTAGATCGCTGCAAGACACTTATGTCAAGCTATGCTTCATGTTTAAAGGCTGTTATAACTGGAAAAGGATGTTGTACTAAGTACAAAGAATGAATGTCACTTGGGGGTTGAATAAAACTGATAATGATGTGAGCACAGAAAAAAGACATTTGTGGTTATTTCATTATGAATGTTATGTTATATTTGTCTGACTTACAAGTGCCTCTTTGATTTAATTGTAAACAAGATGACTGAAATGATCAAAATCAATGTCAAACTGGCCAAAACACTCAATTTCAGTGGGGGTTGAATAATTTTGAACACAGCTGTATCTACACATCATCGTACTTGTACCACTTTTTTTTAGTGGAGTGACCATGTTCATGTAGTAAACTTTCATTTGAAAAAAATCATCATTGGAAAAATCATCAGTAGTTACAGGGGTTGGACAAAATAATGGAAACGCCTAACATTTTGGCATCATAAGCTTTGAACATGTTTTAAGCAATCAAAACTTGACATATGTTAATTTTTTTTTGTTTATTATTTTTGATATTTGATATGTTTAATTAAAATAATTGTTTTTCACAGATATTTAAACCACAGTTGGTTATAATTTATAAAAATGGCAGATCTCTCAGACTTTCAAAGAGGCCAAATTGTTGGTGCTCGTATGGCAGGCGCTACTGTAACAGAAACTGCCCGAATGCTTGGCATTTCAAGAGGTACTGTCTCAAAAGTAATGACTGCCTTTGAAACAGAAGGAAAAACATCCTCAGCAAAGCACAATTGTGGCCCGAAAGTCGAAGTTGTCTGAGAGAGACTGTCTGACTCTAAATCGAATTGTTAGAAAAGCTTGCAAGACCACGGCTCCTAAAATCACTGCAGAGCTGAATGAACACCTACAGAACCCAGTTTCCACAAAAACTGCTCATCGAGAGCTGCACAAATCTGGATTCCACGGAAGATCTGCAATTAGAAAACCTCTGCTCTCAAAGACAAATGTTTCAAAGTGTTTAGAGTGATGTAGAGACCACCAAAATTGGTCACTCGAGCAGTGGAAAAATGTGATTTTCTCTGACGAATAATCGTTTGCCTTATTTCCGACCTCCAGCCGAGTGTACTTTTGGAGACAGCCAAAAGAAGCATTTCATCCAGACTGCCTTCTCCCAACCGTAAAACATGGCAGGGGTTCTGTGATGATCTGGGGTGCTATTTCTTGGAAATCCGCCAGGCCAAGAATTTCCCTTCATGGAAGAATTAACAGCTGAGATTATTTAGGAATTTTGGGCGACCAAGTTCATCCTATGGTTCAAGAACTGTTTCCAGAGGGGAATGCCATCTTTTAAGATGATAATGCCCCAATCCATACAGCTAGAATTTTTAAAGAATGGCACAAGGAACATCCTAATGAAGTTGAGCATCTCATCTGGCCACCACAATCCCCAGACCTCAACATTATTGAGCATTTATGGTCGTTATTAGAGATTCAAGTAAGAAGTCGATTTCCGCCACCATCATCTCTGAATGAACTGGTGGGCGTTAACTAAATAAACTGGATGGTGTTAACTAAAGAATGGGCTAAAATTCCTTTGGAAACAATTCACAATTTGTATGAATCAATACCTTGGAGAATTGAGGCTGTAATTGCCGCAATAGGTGCACCTACACCATATTAAAATATATTTTGTTAATTTTCAAGGTGTTTCCATTATTTTGTCCAACCCCTATATTATACAGTGTATATCTAACACTAAAGGATACCTGAGGTGACATGTGACATGATGAGCTAGACATGTGTATGTAGAGAGCCTAGCACACAAATAACTGTGCTGCTGTAAAGCATAGTGGAATAGCCGCCGCGTGCTCTGACGGCGCGGCGTCTGTTTCCGCATCTTCCCCGGCGGTTTACGAGCGGCGACATGTCTCTGATGTTATTCAGTCCTCCTCTCCACACAGGCTGAGGAATACGCGCGCGGAGAGGCAGAAGCTTTATGGGAAGCAGAGACGGATCAGCTGACTCCCTTGGTCAGCTGATCCAAGATTGGAAGTGGATTGGCTGGCAGGGACTGGGCGGCGCTGATTAGTGCCGCACTATATAACCTCTAGTCCCTCAGTCTCTCGTTGTCTGTCGTTGCAAATGCTTTACGTGTTAGCACACAGACCTCAGTCAGATCCCACAGTGTGTTAAAACCAGGACGGACCTGGGAAGGCACACTGAGCTAGATTATTCTCGCATGTCTTGTATGTTATGCTTTAGACCAGTTCCAGGGTGTTGTGACTACGGACCTCACACCCAAGCTTAGGAAACTGTCTTATATGCTATGTTATGCTTTAGACCAGTCCCAGGGTGTTGTGACTACGGACCTCACACCCAAGCTTAGGAAACTGTCTTAAACGCTGTGTTATGCTTTAGACTAGTTCCAGGGTGTTGTGACTACGGACCTCACACCCAAGCTTAGGAATCTGTCTTGAATGCATGTTATGTTATAGACTAGTTCCAGGGTGTTGTGATCAAGGAGCTCACACCCAAGACTAGGAATCTATATCAGTATTGTGTATGCTAGTTCCAGGGTGCTGTTACCACAAACGTCACACTCAAGACTAGCACTGTATACCTGTTCTACCTTAGCCCGTCTCTAGGGTGTAGAGAGCCAGTATCTCCCATCCTATAGGGCAACTTGTTCTATTAGCAGCAGGGCTTCCTGCAAACCGTGCCAAGGCCCCTCTCCTAGGGAGCCATTGGCTTACAGGGATTCACCCTCAGCCTGGGGTGAATCCTCTCTTCTTTCTGATCTCCAGTTCCACTGGAGACTTTCGCTCAAAGTATTATTGATTTATCTTTCACTCATATCTCAGGTGTCCAGAGGTTAGACATACCTGGATTATTGGTGATACTGCAGATCATCCATAATCTGGTGTATATCTGTATTACTGGTGATTCTGCAGATTGTCAATAATCAGATTCTCTCTGCATATTGACACCGATCGTTACAGAGAGTTACCTTTATTAAAACACTGTTGACTGGGGATTCCCAGACCTGGGCATATGGCCTGCAACCAGGCGATGGGGCCCTGTCCTCTGTGGAGGAATTCTTTAAAGCGATGGCTATAATTTACGATGATCCGGACTTTGCCTCGACCGCTGAGCGGAAGCTTAAGATGTTGCGGCAAGGCAAAGATTCGGTAGAGACTTATGCAGCAGAGTTCAGGAAGTGGGCGGTGTCAGTTAGATGGGGCTCATTTGCATTGTTAGACTGTTTCTTGTCAGGATTGTCAGATGCAGTGTCTAATCTGATGTTGGGATATCCTGAACCAAAAACTGTCGATGAAGCCATTTCTCTAGCGATTAGAGTGGACAGTCGCCTACGGTACCAGAGACAAAGTCGGGGTAGGAGTACTGTGAGATACATTACCTATGCTTCCTCCCCACCTACGTCACCCCCTCCTGAACCCATGCAGATTGGACGGTCAAAACTGTCCCGAGTGGAGCAGATTCGTAGAAAAACTGAGCAACTCTGCATGTACTGTGCAGAGGAGGGTCATAAAGAGCAGAACTGTCCTAAGAAATTGGGAAAACGCTGCCGCCTAGGAGTGGTCAGAGGTAACACCCTAGGCGCGCAGAATTTACCTCTTAAAGATGATCGACTGCTCCTCCCATGTACCATTTCATGGGAGGATCAGACAGTTCCCACTGAGGTCTTTGTTGACTCTGGCTCGGCCGCCAATTTTATTGACTATGACTTTGCTAGAAAGTTGGGGATTCCCATTGTTCCTTTAAGTCACAAGGTGTTGGTTACTGCGGTGGATGACTCTCCTCTACAGAGTAAATACCCTCTGTCTCAGACTCCGGAGTTGGGGGTCACCATAGGGGTTTTACATAGAGAGAGTCTGTAGTTTTTTGTGTTACGAATGGCAACTTCCACCATTATACTTGGTCTGCCATGGTTACGACTTCACGCCCCTCAGATTGATTGGGCTTCTGGTCAGCTAACGAGCTGGTCTACCCACTGCTCTCATCATTGTTTGGCAAAGGTAACCATGGGTAACACCAGTATTCAGGTGAAAGGATTGCCAGAGCAGTATAAAGAATTTGCTGATGTCTTTTGTCCTAAATCAGCAGACAGACTACCCCCTCACTGTCCCTTTGATTGTCCGATTGAGTTAAGATCTGGTTGTATGCCCCCTAGGGGTCATCTTTAGAACTTGTCCGAACCTTTGAGGAGTGGCGACATTGGTTAGAGGGTGCAGAACATGTCATTACAGTCTACACAGATCATAAAAACCTGGAGTCCATAGAGAATGCTAAGAGACTCAGTCCTCGACAGGCCCGGTGGTCACTGTTCTTTTCCAGATTCTCCTTTATAATTACGTATACTCCTGGTAGCAAGAATATTAAGGCTGATGCCTTGTCCAGGTGTTTCGAGCCCGAGACGGCACAACCCTCGGCCCCCGAGACTATTCTGCCCCGAAGGGTGATTTTGGCAGCCACACAGACCTGGAAGGATTGGGTTGCCACTCTGGCCCCATTTCAGCAGGACGTCCCAGAGTGAAAGCCCAAGGAGTGTTATTTGTGCCTCTGCCCTTTCGTTTACAACTTTTACAGCTGTTTCACTCCCATAAGAATGCTGGTCATCCCGGGGCCAGCAGAACACAGGATCTCCTTGCCAGGTGTGCATGGTGGCCATCTTTGGCCACAGATTGTAAGGAGTTTGTGAGAGAGTGTGCTGTCTGCGCTAGGAGCAAACCATTCCGTCAGGTTCCAGTAGGGACCTTACAGCCGTTACCGGTCCCAAACGAACCGTGGACCATCTGTCCATGGATTTTGTAGGTGAACTCCCCAAGTCTGAAGGCATGACTGTCATCTGGGTGGTTGTAGACAGATTCAGTAAGATGGCCCATTTTATCCCTCTGAAGGGACTCCCCTCAGCCCAGGAGCAGGCTAATCTTTTTATCCAGCACATTTTCCGGCTGCATGGCATTCCGGAGAATGTAGTGTCAGATAGGGGAGTCCAATTCATTTCTAAGTTCTGGAGGGCATTTTGTCATCTTAGGGGCATGGATCTTTCGTTTTCATCTGGCTACCACCCACAGACAAATGGCCAGACCGAGAGGGTCAACCAGTCCATGGAGCAGTTTCTTAGGTGCTATGTGGCTGATGCACAAACAAACTGGGTAAAACTTCTACCTTTTGCAGAGTTTGCGCACAACAACCTGAAAAGTTCTTCCTCTGGGTTTTCCCCTTTTCAGGTGGTGTCAGGAAGGTCTCCTAAGTTTGCTCCTTTGCCCGTGGTGTCAACTCCTTTTCCAGCATTAGAGGATTGGCAGGTGGCGCTGAAACAAATTTGGGCGCTGGTAAAAACAAATTTGGGGAAGGCTTTCAAGTCTCAGAAAAAGCAGGCTGACAAGAGACGTTCTGCTGAATGGGACTTCTCACCAGGAGATTTGGTCTGGGTGACTACGCGACATCTGGCACTTAATCAACTGTCACCTAAATTAGGGCCTAGGTTTATTGGGCCCTTTCCAGTCACCAAGAGAATTAATGCTGTCACTTACACTGTTGATCTTCCTACCAGTATGCGCGGTGTAAGATCGTTCCATGTGTCATTGCTCAAGCCGGCAGTGCAGGTGGATTCCACTCCCCACCCCCACCCCCCTCCCGTATTGATTGATGATCAACCTGAGTATGAGGTTGAGAAGATTCTGGACTCCCGGCTGGTGCAAAATTCTGTGCAATATTTGGTACACTGGAAAGGTTATGGTGTGGAGGATAGAACTTGGGTACCAGAATGCCGCATGCACGCAGAGGAATTAAGGAAAGAGTTCCATGACTTACATCCGGGGAAGCCGGGTGGCAAGTGTCTGGAGTCCACTCCTCGGGGGGGAGTACTGTAAAGCATAGCGGAATAGCCGCCGCGTGCTCTGACGGCGCGGCAGCTGTTTCCGCATCTTCCCCGGCGGTTTACAAGCGGCGACATGTCTCTAATGTTATTCAGCCCTCCTCTGCACACAGGCTGAGGAATACGCGCGCGCGGAGAGGCAAAAGCTTTATGGGAAGCAGAGACGGATCAGCTGACTCCCTTGGTCAGCTGATCCAAGATTGGAAGCGGATTGGCTGGCAGGGACTGGGCGGAGCTGATTAGCGCCGCACTATATAACCTCTAGTCCCTCAGTCTCTCGTTGTCTGCCGTTGCAAATGCTTTACGTGTTAGCACACAGACCTCAGTCAGATCCCACATTGTGTTAGAACCAGGACGGACCTGGGAAGGCACACTGAGCTAGCTTATTCTTGCATGTCTTGTATGTTATGCTTTAGACCAGTTCAAGGGTGTTGTGACTACGGACCTCACACCCAAGCTTAGGAAACTGTCTTAAACGCTGTGTTATGCTTTAGACTAGTTCCAGGGTGTTGTGACTACGGACCTCACACCCAAGCTTAGGAATCTGTCTTGAATGCATGTTATGTTATAGACTAGTTCCAGGGTGTTGTGATCAAGGAGCTCACACCCAAGACTAGGAATCTATATCAGTATTGTGTATGCTAGTTCCAGGGTGCTGTTACTACAAACGTCACACTCAAGACTAGCACTGTATACCTGTTCTACCTTAGCCCGCCTCTAGGGTGTAGAGAGCCAGTATCTCCCATCCTATAGGGCAACTTGTTCTATTAGCAGCAGGGCTTCCTGCAAACCGTGCCAAGGCCCCTCTCCTAGGGAGCCATTGGCTTACAGGGATTCACCCTCAGCCTGGGGTGAATCCTCTCTTCTTTCTGATCTCCAGTTTCACTGGAGACTTTCGCTCAAAGTATTATTGATTTATCTTTCACTCATATCTCAGGTGTCCAGAGGTTAGACATACCTGGATTATTGGTGATACTGCAGATCATCCATAATCTGGTGTATATCTGTATTACTGGTGATTCTGCAGATTGCCAATAATCAGATTCTCTCTGCGTGTTGACACCGATCGTTACAGCTGCATTCTTTTTTTTCTTTCTCTGCCTGAAAGAGTTAAACATCAGGTATGCAAGTGGCAGTTCCAGTCAGGTCTGAGTCAGACTACAGTGTGACCCTCACTGATAAGAAATTCCAACTATAAAACACTTTCCTAGCAGAAAATGGCATCTGAGGGCAGGAAAGAGATAAAAGGGGTCAATAGTTCATAGATTTTAGCTCTGGCATACTTCAATTAATGTGTCATTGAGCAAAAACAATAAGACGGTAAAAACTTAAAAAGCAAATTTAAATATAAAATAGGACTGTGGAATATCTTAAAAAGTCATTTTAGGAGAAGGAAGATAGATACAATTGTTTATTTAATTAGTTTATTTTCACCTCGGATGTCCTTTAAAGATCTGTAGCTAAATGAATTCCATGTTCAGGACTTTGTTTTCTACCAAACACAGAGAAGTGTCCCCAGCAGACTACAAATCACCTTTGTTCTTCTGTATGGAGATACTAAATTTCAGTGGGAACATTAACCTTATTGTTAATGCGTTCCTGTTAATGTATGCATTGAGAGAGATAACCTTAAGGCATGCAAGTTTCTTTTTTGTAGAACCCTTTTTGGGTTATAGCATAGCCCTCACTGATAATGAATGACATCCATAAAACTCTTTCCTAGCAGAGAAGATGTTCTGAACGCAGAGAATAGATAAAAAAGATCAATAATTCAAGTGTTTTAGCTCTGGGCAGGGCCGGGGTCAAGGCAGAGGCGAGAGAGGCTCCAGCCTCAGGGCGCAGTATAGGAGGGGGCGCACAACTCACTCAGCTATCATTCCACATTGTGTTTGAGGCAGAGAGAAATAAGAAAGGGGATACATGGCAGTGACGGAAAGCCAGATAACTAGGGATTAAGGTGTTAGGGGGGTTGGGGGCTCTGGGGCGCTTCTTAGTCTAATAGCAATCAGTGCGTGACGGCTGGGGTGGGAAGGATGGAGGGGCGCACTTTGGTGCTGGAGGACCTTGTCCCAGCTCTGGGACAATTAATAAATTGCCGTTGAGCAGAGACAATAACACATTAAATTTACCTTATACATGTTTAAACATAAAATGAAACCAGGGGAAGTAATTTTTAGGTGTAAGAGGATAGATACAATTGTTTATCTCGTAAATTAATTTTAATCTCAGGTTCTTATCTCTGTTTGATATTGACATACTTATATTATTGACTTTCTGTTTCAGAATGCTAGCTGCTCTCCCACCAGTGCTTAATTTGTAAATATAAGCAACAGTCCTTTCTCCTTTCTAAGTCCTTGTATATGTGATCAGAACTTGAGTATAATGAATAATATTTGTGAGTGTAAAGAGTCGGTTTAACTCAGTAGAAGCAGTGGGGAAAGATTTAGGCACGTTACTTAAGCATAGATCAGCATACACAGTAACTTGCTTGCTATTAGTATAAGTAAAGCTCCTGTAATACAAACTGGGGTTGTCATGCCTGCATTTTAAATATGCAGTATAGTAAACAATGCAAATTGGGGTTGTCAAGCCTGTATTTTAAATAGTAAGGTAAAGTAAACAATGCAAATTTATTGCAAAAATTATCAGGATCTCATTTTAAGCAAACTTAAATATAAGTACATTAACACCTTAAAGTAGTACGAAAAGCCAGAGAGTCTCGTTGAACAAATGCCTTTCTCAATAATGGATCGCAGCAGATTTCCCCCCCCATCTGTTTATATATCACATTTGCAAAAAAATAGTTCAGAGTAATGTAATTATCATAAATGTATATTTGTTCTGGGAAAGTGCAGCCCGCTATTCCCATCTCTGAGAGAGATCATTATGGCGGCTAGCAGTCAGCAAAATGTAAGATTGATGAAAGTTTGCATACAGTGCACAATCCATTTATCACTTCATAAAGAGTATAACTGAAAGTCTGCTTTAATAGATGTGTTGTCATTCCTTTGTTTACTTTGTTTAAAATTTACAAACAAACAAAAAAAACACTTTTCTATAAAGAAAAGGATTCAAAATGGGGCACACAAAGTAACAGTGCACAAAAAAACAAGCATACACAAAATATATTGCTAGACAGTTTCTTTCTGGGTCATAAGAACAACTGTAACTCCTCCCTCCTATGGACAGGTGGGTCCTTTCAAACATTCCCAATCCACAGTTACTTGTTTTCCCTCACATCATCATGATGTACAAACTTGCTGCGGGTCTCCCTGCCCATCTGCAAGAAATTCAAAACATCGTTGAGAGATAACAAACTGGTTCCCTTAAAGCAGAGATGTCAAACCGGTCCAACAAAGGCCGAGGTCCTCACACATTTTTGACACAGCTCAAATGAATTGATGGGTCTGAATCAGGAAAGGTGTGGTCCATCAGGTAGAACACATTCCTTTCTTTCGCAGTTCATCCTAAACACTGGCATGGATCTGGCCCTCCAGCCCTGGAGTTTGACACATGTGCCTTAAAGGAATGTTGTAGGGGGCTAGGGGGAAAAAAGAGTTGAACTTACCTGGGGCTTCTAGTGGTCCCCGCAGACATCCTGTGCCCGCGCAGCTAGTCACCGATGCTCCAGTCCCTGCCGCCGTTTCACTTCTGGAATTTGCATCTTTAAAGTCGCAAGACCAACGCGCTTGCGCGTCCTCGCTATCGCTGATCATCAGGCACGTCCTGCGCAGGCGCAGACCATTTTCTACACAACCTTCTGCTCCATTTATTTGACATACTATGCTATTTGGGCTCCAGTTTTGTCTCCCGTGCTTTTTTTTCCTACCGGGTGTCAAGACACCCCAACACTGCAAATCCTCTAGATTAGATCACGGGGGCAGGCTCAAGCCTATTACGTGAGCCACAGGTTTTAGCCTACAATTCTATTAGTCATTGCAGTGCAATTTGTGAATGGCTAGTCAACAGGCTATTCGTGTCGCCGTGTCCATAGTGATGATATGGACCATAATAGGAAGTGAGCTGATAACGATGAACTATCCAACAGAACAATGATTTGCAAACATATTGAAGATTAAAGACAGTTGCCATAATATAAAAGATCAAAGATAAGGTCACATAAAGTTGCACTGATGTAAATATTGGGATGAGAATAAAGACATAAAAATAGAGACAATGGGTAAAGGAAATACAGAGAGAAGGAAGAAAATGAATATAGAAAAAAAAAACAAATATACGAGAAAGAAAAGATAACATAGAAAATCTGTACCAGTTATGACTATAAAGGTCAATTAATCCATCAATAGTGAGTGAGAAAACAATGCAACTAGTTTCTCTCGTTCAATCCCAGAAGACCACTAGCTTGGCATTTAGAGATGGTCCTGGCTTCAATTTGTAATAATAATTGATCTCAGTTACCCTATCTATATGGAATGGGTACAGACTGAATACCCATTAAACTCAGGCCACACATATTGCCTCCATGTGTTTCTTGCATATGTTTGATAAACCTCTCTGCACCTATTCCTGTTTCTACCAATTTTATGTGTTCCTGGAATCTAGTACATAACATTCTCATAGTTGAACTATGAACCACATAGTATCTGTTACTAGAACACAAAATACAATATACCAAGAATTTTGATCAAAAGGAACTGCTTGACCTGAAAGATACGATTGCCCAGTTTGACATTAATTCCAATTTTGAATTGCCTACAGTGATTACAATTACATCTGTGGTAAGCAATGGGAATACACTTTCGTATCTAATTACCAAAGGTTCTTTTATTTTTCTGAATTCACTTGCTGCTATTGTATCTCCTACAGTCGGGCTCGTCTAAATGCTATCACAGGCTTTTCTTTTGCCATGTTGGTTAGATGAACATCATCTTGAAGAACATGCAATGCTTATGTATGATAGATTTTATCCTATCTGCTAATGGCGAGTAATTGAACACACAAGTCAGGATCTCCCCCTTTTCCTTTTCCTCCTACTTCTATTGACAAGTAAATCCTTTCATTCCAGAGCATCTGCCCTCTTGAATGCTTCATTAATTTCTAGCATTGCATATCCCCTACTAGCCAGTCTGGTCTGTAACATTCCAAGTAAGAAAGACATCATCCACATATCGGTACCAATGACCGATATATGCTTCAAAAGGGCTGCTATGATTCACAATTGATTTCTTCTCCCATCCCCATAGGATGAGATGGGAAAATGTTGGGGCCACATGGATCCCATAGCAACACTTGAGTTTTTCTAATACCACCGGTCATTAAACATAAAGGCATTATGGGAAATGACAAAAAGTAAACATTCACAAATGAATTGAGCCCAGTGTTCATCTTTACCCTGATCAAGCCGAAGTTCACCCACTATTTCATCCCCCAGTTTCTGTGGAATTTGGGTGCAGAGGTTGTCCACATTGATGTATGCCAATCGTGTGTTCTCCTCAAGAACCACCACTCCAATCTTGTTCAGGATGTCCAAGGTGTCAGCCAGGTGGGTCAGCACCACCTGTAAATGAGATCTTAAAACATGGTCCAGAAATTGGGACAAAAACTCTGTGAGGGATCCCCTGGTTGTCACAATCGGACGTCCCGGAGGACAAGTTGGGTCTTTGTGGATCTTGGGAAGAAAGTACCACACAGGTTTTCTGGGGAATTCTGATAAGTACAGCTTCAGTAGACCTGCTTATCTGTTTGCCTAATACTGAGGAGGAATGACAAAAGTTATACTAAAGTACAGCCCTGAGTAGGAGTACATGCGGAGAGTGCAGACAGGACCCCTTGAACACTCAATAGGCCCTAGGGAATGAACAAAAGTCACCATGTGATTATCCTAGTCTGGGTTCATCTGTGAGCAATGTGAAGTTAAACTTAAATTGCAGGGAAAATGAAGGGAATCTTCCCCTATTACCAGGTTTGTGCACAAGAGACACCTCTACGTTTAACATAGATAACATTTTACATTTCTGTGGATTTAGGACAGATCTGAAAGAAACGTATACAGTACATTAAATATGCTTGTACTGTATAATCCTGCTTAAATGATGTAAACGCTAAGCCCGAATTTAATCATATATCAAATTAATTTCTTTCATGTGCCAAATTAGTTTTAAACTTATGTTTAACTGATTTTAGAGCTGACAATTGATACATGTGTTTACACTCAAATGAATTAAACATACTACAGCTCAAATAAAATGAAAACACTTGTTTGTAATGTACGGAAATCCAGATTAAAATTAATGAATGAATGCCAGGCTGCATAATAGCTTAGCTGGAGTTCTAATTGTGAAACAACTAAGCATTGGGCTTTATCCTTACAGCAGAATAGTACTTTATTATGACTATTTACTGTGAAATAGGACATTTTAATGTATTGTATAGACATGCTGCTAATGGTCTGGTTTTAGATGTATTTACACTGTGGATACAGGGTACTCTACTAATGGTCCACTTCTAGCATTCGAGCTGTATGGGCACTCTGCTAATGCTCCACTTCTAGCTGTATGAATACTCTGCTAACAAACAATCCAGTTCCAGTTTTTCAGCTGTAGGTACTCTCTGCTTACAGTCCACTTCTAGCCCTCCGACTGCAAATGGTTGACTTCTAGTTGTATTGACAACCTGCTAATGGTCCGCTTCTAGCTTTTTAGCTGTAAAGATGCTCTGAGAAATATCATGAAATACACATTAAAATAAATGGGCCTGCAAAAGCACATTTTTGCCAAATGCATTGAAGTCAAACAGAACAGGAAAAGTAATTTTAGCACAAATGGGAATATTGACGATAAATATGGGCATGTGAAAAATTGTGTTTTCCAAATGCACTGAAGTCAATGAGGAAGAGAACATTTTTTTTCTCATGTTCTAGCCCTAGCTGGATGCAATGATAATGGTCTAGCCACATGGATGCCCTGCTAATGGTCCAACTCTAGCTCTAGCTGGATGCTCTGATAATGGTCCAGTTCTAGTTGTATTAATGCCCTGGCTGCTATTGGTCCAACTCTAGCTCTAACTGGATGCTCCTAATGATAGTCCAGTTCTAGTTGTATCGATGTTTTGCTAATGGTCCAGTTCTAGCTGTGTGGACACTCTGATAATGGACGAGTTCTAGTTCTATCTGAATGCTCTGATAATGGACCAGTTCTAGCTGTATAGATGCTCTGCCAATGGTCCAGTTCTAGCTCTATCTGGACACTCTGATAATGGTTCCAGTTCTAGCTGTATTGATGCTCTGGTAATGGTCCAGTTCTAGCTCTAGCTGGATGCTCTGATAATGGACCAGTTCTAGGTGTATGGATGTTCTGATAATGGTCCAGTTCTAGCTCTAGCTGGATGCTATGATAATGTTCCAGACAGTTCTAGCTGCATTTATGCTCTGTTAATGGCCCAGTTATAGCTGTATGTATACCCTGCTAATGATCCATTTGTAGCTAGGTGGACACTGCTAATGATCCATTTCTAGCTTTCAAGCTGTGTGGACACAATGTTAGTGATGGTCCAGTTCTATCTTTATGAACACTCTGCTAAGGGAGTAGTGACAAGCTTGACAAAGGCGTGGATACGCCGAAACGCGTTGCGAAGTTACTGCACCCACCGACCAGAGGAAAGGCTCCCGCTGTCCACCAACATCTAGGACCACCCCCACTGCTGGCCACGGAGGAGGAACAGGTTGCCATCCAGGGTCATTGGTTTGGGATTTTTACCCAAGATATGCCTGTTTTCCATCACTTTATAGTAAGTGTTTTTAATTATTGCGTGTCTTTTTATTACAACGTTTTAATACACTATGGAGCGCTCATCCTTCTACCTTTTTTTCTCTTGCACTACGGCTATACCCTTCAGCTGGGGTGGAGGAGCTGCCAGTGGTTGTATTAGGAGCAACCAGAGTTGTGTGTGATTGGCGCAAGATTGCACATTGTTTGTTCTTCACTCTGCTAAGGGTCCATTTTTAGCTGTTTGGGTATTCATCTAATGGTACACTTCAGGTTGTGTTGCACCATCTTCAAGGAAATGTGCAGACCCCCCACCAAAGTAAACACTAGTGGATGTGGTTTTGTTGGGGTGGGGGCATGGGGGAGAATATATGTGGGAAATCACACTTGAGCCAGAGGAAAAGGAAGAATAAATGTGGCTGGAATTGCTGGTCTTAGTCACAAAAACACAACAGTACTAATCAATACCCAGAAGCTCATGGTAACCCACAACCACTAAGAAAGTATAAAGGGCTAAAATAGACCAACATGCCCTGTATTAAAAAGCAAAGCTAAATGTAATTTTGCCTTCTTAAAACAGAATGTATTTGCGATTAATCAGCTGTACGTGAGCAACTGTGGTTTCCCATGATGCATCACTCCTGAATATGCAAATCATCTCTTTATGCCCCTGAAAGATAGACTGCACATCATGGACCGCTGGTGTATATTGAACCTATGGCTTATACATTTTACAGAGACACATCAATGCATACAGCTGTAGGACAACAGTGACCTTTTCTAGGAACAACATTGTCTCTTAGGGAAACAAAATTATTGTAATGTGACAAAGAAAAGAGTTACATTTTCTGTAACTTTTTTTTTCATTAAAAAAATGACTCACTTGCAATACTAAGATGCTCTAGTTTAATATGTTTATCGTTTGTTAATAAGTATCCATAGAAACCGTGCCTGTGGCAGAAATGTCATGATGATGGTGCCTTGCTCTTTGTTCTGGGCTTCTTACACTACTTCTAGATCTTATAACAAGTAAACTGATTTCCCCTGATAATTCCCTTACAGTCAGCTATATATGCTTCATATACTGCTATACATCAACACATTAGAGTATAACGGCAAGGGTCTTGAAAAAACACTCAGCTTAGATTACGTGATTTTAGAAGGTCAAGAAATGAGGTTAGTTCCGGCATTGTACAGATTTTTTCAGCATTAGGACCGCTTACAACAAAGCTTCAAAAGCTGCCATTGGCAAAGGATTTTAATACACATTCAGCTACCTCAAACAATAGGCTAGAAAATTTGTTCTAAGCCAAACAGTTCATTACACACACAGCAATAGCCATTATGTGCACTTGTCATGAGTTTTTGCTCTACCTCACAAAATACTGCAATGTACAACGTACAGTGCTTGCAAATCTCTCATGACTGCTCTTCATAGGTCTGATCACCCCTTTATTCAGACTGCAAGAGGAGAGGCACCGTCTGAATCTGTGTGAGAAGATTGCAGTTTTGGCACAGAACGTTAGTGGTAAGTGTCTGGGTTCCTGACTAAAGATTTATTTGACATTAGCTGATCAAGGAGTTTATAGACGGAACAAAACTCAGCAGAGCACAGCTGGTTATTGAAGCCATGGTGGAAAATCCCAAGGGTGTACTTGAATCTCCCACCACAGTTGATGTGACCAACCATGTTAGCCCACCACAAGCCTTGCCAGTGCAGGGCCGGGACAAGGTACTCCAGCACCAGAGGCAGATATACAAAAGTGTGCCCCTCCCCCAAATTGTGCCTGCCCCACTATAGGTAGCCAGATGTGCCCCCGGTATTAGGTAACCCCCAGATATAGATAGCCAGATGTGCCTCCAGTAGCCCCTCCCCAGTACTGGTATCTTGATGTGACCCCAGTATTAGGTAGCCCTCCCCCTAAGAAGGTAGCCAGGTATGCCCCCGGTATAATGTAATCACCTCGACAGTATAGATAGACAGATGTGCCCCTAGTATTAAGTTTCCCCACCTCCAGTATAGGTTAGCAAGATGTGCTCAGAGGCTGTGTGGGTGTGTGGGTGTGGGGGTGCTTATGTACACATCACCTGCAGTGGGGTGAGTGTGTGCATTTGGGGGGGGGGGGCTTATCTGTTTGCTTCGAGATTGGATAGCACCAGAAATCCTTCCTGCTAATTTCTGGGCATGCCTCTATGCCAGGGGGTGCCTGAAGAACTTCTGCAACCATGAGTAGTGGGAGTGGCACTTTGTGAGGAGGGACAGACTACATTGCCTCTCTGCCTAAGGCTCAGTGGGCACACTTTGGATGATATACCGATCCAGCATACCAGTTAGGCTGTTGAGGTTAACCCCTGTATCTCAAGGGGAGATGCTGGTATCCCTCCAGGTAGATTATTTATTTTGCTAATTAGTAAATAAATAAAAAGATCTGAGCTGCAGGAAGTTTTATTTTACATTACAAAAGCACAAAAGCATAGTTCAGCTGTGCATTGTGAGTTAACGCCTGCTGTGTGCAGGTCTCAACCTAATCCTTGAGCCATGCATGAAAGGCACCCAAAAAGCTTTTATGAATTATTTAGTAGTACCGAATACATTAACTTTTGCTCAAATTACACAAATGTGTTGATTTATTAGCATAATTAGGTTCTACATTAACGTAAAACTTTGCTCATAGCTGGTCAATCTTTTTCAACAGGGAGTTAAAGTGAAAGCTGCAAAATGCTTACAAGAAGGTGATAAAATAGGCATTTAAGACACTAAAGAATGTTTCTGAATTAACCTTTATGTTTTAGGTCACTGGTGATTCTGTCATTTGATAGACAGCCGTAGCTGCAATTCCTGGTGAGGTATAGGCAACAGGGGAAGACGTACAGGCAAAATGGCAGCACCAACAAAAGCTCTGACATTAACCTTTTATTCATCTGTCCCCTCCTTTGCCTCTTCCTCCTTATGATTTATGGTCACTTGCCCATCAATATATCTGTGTATAAATACAGGAAACGCATTGATAATGCTCCAGTGACCCCAAATACTCCATTTAAAGGATAAAGAGGAAAGAGGCTCTCAGAGAAGATAAAATGCGTTAAAAACAAATAAAATGAAAAAAAGTGAGGTGGCTTACCTCAATGAAGACAAATGCATGTATTAATAGAATTTTATTACACTGGCAACATGTTTCGTGGGTGCATGCCCACTTCCTCAGGCCAAATAGCAGTGCCTAATAGTGCTTGTAGCCACAAATAATTCGCTTAATTTGTGGCCACAAGCACTATCAGGCACTGCTATTTGGCCTGAGGAAGTGGGTATGCACCCACGGAATGCATTGCCAGTGCAATAAAATTATATTAATACGTGAATTTGTCTTCATTGAAGTAAGCCACCTCACTTTTTTCATTTTGTTTTTAACGCATTTTATCTTCTCTGGGTGCCTCTTTCCCCTTTATCCTTTGCCTTCACCCTCCTTTTGGAGGGGGATCAACCCTCTTTGACCAATTTAGGTCATTTGAGGTTTGCTTTTCATCAAGAGTGTGACCATCACCATCTCCGTCTGGTCACCCGAGTGGAGTCGGGGTTATACATCTCCACCTGCTTCTAGTGGTCGGTTGCCCTTCTGCAACCCACCTTTGTAAGTATAATCCATCCGCATATTTTACATACTTCTGGTACTGTGACATACTGCACCATTTGGGCTCCTGTTGTCTCTGTGTTTTCTTTCTGCAGGGTGCAATGTTTATTATCCTTACTTTTTGTCCACTCCATTTAAGGGCTCAATTGCATCTGCAGCATGCATTAAATTTACCTGCATCCACAATATTATATGTACTTCAGTATCCCAAATCATGTACAGATGATCAGCTTAGGGAAGAGATGCAAAGCAAGGGGGAACCCAGGCAAAGATACACCTTCGTCCACCCCATGCTTGTTTAGTATGACATACCTATGCTGATCATCTCTACATAAGTGCTAATTTCTCAATAAACTATGCAGTGTCGGCTTCTGTCTGCCTCCTCTCTACTCCTTTGTACTTAGGAATACATGATCACTCCAGATGTTTTGTAATGGATATTTTTCCTGGTGGAATGTGGAAGTGTGCGGTTGTTCAGATATGTTTTCTGTACATTCTCCTAAACGTGGAAGTTATCGTCCCCAAAAACCAATGACACAAATTTGGCAATGACTTTAGAGTACATTTTTAGTAAGAAGCCTACTAGAAACTAAACTAAAACATGACAATGTAAAAAAATGTCAAGGAGCTTCAACTTATTTGCTCCATTTCTTTACTATTGCCAAAGATTTCATTGCAGTTATCCACATCAATGGATCAGATGGGCACAAAGATGGCATAGTGGCTAGCACTTTTTGCCTTGCAGTACTAGAGTCCCAGGTTCATGGGTTTCCTCTATGTTCACCAATTTTCTACCATGTGCCTGAAATATTATAAGTTACTTGGCTTCCTCCACACATTGGACTAATGCTGGGAATACACCATGAGATTGTTTTGGCAGATAGATGGTACGATAGATAATTTCAGACAGGTCTGATCTTATTTTTGATTTTTTTTTTATCGATTTTTCATAGAAGTATATGGAAGTCGATCAGAAAATCAATCGGACAGTAAATCTGAAAAAACTTCATTGTGCATTCCCAGCATAAGACTGTGGTAGGGACATCCTCTATAATAAGAGACAAGTGTCCGTGCTGCGGATACCTGTCTCTGTATAGCGTTGTCCGTGCTGCAAGGCAGTGCGCATGTGCGCAGCACGGACCCATAGACAGGGGGCCGGGGACGGGGCCAGGGAGTCGAGCGGGTGGCGTGTGAGTAGGCGGCCGGATGTGCAGTGGGTGAGCGGGCGGCGGTCACATGCATGCGGCGCACGCCCAGGAACACAGACCTAGAGCCCGTTTTTAAATGGGCTTAGGTCTACTAGTTACAATATAATTGTAATGGGGGTCAGATTGTGAGATCATCTGCAGAAAAGTTAGCAACATGACAATATACTCTTTAAAAACACTATAGAAGATGCTGGCACTATAAAGAATGCATATCAATAATTATAAAACATGTATTTTCTAGTATTCTATTAAAGTAAAATAAATAAGCAAAGTTAAATCTGATTGGTTAGGTCTGTTGATTTCACTGTACTACTGTATTCTCTTATCCTATAGCTATAACTGCTAGTGGTCAATTCAGCAGCTGCACTTCATGGACTGCCGTGTAACTTTTTACACCACATCAGCCTGCGTATATACATGATAAAAACACATAACTGTATTATTAATCAGTGAAGCTTGTTTCGATGAGCAGGTCAGTGCCCACCTGAAGGCTGCCCTATGTTGGCACTTGGCTGATGTTTTTCACAAGTTGTGGTTCCAACCTGTAAATAGTTAATGGAGTTTAAAAGTTCAAGCATGTCAAGGAAGTGATTGTTTGTTTTAATGAGTATTTGCTAATTTCCAGTCTAAGGACCTGAGCTCTGATTTTCTTTCTATTATATAAATGAAGCCTTGGCTGGTGGAGGCAATTAAGCCGGGTCAGTTTTAATGATAGTTTTTTTTGTAATTGCTGGAAGTGTTGGCAGGCAGTGTGCTAAGTAGTCTTTCAGTAGCGGTGCTGGTCTGTTAGGTACCTGCTGCATTTTTCCCACTGTGCTGACTCTGCACCTCCACTGTCATTAACCAAGCTGTGTGCTTCAGGAAAGGCTGATTTAGCTCAGTGTGGGAACAGCAGATTGACAGTAGCCAAGCTAAAGCTAAACAGTCATAATGGCGCGTCACGCGGTTACACCATACACCTACCACTGCTTTGGAGGAATCTGTAACTTCTGAGCAAGTGAAAAGAGTAAATTGTGCAATTATGTGGGAGGTTTTTTTTGCAAGAAAAAAAAAACAAAAAAACCCCAAAAAACAAATCTTGGATTTTCCATGATGAATTGGACATCTATAAATGACTAGATCCAAAAGCATTTTTTCTAGAAATTTTGTTTTCTTGTAATATAACCATTATAGTGATGATGCAGTTAATACACCTTATCACAGTTAACACGCCTTCTCAAAGTAGCATAGCGAGTGCTACAAACTTATGCCTGCTAATTGGCAATGATGAGAGCTCCACTTGTCCTGCCCTGAGCCCCTTCGGGTGCATATGCTACTCTGATAAGGCGTGTTAACATTGATAAGGCGTGTTAACGTTGATAAGGCAGGTTAACTTTGCTAAGGCATGCTATTTGTCTTAGTGAAAGCCCATAGTAAGATATGCTTTCATTCATACAATGTGGACATTTTAATGAGGACATAGCCTCCCCCCCCAAATCATATTTAGTTGCCATAAATAGTAATGTTATTCAGTATCTAACCTAAACAATATACATTTGATCCTAGACTAGCCATAAATCAAGAAACCCTTCTTTTGAATGTCAAGGTATTTTAATAAAATTAACTTAAAGAGGAACTTTAGCAAAAAGGGGAAAAAATAAATCAATACATTGCAAAGTGAGAAGTTAAAAAATCAAAGAGAGATCAAGAAATGATTAACATTCATCATGTAATCTATTTATATTGTTTAATCCACAATCAGCCTGCATGTTGTCATCTTTACTACTGGCAGACATGAAAAAAAAAAACGGACACCACAAACTGCCCTTATCTATAACCACACCCTCTAACAATGCGATGCGCTACTAGTTTTTTTTAATAGATATACATATGCACAGAGGCAGATACTGGTTGCTTGGCAGTTGAAAACAGCCTTTATTTACCACAATGCAACAAGTCTTCCAAAGTGAGATGTCAGGACCTAGGTCCTGACTTTACACTGTGGGAGGGGTTTTCGCCACAATAGTAGCCATACAGACTTCCGTGATGATCTATTTGAGAAAAGGTAAAGACTTTTCATGGGAAAGGGGGTATCAGCTACTGATTGGGATGAAGGTCAATCCTTGGTTACAGTTCTTTAAGGGGAGGAAAAATAGTTTATTTTGCTTTATGAGGCATGGGGAAATAGAGTCAGTGGGGCTGCTTACAGCCTCTGCTGGTGTTTTCTTCAGACAAACATCTGTAAAGCACAATTTCCCAGCATGCATCTTTTTAGGCATAATCACATGAACATGCTCCAGAAAATTGCACTTTATAAGGAATGGTAATTAACTAAAATGTTGATCTGCAGTTTTTATTCCAGTGTGAAATGCAGGGTCACTAATATGTGCCAAGTCTGTATACTGCATATGGGTGTGCTTTAAAGTGTTTGAGTACTGAATCTGATTTTAGAAACACTTTTGCAAACAAAATCTATGGGTGAGCTCACCTTACAAACATAACTGTACACATAGATTTTGTTTGCATCACAGTCCGTTTTAAAAATATTACCAGTAGTGTTGGTGTTCAAATTTGGGATCCTGCATTCAGAAACCTGAATTATGCTGAAAACTGCACTTCAGCACCCAAGCTGGTGGACAGGGTCACAGTAACTGATGCTTCATTCTTCCCAGCCGGAAGGAGGAAGCATTGACGTCATGAGAAGCATGTAGTAAACCACACGTGTGTGACCTCTCTGTGACCCTGTCCACTAGCTTGGGTGTTGAATGAAGTACTGGGTTCAAGATAATTCCAGTTTCCAAAATATAAACATCGATACTAATTAGGAATTTTTAAACAATCCATAAAATAATTAAATAAACACAGGCTAAATACAGGTTAATGCATTTTCAGATTTGCAATTAAAGTGGACCTGAACAGAGAACGTCCTCTCTGCTCTAAACCAGCATACTAACCTTTAAAAAAAAACATTACTTTATTACAGCTGATACAAATCCTGCAAAAAATCTGCAGTGTGTCTATTTTCTGCATTTATGGAAGCAGAAATATTGTTAACATCCTGTGTTTACAAATAAGCTGCTCTGCTGTGGCAGAGGAAATTCTTGAGATGACACAGCTGAGAGATTAAATTACAATTCGTGATTAGACACAGATAAGGGGGTGGATTAGACAGGCTAAACTCTAAATACAAACATGGTGCCATTTCTCTATGTTTTCCTTCTGTCTTGTGCAAGAGTTCAGGTCCACTTTAAGAGAGACATCCTAATACAGTCCGTAGCCTCATCTAGATGGTACCACCTCTCCTGTTAGCACCCACGTTTAACAAATGAACTGTCATGACTGTATAAAATTGTCTCACCTGTAACAATTCAACATCAGTACTGATTAATGATCTGTTGTAGAAAAACCCCGCCCTAGAGAGAGTTTGTTTCTCAAAAAAATAAATAAATAATGTTTTATATTATAGACATCTTGGTGTGTTCGAAAGAAGTTTCCTGAGATAACAAATGATCAAAACCGTGCAACTGAATGACCAGTTTTAAGTGGAGTGACCTTTTAATTAATTGCAAGCCTTTTATACCAGTGCAACAGAAACAGTAGATAGGCCAACCTAAAAGATTCAAAGTGGACGTTTTTTGTCTTTTCACACTGCATTAGTTGTGTTCCAAAATAATTCTGTAAGTCAGCTCACTGCCTATACATGTCTATGGGCCTGTTCACAGCTCTGCGTTGTAACAGATCACATTCGTTTAACATGCTGCATGCAGGCTTTGATCTAACCTCTATGTCCAGTCTCCATTGCAGATGTTTCAATGGCCACATTGTAACACAGAATGTCACTCTGCAAATGCACCATCGCTGTGACAGTGAGGTATAATGGTGTGCAGTGGGTTGCCGCAAAACAGTGACAGTGAAGCATACTTTTCATTGACTGTATACTTCACTGTATGTGATGCAACACGCGGATAAAGTGTGTTGCGTTCTTGCTATTATAGGAAACAAAGATGCCCACTGCAAACCTAGCCTTGGGGTCCTTTCACACTGCATCAGTGGCGATGCAGAGTAATTCTGCATGTCAACTCACTGCCCATACAATTCTTTGGGCCTGTTCACAGTACTGCGTTTTAACAGATTGCATTGTTCTAACTCACTACATGCTTTGAATTAACATCTATGTTCAGTCACCATAGCAGTTCACACACACATTATAACAGGCTTTCTCAACCAGGGTTCCTTGAGCACTCTGCTGGGGTTCCTTGGCATTTCCCCCCATCGTGGGGGGAGTATGGTAAAGCACATTATAATAGGTGGTAGCGTAACAAGAAGCACTAAATTAGGGTCTCAGGAGACAGTATAGTGAGTGGCAATGTAATAGGAGGGAGTAAAATAAACAGCCACGCATACTTTTAAAGACCATGCCTCCTGCAAAATAAATGCAGGGGTTCCTCGAGATCAAAAAATTATTTGAAGGAGTTCCTTGAGATCCAAAAGTTATTTGCAGGGTTCCTCCAGGGTAGAAAGGTTGAGAAAGGCTGGGGGATGAGTGAGAATGCTCTAGTGAAAAGAGCGAGCGCCCTGCAGAGTGCTTGAGGCAAGTGCGGGATATGCAGGGTTAATTCATCTGGCGTACAACTCCGCATTCAGAGCCAGAACCTCCGGCTCATATTGCTAAAGTGTACCCTGATGCAACGCACCGGAATACAGGTGGAAACCAGGTGAGTTAACCCCGCATATCCCGCACTTGCCTTCTGCTGTCTATAAGAAGCTCTCCCTTTTTGCAAGAGCGTTCTTGCTCAACCCTGACTGTAATGCATGCGTTATGCAACGTGCACAGGATGAATCCAGCTTAACCACTTGCTGACCGCGCACTCATAACGCGCGTCGGGAAAGTGGCAGCTGCAGGACCAGCGACGCAGTATTGCGTCACCAGCTGCAGGCTGATTAATCAGGAAGCAGCCGCTCGTGCGAGCGGCTGCTTCCTGTCAATTCACGGCGGGGGGCTCCGTGAATAGCCTGCGGGCCGCCGATGGCGGCTCGCAGGCTTAATGTAAACACAAGCGGAAATAATCCGCTTTGTTTACATTTGTACGGCGCTGCTGCGCCCCCCGGCCAATCAGCGGCCGGGGATCGCCGCCATGTGACAGGGGACGTCCCGTCACTGGCTGCACAGGACGGATAGCGTCCTGTGCAGCCCGGATCTCCAGGGGGGGCCAGGTAGGAGAGGGAGGGGGAGGATTTCGCCGCGGAGGGGGGCTTTGAGGTGCCCCCCCCGCAACACCCGGCAGGCAGGAGCGATCAGACCCCCCCAGCACATCATCCCCCTAGTGGGGAAAAAAGGGGGGCGATCTGGTCGCTCTGCCTGCACGCTGATCTGTGCTGGGGGCTGCAGAGCCCACCCAGCACAGATCAGCTACAACAGCGCTGGTCCTTAAGGGGGGGGTAAAGGGTGGGTCCTCAAGTGGTTAAGCAGTATATTTTGCTCTAATGATTTATAATGGAAATTGGAAAATTCAGCATTCCTTTAAGAAAAAAAACAGTTTACTTATCCAAATGGTATAAATTGAATTATTTATGTTGGGCTCACCTGCTGTGTGCATAAACATACGTCTCTTGCTTATACTTGCTATGCAATGACTTTATTTCTTCTCCTGCTTTAAATAATGTTGTCATTTAACACATGGTCACACTGCAGTATTTTAGATGCATTCCAAACAGCCCATTTACAATACACAGAAACACATCTATAGGTTTAAAAACATATATTATTCAAAATATTCAGAATCATCCAGTGGGTGTCACAAGACGAAGCAGTTAATTTTGGTGCACAGCCCGATCATTGTGTTGGCACTGCCATAAACTACAACGTAATTTGCAGCTACGGGACTAGTGATGTCGCGAACCTCCCCGGAAAGTTCGGTTCGCGAAAAAGTTTGCGAACTGCAATAGACTTCAATGGGGAGGCGAACTTAAAAATTTAGAAAAATTTCTACTGGCTGGAAAAATGAGATCTAATACCTGGAGGAAGACCCTCCTCACTCCTACCGGAGGGAGGAGGGTCTCATCTGCCAGGGAATTATAGTATTTCAAAAGCCAGCTTACATACCGTGGCTGGGAATTGAACCCAGGTCTCAGTGTATGGTAGGTAACTAACATATCCATTATACCACCAACACTACTAGCTGAAGCTAGCCTAGCATGTACCATTTATGCTCAATCCAAGAGAAAAATTAGACAAGACAAATAACATTTTAATCACACTTTTCTCCTGGCGGACTCAAAGCTCCAGAGCTGCAAGCACTAGTGCATGCTCTATAGGCAGTAGCAGTGTTAGGAAGACTTGCCTAAGGTCTCCTACTGAATAAGTGCTGGCTTACTGAACAGACAGAGCCAAGATTCAAACCCTGGTCTCCTGTGTCAGAGGCAGAGCCCTTAACCATTACACCATCCAGCCACTGCTTAAGGATTTGTAGCCAGGCATGGCCTTGCCTTTTGTGTTCAACAGTTGGCAAGAGAAAAATTAGACAAGACAAATAACATTTATATCACACTTTTCTCCTGGCAGACTCAAAGTGCCAGAACTGCAGCCAGTAGGGCACGCTCTACAGGCAGTAGCAGGAAGACTTTCCCAAGGTCTCCTACTGAATAGATTCTGGCTTACTGAACAGACAGAGCCGAGATTTGAACTCTGGTCTCCTGTGTCAGAGGCAGAGCCCTTAACCATTACACCATCCAGCCACTGCTTAAGGATTTGTAGCCAGGCATGGCCTTGCCTTTTGTGTTCAACAGTTGTCAAGAGAAAAATTAGACAAAACAAATAACATTTATATCGCGCTTTTCTCCTGGCGGACTCAAAGCACCAGAGCTGCAGCCACTAGGGCGCGCTCTATAGGCAGTAGCAGTGTTAGGAAGACTTGCCTAAGGTCTCCTACTGAATAGGTGCTGGCTTACTGAACAGACAGAGCCGAGATTTGAACTCTAGTCTCCTGTGTCAGAGGCAGAGCCCTTAACCATTACACCATCCAGCCACTGCTTAAGGATTTGTAGCCAGGCATGGTCTTGCCTTTTGTGTTCAACAGTTGTCAAGAGAAAAATTAGACTAGACAAATAACATCTATGTCACACTTTTCTCCTGGCGGACTCAAAGCGCCAGAGCTGCAGCCACTAGGGCACGCTCTATAGGCAGTAGAAGTGTTAGGAAGACTTGCCTAAGGTCTCCTACTGAATAGGTGCTGGCTTACTGAACAGACAGAGCCAAGATTCAAACCCTGGTCTCCTGTGTCAGAGGCAGAGCCCTTAACCATTACACCATCCAGCCAATGCTTAAGGATTTGTAGCCAGGCATGGCCTTGCCTTTTGTGTTCAACAGTTGTCCAAAGAGAACCCCAGATAGCCAGGTAGATTCATCTCTCTCTCTCTCTCTCTCTCTCTAGTAGGGATGGTCACCGCTTTCCGCGGAATTGTATTTTTGAGCATAAATGGTACATGCTAGGCTGGCTTCAGCATGTAGTGTTGGTGGTACAGTGGCACTGTACCACCAACACTACATGCTGAAGCCAGCCTAGCATGCACAGTAGGAGGTACTGCAGTTGGAAAAAGCGGTTATTTCCTACAATGCAATGAGGTTCACAGGCAGCAAACATGGTCCTGACATCACACTGTTTCAGCACAATATCAGCCATACAGATGTCCCTGATGATCTATTTGAGGAAACTTAACGAGATTTCTTGTGAGAGAGGGGGAATCAGCTACTGATTGGGATGGAATTCAATCCTGGGTTAACGTTTCTGTTTAAAGCAGAACTATAGTCATAAGGAAAAAGTCTATAAAATGATATTGCTATATACAGATCATATAATAAAAGTGAATGCGTAGTGGTCTATGAAGCAGCACAAAAAAGCAGCTGAGTGTGCCTTTAAGCCTCTGGCAGGATCCTACCTTCCCTAGTGTAGTCTACATGATTGTGTGCTCCTTTCCTATGACCGCCTGTACTTGTATTATGGGGCCTTTGTAACCAGCCCATAATAGCATGTTCATGTATCTTGTACCGTTTGCCTTGTATAACTTTGTTCTATGTTGTATAGCCTTGTTATGTCTGTCAGCCTTGTATCACTGTATATATTTATTGTCCAGCGCTGCGTAATATGTTGACGCTTTATAAATACAATAAATAATAATGTTATAATAATAAGTTCAGGGATTGGAGTATCCTGAACCCTGACATGCAGCAAAGCAGAACATCATGGCTGCTGTTCAGAATTCAGTTTTAAAAATGAAGCCCTTAAGCTGAAAATAAAATGATGCGACTCAGCTCTATGTTACTAATGTTCTATTTGAAAGTAGTAAAAGACAAACACAATGATCATATAAGTTTATTTTCAGTTTCGGTTTGCTTTAAAGTAAGACTTTTCTTCTCTATATTCTGCTGTCTTCCTGGAAGACGGCCTCTCACTGAGCATATGTTTTGCTCAGGTGCCAGGTGGTGCCACTAGCAATAATATTGGTAATTTGCATTGTCAATATTTTTCTATGCACTACCTGATACCTATTCTTACTTGAACCCTCCCATCCTAGTGCCTAACACTAACGCCCCTCCTAGTGCCTAAAGCAAACCCCTCCCCCAAGTGCCCAAAAGTAGCCTCCGCCTCCTGATTCGTAACACCAACTCCGGCAACCAAACGACTGCTGGTTGTAGCTACAACCATTCATTTCCTATGTACTTCAGGCACCCAACTCATCCCTAGAACACCCAATCCTATACAATAAAATGCAAGCGTCCCTGCGTCATCAACTGAATGGTTGTGTGTCCCTGGCTTTTTTGTACTGAGCATGTGCGCAGCCAGGGCAGTTAGGACACAGGGCCGGATCTGACACTTTGCTGTGTTTGGTTCACAGAGGTTCTCATTGCATTGTGGGAAATAACAGCTTTTTCCAACTGCCAAGCAAGTAGCTCCCTGTTTGCATATACTTCAGACAGTGGTGGGGAACGAGCAAGCGGGACACGTATGTGTGCGCATAGCGGGGGGTAGCGGCTGTGACCTAGCGCCTGTTTCTTAACGGGTGGGTCTTTTTACTAGTTATTGATAATTTACATAGGCATCTATTAGATGCCTGACAATCCCCCGTGCCTAATCTGCATCTCACTAGTGATGTCAGTGCTATGCACAGAATAAGGAAAGTTTACAGCATTTTAGCTTGCACTGTAGTATGTCATTTCAGGTCTTCAACTTAAAGAGAACCTGAACTAAAAATAAATAGTCAAAATAACCATACATTGGTCATACTTACCTCCTGTGTAGTCTACTCCTCAAACGCTTTCTCCTCTCCTGCTTCCCATTTGTCAACTGTGATCAATGGCATTCTCCGTCCTCCATTTTAAAAATGGCCATTACTCCATAACAGCTTCCTGGTCAGCAGACTGTTAAACTGTAATATCACCCACTTAAGCCATAGGGAAACTTGGACATTACCTTGCACATTCAGTTGTACAGTAACTGGCAGCTACTGATCAACTGACATCAACTGCTATATTTCAGTTCTGACAAAATATTGTTAGAACTGGAAGGGATCACTGTAAAGAAGAAAATGGTGAGCTTCTGAGAGGAACTGATGGTGAGGTTAGTATGTAATATTCATGTGCAGCTACGTCATGTGTTTATTTTAAATAATTTTACTCGCTTCAGGTTCCCTTTAAAGAGGAAACTGTCTAACAGAAGCAGCATCTAATTACAGCTTTGTTCATACTGGGAAATACTGATAGATTAAATGAAAACTGGCCACAAAACAAATTAGTTTTATTCTATTTAGTTTTTATTCTGAAATTCTTTTTTTTTAGCACAGACCTTCACTGAGGGTAAGGGTGCATTCACACTATGCACCCTGTGGTGCGTTTAAACATAACAGCAATGTGCTGCAATGGTCCTACATTGGGCTCAGTCACATGGGCAACTTGGCTCCATGGGGCATTGGGTTCCATGAAAATAATGCAAGCCGAGTCACACGCTATGCAATGCGCACAATACCAGAAGACGCTAATTTTGAAATAATTTGCAATGCGCTGCATGCGCATAACAACAGATTCAGTGTGAACCCTAAAACTCACATTTCTGCATTCAGCCTTTCATCTTAAAGTGGTCTGAAAACCAGCATTTCTACTTTGTTCTAAAGATTCCTCACAGCTTACAAGCTACTATCCCAGAAAAAAATTCTAGCAGAACATCACTGAAATGGTTAAACACAGCACTCTCTCCTGCTATTCAGCTTCAAATCCGCATCCAAACTGGAGATAACATTATTTTTTTTACTTGTTAAACACAAATGTATCAACACTGGAATGTAAACAAACACTCTCAGAGAAACTGTCTATGTTCCAGGTATGCACACTGTTCAGAATAGCTCATTAGAAGATTTTAATATACTGTATAATAAAAAGCAGTTATAATAGAAAAAGAATAAAATGCAATGCTAGCTTTCAGGGAAAGAAAAACGACACTTTGGAAACTTGTAATTTGTAGGCAGACAATATTACGTGTGCACAAAAGCAAATATGAGAACTGTATAAGTAATAAAAAGTAGGACATTTTTATTGAATGTCAGAGTCTCAGACCACTTTATCAACTTTTTTTTCCCCGGCCTCATGTGTACCATAAGGCAGCAGCTATTCAGACCCACTAACACATTGCTTGTATTTAGTCTTCAGGCCCCTTGCATACGGCGTCGCACTGCATTACTTTTCCCTGCCCCATGGGCCATGCAAGTCTATGGAGACTTGCAGACTTCATGCAATGCAATGCGGTGCGCTGGAAGCATCCAAATCGCTGCAATGGCTGCAGCGTGTTACGACATGATCTGTGCCAACTGTATGGATTGTGCAGTAATGCAAATCAATGGGCGACGCAGTAAGTGTGCAGGACAGGAGCAATGCATGTGCGGACTGATGGGAATCCCAGTGACGTACTTCCTGCCGGGGGTGGTGCTAAGCATATTACCATATCACCGCACCATGGCGCAGGGTCATATTACGGCTGATTTCGACTGTGTGCACTGTATCTCACTGCAATTAATAAGTGTGCAACCAGCCTCAGTCTTGTAGTATCAAGCATATCTTTTAAATTGAGCTTATTTAGTTCTCTCAGCCTGGCCTAGAAGGCATTCAGTAGCGTACGAGAGATAACGGCGCTGGAGACATGGGCGCAGGATACAGCCGCTATATGGCTGATCCTGCTGCCCCACAAGTCCCGGCCATATTAAATACTATTCCCCCTCCAGGCCGCCATGGATGGTGGGGAATGAAATAATTTGGCTTCCAGCAATTGCTGGAAGCCGACTTATTATGTTTTAAAAGTAACTTCAGCTCCGTCCTCTGACGGCGCTGAAGTTACTCCCTGTGCCTGCTATAGCCTAAAATTGCTATTACGGCCTATGGTGGCGCCGGCTGCGCCCAAATCTCCTGCGCTGCGCCCAAATCTCCTGCGCTGGTTTTAGCATGTTCGATTCAGTATGCCGAAAGCACATTTTCTAAAATAGGTGAAAACTCTCCTCAGTTTTATTCCATTCCATTATTCTGTTTCATTGAAAACTGACAGAAAGACACTAGGGAAGATCCTTTGCAGATTCAATACACTCTCAGATACTTTAGTCGAATGAATCCCCAATTATTGAGAAAATCTGCTGGTTGTAAGGAAGTAAACTAGTAAGGCCTCCTGATACAGTGTGCATCCAACAGATCCTCCGTTTATTGTACTTACCAACACCAATTGTATGATTATTGTTAAAGATATTTAAAGACACATTTAGGCCCCAAACACACTGGCCTCAATTCCGGTAGGGTTAGCCTCCATTTTACCGTATACACAGAAATTTAGTGCATTCAGTAAATGCAATTTGCGATTCTGATAGAGCTTAGTCATAAACAAGGATGCTCGGATACCCCTTTTTAAAATCCGAATTGATTCGGATCCGGATACCCAAATATCCAGATCCGAATTGGATATCCGAATCCGAACTTTTGGGTATCCGAGTAGAATCCGATATCCGAACCCAATATCTGGTCAGATTTGGGTATCCGGATAGAAAACCGTAAGTGGCCTTTAAAATGCTTACAAAACGTTTTGAAAGGTAAAACTCTCTCTCTCATTTTGCACTAAAAACCTTCTGCTCGGATACCAGACTGAAAAATCCGACCAAGATTTCGGATTTCAAATAGAAATCCGAATTACCTTGGATAGTGCTATTCGGATTTCCAGAACTATTCGGATTCCAATCCAAAGTTCGGATAGGGGTAAAAAGTTCGGATTATCTGGGTAGTTTGGATACCCGAATATTGAATGAGCACCACTGGTCATAAATTACCGAATGGTATCTCCCTGAGGAGATTCCCCTGACGAAGGTGCAGAAGCCAAAACCCCTGGGTTGGGATATTGTTACAGGCAATAAATTAAGTTTTTAAACGTGAGTACCCTGGTGTTACGTGTATGTTCAACTGTAGGTGGAGTCTGCTCGATCGGTTTCCCCTCTAGCTTTACAGATTGCTCATTCTGCCAGAGCAGAGGAGGGGAATGACGTATGCAGAAGGTGGAAGCTGCAGTCGGAGCAACAAGCAGAAAGGGAGAAAGACACTGTGGCGGCTTGAGAGGATGGCAGTGTTTGACTGGGAGCTGGGAAAACTAAGGAAATACACTTGCTGGCCAAGCAGCAGTAATCAGGTGTTGCTGCTCACAGTGAAGACTTGCCACCAGGGCCGGCCCGCTCATGAGGCGAGGTGAAACATTTGCCTCAGGCGGCAGATCTGGGGGGCGGCACCCGCCTGTCCTTGGATGCTGGGGGCCGCCCGCCGAGCTGGAGGGGTAGCTGGCAGAAAAGGGGGTATTGGGCCTAGCGGTGGGGAGGGGGGGTCGGACCCCCCCTCCCTCGCCTGGGTCCCCCGATCTGCGCTGCTCCTCCAGCGTGCATATCATTAAGAGGCAACGGGCGGGGGAATCACTCACCTCTTCCGCGTTCCATCGTGTGCTCCACTGACGTCACTTCCGGCAACGCAGCCCACTGTATTGTAAGTGGACGGCCTTGCAGGAAGTGACGTCAGTGGAACGCACGATGGAACGCGGAAGAGGTGAGTGATTCCCCCGCCCGTTGCCTCTTAATGATATGCACGCTGGTTTAACGCTGGAGGAGCAGCGCAGATCGGGGGACCCAGGCAAGGGAGGGGGGGGGGCGACCCCCCCTCCCCAATCGCTAAGCCAATACCCCCTTTCTGCCCGCTGCCCCTCCAGCTCGGCGACCCCCCCCCCCCCCCCCCCCAGCTGGGGGGGGGGGACGGCGGCGATTTTTTTCTAATTTTGCCTCAGGCGGCAAAAAGTCTAGGGCCAGACCTGCTTACCACAGGTTACTATGGGAAGTGATAACACAGGGTTTCTGCTGCTTGGCCAGCAGGTGGATTTCCTCAGCTTTTCCACCTCCCAGTCTGACACTGCAGGACAGAGAGCGGTGGATTCTGTCACAAAACAAAGCGGCGCAGTGCTGGAGTAAAGGAGCAGTTACCTACCACGGAATTAAGAACTTACATTATCTGGTTTACCATCAGGAGGTAGTAAGATCTGAGGCAGACACTTTAAAAAAATTTCCAAACCGCTGAGCCACCCTGGGGTGATGGCACTATGGTGGCATCAGCAGCTGACGTTGAAGGGCATGTTGGCTGGCTGCACATAGGTGGCGATACATGGCGCCGGACACTGCCACCAGCTGTTTCCGACGACGAGCTCCCCCTGCTTCTTTCAGGAACTCGTCTCCTCCTACTCCTCTCCGACTCCCCCTCTGAACTGTCCCCTTGATCATCTTGTCTATTAGGAACCCATGCGGGTTCCGTATCATCATAATCATTCTGCCCAGCTTCGCTTGCCTTAGACACCTCCAAAACTGCACCAACAGCAGGTACTTCATCCTCCTCCTCCTCACACGTTACGTTCATAGTGTCGCCGCCTAACTCAGACATATGAGGTGGTGTATCTTGCTTAGTGCCTTCATCTGGTTGTAACAATAATGGCTGTGAATCAGTTAATTCCCACCAATTAACTCCTGTGAAGTGTCAAATGCAACCAATGTGGTGCTTGTAGTAGCGCTGGTGGCTGTGGAAGATGAGGTGTTCTGTGTTAAATAGTCAACCACGTCCTGACAATCTTGGGAGTTGATGGGACGTGCCTTCTTCTGAGCACTGTACTTTGGGCCAGGGCCACACGAAATCACATTAACAGGACCTCGCACAGACCTGCCAGGTGGCCTTCCTCTGGGTCTGCCTCTACCTCTACCTGTTTTGTCCGTTGTGTCCATATCGGGGGGGGATGAAGTGAAAGGTATGCACTGACTTGACTAATACAATGTGCAGTCACACAGGTGCAGTTAACAGGTATGCACAGAGTGGTATATCACACTGCGTGCACTCACGTAGGTAGGTGGGTGCACTGAACACAACAGGTAGGTATATGCAGTGATGGGTATTACAATGTGCACCTGTCACACACAGACAGGTAGTGGATAGGCACAGTGACACTGCGTGCGCTCAACTCATGTAGGTAGGTGGGTGCACTGTGAACAACAGGGAGGTAGGTATATGCAGTGATGGGTATTACAATGTGCACCTGTCTCACACACACAGGTAGTCACTGAATGTGCTGGGCCTGGCAGTGGCACACACAGAAGGAATTATCAAGGCTGTCTATGCAACACAAGTGTCAAGGGGACACAGAAAAAAAAATAGACACAAGAACAAGATTAGCTCTCAAAAGAGCTGTTGTGGGGTGCTATTTTAGCAATAAGAATCAGCAAGGAGCAAGCTAAGAAGCCTACAAGAGCCTAACTAATCTTTCCCTATGAAAGTCTGCAGCAGCAGCAGCTGTTCCTTCTCTATTTACTGCAAACACACGAGTGAGTAAAATGGCCGGCAATGCCTGCCTTTTATAAGGGGGGAGTGGCTCCAGGAGGGAGTGTAGCCTGATTGGCTACAATGTGCCTGCTGACTGTGATGTAAAAGTTGACCCTAATGATTCATTAGGGAGGGCGAACCAAACTTCCGGAAAAGTTTGCGGTTCTCCGCGATCGCGAACCCGCGGAAGTTAGCCGGGAACCGTTTGGGCCATCTCTAGTCCCAGGTACACTTGGAGGTCTGATCACTATACCTTATAGGAATCAATAAGTAAAGAAAGATTATTATTTATTTATATAGTGCAGGCAACTTCCATGGCACTGTACAATAAAATAGAGTATGATAATACAAAATAAACAATACAACAGTTACCAATACAAGACAATGGTAAATTATAGCTGATGAAATATACAAACCAACTACAGATTTTGACACAATGGTGGGAGATATGGAAGTCAGTCACTGGACCTTAACTCAATAGACTGGACTGTATGAATAGTCTGGAAGGCCATGTATAGGAATGTGCATAAGTGACTAATTTGGTTTGGTTATCTGTTTTCAAGTAGCACTATCAATGCATGTTTATATATCTTTCTTTTGAGGTTAGGAAATTAGTTTTGATTATTTTAAAAGGTTAATACACACTGCTAAGCTGCTACTTAAAAGTATAGAAATGTGAACGGTTGCTGGGAAACTGACCTTGCTCAAAATGTACTGCTGTATGAGAATAAACATAAGTTAATAGAAAATAGATCCCTGCCATGGTACATGAGGAAAGTACAAATACTGTATTTTTCCACTTTTTATTACATCATGAGCCACTTACTTTTTCTTTTGAGAGGAAGGACATGTAGGCAACCCTTTCCTCTGCTCTCATTTGCAGACATATGATTTTGAGCAGCTCGAAGCACCAGAATGGTACTTGGATTAGACAACTTTGCTGATTGCAATAATCTGTAGTTTTGGCAGGCCATGGCACTTTTTGAGTTTCCTTGTATGCGTTTTGTGGCACCCATATGCCTCCAATCAGGTATTCGGTAGGCATGAAGTGTGTAGGCACAAATCATCATTTGTGTGTATAAAAGCATAGGCAGCAGCCTGAATTCAGGCCATAATGCACAGACTGAAGGCAGAAACACACGGTCTAATTTACTACTGTTATGTGCATCATTGCAGAACAAAAGTATTCCTGTAAACTTAACCTGGATTTATTTAGCCTCCTGAGCATTACGCCGCTCAGGAGGTTTTGTTAGTTTTCGCCTCCATAATTAAATAATTTGCTGCAATGACTGTAAAACCTGTAGCTAGCACTAGGCTAGCTAGTAATGGTGTCCGGAACCTCGGATCCAGCCAGTTTATACGTTACCCAGCCTGGATCCAGCGATCGGCGCAGCCTCCACGCACAGCTCCGGTCTTCACTATGGGGAGGATCGCACATGATGTTGCAGACGTCCTGCGCAAACCCGATCCTCCCCATAGGGAGACCGGAGTTGTGCAGGGAGGCTGCGCGATTGCTGGATCCAGGCTGGGTAATGTATAAACCCGGGGATCAAGGGGGATCCAGGGGTGCCGAACATCTTTACTAGCTAGCCTAGTGCTAGCTCCAGGTTTTACAGCCATTGCAGCAAATTAATTATGGGGGACTCCTGAGGACAGAGAGCGGTATGCCCGACACAGTGTCAGGCATACCGCTAAGGAGCTTAAAGGACACCTGAAGTGAGAGGTATATGGAGGCTGCTATATTTCCTTTTAAGTAATACCAGTTGCCTGGCAGTCCCCCTGATCCTCTGCCTCTAATACTTTTAGCCATAGACCCTGAGGCTAAGTTCATAGTGGGACGTTAAAGTCACGCGTTAAAACAACATTTAACGCAGAATAACTGACTGCAATGAAAAATCAATGCCCTGTTCACAGTGCACACGTTGCATTGGTGTCTAACGCTGCACGTTAAGTGAAAGTACTGCATGCAGTGCGTTATACACGTTATTAGCTGCGTTGGACTGTTTGCACATGCTCAGTAATGACTTGGAAGCATACTTTTCATTGCCTGTATTTTTTACTGTATCTGCTGTATGCGACGGTAACGATGCGTTGCCACTTTTTGGGCGTGTTGCGTTGTAAGCTTGCGGTGCAACTTTAACCACTTTACCCCCGCGCGTACGGATTTCTCCCCCCCTTTTTCCATCCTTTCACCCCCAGGGACGGAGAAATCCGTACTCTGCGCACTCCCGCCGCTGTCCGCGCTCCCGCTCGTAAACACGCCGCCCGCCGCTAGTAAACACGCCGCCGCCCGCTCGCCCGGAGATCAATGAACGGGAAAATCCATTCCCGTTCGTTGATCTCAGCCCCGCAATGATCTGCTGCCGCTCGGCTGAGCAGCCCGATCATTGTGAAAAAATAGCAAAGTCCCAGCCTCTTTCTACTTCCTGCAAGAGTCCAGAAGGACTATGAAACAAATTGGTAATGGTGCCATCTTGTGGCCAAATAGTAAAACTACATCCTAACCATTTTTTACACACAAATAAACTTGTTTTACACAAAAAATTAACTCCTTACCTCCCACACTCCCCAATTTTTTTTTTTGTAATTAAAAAAAAAAAAAAAAAAATTTACAATTTAAAAAAAATACATAAATAGTTACCTTAGGGACTGAACTTTTTAAATATTTATGTCAAGAGGGTATAACACTGTTACTTTATAAACTATGGGCTTGTAATTAGGGATGGACGCAAAACTGAAAAAAATGCACCTTTATTTCCAACTAAAATATTGGCGGCAAACATTGTGATAGGGACATAATTTAAACGGTTTTATAACCGGGATAAATAGGCATATACATTTCATGGGTTTTAATTACAGTAGCATGCATTATTTAAAAACTATAAAGGCCGAAAACTGAAAAATAATAATTTTTTTCCCACATTTTTTCCTATTTTCCCATTAAAACACATTTAGAATAAAATTATTCTTGGCATAATGTCCCACCTAAAGAAAGCCTAATTGGTGGCGAAAAAAAACAAGATATAGTTCATTTCATTGCGATAAGTAATGATAAAATTATAGACGAATGAATGGAAGGAGCGCTGAAAGGTGAAAATTGCTCTGGTGGTCAGGGGGTAAAACCCCTCAGTTGGGAAGTGGTTAACGTGGCATTAAAATGCAACGTCCCACTGTGAATCTAGCCTGAAAAACATGCAGCAGATCAGGGGTTTCTGACATTGTCATATCTGACCAGATTAGCTGCATGCATTCTGGTGTTATTGAGAACTACCACAGCCAAAAAGATCAGGCAGGAAACTGGTATTGTTTAAAAAGGAAATTAATATGGCAGCTTCCATATCCCTCTCAGATGTCCTATAAGTCATTGCGTAATCACAGTCAGGTGGTGACATATCAAGACTTTCTTAATTCATTCAAGCCAAAATATACCCAAAAGGTTCATTTTCATGCATCTTACCTGATTCTTAGCCGCAAAAATGTAAAAAATTGCTCAAAAAGAAAAAAAAAAACTATTTTTTAATTCGTCAATTTAAATTTCCTACAGAGAATTTCACTCTTAAAGTTCAACACTGCTCATAAATATCACAGTGAAAACCCCAGACGTACTGCACTGCCGTACATACACACAATTTACACGCCAGACCATTTTCTCTCATCATAGCAGAGGCGTATCTGCAGGGGTGCAGGTATTGGCATGTGCCATGGGCACATTATTCGGGGCACTGCTCTGTAGCATCTTTGGTGTTCTCCATACAGATTCTAGTTTTTATCTGGGGGACCTTCTGCTGCCTGGTTAAAGGGGAACTGAAGATAGAGGTATAGGGAGGCTGTCATGTTTATTTCCTTTTAAGCAATACCAGTTGCCTAGCAGCCCTGCTAATCCTCTGCCTCTAATACTATTAACCATAGCCCCTGAACAAGCATTCAGCAGATTAGGTGTTTCAGTTGTTCAGACTTTAAAGTCAGATCTGACAAGACTAGCTGCATGCTTGTTTCTGGTTTTATTCAGATACTACAGCAGAGAAATAGACCAGCAGGGCTGCCAGGCAACTGGTATTGATTAAAAGGAAATAAACATGACAGCCTCCATATAGCTCTCTCTTCAGTTCCCCTTTAAATCTTTTGGGGGACATGCTGCATGTTATTTGGGGGATATGTATAGGCTGACCTATTGCAATATTTTATTGTTATAGGCCATGCTTCACTTCAACTTGGACACAACCAATTCATCCAAGACTACACATTATAATACCCACCCAGGGGGCCCAATTTACCTACATTTGCCTCTGCATCATAGTTCTTATGCAATTTACCAAATATTAAATTCCCATACATAGAAATAAAAGAAAAAAATAAAACTTACTTATCAATTAGGATATCACAAATCTATTTCAAAAGGAGAGATTACGTGTATTATTTTTATTATATGTATTATACAAAACTATTAATTTTGCAATTAGCAATTGTGAGTCAAAGGTTTGTTATTTTACAATGAGGACATTTTGGATTACATTGAGTCACAAACCTGTTGGCAGCAGTTTGTTTTCTCCATACACCACAGACTCACTGGCGTGCTAACACTTTGCACCCTTTAGTGAATCAAGCCCAATGTATTTCAATGATGCAGAGGACTGCATTTTTTGTTAAATAAATAGGATACTGTATTTTACTTAACTGAAAAAGGGAAGAAATTCAAACGCCCCCAAAAAATCCCCCGCATGAAATCCACAAATGCAAAATGCATTTCATCACAAAGGCATACAAAAAACACAACCAAAAATAGTGATGCAAAAAGGCAGAAACCGCATGGTATCCGCGCTGCCTAGTGTGCTCCCAGCCCCAAGCAGTGCTCAATCTTCTATAAAATGAAGGTTGGGTAGAGGAGGAGTTGCTGCAAAGATGGGCGATGATAACAGCAATATGGGGCACATACTTCTCATCTGGGACTAGAAATCATTTTGAGATGGAATGAACAAAATAAAAGTGAAGTATTGAGACTTTTAAATTTAATGCATTTTGTGCAAGCTATAAAAAGAGAGGCCCAATTTCCTTCCAACAAGATTTGTTGCGCTATCAAGTGCTATCGGTGTCATTTCTCAGATAAATTAATTTCTCACACATTGGAAGAGGCCTGTCACACACATAAGGCTACTAGACAGCCATGAGAGAAATTACTACTTCCAGACAGGCTAAATCCTATTATAGCAGAATGTTTTGTCAGAATTCTATGTAAATCTATGAAAACCAGAAGCTGTAAATGAACTTCTCATTTATACAGTGGCTTCCAATCAGCGTTAAACCTTAGAACGCTAGTTATTTGTCAGTCTGTAGCTTTCTTCTGTTTTGATTACTAAGGGTATGTAGCCAATAAAGTCCAAGTAAAGCAACCAGCCAGCATGCTTGTCCTGGGTGAGTAGCTCAAACACTAAAGCCACTGGATCAGCATAACAGCCAAGCAGCTTACAAAGTGGAAGTTTACATTCAGCATTCTTTTATATAAAACAACGGTGTTGTATGAAACCGATATCTTGACATTCTGTCAGGCTCTCCATGCCTTAACCGGTTCCGGACCGTGTTGGTAGAAATCTACCGCCTGCAGGTGGCTGACAGGACGAAGACTTCTCCTTCCCCGCTGTGCGCACCCGCCGCTGCCACCAATCTTGCTGCTCTGCACCTGCCACAATTCACTTGCCCAGCTGTCTAACACGGCAGAGCTTTGTGAGCAGGTTAGGAGCTGCTTTCATTGGCTCCTGACTGCATGATCACTGTGAGCCAATCACATTGGCTTACATTGATAGACAGCGTCAGGAGCCAATGAAAGCGGCTCCTAACCGGCGGACAGCACTCTGCCGGCATAGAGAGGGGCCTGCGGCGATGGAAGAGCGTTGGCAAGAGCAACAGGTATGTGCAACGTTTCGTCGGGAGGCGGCTTTTTCTAGTACCAGTAGTCTCTAGTCCTTAAATAGCCAGAGACTGCTGGTACGCAAGTGGTTAAAGAGGAACTGTGGTGAAAATAACAATAAAACTGCTTATGTTTACAATATTCATGTAAAGATTAGTCAGTGTTTGCAGCTTAATGAATTAACCCCTATGGCCCGTGAGTTTTCTCCTGATATTTTCATACCTTAAGTTGAAACTAGGAACAGTTGGTTATCTAAGGCAAAATTTATTTACGGTTACCACCTATAACATACTAGGTGTATTTTAGCTTTTCCTTTACTTTTTCGTGCTAAGAGACTGCTTATCAGCATAGCAGAATGCTCAGTTGTTGTAATAAATAATTCTGCAGTAGAAATCAGCTGTACTGCACTAATGAGGAGATCAATATGTAAATGCAGAGCAACTGATGGACAACACCAGAAGAGTACAGTGAGTGAGGAGCTGCAGAGAAGACACTTTACAATGAGATTGATCACCAATGATGAACTAATTATAGGTCTTCTGGACTCACAAAGCACTCCGTTGTTAGACAAGTATTTTTGAGCACAGAGCATCCTTCAGATTGTGATTCAATTACAGTACGACGGCGTAAAGGTTTTTCTATTGCCAAAACTCATAGGGGCTCATTGCCAGATCCACTTAGATAGCTTAATTGTTCTTGCAGAGAGCAGGTACTTTTACCGAATGAGACTTTCCCCCTTCTGTCCACAAATAAATCCTACAGCTCAGAATGCAGAGAATCGGAGGAGGCAAATATCAGCTAAATGAGCAGCAGCCTTCTCTGACTGGCCAGAGACCAAGCACTTTGCATTACGACATGAATCATGCAAGGGCAGCTGGCATGAATAGAACAGCACCTTGGCAAATTTATAAGACAAATTAAAAAGTTTACAGCACCGCTGTCCTCAAGGACTTCATGTCAATGTGTACTAAACCAACAGATGGAACGTTATTAAGATACTGACCCAAAATAAAAAATCTACGTCATCAAACAGGGACTCTGAATGGGGTCTTTTAGCTACCTGGTTTGACGTGAACACTTTTTTTTTCTGAAAGCAGAGGGTTTAATATTTAAGGTTTAGAAAGTGGACAGCGTAAATCACCCCATCTCAGCTAGTGTTAATCAAGTGCAAAACTCTGCTTATTATTTCCCCAGGCTTACAGCGTTTGGGCATAACCGAAATCCTACAGAGGAAATAATGTGTATACTAAAGTGTCATGCGATCTCCCCCACACTGTCTATCAATTCTAAATGAATGCACAAAAATCAACCGTTAGACGCTACTTACCAACTAGCAGTAACCAACAGCTACTTCAGCTATTTTTTGATTCTACCTTGACAGACAAAAGTTAGCTATGGTACTTAGTAAAAGGATTGTTAATTTCTAAATGAAAAATGTAACAAGTAATAAGATTTTGTTTTGTCATTTTGTTCACATATTTAGTTAATTTCTTCAAAACATTTATAAAACATGATTTATTAAAGGGAACCAAAAGTAAACATAAAAATGTAACTTACCTGGGGCTTCTGCTAGCCCCCTGCGTCCTGCGCAGTATGAGATTTTCTCATACTGCGCATGCGCAGAATGCTCCCGGTGGTGAGAGCGTGATTGAGGATGAGCGCGGCCAGGGCAGGCGCAGTGGCCGCTGACTGGCTCTATTCGGCGAAATTGAAACTTCGTCACTGCGGGGGACTGGAAGATTGTTCCTTGACGGCGCAGGCCAGCTGCAGGGGGCTAGTAGAAGCCCGAGGTAAGTGACATTTTTATGTTTAATTTCAGTTCCCTTTAAGGTCTTTTCACACTGAATCTGTATCAGCAGAACATATCGGCACATCCCAACACAAGGCAATGATATTCCTATAGTATGTTCAAAGCACTTGCTGTCCTCCTGTCAGAGTAATGCACAGCATGCTGTGCATTTACCAAAAATGTGTGCATTTACAGTGAAGCATCCTTTCATTGTACTGTATACCTCACTGTATAGTTGCACCACACATCTTAACGCACACTGCAACTTTTCAGCACTGTAGTGTTTTGATGGTATTGCAACGGAATATGCACATTGTAAATGCCTATATTTTCATTGCTATTGACTTCACCTGGTGTAATAATTTTCTCAGCAAACTCTTCTGAATAAACTTGATTGTAGTATGACAATTCGGTCTACTGAAAGGTATGATCCATGAGATGCAAATAATCCAGAGTTGATGCAGAAAATCAATTAAGCTAGCTTCACAGTGGTGCACTGTGGCATAATGGCCATGCTGCAATGCACCACCTATGCAACATTCACAGTGCTGCAGTATAATGTGTGTGGCATATAGAGATGCTCAAATCCGAACTTGAATGAAATCCGGATAGTTGTTATCCGGATTTCATCCTATTAAATCAAATCACCTGTGCGGTGTGGGCAGGGGGTTAATCTTGCCTATCTCACGTCTTCTTAGGTCTGTCCCTCGGCGCCTCCCACGATGCGGTCCAAGTGGCGGCCACGTGACTACAAACACTTCCTCCTGGGCTGGAGGAAGTGTTTGTAGTTACGTGACGTGCATGGACCGCATCATGGGCATCGCTGAGGGACGGACCTAAGAAGACGTGAGATAGGCAAGATTAACCCCCCTGCCCATACCGCACAGGTGATTTGATTTAACAGTATGAAATCCGGATAACAACTATCCGGATTTCATCCAAGTTTGGATTTGAGCCTCTCTAGTGGCATAACGCACCACATACTATTGCAGACAGTGATTCATACTTTTAATTGACTGTATGCGACAACATGTGGATAATGTGCGGTGCCGCTCTCCTGATCCATTGCATTGCGTTGCTGTTACAGGGAACGCAAAGGCCACTAGGATTAGACCATTTTCAAGCTATATACATTTGCTTACAGAATTTGCCGTCCATTATTTGCATCTCATTGTCCATCCCTTTGATCATAAGGTAGGACATACTGGGACAGGGCTATTGATTAGAGATGGTTATGGAGATGCTAACAATTCAAACATGCAAATTTTATGCACCTTGGACGCTTCCTGATAATTTTGATTGGCAGTTCCAAGCTGCATACAATTTGCATGTAAGCCAGAATTAGCATCTTACTGACCATCTTTACTTGTGATAAAACTTGTTCAAATGCCAGTCAATGATAAGCTATTTTTTCCTAACATGTACATTTAGGCTACTTTCCCACCAAGACGTTGCGTTTTAGGGGACGTTATGGTCGCATAACGTGCCCCTAATGCAACGCATGGTGGTGTTGAAGTTGGACGTCAGATTGAGCCGCGTTATGCAGCTCTCAAAGCAGCCGCTCCAGGTTAGTGATAGGAAGTCCGGATGGGCCGGGTGTTTTTTGCGACCTAGTGGACAGTGCCGTGCGCAGCAGGCTATGGGGGGGGGGGGGGGGGCTGGGGTGCGGCTGCATAGCTAGCATAGTTGCCCCAGTATAGGGAGTTTAGTTGCCTCAGTATAGCTAGTATAGTGCCCCAGTATAGTGCCCCAGTATAGCTAGTATAGTGCCCCGGTATAGCTAGTATAGTGCCCCAGTATAGCCAGAATAGCGCCCCAGTATAGCGCCCCGGTATAGCCAGTATAGTGCCCCGGGATAGCCAGTATAGTGCCCCGGGATAGCCAGTATAGTGCCCCGGGATAGCCAGTATGGGTAGGTGGTGCCCCCCGCCCGTCCCCGCCGCTATTACCTTAACAGCGGCTGCTCTCCCCTCTCTGGCGTGTGTATTTATTCAAGCAGCGTATCTCCCGGCTGCTCTGTGTGATGCGGTAGGAAGCAGAGCAGCGACTTCCTGTAATGCCGATATGTATCGCCGTTACTATGGTAACCGAGCCCTGCTTCCTGCGCATTACACAGAGCAGCCGGGAGATACGCTGCTTGAATAAATACATGCGCTGGAGAGGGGAGAGCGGCCGATGCTAAGGTAATAAAAGCGGCGGCCGCGGGGACGGGCGGGAGGGGGGAGGAAGAGGACAGTCCTGCGTCCCGCGGACCACAGGTTGGGGATCCCCGCCTGGCACACCAGGCAACATCCTGCGCCACACTAGTGTGCCGCGGAACAGTGGTTGGGAAACACTGATGTAGAGTATAGTACTACTGTGTAACAAAGTCAACCTGAGACAGATGAAATTAAAGTTTTATATATACCTGGGGCTTCCTCCAGCCCCCTTCAGGCTAATCAATCCCTCGCTGTCCTCTGCAACCTGGATCTTCTGCTATGAGTCCAGGTACTTGAGCCAGTCTGGTGTAGTGCTCCGCCGCCGGGAGCATACTACACCTGCGCAGCACTATTGTGCAGGTGCAGAACGCTCCTGGCTGTGGAAGCGGCACGTAGCCAGACTGCTCTGACGGGCTGAATTACCTGGACTCATAGCAGAAGATCCAGGTGGCAGAGGAGGACAGCGAGGGACTGAATGGCCTGAAGGGGGCTGGCGGAAGCCCCAGGTATGTATAAAGCTTTTCTTTTAATTCGCCTCAGGTACCCTTTAATTCAGTCACCAAACCAAATTTTAACAAAATATCAAATTATTTGATTTCAAAGAGAGTGCATTTGCATAAACCAGCATCAATGCAGAATTATTTCCATCTCATTGACCATCTCTATTAGTGACACGGCTACACATCAGGCTTTATACTTACAGCATAGATGTTATTTCGTATATATAAGAGATTCCTGTGTACACATCATATATACTGTACAGTCACAACCAGATATGTATATCTGACTTTAAAGGGATTCTGTGGGGGTTCCTGAGGAGAAAAACTGCCACTTACCTGGGGCTTCTATCAGCCCCCTGCAGCGGTAATGTCCCACGCCGTCCTGCTCCCATCCGCCATTCCCCGCAGCCGGCACCGGGCTATTATTCGTCTGTCACACAGACGAATAATGCGCGTTGCCGCGCCTCCGCTTGCGTCATCTGAGGCTTACTGCGCAGGCGCAGTACAACGGAGCCTTGTACTGCGCTTGTGCAGTAAGCTTCCGATGCCGCAGGCGGAAGCGAGCGGGTGCGAGGCCACTGTAGCGCAGCCGCAGTTGGATCCCATGCTGCGCTAGACCGGGGCCGGTGGCAGAGAACGGCAGATGGGAGGGCGCCGCCGTGGGACATTGCCGCTGCAGGGGGCTGATAGACGCCCAAGGTAAGTGTCTGTTTTCCTCCTCAGAAACCCCTAACAGAACTCCTTTAAAAATACGGGGACTGCTTTATTGAAGCAGCACAAGTAACTAATTTTGATTGATTTATTTCATTTTTGTGGACTAAACACAGCTACCGTATTACTGTATATATACATTATTTTTAATGACTATTATCTGAGAAATAGAACATTTTATCATATTTTCTATTTTAATTACAGCTACAAATTCATTAGGAGTCGGAGCATTTTTTCCCGACTCCAGGCACCCAAAATTGCTCCGACTCCACAGCCCTGATAATTCGTACTCAGATTTGTTTCCGATTTGTTTCCTTAACTTAGAGAATAGCACACAAAAAATGTATTTGAACAGTTTGTAAGTAATAAAAAGTATTGCACTGTGGAGGTTTCAAGAAATGTCGTTCAAAATCTGGGGTAATTTCCAAGGTAAAACAGCTGTATATCGTAAACAGGAATCGGCTGCATGGAGAAGCCAAAGATTTTACAGGCAGATTTATTTTTCCAAGTGTAGCAGCATTGAAAGTAAAAAGCCTGTTTTTTTCTTATAGGCACCAACTGGTATCCACATCCGCTAAATACTCTCTAAAGTGCTTCAAATACTCTAACATGCTTGTCCTTACAGCGTGCTATTGGCTCATCAAAGTGACTGATGCCCAGAAAAAAAGGTCAGGAAAGAGCGATGAGTCTGAAAAGTCTCTGAAGACTCTGCTAACTTATGTGCTGGACTTTGTGACTGAAGCATGAAATGGAGCACCATAATCCCTTTCATGCAAAATGCATAAACTTGTGTGAATGGGTTTTAATTCAGGTAATTAGTATCACCTCTCTCTCTCTCTCTGGCTCTGCTTAAAGATTCATTGGAGTCTACTTAAACTGGAATTAAAGCTAAACTAAAGTCTTGTAAGCATTTACATATAAATGAATGTGCAGAATCAAACAAACAATAAGATGGTAACAGTAAGGGACTTTTGTCTGCAGGAAACGCAGTCCAAACAAGACACAGAACATTTATATTGTGCTTTTCTACCGGCAGACTCAAAGGGACATAGCTGCAGCTAATAGGACCTGCTCTATAGGCAGTAGCAGTATTAAGGAGTCTTGCCCACGGTCTCCTAACTGAATAGGTAAAGCTTACTAAACAGGAAGAACAGAGATTGGAACAGTAGTCAGAGACTTCAATTAAGTTTTCCATGCGTTGTATGGAAAAGTAGTTCAGGTTATCTTTAACGCTATACAGAATCGCAGCTGCCTACCAAAAACTCAGCGGCCCCATAGAAAATCACCACATGCGTTTTCACATTGTGGCAAACCGTTGCTGAAATTCACTAAAGTGATTGCTACCTTTACTGCAACACAATGTAGCTTGCACGGTCTTCCTGCACGGGTAATGGGAAAATGGCCAAAGTAGTGTGCTGCTGGTGAACAGTTTCCCATGATCCTCAGCACTTGTGCCATACACTGCCAGAACGGGTTTAAAATAGATTCATACACAAAGAATGGTTGCACAAAGGAAAACAAAAGATAGAAAAATAAAATGCAATAAACAGATCAGAATACGCGATTCATTTCCATGGTGACTTTAAATCCACTTTTTACGATTTGAATTTTAAACCATGACACATACCTTAAAAAGAAAGCGTAACCAAGACTTGAACTCCATCCCAATCAGTAGTTGATACCCCCTTTCCCATGAGAAATTTACTTTTCTCAAATGGATCATCAGTGGCGCTGTATGGCTGATATTGTGGTGAAACCCCTCCCACTGTGTGGTGTCAGCACCTAGCAACTGACATCACACTGTGGGAGCCTTGTTGTATTGTGGGAAATAATAGCAGTTCCCAACTGCCAAAAAAGCAGCATCCCCTTTCACAGACATTACCTGTCAGCAGTAAATATGTCACCATGTGATAAATGTCAGAGTGTAAATAAGGGAAGGGAAAGATTTTACAATGGGCAAACCCTGACTAAATCATTTATAAATAATTGTAAAAACAAAGCACTTTTTACATTACATGATTTTCACTGCAGTTACTCTTTAAGGGCCCTTTTCCACTAGAGTCGATTGTGATGCTGAATCGCAAAATGCTAGTGATTTTAAAATTGCTAGTTTGCTTTTTAACGTAGGTAATTTCCACTACCGCAATTTGGGTTTTTACACAAGCGCGATCGCGCAGTGGAGCGATTTTTGCCGTGAGTTTGGTATGCAGTTCATTGCATAGCAAAATCGCAATCGCAGGGAAATCTTGTACTTTGCTGAATCGCAATCGCTAGCGTTTAGCGCGAACGCTAGCGATTGCTAGTGGAAAAGGGCTCTAAAACTTTTTTAATACAGTTTTAACCTGAAATCTGTATAAGAGTGAAGCCACATTGGTTTTTGAGCCCTAGCAATTTCCATGGTTTTATTGTTTAAAACAACGAGCTGACATCTTTAAAATTTTGAAAAAAAAAAAGGTTTTATTTTGCATCACTTAATACAGAAACATGATTTATACAAATATACACAGGGTAACTGCTGGTCACTGTACACGGCAGAGATGGTTCCCGGGCAACGCATCTAATGATACAAAGGCCAGCTGGTGGCTGGACAAGCAGTCACTTTAGGTCGCTGATTATTCAGAAAGTTTCCATTTGATGATGGTGGTCTGAATCAAGGAAGACACAGTTTCCAAAACAGCCGACCTGAAAGGGTCAAAGAAAAACTGACCGAGTGCTGATTTGATTTCACACAGATATCGCATGAAATTACTGCATTGAAGATGGAAAGTGCAGAGTATCACAGACTGCCATCTGTCCTTACATCATCCTTATGTGAACCGGCATAGTACAGACATCAAGACGCACTGGAGTGCACGTTCTTGGAAGCTGCCAGCATTGCTCTGACTTTAGCCATGAGATCCTGCAAAAGAGACAAAGAGAAAAAGAAGCTGTTTATAACTGTGTACATGTTTTACTATTCTGCAGAATACAAATCCCAAAGCTTGGTGAAATGAATGTTAGTTAAAGCGATTTGATTTTTAATAAAGTCAGAATTGTGATGTGTTAAGAGTTTGGCATAAACAGCCCATTAAATTTAACTGCACAATCAGGGTGTCAAATGATCCTGTAAGCCACTTTACACTGCGCTCTATTTTTGTGCGATAACATTTGCTACACTGTTAAGTGCCAGATTGTTCTTTATGCTTCTGTGTTTAAGCCAAAGAGCTTCTGCGACAAAGGTTACCTGTGACACAAACGCAAGCACTTCTGTTCCGGGAGTCTCTGACTCCAGCGTGTAATGAAAAGATTCATTCGCAAGGTGTATTAAATATGAAGGCAATTAAATGATAACATTATTCTCTTCTGCCTTTTTTAACCACTGGAATTATTAGCTTACATGGGAGATTTATATTGCATTTAAAATTGCACTGTTAATCATATTTATTCTACCAGAGTACAGACTAAATCAAATTACCAAGCACTGTTATGTACCTAGTGATAATTATATAGCAGTTTAAAAACAATGAAATCTAAACAGGAGCAATTGGCACATAGAAATACCACCCTACTTTAATTTCTTAATCTGCTGTAATAATTACCGTATATTCCGGCGTATAAGACGACTGGGCGTATAAGACGACCCCCCAACTTTTCCAGTTAAAATATAGAGTTTGGGATATACTCGCCGTATAAGACTACCCCTCTTCCACGCACACCAAATTAAAAAAAATCATATAGTGGTGCTATGTATGAACAGATACTGGAGCTGTACTGTATGTGGTACCCAGTATATAACAACAGTATACAGGCGATTGGATTGGTCAACTCTCTCCCTCTTCATACCATAAGTGGATTGGTCAGCTCTCCTTGTCTACCTGTTTATCAGAGCGGTATGGAAGAATAGATGTTGCTGTGCCCATAAAACACGCCTCTTTCACCCTTCTGGCCCACCCTTGTATCCTATTTACCACCTCCTCTGCCTCTCAGATCTCGCACATGTGCGCCTGCATCGCTTCACTACAGTCCCCAGCAGCGAGATCTGAGAGGCGGTAACAGGATAGGGCAAATCACCTGGCATCAATGACACCCGGCGTATAAGACGACCCCTGACTTTTCTGATGATTTTCAAGGGTTAAAAAGTAGTCATACGCAGGAATATACTGTATATGCAGCATTATAATAAAGAAAACTTGAAGCTTTTTTTTTTTAAACAGATACTTACCCAAGGATAGTGAAGGCACTGGGTCATATAGAGCCTCCCCCTTCCTCTTATGGTCCCTGCCTTTCAGCGCTGTCTCCCCCATTAAAATCTCCTGCACGGGAGGGTTTGGAAGCGTGAGTGTTCCCGAAGATGGGTGGCTCCGTACTGCACGTGCCTGAAGAGCGCACTTGCACTTTCGCACTATCGAGCCGCTCGTCTTTGGGAGCACTTGGGCTCCGCCTCCCATGGCGGAAGAGAGCAGTCTGAGACCCATCATTTGAAGACTGCTAACGGGGGTGACAGCGCTGGAATGAGGGGACCAGGAGAGAAACGAGAACCCAGAGCCTTTCCCCTCCCATGAAGAAGGGGAATAGATACCTGTAAGCTTGCACAATTTGACTTTATCAGTTAGCCATTAAAAGGTATTACTTTCACAAAACTGTTTTTTTTCTTCCTTACCTGCAAAGGAATGACATCACTCGAGTTATTCCTATCCTATGGTCTTGTAAAGCGATGATTATATCAAACAACCTTTTCTTTCTTTTTATAGTTTTAAGGAGATGGATCATTAACCTGATATTACTGAGGAGACTTGTAAGGTGCCTCAAGCAGCTACACTTACCAGAGCAGTCAAACATCTGTGGAAGCCTTACTATACAACTACTGACTTTCTTTTGAGGGCAACAAATGTGTACAGTCCCCATCTTACTTAAGACAGGACTATGTTCCTTGTTTTCTCTCACTGTAAAGGATAAGAATTCAGGGTTCAGCTTCTCTTCAGAATGACTGTAGACTGAAAACTGATAATGGCCTCAATTCACTAAGATCATGCTGGAGATAATAAGGCAAAAGTAAACTTACCACCACACGGTGAGAGTTATCTTATCTCTTCATTTCTTAAGTTACCTCTTCTGTAGTTATTTTCACACGCCGTTAATAAACAGCCTGTCTTTAACTATGGAGTTATTTTAAGGATTGAAGAGTTAATTTAAGGACAGAAGAGTTAACTTTAGGTTTGCCTGAGGTAAAATGTTTCCTGAATATGACATGCCTCATAACCATGGTGACCACTCTAGAAACGTTATTAAAGACAGGAGATAAGCTTAGTGAATTGAGGCCAATGACTGTAGAGTTACTCAGACTGATAACCACCTTATTTTTCGTTCCTTGGGACGCACTCATGTCCCACCACCCCTATATTTTATGGACTGAATACTACATTACACTAGTGCTGAAGTCCGGTCACAACTTGAAGGTGGGTGAGGATGCTTCAGAAGACTGGATTGGGGAAGTCTGGGCTTAACCATGGCCGTTTCTACGGCCGTGCAGGGCGTGCCGCCGCCCGGGGCGCTGCTGGGAGGGGGGCGCTGTGATGGAGGGGGGAGTCGCAGCCGCGGGGAGGGCAGCCCGACCTCTCCCTCCCTCTCCCCGGGCCACCCTCCATGCGATCCCCCCTCGGACGGACTCGGAGTGCAGAGTTATTATGCGCAGGGAAGCGCTATAGAAAACTACTCACCTCGCTGGCTCCACGCGCTGCTCTCTCGCCGCCAGTCTCCTCTCTCTGCCTACACGCTGATACACACACACGCTGCTTCCTGTTTAGCAGCGTGTGTGTGTATCAGCGTGTAGGCAGAGATGAGACTGGCGGCGAGAGAGCAGCGCGTGGAGCCAGCGAGGTGAGTAGTTTTCTATAGCGCTTCCCTGCGCATAATAACTCTGCACTCCGAGTCCGTCCGAGGGGGGATCGCATGGAGGGCGGCCCGGGGAGAGGGAGGGAGAGGTCGGGCTGCCCTCCCCGCGGCTGCGGCTCCCCCCTCCATCATGGGGGGCACCTACCTAACCTATACTGGGGCAGCTACCTATCTAACCTATCCTGGGGGGCACCTACCTATCTAACCTATCCTGGGGGGCACCTACCTAATCTAACCTATACTGGGGGGCACCTACCTAATCTAACCTATACTGGGGGGCAGATACCTAATCTAACCTATACCGGGGGGGGGGGGGGGGGGCAGCTACCTAATCTAACCTATACTGGGGGGCACCTAAGTATCTAACCTATACTGGGGGGCACCTACCTATCTAACCTATCCTGGGGGGCACCTACCTAATCTAACCTATACTGGGGGGCACCTACCTAATCTAACCTATACTGGGGGGCACCTACCTATCTAACCTATACTGGGGGGCACCTACCTATCTAACCTATACTGGGGGGCACCTACCTAATCTAACCTATACTGGGGGGCACCTACCTAATCTAACCTATACTGGGAGGCACCTACATAATCTAACCTATACTGAGGGGGCAGCTACCTAATCTAACCTATACTGGGGGGCACCTACCTATCTAACCTATACTGGGGGGCACCTACCTATCTAACCTATACTGGGGGGCACCTACCTATCTAACCTAGACTGGGGGGCACCTACCTATCTAACCTATACTGGGGGGCACCTACCTATCTAACCTATACTGGGAGGCAGCTACCGATCTAACCTATACTGGGGGGCAGCTACCTATCTAACCTATACTGGGGGCAGCTACCTATCTAACCTATACTGGGGGCATCTACCTAACCTATACTGGGGGGCAGCTACCTATCTAACCTGGGGGGCAGCTACCTAATCTAACCTATACTGAGGGGGCAGCTACCTAATCTAACCTATACTGAGGGGGCAGCTACCTAATCTAACCTATACTGGGGGGCACCTACCTATCCTATACTGGGGGGCAGCTACCTATCTAACCTATACTGGGGGGCACCTTCCTATCTAACCTATAGTGGGAGCATTAACTCATCTAACCTGTATTGGGGGCACCTACCTACCTAGCTAGTCTATACAGGTGACAACTATACTGGCTACCTATATTGAAGGCACCTACCTAACTAACCTATACTGGGGGCATCTACCTATCTAACCTATGCGGGGGGCAACTAATCTGGCTACCTATATTAGAGGCACCCACCTAGCTAACCTGTACTGGGGGCACCTAACTATCTAACTTATAACGGGGACGCCTGCCTATCTAACCTATACTGTGGGCAACTATACTGGCTACCTATACTGGAGGCACCTATCTGGCTAACCTATACCGGAGGCAACTATACTGGCTCACCTATGCCTGGCTACCTATACTGGGGGGACCTATAGCTGGCTACCTATACTGGGGTACCTATTCTGGGGGAATCTATACTGAGTGCAACTAGACCTGGCTAACCTACACTGTGGGCACCCATACCTTGCTTCGGGGGGGGGGGGGGGCGCAATTTTTACACCCTCGCCCTGGGTGCATTTTAGCCTAGAAACTGCACTGGGCTTAACCATTCCCAATCACCATAGTGAAGGGCCAGGAAAGTTTTATCTGGGTCAGTGGAGGCACCTAAAATTAGGGTGCAGAAGCCACCTGCATAAATTGTATAACAAATGAAAAATGCAGAAACCTGCTTTACAAGTCAGTGAGATGCTCATTTTTAGTTGATGCGAGCTGTATGCAGCTTAAAGGGGAACTTCAGCCTAAACAAACAGACTGTCATTAAGTTACATTAGTTATGTTAATTAGAATAGATAGGTAATATAATCTCTTACCCACCCCGTTTTAAAAGAACAGGCAAATGTTTGTGATTCATGGGGGCTGCCATCTTTGTCATGGGGGCAGCCATCTTTTTGGTGGAAAGGAGGTGACAGGGAGCAGGAGACACAGTTCCAACTGTCCTGTGTCCTGATCACCACTCCCAGCTGCATGCGCTAGGCTTCAACTGTCAAATTCAAAAATTGCACCAAAACAGCAGAACGAGAACAACAACATCAGAAATCCCATCATGCTTTGCACAGCATTAGGGGAAACATGCCCGGGCAGTTTTTTTTCGGTGCAGCTAAAAATGAGGCTTGTATAAGAGAAAAAAAGTTCTGATGCTGTGAAACAGTTAAAGAAACACCAGGCCTTTCCAGTGCTGCTTAGTCAATTTTTAGTCTGGAGGTTCACTTTAATAGTGGACTAATCAAATGCAGGAGCGGATTATTTTGATGAACCCAATTCCAAGCTGCATTAAAATAAAATATGCATCAATTTAAAATTATACTAATTTCATTGACCAATTATTTACAAGTATACAGCTTACATCTGAATCATTCTGATCTATCAGGTTTGCTCTGGAAAGGCTCTATTGCCGGACTCCCCATCAGGGGGCGTAACTATAAGGAAGCTGCCCCTGCAATCGCAAGGGGGCCCAGAGCAGTGAGGGGCTCCCGACTACCAGCCTTCACTCCTTCCAATACAGGGGTCCATGCTCCTGGTCAGTGGCTACACTCGTTATGGCAGTGCACATCACGGTGCCCACAATTGTTTTATGACCCCAGCAAGATGGGCTCCCCAGGCTGTGAGGGTCACCAAGGGGAGGCAAGGGAAATAGTGTGAACATTGGGGGACCCCATCAAAGTTTTGCTGGGGGCCCATGATTTGTAGTTATGCCCCTACTATCAAGTGCTGCCTGCACAAGCACCTACCGATTACAAGGGAAACAGTCATGTGACTCTTCAGTCAGTACAGCAAGCATTATCTGACCACTGTAACTTATACGGACATCTGTACTGAAGTTACATAAGCAACACATGACCTCATCTACTAATGAGAACCGTTGATCTAAAGTGGTACTAGGGACATCATTGCAGGACTTTCATCTATAAAATGTATCTGTATCTGGGTAAGCTCCTTGATTGGCTAATGTCAATAAAATCACTTGCCACCTCCTGCACATTAGTTAGATTATGCTACGGACTGCAATCTTCTGAGACAGATTCAGCCTATGCCTTACCCCATTCATTGTAAGCAATGGAGAAGATGCAAATCCAGGACCAACAGCAACGCTTAAAGTGCACCAGCGACTAATTAAAAAATAGTTTTATACATACCTGGGGCTTCCTCCAGCCCAATTGTGCACGGATCACTCCCACGCCGCCGACCTCCGCAGCCTGCAGCTCCGGTATCTGATCCCGCAAGTTTTTTTAAATTGGTCTCTGGTTTCCTTTAAGCTATTCGATTATATTTTGAAATATGTGCAATAATAAGTCAGCAGCAGCACTTCAGAATTCCAAGTTTACTGCACATTTTTTTCTTTGGGAAGTGACAGTGTTATTTTGCTGTGATCTCTGATTAGTACGGGAAATGCACAGCATTATTAAGTTACCTTCTAGAGGCAAATAAGAGAAAACAGCAGGACCCCACTGTATACAAACTCCTCAATTACACTTACCTATAACAGAACATGAAGATTTACCTCATTACTTTCTGATCGCAGAGCTCATCCAAAAGCTCTCATGCGACTTCCTTATCTAAATTAGGGCTTTGATCCCTTTGCAGGCAGCAGCAGCCTATACAAGTTCTTTGTGCTCAAGCAGCATCTGGTAGCAGCAGAAATTCTGAATGCGTTGCGTTCAGTAAGTAATAAGCTAAAATCAAAACAGCTACATACTGTGATAGAAATACATCTGATTGACAACACTTCTTCAAACAAAAGGTTCAATTCTGCAAGAAAGATGGGGAGGGGCATGAATAGCACAAGGGTGCTAGTGTGGTGTACATGGTCAACTATAAGCTACGGTACGTACAAACGTCTGTTATGCTAAATGAAAGCTCCTGATTTTTCAGTTGACTGTTTTACACCTGTAGTAGTGTTTTATGATCTTATTCAGTTGGTTATTGCATTAAAATTAACCACTTGAGGACCGCAGTGTTAAACCCCCCTAAAGACCAGGCCATTTGTCATTAAATTGGCCACTGCAGCTTTAAGGCCAAGCTGCAGGGCCACTCGACAGCACACAAGTGATCCCCCCCTTTTCTCCCCACCAGAGCTCTCTGTTGATACGGTCTGATCCCCCCCCCCCCCTCCCCCAATGTTTGTTTTTTTTAAAATAAAAATGTTTTTTTTAAACTACTGTAACCCGCCTCCCTCCCCCCGCCAGCCAATCCCCGTGATCAGCTGTCATAGGCTTCAGCCTATGACAATCGATCACCTCGGTGCATCTGGAGGAGACAGCTGTGTCACACGACTGTCCCCCGTATAGCGCAGCTGCAGATCGCAGCACCCTGCGCATGATCTCCTGCAAAACAGAGCCCCAGGAGTTAAAGGACCACTATTGCGAAAAAATATAAAATTTAAAATACATATAAACAGATACAAATAAGATGTGCTCTTCTTTCGAAGTAAAATGAGCCATAAATTATTTTTCTCCTATGTTGCTGTCACTTGCGGTAGGTAGTAGAAAGTAGAAAGACACTCCCTGAAATTAACCACTATCGCGAAAATCAAATTAAAAATACATGTACACACTTTCAAATAAGGTAATTTCTTCCAGACTAAAATGAGCCATAAATTACTCTCCTCCTATGTTGCTGTCACTTATAGTAGGTAGTAGAAATCTGACAGAACTATCAGATTTTGGAGTAGCCCATCTCCTCATGGGGGATTATCAGGGTTTTTAAAAGCACTTAGTGAATAGCAGCTGCTCAGTCAAATTGCCAAAAAAGTGTGCAGCGAGCAGGGAGGCTGGCCAGCATCTTTACATAAATCCATTTCAGGGAGTCTCTTTATAAAAAATAAAGACCATGCTGAGAATCCCCCATGAAGAGATGGACTAGCCCAAAATCTGTCAAGCTCCTACTGTAGGAGAAAGGTAATTTATGGCTCATTTTTCTCTGTAGGAAATGTACAAATTTTTGTGTTTACATTTTTTTTGCGATAGTGGTTTTTTAAGATTTCATTGCAAATATCAAGTTAAGAAGAAAGCTGGCACTGAGCCCAAACTTTGTACTAAATGCCTTTAGACATCCATGGCACAGTAATATGGGGAAACAAAAAATGCCTATAGAGGTCAGTGGCGGGCAGAAATGGTATTGTATGAAAACCCTTTAGATATTGATGCAGAAACACAAAAACGCCTATAGACGTCCGCAGCTTCCTAAAGGTCAATGTGAAATCTAGTGCATTACTAATTGGGCTTTATAGTGCATCTCCAATTTTCCCAAGGTAAATGGTCCCAACCAAATGATATCTATCTGGAATTTTTAACAAGCTGCTTCACAATAACATACCAGCCATTACACTGGTGTTCTCCCTGATCACTACACAGTGAGTCACTAGGAAATTTGCCTTGCATAGCTCGGCAGTTTCTGAGATTAGAGTGCTTGCTTCACAGTGATGCGTATGCATGCAAAAATCCCTTCTGATAGGAGGATCCTTTGACCATATGGAATTAATGTGTTACTGCAGTAACCCAGCCAAGCTACATGGATGTGAAGAGAGCAATAAGTTTTACTTCCGGCTTTGTTCGTGACCTGAAAACCAATGTGATAAAGGGGGAGAGTACTGTCTATCCAACACTAAGCTGTACAGTGCAGCAGTGGCTTGCAGAAAGGCGATATTGCGGCAGCTGCAGACTGACAATGAAAAAGAATTTGGCATTGGACTACTCAAAATAATCAGCTACTGAATAGCAATTCAAATCCAAGGTGCACAAACATAACATAGCATAACATTAAATGGACTGCAAATGATTTTCATCCCATTGACCATATCTAGAAATGAGTGCATTTGTCCAAAGGTCTGACAAGAGGAGCAAAGTCCTGCAGGACGCTGAAATGTGTTGCCACCTTACTGGACCACATGGGTGTGTCCCCCTCTGCCCCTCCATACTTCAGCTACCAGGACATATTGTAGATACGGACTCAAATAGTGTCAATGTTACTATCAGTGTAAATTACGGAGCTAAGAAAATTCTTGCCCACCAAGGCAATAATGCTTTCCTTTACTTCTTAAAGTGGGATTATATTTCCAAAACATTTGAAGGCATCTTCAAACATTCCCTGTGTGTAAAAACATTTACTTTCACTGAAAGAGCTGTACAAGAGAGTTTCTATCTGGCTCATCAACAAGTGGGGAGAGCCGTGGCTTCTGAAGAACATAGGAACACTTCACACACGTGAAGCCTTGTGTGTAAAAATAAAATGGTCAACTAACATATCTGCAACCCAGTGAATGTTCTTAACGTTTGGATGTTTTTACATTGTATAAAACTAATCTATAAACTTTATTAGTTTATGGATTCTACCAGGATTCCCTGCAAATTGTATCATATTCCTTTATAAACCCAAGTGATCTCATGTTTGGAGAGGTTTAGATTAAGTATTTGAGACACTATACTGCTTTTCATAACGCAATATAATGTTTAAATTCCCCCAAGGCTCTCTCTCTTTCTATGCGTTGTGCATCCCTGCACAGTTTCCATGTGTTTAATTACTTCATTCATTTAACCCATGGCCCATGCTGACACTGCCAATTAGGGTCTGATTTGTTCGAGTGGTCGTAACAATGGTGAGGCTGCTTAGTAGATCCTGATAATTAAAAATATTTCACGCAGCAATTATCTCCCATTATGAACAAGTGAAATGTGAACCAGAGACATTAACCCCTCATTTACAGAAGTCTGCCGGAAACCCGGCAGTGCGCCCATAATGTTCACTATACTCATATCGTCATTCCTTAAATGAAGACTACACTTAAAAGGCAATGAGACTGCAATTGTGTTATACAACATGCTTCTAATTACAACGACTACACAAACTGAAAACAGATCATCAGGTCCCAATTTCCCCAAGATTACATTTTGTGAAATTATTCTAACAAAGTGTGATATTGAGGGTCATAAAGCTGACACCCAATTTATGTTTTTTGGGAACAAAAAAAAATCTTAAGTTTTATTTTATTTCGCTCTCCTCTACCTGGAAACAGGCTCTAACAGCAGCACATGGTTAAAGGATACTTGGTTCTAAAAATATGGCAAAAATGAGGCCCTGTGTGTGTTTGGAGAGTAGTGAAATGGCTTACCGCGCCTCCTTTGCTCCAGCATCAGCCTCAGTTTCCCTGCAAAGCAGCCCATTCCGATGTCCTGGTCGGCACATGCGCAGTATGTCTGCCGAATTACGTGCGCACTCCCACGGGAAGAAGTGGTCAGCGTGCGTACTGGATCACAAGGTGCCCAAGAGGACATTCTGCGCATGTGCAGTCCGGGTCTGAGGGCACGCACCCCAGGTACGCCTTCGTGTGGGAGTGGGCATGTACTACCGCGGACAAACTGCTCATGCACCAACCAGGACGCACAGCATTGCAACAAAATGAAGGCTGATGCTGGGGCAACGGAAGTGTGGTGAGCTTCTGCGCTACTCCCCATACACACGTCATTTTTGCCATATTTTTATGACTAGGGTATCCTTTATAGGACAACTGAAGTGAGACGGATATGGAGGCTGCCATATTTATATCCTCTTCAGCAATACCCGTTGCCTGGCTGTCCTGCTGATCATCTCCCTCTTAGCCATAGACCATGAATAAGCATTCAGCAGATCAGATGTTTCTGATATTACGGTCATATCTGACAAGATTAGCTGCATGCTTGTTTTCGGTGCGATTCAGTCCCTACTACAGCCAAACAGACCAGCAGGACTGCCAGGCAACTGGTGTTGTCTGAAAGGAATTAAATATGGCAGCCTTCATAGTTTTCTCACTTCAGTTGCCCTTAAAGGGGAACTGAAGAGAGAGGTATATGGAGGCTGTCATGTGTATTTCCTTTTAATCAATACCAGTTGCCTGGCAGCCCTGCTGGTCTATTTCTCTGCAGTAGTATCTGATTAAAACCAGAAACAAGCATGCAGCTAGTCTTGTCAGATCAGACTTATAAGTCTGAACCACTGAAACACCTGATCTGCTGCATGCTTGTTCAGGGGCTATGGCTAATAGTATTAGAGGCAGAGGATCAGCAGGGCTGCCAGGCAACTGGTATTGTCTAAAAGGAAATAAACATGACAGCCTCCATATACCTCTCTCTTTAGTTCCCCTTTAAGCTCCTCTGTGTTGGTCTGTAAACAATCACATGCCAGAAACCAGAATACTCTAGAGCAGTGATCTGGAAACTTGGCTCTCCAGCTCCGTGTTCCCAGCTGCTATATCACCCTCTATGCTGCATAGAGGGGTGATATAGCGGCTGGGAACGCGGAAAATCAGCCTGTCGGCGGCTGTCGCCGAACCCGGAAGTAGCCGCCGGCAGGGACAGGACGATCGGAGCGGGGCTGCGAGGGCACCATCCAGCTTCGGGGGGCTGAGGGATGCCCCGGGTGAGTAAATGTCATTTTTTTTTCTGACTTAAGTTTTCCTTTAAGTCATACAAAAAAAAAAATGACTTTTACTCACCTGGGGCTTCGCTCAGCCCCCTGTAGCTGATCGGTGCCCTCGCCGTGTCTCGGAGATCCTCCCATCCTCGCTGGCGACCACTTCCGGTTTTGCCGTCAGGACCCGACAGGCATGGGAACGCGAGTGATTCTTCGCGTTCCCAGCCAAAATATCGCCCCTATGCGGCCAGGTGGCCGCAATAGCAGCATAGGGGCGATATTTTGGCTGGGAACGCGAAGAATCACTCGCGTTCCCAGCCTGTCGGGTCCTGACGGCAAACCGGAAGTGGTCGCCGGCGAGGACGGGAGGATCTCCGAGACACGGCGAGGGCACCGATCGGCTGCAGGGGGCTGAGCGAAGCCTCAGGTGAGTAAAAGTCATTTTTTTTGTATGACTTAAGGTTACTACAGGAAGTTCCACAATGCATTTGCCTTTATGAATCATGACTGTGGCTGTCAGACTCCCGCAATGCATTGTGGGACTTGTAGTTCCTTAAGAGCTGGAGAACCAAGTTTGCAGATCACTGCTCTAGAGGAATACAGGATTAGCACAAATCCCAGCAGCAGACACATACAATTTATGACCATCTAAATGTGTGACTGTTCTGAATGATCCATGAAATAAATTGAAGCACAAGTAGAATTAATTAATATCAACTTCAAAGCAAAACTGTCTTGCCAGGTAGAGCTGCAGTTTTCTGTATTGTACAATATCTGCTGCATCCTTTCCCAGGCACCTGGTTTATACCAGAGTTCTCACTATGGCTCTTTTGCTACCTTCAAATGGTCAGATTTCCCCCACAATAATACCAAGCTGTCCATGCACAAAACTAAGTGTTAGTGGCTGGGAGCAGCAGAGAAGCCGCGGTCAGTGCTCAGACAGGGCGGGAGGAGGCAGCAGATACACTACCACCCATGCAGGGCAGGGCTGAACTAGCCAGCAGTAACAATGCTCTTTTTTCCCTGTTAGCCTTTAGTTGGCCTTAAAATGATCAATCCAAGTACTGTGCCTGGGTGATCTTTTTATTGGTTAGCAAAGGCAGGAAGATTATACCGATTCTACGGTGACTTAGTGGACTGGTTAGATACATTAAATGTGTGCCAATAGGATCTATAAATACATCCCCAATCGATCACCCAGTCTTTGGCAACTGTTTGAGTTCTTTCATATGGGCTATGAGTAAGGATTCAATAGAAGATATGCACATCAGCCTGTTTGTTTTTTTCTCTCCAATGAATAATAAATAATTTGTGATCTTCAATGAAGATCAGAGCAGTTAAGTTGGGATATTGAACGTGTGGACTTTTTCCCCATTTGCAGATGTTTCACAGTATTGAATATGTGGCAACATTTTTATTGTACAAGAGTGTGCATTCCAGTTTGACACAAATGTCACAAACTTCACACCCATAATGCACCATGGGACAGTCAGCCATTCCCGATCCTTTACTATTTCAAGGGGCTGCATTTTCAGACTCAACTAAATCTACATGGAGTGCCTGACTCTGATCCTGCCTTGGCAATCAGTGTTCCTGTAAAACTATTTAACTTACACTAATAACAGAAAAGGATGAAGTTGATTGGATGCTAAAAGAGAAACTAAGTTTTCTTAGACAAGTTAAATTACACTAGACCCAATAAATAGAAGGAAAGTGCATTGGCTGCCTAATTGGCACAAGGGGCTAAGGACCCAGCAGAAAGGTCCCATGGAGACCTCATCAGCAAAGCAGCCTAAAGCTGGCCATACTCTGGCCCGATTTACCGCCGTTTCGACAGCAGATTCGATCACTGGGATCGAATCTGCTGCCAATCGTTCGCGCTACACGCCGAATTTCGATTCATTTCGTCCGATCCCGTCGATCGCGCCGTGCGGAAAATTACCGTCGATCGCCCGCGGGTAAAGAGCGCATCGCTAGCGGCGTTCGAGTGCCCGACGACCGATGTAATAGAGCCCGCATACATTACCTGCTCCGCCGGCGCGACTGCCCCCGCTCGTCTCCGCTCTGGTCTCCGGCATGCCTTCACTTATTCCTGCCCGGCAGGAAGTTTAAACAGTAGAGGGCGCTCTACTGTTTAAACTTCCTGCCGGGCAGGAAGAAGTGAAGCATGCTGGAGCCGGAGACCAGAGCGGAGAGAGATCCGGGAGTCGCGCCGGCGGAGCAGGTAATGTATGCGGGGGGGGGGGGGGGGGGGGGGGGGGGAGGGGAGCGGCGGCAGCAGCACCACCACCACAACAGATTGTGATCGGTTTCAGGCTGAAATCGGTTCACAATCTGTTTGCAGTAAAGGCAGCCATACGATCCCTCTCTGATCAGATTCGATCAGAGAGGGATCTATCTGTTGGTCGAATCTGATGGCAAATCGACCAGTGTATGGCCACCTTAAGTCCTCATGAAAACTCACAAATCTTCAGGGTGGGGCAGTAACCTCTCTGAACACACACATTAATGCACACTTCCCAGCTTTCCTTTGCAGTTGAGGTCTTGTTCAACTTAGATAGGCTTTTGTAGCTTTTGTTATTACTGTTTGATTGTGCTATGCAAATGTACACACTAATTAACATTTTATCATGAGGGTTAGCTATATAACCCATCACTCTGCACTTTCAAAATGATTACCATGACAAGAGCTGGGATAAGAAAACAATATAAAAACGTCCATCATACTGAAACTGTTCACATGCACCGCCATACATGTTACAGTTTAAGAATTGTAATTACGTGGTACTCAAAGCATAATATTCCAGCAATATACGATGGCATTCATTTCTTTCAGGAGCTACTGGAGGTAGTGGCCCACTTTACTGGTGTTGCTAGTGGCATTAGGCATGAAGAGTGCAGCTACAGGAAGAATGCAATTTACCTGAGTTATTTTGGTCTGCACTGAAGAGACAATTTCTGACGCAATATGGCCATCTTTGTCCTGGGAGGATTCCCTGCAAGCAGAAAGGAACCAATTACACAATGATTGCTACAGAAATGTGACCAAAGTGTATGAACAGCTACAGGTTTAAGGGTTCCTGCTGATTGCAACTTGGTCTATTAATCTAAACATAAAAAAGCGGCAGACGCATTTTTCTTGTTGTTGAAAAACAAGTTTGCTTTCTTAAAACAGAAAGTATATACGATAATTCAGGTTGAAGTGAGCTTGAGATGTCTCCCAGTGCATCACTGCTGAATATATGCAAATTAACCATTGTCGGCCATAAGGTGCGTACACACGCACTACAGCCGCTGACGGGTCCGTCAGACCCTCCCGCTGGGCAGACGTTCTGCCGACAATAGCGTGTGTACGCGCTGTCGGCGGACTGATGAGGCCGTTTCTGAACGATCCGCTGAGCGGATGTTTGTTTCAGGTGTGTGATTCAGACACTATTGAAGACAGAAATATTAGGACTGCCAGGCAACTAGTAGTAGCAGTTCAAAAGGAAATAAACATAGCAGCCTCCATATGCCTCTTACTTCAGGCTCCCTTTAACCCTCCTGGCGGTCTATTAAAAACCGCCAGGGGGCAGCGCAGCAGTTTATTTTTTTATTAAATCACGTAGCGAGGTTATGGCTCGCTACATGACAGCCGCTGTGCAGCGGCATCCCCCCCCACCCTCTTCGATCGCCTCCGCCGATCAAGCCCGTCCGGAAATCCTGCTCTGAGCGGAATTTCCATTAGGGCTTCCCCCGTCGCCATGGCGATGGGCGGGATGACGTGACGTCAAAGGGAGTCCCGATCCACCCCTCAGCGCTGCCTGGCACTGATTGGCACTGGGGCGGGGGGGCGCGGCAAGCGGCGGCTAATCGGTGTTGAGCGGCGGCGATTTGAGTGCACACGCAGCTAGCAAAGTGCTAGCTGCGTGTTGCAATATAAAAAAAAAAAAATTATGCAAATCGGCCCAGCAGAGCCTGAGAAATCCTCCTGCGTGGCTTACCCCGAACGTACCGCCAGGATGGTTAATGAAAAATCACAAGAGAAAAAACCTAGTTCTCGGATTCCACAATCCCCAGTAAATAGCATTACCTGTAACGCTCTTGGCTTGACCCTCTGCTCTCCACAGGAGAGATACTAGTTGAGCGCGTTGAACTATGAGCACCCTGTCTGTTGGGTGACCGAGAGCGGGACCTTTTAGACCTGGATTCTGACCTAGAGTGCTTTTTCTTTCGATTTTCATAAGGACTACTGTAAAAACCATAAAAGAAAAACAAATTAAATACAGAAATGAAAGATGGTGTATAAATAAATAATAGCGCCTGTTAACATACAGGCAAAGGTTTTCAACCATGTTAAATCCTAATAATAAAAAAATGCATGTTATGTGGAATACACTGTCATTTGCAAAACACAAACTCTTGTGCATTGTACATACACCAGTTTTGCATGGGGCTATATTCATATTTATCAACTGTGAAATTGCATGGATTTGTAAGCATGTTTGTGTACAAATGCGTAGAAACACATGTAGGTTATGTATAGATGCTAGCTAGTTTGACGCCAAATGATGCCAACAGTGATAGTTTTGGTATGATTATATTACCAATATTATACTATCTACCATATGTAGCCAGCAGCCTACTTTCGCCTATAGTTTAGCTAAAAGTACATAAAAGTCACATCCTAAACACTAAACTAACCTCCCCATAACCTATCCCAGTGATCTGCAAACTTGGCTCTCCAGCTGTTAAGGAACTACAAGTCCCACAATGCATTTGCCTTTATGAATCATGACTGTGGCTGTCAGACTCCTGCAATGCATTGTGGGGCTTGTAGTTCCTTAACAGCTGGAGAGCCAAGTTTGCAGATCACTGACCTTCCCTGTCATATAAACCCTCCTACCGATACACCTAAAATTAACCTCCTTACAGCTACACCTAACACTAACCTTCCTACAGCAACAGCTAACACTAACCTTCCTACCACTACACCTAACACTAACCTTCCTACAGCAACACCTAACATTAATCTTCCTACCACTACACCTAACACTAACCTTCCTACTGCTATGCCCAATACTAACCTTTCTACCGCTACACCTCTTACTTACCCTAGGCTACACAAAACACTAACCTGCCTATCGCTATGCATAAGCAGCCACCAGCACCAAATGCAAGTTTGGCCACACTGCCAATCTCCATTATGCTATTGCTGGTGCCAAATGCGTATTCAGCTACAATAGCCAAACACTGAGGGCCCATTCACACTTGTACAGACCCTTACTTGCCCCAAACTCAAACACAGTGTCCCACAGCCACATATTTATATTGTGTCCCATGTTGCTGCTGAGGCACAGCAATACCCACAGTGCCAAACTTTACTGTTACAAACACATTTTCTTGGTTACTAGGGATGGTCAATGAGATGCAAATCAATCGAAGTTGATGTAGAATTATGCAGATTAATGCAGTTTGAAAATAACCAGCCAAAGTCTACCTTGACAGGATTTGATTGATCTGTTTTTAGGCTGCATACATTTGCATAATGCTGGACCAACTGAAACTTCTTTGCATCTCACTGGTCAGACATATTGGTCCACCTTACAAAAAACTATACTAGAAAACTTTGCAAGGTGTTTTTAAGCCCAGATATGGAAAAGCAGTGGACATGAACACACCCATTGATTAACAGTAATAATTTCCTCATTACTATAAAACAAAAAATTCAAGTAGTGTAAGGGCTGGTTCACACGGGCGTCTGCTGAGCTTTTGCTTGGCATTGCGTTCAAACGCCAGCGTTTAAAAGCTTTTGAAAAGCGTTCAAGGCTAGCAGTTCTGGTCTCTGCTATTGTTTCCTCGCGTTTACTGCCTCTGAAAGCAGCATGTTACTTTTGAGACTAGACGCAACGCTGGGATCTACTGCCAGGCTTTCATGAAAGCTTGCAAAAGCCAGCTCTAAATGCTCCCATTCACTTGCATGGGATGGCAGTAGATCCCAAAAAACGCTGCGTCTAAAACGCTGCGTTAAACGCCACAAAAACGCCCGTCTGAACCAGCCCTAAATGAGGCTTTATTGACTTTTATAGTGCCTGGGTGCTGAGTTTACAATGCTAATCTCCAGTGTAAATGTCAGATACTGCATGGCTTCTGTCCTGACTCCTCCCTTCATTTCATAGTCACTGACACAAGCTATTCAAGGAGGAGCTAGGAAGGGCACCTTTGAACACAGCACTCTTCTGTGCTGCCACTTCTAGATTAACATTTTGTGGTCAACAATTCCTGTCTAGTTCCTCTCTGATCATTGCACAACAATACATTTACCCTTCCCACATTCTACCCTGTGTCTTTATGGAAAGGTTAAATAGGAGCTGTGAGAAATTACCTTTTACAGCAGGTAAGGCTAATGTGCATGTGACTTAAAACATTTATCTCTTCTTGCATCCCTCCTCAGGCTGTTTATTACATACTGAGGTCAGTGGAACTGCAAAACTGTGGCTGTCATGCTGGCCACCAAGAGTTAATCTCTCTTAGCAGAGAAGAGGTGCACAGATGCCTCAAACTCCCACTCTTTACAGCTCCAGCCTTTGTGTACAGATCTCTGGGTCACATGACTGACTTTTCTAAAGGGAATTTATCTTGAACAGATGCATCAAATATGAACACATACAGAGCTTTTTATCTGTTGAATCTATTGTAATTTCTTAATCCATTTATTGACAAAAAACAAATATATGAAGTTCTTGCAGGCAAGAAGGTGCTATATAGACTAAGTGCTATATAGACAATATACTTTGTACAGCGCTGCGGAAGATGTCGGCGCTATATAAATACTAAATAAGAATAAAGCAGCCCATACACTCAGCCGATTTTCTGGCCGACCGATCGATCGATCAATCGATTGCAAATCTGTTGGCCAATCGACCGATCGACGGCCGATTTCGATCGATTTCGATGGATTTCCATCGAACTGGCAGGGTGGAAAATTTAGGTCGATCTGATGAGATTGCTTATCAGTTTGCATTGGCCTTAATGGAAATCTGATGGCAAAAAAATGCCATCAGATCGAATTTCAATAGATTTCAAACTGAAATCTATTGGAATTCTATCCTGGTAAAAAATGTTCTAAAAACGCATCAGATGCATTTCTTATCTATCTGCTGCCAATCTGACGAGTGTATGGGCACCTTAAGAACTGTAATGGACTCATTAAGTCGACCAGCGACAGACAAGCATGCAATACAATGAGGCAACGTTTTCAGGATTGTACAGTCTTTAATGGAAGCGGCGCAGATATAAACACTGACATTTTTTTCAGCTTTAAAGTACATCTGTAGTCAAAGTGAATTTTTTATCAGCCCTATAAGGCAACAGTATATATGTGTTCTATTGTAAAAGTGTAAAGCCTTGTTCGCACGCTAGATGAAACATGCCCTAATGACCCAGAGTATATTGCCCCCTCCCCCAGCCTGTGATTAGCCTGGCAGATCCATTCTGCCAAGCACAGGCCTAGAGAATTGTTCTGCCCGCTCACCTTGCACTCCACAAGACGTGAATGTTGATCATTTATTACTATTAGAGTTAAAGCGGAACTGTCTTTTGCTTTAAAATGTAAAACACATACAAATAATAAGTATGTTTCTTCCTAAGTAAAATGAACCATAAATTACTTCTCTCCTATGTTGCTGCCATTTACAGTAGGTAGTAGAAATCTGACAATACCGACAGGTTTTGGACCAGTCCATCTCTCCATAGGGAATTCTCAGCACGGCCATTATCCTTTATAAAGACACTCTCTGAAAAATATTTATACAAAGATGTTGACCGGCCTCCTTGCTCACCGTACACTTATTTGGTAGTTGGATAGAGCAACTGCCATTCACTGAGTGCATTTTGATATGAAATAAATAAATCCATGTGAACCCCCCATGAGGAGATGGGCTAGTCCAAACCCTGTCGGTTCTGTCAGATTTTTACTACCTACTGTAAGTGACAGAAATATAGGAGAAAAGTAATTTATGGCTTATTTTACTCTGGAAGAAACATACTTCTTAATTGTATATGTTTCCATATATTTTACTTTTTAAGATTTTCGCGACAGAGGTCCTTTGAGCAGAAATATGTCTGGATGTTGAATGGAACACCTCCAGCACTAGCTTTGTATTATTGGCTTAATGCAGTAACAGAGCTATGTAGCCACTGATCACATATTGCGCCCACCTGAACAATAAAAAGGGTGGCACTTTATAATCAGTGTTCAGATGAATGATTTTACCAGACTGCATGGCTAATTTATCTAAGTATTGTACAGTGTAAGGCCAGCCTTAGAACTAACATTGTAAGCAGGAACCAGATGCCAGCATTGTGTATCCAGTACAAGCAGAGGGCTGTAGGGGACTATTTACAAAATTGCCAATCAGGCAGATCGCTATAATATCCTCACTCTTTCTCAGAATTACTGCCATTTAATAGATCGCCATTTATAAGAATGGACTCTATGTTCATGCTGATTGTCATTATCACAATGGTTTTCTTTATGTATTACCATTATTTCTCAGTTCTCATTATTTATAAAGCACGGAACAGGGCAGATCATTAAAAAACTGTCTCAGCCCAACTGATTCAGGTAAAATTCCACCTTTGTTAAAAAAAGTAAAGTGCTATACCATTGCTATGAAGAATTCGGTCCATTTCAGTTTGCATCCAACCATAAATGTCTAAAAAGACTTGTCAGCTCAAATAGCTTAACAATTCAATCAGTACAGCAGTCCATTAAATACATCCTGTTGATTAAAAACCCTTGGACGCTATTTTTTTTTTGTAGGACTAACTAGCTGCACAGAGCAGGAAGCAATGCAGATCAAAAGTCACCACCTGCAGTAACCAAAAACCAAAAACATCCAGTAGGCATTACACTATGCTGTTACCTTAGGTAACACTGACGCGATCTCTAAAGACACGATATAAGCAAGAACACCTGAAACTATGTTTGAAAAAAATATATATATCCTAAGCTGCTATGAATGAAAGCATATCACTTGAAATGAACCAAGGATGCTGATATTGCTCTGGTAGTGGTGGGTGAAGGCTGCAAAATATAGTACAGTAAGTAACTAAGGAGAGGTAGTTGTCGACTTACCTGTGCTGTAGATAAAATAACCAATACAGCTAAATATACCTTCATGAGATTTATTGCACAGAAGTAGAGGATAAAAAAAAGTGTGTCCCCCAGTCAAACAGTACATATCTTCACTAATAATTTGCACAATGAAACTCCTATGACCGCTTTTATACAGACTGTAATAAAAGTGATGCTACCAATGTCCCACATGGAAAATCCTTGTCACCCGGAGACTGCAGTTATTTCCTCAACAGGGTCACAGACTGCAGTAAAATTCTCTCACGCTGGAAACCTCCACAAAACTAAGTTTGGCTAAAGTGAGGCTATGATCAATGAAGCTAATTCGAAACCAAGGAAGGAAAGAAAAGCTACACAAAATTGGAACTCATGCAAACATGTTTACAAAATGGAGCAAAATGATCTGATGGTTCAAAATAATTGTGACTAAAGATGTGTTCTGAGCTAATGTGGAGAACATAAAGTTACTAAGCCCCATCAGGAAGCTGCTCAGGCAGCGTGGTAAATAGCGCACTGCTGGCTGTTCTAGTCACTGGCTGTTTAGCACATAGAGAAGTGGCTCACAAGGGAAACTTCATTTATGGTGCCTGAAAGGAATATATTGAGTCATTTTACATTCAAGGCTTTATGCCGTGTTTGTAGGAAATTATTTATTGAAGGGCTGATATACAGAAAACAAACAACCTCTGCTTTGCAGGATCATATTAACTTTAGATTTTACGCATCGTAAAAGGGGATGAAATGAAGTATCCCGTGGGCACATCTACCTATCAATAACTTAGGAGAATAATGAGGTAGAGGCCTCTTCTCATGTTTGTCCTAACAAAACAGTGACTGGAAATTCTTCTAGTTGGATAACTTGTAAGGCTGACTCCCGCCTCAACCTCCCCCCTCTACCATTGTTTGTGCTGCAACTGTTCTGCCGCAGCACCATTTCAGGTATGTTTTTATCAAGGAAGATTAAAAAGTAACTAATCAAAATTAGTTTTTTTTTGTTAACACTTTTCACTTATACATTATTTAGTCAGTGTTTGCCCATTGTAATAGTTTGTTTTTCCATTTCCTCTCCCTGATTTACTTTCTGAAATTTGAACATCTGGCAACATCTTTAGTACTGGCAGGGGACCTCTGAAGAATTTTCATTTAGAGTTCTAAAGCCAGTAGAAAAGTTATCTGGTCTCCCAGAATGCTCTTGGTTGGTAGAATTATGCATAATAAACAGCCAAGGCTAAGCCTCACTGGGAGGGTGAAGCTACATACTAATATACTGCAATATAAAGCTGTTGGAACCATTTCTGATGCTGAAACCAGAAAAATTACCATAAAAGTTGGCATCTTGAATAATTTACTGCATTCTACTACATGTTATTGTTCCTCTTTAAGTTAGTAAAACATAAGGTTAGTGGCTAACTTGGGTTGATATTGATAAGCAGCATAACTTTCCAATGTGTCATCTTACAGTATTTCTCTGGTGAAGTAAAGCAGTCAGACATGTTCTGTAATTAAAATAAAATGTAAGGTGGCTACACTGAAACTGATTAGCTTCTCAGAAGCTGCAATACTGAAGTCGTTCAGCGGATGCAGTCAATTATACAGCTCCATAGTGCTACTTTTGTACAGAATGACCCATTAACAGAACATTAAAGCAGGTAGAATTGTGTGGGCAGCGCCCTAACATTATACGAAAAACCTTCTCAAAGGGGACACAGAAAACTATAAAATAAAACTTGGATGTGTTTTAATGCTTCTGATATTAAAATGGTTGCCTAGATCCCCATTGGTATATATTTATTTTAAATGTCTGTGTGAAATCTTCTTTGCGGCCATTTCCCACTGACATGATTGCAAACGAGCTGCGATCGCTTTTCTTCGCATTTTTTTCAGTACCACAATCCTGCCGCGTTGCAGTGCGTTTGCCCCAGGAGGAAGGTATTGAGCGGGAAAATATTTTTAATTGCCAGATCACGGTGTGACTACTATACAATTTTCCTGCATTCCTATATAAAGTATCGGACTTCAATTGCATGGAAAAAATGCAGCAGGACAGCATTATGCTCGGGAGAAAATCACATCGCACTAAAGGAAACATTCACCTTCGTTTCCATTAATTTCCCTGTAACTCGCAGTTTGCGATCTACAAGCCTTCAGAATGCAGTGTAAAAAGGCCCTAACTAAAACCCAGGAAGAGATAAAACATAACAGAGCTAACTCCTCCCCATTCCATCCCAGAGAATTAAAAAAAAAAAGTTTGGGCCAGAGTTCCACCCTAAAATCCTACTGTTACATAGAATGCATCAAATCAGTGTCAACATGAATGAATATGTCGAAATCTACTCCAGGTGGCATTGAACAGTGATCAAAGTTTATTGGGTAGTGAGCGTATATGGACTATATGGATGGAAGAAAATCTGGAAAATCAGTTCATGATTGTATGCTTAGTGTTTTTTTTTTAACTGTCCGTAGATGCAGCTTAGCATTTTAAGAGGACAACAAGCTTTTCTTGGGTATAAACATCCAGCACAAGCACTACTGTGAGGAACTAGGCAGCAGCCTTGTAAATGAATTGTTCTACATTCTTCTGGCACAATGCAGACAGGGCTGGAACAGCAGCGCAGAGAAATATGTCAGCAACGCAAAGAAGATGATAACTCATACATAGAATGTAATGGGTGAGACAGCACAAAACATCAAGGGGGAGCCAAGACAGTCTTTCAATTTATATTATATTAGATGCTTTACCATTCACCACACACACAGAGACAGAATTGCCATAACAAAAATACATTTCTTATTATAGCTGAAGCCTTGGTTGATCTCTTCATCCATGTCAAAGGAGGACAATGAATAGAAAATGAATAAATCCAATACTGTTGCAAACACTTCACAGGGTGTAAATAAACTGAAGGAAAGAATTACCAGTTTCCCAAGTTAAAAGTCAATTGGCAATATCACACAGCTAGCAGTGAAAGGTCACTTACCGTCAGACCCCTCTATAAAGGGCAAAGCCAAGGAGAGGCCCACCACTGCTGTTAAAATAGAACAGTACCTCTCAAACCTGTCCTCGTGACTCCCCAACGGTGCATATTTTGCACACAACCTCACCTATGCACAGGTGGGGTAATTAGAGCCTCAGCTACATGGAATTCACCAAGCTGAGATACTAACTACCTGCCTCTGCATAGGTGAGGTTACCTGCAAAACATGCACCGTTGGGGAGTCCCGAGGACAGGTTTGAGAAACACTGCAATAGAATGTAAATAAAACGGAATTAGGGCTAGTTCACGCTGAAACACTTTTGAGGAGCATTTCAGGGCTGTGTTGATCAAGTGCGTAGAGCAAAGCACTGTATCCCTATGGGACCATTCTCACTGCAGCATCTGTGATTTGTATAACTAGCAAATCGGCCACAATTGTGATACGATTCTTGATCCCCTAAACACGCCTGAATGCTGAATAAACTCTATCCCACGTCTAAAGCCTCATACACGCTCTCTGGATGAGAGGATTGTCCAGCAGTGGCACAGCTGAGAATGTAGCATGGCTGGCTAAATGTAAAACTGAGCCATTTCTGAGACTGGAGTTACTTTACCCATCCTGCTACAGCTACTTCTTCAGCAATTAACCTCCTTAGCGGTATGGACAAGCTCAGCTCGTCCATTACCGCCGGAGGGTGCCGCTCAGGCCCTACTGGGCCGATCTGCTTCAAATTAAAAGGCGCACACGCAGCCGGCACTTTGCCAGCCGCGTGTGCTACCTGATCTCCGCCGCGAACAGCGGCGAAAGAGGGTCCCCCCAGCCGCCCGAGCCCTGCACAGCCGGACCAATCAGTTCCGGCCAGCGCTAAGGGCTGGATTGGAGGCGGCTGACGTCAGGACGTCGGCTGACGTCCATGACGTCACTCCGCTCGTCGCCATGGCGACGAGAAAAGCAAAACAAGGAGGGCCGCTCATCGCGCCCCTTCTTATTACTTCTGATCACCAGAGGCGATCAGAAGTACGCGGCAGGAGCGCCCTCTAGTGGGCTTTTTTATAAAAAAAAAAAACCATCCCGCAGCTGCCCTGGCGATCTTATAGAACGCCAGGGTGGTTAAAGAAGCACACAGCATGTCTCCTCATGTATCAGTGCTCATTATCCTGGGAGTTCAATAAAGGACTAATCAGGGAAGACATCCCTGATGTCCAATTCCCACCTCTCCCCATGGAGATTTTTCAGAAAGAAGCAATGCTGAGGTAGGTAAGAACTGACCTCTCCCTATTCCTGCAATAATTGTGGCTTTCCTGTATTGCAGCTGGCCTGTACCAGAACTGAGCCTGATGGCATAATCAGGATGGAACCCAGCACATGAGCTGGTAAAGGCTGACTGGAATGCAGGCAGCAGAGCACTTTGATCGTTGCTGTTATAGTAGAGATGAGATACTACTTATACAAGCCCCCAGTCTCAATCTCTGCATATAGATAAGAGGAACTAATAGACCACCAGGGAACCCTATAGTGGGCCAAGAATGGCAGCATTGTAGGGAAGCACTACAAAAGGGCCACAACATAGGAAGCATTACCCAGGTAGCCCTGTACATGGGGGAGCCCAATGAAAATATTTATGGAATACGGCGCAGGGGACACAATATATTTTACAAGTACTACAAAGGGGAGAAGTATGATGGCTGCTACACATGAAGACTGATGGCACTATAAAAGTGGACTTTAAATTGGGCTGAAACTCAGTCATTCTTAAATATCTGGGTCTCTAGAGAGAAGAAAGGAGAGATCTCCAGTGGAGACAAATAAAATGTTTCACTAGTAGAATGTGGGGGGTGTTTAACTGTGCCTCAATGTTTCCCTCACTATAGGTCATGTCACCGGCAACAGTAAGATAGTAATGCCTTCAATGGGAACTTGGACAACAAAAGACTGTGTCAAATCTTTCCTGTCTCAAAACTTCTAAAAATAGGTCACACATAGAACCTCCATATTAGTGTATGGACAAGCTCCCAATTTTACAGTACGGACGAGCTTCCCATTGTTTTCTACCTCTATATCTCCCCCTCCCCTGCAATGAAAAGCAAATGAATGCTAAATACTGCTATTTCCCTGGTCACATGTAGGATGAGTAGAGCTTTGGAAAGCAATGCTGATCTATTTCCTTGGCTGTTGGGGAAACTTATACATTTGCAAAATACAGCTTGTATAATCAGAGAAGGTACTGTATACTGGCCTGACTAATACGGATGATAAAATAAAATGTTCCTTTGCATCCTCTGCCTCTTACAAGGGAAAGTAGGTTGACTCCAGATAATGGACTACACACCTGTACATTAACTAGGATTCAAAAGGAACAAATGCTGCTGGTGGCACAAAAACCCCATGGTTAATTTATTCACAGTAAGCCGTGTTTTATGTGTACTGTAAGCTTACACTACACTGTAGCTTATGTCTGATCCAGACAATTTAACAATTGAATGTTCTTAAAAATTTAACACAACTACAGTCAGGGGGATTAAATATTTAATTTCCTTGCTTAATTCTAACAGAGATCACTAAGGTAGACAATGAAAAAAACATTTTTTTTTAAACTTGATACTTAATAATGTTTTACATGAAATAAAAGAATAAAACATTTAGTGCCATCTGTCATCCAACCCATCATGGTTTTGATAAACATACAGGTTTACACCACGATAGCAGTTCCTACATACTGCATGCAGTTTACAAGTGCAAAAGTGTAACGGTGCGTACACACGCACTACAAAAGGAAACAACGGGTCCGCCGGACCCTCCCGCTGGGTGGGCTTTAGCCGTCAGTATGCCCGTGTGTACGCGCCGTCGGCGGACTGATAAGGCTTATCAGTCCGCCGACAGCACGTACACATGCGCATACTGTCAGCTAAAGACCGCACCAGCGGGAGGGTCCGGCGGACCCGTCGTATACACTTCGTCTGCTATCAATACTATAAAGAGTAGAAATAAGAAATATCCTCTGAGTAAACATTTTTTTGAAGTGCATGGGGGGAGTCTGCAAACTTTTAGATTTTTTGCTATTCAATATGTGGAAAAAGACTGGAGAGGAGGGGACTATATAAAGAAGATGTCCAGAATAGAGACAAAATGGATTTATACTTTAAACAGCTTGGCTCCTCAAGGACTCAATCAAGATGTGGAATTATTTGCTTTTGAATAACAGGTGGAATAATATCCGCAAGGAGGCGTTGAAATCTAGTAATGTATGTGAGTGAGAATCCGTATGAAAATATGTAATATTGACATGTAAAATGCGTAACAAGATCAGCATGAGTGTATGTAATATCGACACGCAGAATATGTAACAAAGATCCGCATGGAGATAATGTATATGAGTATAAATCCGCATGAAGATACGCATGTAAAATGGCAAGATACCTAGAAGAGAGAGGGGCGGAGAGAAGGTGTGTGCATAAAAGAAAGACTGACCCAATGAGAATCAGCCCTGAGGAAGGTAGGCGTGTCTACCGAAACATGTCGGCAGATTGGCTGTAAGTGGTGACGTCACCCGAACTTCCGGTAGAGTACGCCGGAGTGTTTGCCGATCAAACTTTGGGTCAGGAGTACGGGAGACGGTGTGAGCCGTGAGATTGGGTGAGCCCTCGGCCGGGACTCATTACCGCTTTTGAACATCAGGAACACCGGAAACCTGATACCTGTGGCAAGTACGGACGTTCTTCCTCCATCTCCTGGACAGTGAGTTGTCGTGAGACTTTTAATATTTTAAAGAGAAGCATACTGTTTTAGAGGAACATTACAAGGAATATTTGAAGAATTCTGAAGAGGATTTCCACACATTAATGTGACGATTGGATCTTCTGACAACTTACAATAGAAAACGCTAGTGTGAGATCTCAGAGCGCTAGGTGTGGTGGTGTGAGTGTTGCTGTGATCACATGCAAAAATGTTATTCTCTTATCTATCAGTTGGTCAGTGATACTATTGATGATTTTAAGATTTTCAGCGAATAATTAAAGTTATTAGTATTTTACTACTATTTTTACTGTTTACAGTATTTTACAGTTTTGGCACAGGTGTTGAATTTGTTGTTGTTTTTTGTTCGAAGGGGAGGGGAGTTTAACCCCTTATATACCGTGCAGCCTTGTTTTAAACCTTAGATCAGAGCACTACAAATATTAATAGAACAGCTTTAAGAAAAAGCTAAAAACCCACCTCTTTTCCTGAGCCTTTGACCTGCATAGCACAGCGTCACTGCGCCACAGCGCTTTGAGTTCCCAGGGAGAAAAGCGCTATAAAAATATTGTTATTATGCCAGCTTGTAATCACATACAGAAGTCTCATCACGTCTGAAAATAAAAATGGTGCTAGCATGTACCACTGAGGGGACAATTTGCTACAGTTTATAGAAGACTAGACACAGCTGTAAGATTCTGATTGATGATGCATGGGCTCACATAAATGTGCTTCCTGACTTCTGTGAAGCAGAGCAGGAAGTAAAAGATAAGGGCACTTTGTGCTGTCTCCTTATTTCCATGTCTGCCAGATGTAAAGATGATGACCTGCAGACTCGTGGTGAATCAAACAACAAGAACTGCACAACGAGCATCAATCATTTCTTGACCTATCTTGTATTTTTTAACTTCTCACTTTGCAATGTCGATTTATTTTTCCTACTACTATCTTTCAGAATAGTTCCTCTTTAACCACTTAACGACCGCCCCCAGCCGATGGGCGGCGGCAAAGTCCGGGCCCAAACGACCGCAATACGCCCATCGGCGGGGGCGGCATCAGCGGTGGCTGTGCGGCGATCGCGTCATCAATGACGCGATCGCCGCCGGCAATAGGCTCCGCCCACTCTGCACGGAAACCCGCCGGCCAATTAGCAGCGCCGGCGGGTTTCAAATGCGGCGATCCGGCCAATCAGAGGAGTATAATACACTTTGTTATTGTAACAAAGTGTATTATACTGGCTGCCTCCTCCGCTGATGGTCACTCGTCGTGCGACCATCAGAGAGGACGGCAGCCCTTACTGTGAGCATATCAACACCCGTTTTTACCCACACAGACCACCCGATCGCCCACCCCAGCCCTCAGAACCCCCCCTGCTCACCCCAGCACACCACATTTTGCACCCAAGCACCCCCATAAAACCCATCAATCACTCCCTGTCACTATCTAGGGACGCTATCCCCTAGGTTAGGTCCCTAACTGCCCCCTAGGGTCCCCTGATCACCCCCCCTACCCTCAGATCCCCCCCAGACCCCCCTCCCAGACCACCCCCCTGTATAGTGTATACAGCTATATAGCTGCCTTACCCACTGATCACCTGTCTATCACCCATCTATCACCTGTCTATCACCCCTTGTCACCACCACCCATCAGCGCAGACCCTAAACTGTCCCTTGGGGGCACCTGATCACCCACCCAGACCCTCAGATTGCCCTCAGACCCCCCCCTCCTGATAACCTCCCCAGTGCATTGTTTACATCTATTCTCCCCTGTAATCCCTCACTGATCTCCTATCGTCACCCCCTGTGTCTGCCACCCACCAGATCAGGACCCAGTCTGCCCCGTGCGGGCACCTAATCAACCCCCCACACCCTTAGATCGCCCTCAGCCCCCCCCCCCCCCCCCAATCACCTTCCCAGTGCATTGTATTTGATTGTGCTGCAATTGTATTTGATTGTGCTGACATTCAATTTCATTGTGCTGACATTCAATTTCATTGTGCTGTAATTGTATTTGATTGTCCCGTGATTTTTTTGATTGTCCCGTGATTGCCCTTTGATTGGCCTGTGATCGTCTTTGATTGTCCCGTGATCGGCTTTGATTGTCCCGTGATCGGCTTTGATTGTCCCGTGATCGGCTTTGATTGCCCTGTGATTGCCCTGTGATTGGCCTGTGATCGGCTTTGATTGTGTCGTGATTGGTTTGATTGGCCTGTGATTGGCCTGTGATTTGCTTTGATTGGCCTGTGATCGGCTTTGATTGTGTCGTGATTGGTTTGATTGCCCTGTGATTGACTTTGATTGTCCCGGGAATTGAGTGCCCTGTGATTGGCCTGCGATTGCCCTGTGATTGCCTTTGATTGTCCTGTGATTGTTTCTGATTGCCTCCGATTCCCCACTCGCCACCACCCCCCTGTCACTATCCAAGTGATCTAAAAACAGTGAAAACTGTCACTTTTTTAGTATCACTAGTGTTAGCAGTTAGGCCAGTTAGCTAGGCCCCTTTGTAAGTGTCAGTTAGTGCTCAGCCCACTGCACCACAGTCACTAATTAGCGTCATCACTGTCGCTAATCAACATTGGTACTATATAGTATCTGTAAGTGATCATTACTGATCGCAGTCAGATCTATTAGGGTCACTAGGATCCACAAAAAAAACCGCAGTGTTTGCCCGATCAGGCCTGATCGTTCGCCTGCACTTGCGTTCAGCCCGCCCCACCGCAGTGACAGAATTTTTTTTCTGATCACTGCAAAAAACACTGTACAATAGCTGTGGCACTGTAAACCTCAGTTTTGATTTATTTTTTTTATCAAAACTCAGTGAGCACAGCTTTCTACCTCTCAAATACTCCCTTTTGCTAGGTAGGTGCTCTTTTTTCTGCGTAGTCTCTGAGGAATACCCCCTAAATTTAGCAGCCCACCATGGCAAGAAAGGGGTATTCCGATGATGAGGTTCTCAGGTACATGGCCCAGTCGGATGAGGACGATTGGGACGCCTCATTCGACGAATCTTCCGGGTCAGAGTTTGAACCTGAATTGAGCAGTGGCTCACTGACCGATAGTGATGACGAGGTTGAGGTCCCGGCTAAAGCCAGGCGTACCACACCCCATGTTGTTGGACCGCAGGTGGCGCAGGATCAGCCTCAAGGGCAGCAGAGTGGTGTTCGTGCTGGTCTGAGATTTCATAGTGGGGCAGGCACCAGCAGCACAACATCTCCTGGACCTAGCACCAGTACTTCCGTAGACCCTGGTGAAGTGGCGAGCACCAGCATGGAAGTTGAAACTGGTTCGGTGGCACGTGCAGTAAGATCCCAGTCGCAGCCACCAAGAAGACGGGCCCGTACTACCCCTAATTTACCAGAGGTGCTGGCAAACCCAAATTGGCAATCCCCTGATTCCGCCGCACCCGTACTTCCCCCTTTCACCGCCCAGTCTGGAGTCCAGGTGGAGACAGATAATCTAGGATCGGCCCTAGACTTTTTCTATCTGTTCTTCACCCAGGATCTCTTGGACTTAATTGTGGCAGAGACCAACCGTAAGACCACACAATATATAACCGCCAATCCAGAAAAGTACCTTGCCCAGCCTTTTCGGTGGAAACCAGTCCAAGTTTCCGAAATGAAAATTTTTTTGGGCCTTCTCCTTCACACGGGACTAGTAAAGCAGAATGTGTTGCGGTCTTATTGGTCTACGGACCCAGCACATCATGTTCCCCTGTACTCTGCTGCCATGTCCAGGACACGATTTGAGAACATCCTGAGCTTCCTGCACTTCAATGACAACGAAACCTGTCATCGAAGTGACCACCCTGCTTTTGACCGGCTCCACAAAATTCGACCCCTCATAGACCACCTGTCATCCAGATTTGCAGATGCTTATACCCCTGACCAGGACATCTGCGTAGACGAGTCCCTCATACGCTTTACCGGGCGCCTTCGCATCAAACAGTACATCCCAAACAAGCGCGCCCGGTATGGGGTGAAACTGTATAAGCTCTGTGAAAGGGCCACAGGCTATACATCTTATTTTAGGGTCTATGAGGGAAAAGACTCAAAATTGGAGCCGGTCGGATGCCCTGACTACCTGGGGAGCAGTGGAAAGGTTGTGTGGGACTTGGTGTCACCCTTGTTCCAGAAGGGGTACCATCTTTTTGTGGACAATTATTACACAAGTGTGGCCCTCTTTCAGCACTTAAAAATAGAAAAAATCCGATGCTGTGGCACCGTGCGGCCTAGTCGCCGGGGCTTCCCCCAACGGCTCATTACCACCAAACTTCAACGGGGGCAGAGGGCCGCCTTGTGTGCTGACGACCTGCTCGCGGTGAAATGGAAGGACAAGAGGGAGGTTTACTTCCTGTCCACCATTCACGCAGACACGACAGTTGAAATTCAACGGCGAACTAAGGTCATTGAAAAACCCCTTGTCGTCCACGAGTATAATACTAACATGGGAGGGGTGGACTTCAATGACCAGAGGTTAGCGCCCTATTTAGTTGCTCGAAAAACAAGACGCTGGTATAAAAAAGTGTCTTTTTACCTCATTCAATTGGCAATTTACAACAGCTTTGTTCTCTACAGTAAGGCTGGGAGAACTGGCTCGTTTATTCAATTTAATAAACAGATCGTGATGGAACTCCTGTATCCAGGAGGTGCCGTGGCCCAACCCCAAGATGCAACTAGCCGGCTACATGGAAGGCATTACGCCTATCCAATTCCGACTACCCCAGGTCAACGAATCCGAAGAAAACGCTGTCGTGTCTGCAGCAGGGCTGGAATAAGGCGTGACACCACTGTTTATTGTCCCACCTGTCCTGACCAGCCTGGCCTATGCCTAGGGGAGTGTTTTGAGAGGTACCACGAGCAGGTACACTATTAGAGAATAGGGAACTCCACACACAGCGGTAGGCACACAAGGGTCTCTCAGTGCTATTTCACACTGCTGCGATGCGTTAGGGCAAAATGCCTAGCAAAAGTCACACTTTGCGGTCCCCCCCTACGCCGGAAGTGCTTGACTTAACGCTAGTGCATGCCTACGTTACTGCGTGGCTTCTGTGGCAATATCGATCGGCGCGGAAGTCATGTTAGTCTATGGCGACGCAGTTCATTACTAGGCCGAATGCTACTCTTGTGGTATTGCCTGAAGGTCTGTTTTGGACGATACGGTGCGGCGGGCTCGACCCACCGGATATGTCAATATGCAGTGTGAAACCAAACATCGGGTTTCCAGAGACCCTAATACACAGGGCTGCCAGAAACCTCTCCTTTCACTTGGGACAAATTGCGGAATGTATTTCGCCACAACTCTGTGCGATTTGCACTTCGCACATTGTTCCATGGGGGAGGAGAGGTTTGTCCTCGGGAGGTAAGTTAAAAAAAAACAAAAAACAGGTAAGCAAAGAAGTTAATGTTTGGTTTGCAATGTTAAGTTTTTTATTAAAAAAGTTCAAAGGTTATTAATGTTAATGAAGTAATTGCTTTGTTGCTTGCTTGTTTTTTGGGTTTTTTTTTCTCTTTTTCCATCCAATAACCTTCCAGGTGGACCGAGCGAACGACTAACCAGCTGCAGTACTGATGGTGCATCCTGACAGAACGTTGCGCGTCTGTCAGCTTACACACAAGTCGGTGCATGCAGCGCTGCAGGACGAGATTTCTGCTCCGCAGTCAAAAAGATACGTTTGCCGAGGCATATGGGCCGAGGAGTGGTGTTGGGGATTCATATGCTTTGGCAAACCCTTTGTATCAAAAAAGAACTCTGGCAATGATTTGTTCATCCACATCGATCGGTGTGAATGGATAAATCAGGTTTGCCAGGGCATACGAGCTGGTGGGTTTGGATTTTTGGGGCGGCAGCTCCTATGTCCTGGCAGACGCCTTCCCCTCCTTTTTGTATTGTTTTGTCTTTTTTTCTATCCAGACCGACCAATCAGCTGCAGCACTGATGGTGCATCCTGACAGAACATTGCGCGTCTGTCAGCTTACACACAAGTCGGTGCATGTAGCGCTGCAGGACGAGATTTCTCCTCCGCAGTCAAAAAGATACGTTTGCCGAGGCATATGGGCCGAGGAGTGGTGTTGGGGATTCATATGCTTTGGCAAACACTTTGTATCAAAAAAGAACTCTGGCAATGATTTGTTCATCCACATCGATCAGTGTGAATGGATAAATCAGGTTTGCCAGGGCATACGAGCTGGTGGGTTTGGATTTTTGGGGCGGCAGCTCCTATGTCCTGGCAGACGCCTTCCTCCTCTTTTTTTTTTTTTCAAAATTTTTTGGCATCCACATTGATTGATTGTTTGACGTTCATTTTTCCTTTCAGCCCACAGTGCATTACCCTTATGCCCAATATAAGGAGTATAGCAGAAACTCCTAATACTGGCCATACATGTAATGATTGCAGAGACCCTAAAATGCCAGGACAGACCCCACGAATGATGCCATTTTGGAAAGAGGACACCCCAAAGTATTCCGTGAGGTGCATGGTGAGTTCATAGAATGTTTTATTTTTTTGTCACAAGTTAGCAGAAATTGTGGTTTTGTGTTTTTTTTTTTTTTTTCACAAAATGTCATTTTCCGCTAACTTGTGACAAAAAATAAAATTTTCTATGAACTCACCATGGCCCTCATGGAATACCTTAGCGTGTATTCTTTCCAAAATGGGGTCATTTGTGGGGTTTGTTAACTGTCCTGGCAAGTGGGCGGGGTGCTAAATTTTGAGCACCCCTGTAAAGCCTAAAGGTACTCATTGGACTCTGGGCCCCTTAGCGCAGTTAGGGTGCAAAAAAGTGCCACACATGTGGTATCGCCGTACTCGGGAGAAGTAGTATAATGTGTTTTGGGGTGTATTTTTACACATACCTATGCTGGGTGGGAGAAATACCTCTGTAAATGACAATCTTTTGATTTTTTTACACACAATTGTCCATTTACAGAGTTATTTCTCCCACCCAGCATGGGTATGTGTAAAAATACACCCCAAAACACATTGTACTACTTCTCCCGAGTACGGCGATACCACATGTGTGGCACTTTTTTGCACCCTAACTGCGCTAAAGGGCCCAAAGTCCAATGAGTACCTTTAGGATTTCACAGGTAATTTTGCGGAATTTGATTTCCAGACTACTCCTCACGGTTTAGGGCCCCTAAAATGCCAGGGCAGTATAGGAACCCCACAAATGACCCCATTTTAGAAAGAAGACACCCCAAGGTATTCAGTTAGGAGTATGGGGAATTCATAGAAGATTTTATTTTTTTGTCACAAGTTAGCAGAAATTGATTTTAATTGTTTTTTTCCACAAAGTGTCATGTTCCGCTAACTTGTGACAAAAAATAAAATCTTCTATGAACTCACCATACTCCTAACTGAATACCTTGGGGTGTCTTCTTTCTAAAATGGGGTCATTTGTGGGGTTCCTATACTGCCCTGGCATTCTAGGGGCCCTAAACCGTGAGGAGTAGTCTTGAAACCAAATGTCGCAAAATGACCTGTGAAATCCTAAAGGTACTCATTGGACTTTGGGCCCTTTACCGCAGTTAGGGTGCAAAAAAGTGCCACACATGTGGTATTGCCGTACTCGGGAGAAGTAGTATAATGTGTTTTGGGGTGTATTTTTACACATACCCATGCTGGGTGGGAGAAATAACTCTGTAAATGACAATCTTTTGATTTTTTTACACACGATTGTCCATTTACAGAGTTATTTCTCCCACCCAGCATGGGTATGTGTAAAAATACACCCCAAAACACATTATACTACTTCTCCCGAGTACGGCAATACCACATGTGTGGCACTTTTTTGCACCCTAACTGCGCTAAAGGGCCCAAAGTCCAATGAGTACCTTTAGGATTTCACAGGTCATTTTGCGGAATTTGATTTCCAGACTACTCCTCACGGTTTAGGGCCCCTAAAATGCCAGGGCAGTATAGGAACCCCACAAATGACCCCATTTTAGAAAGAAGACACCCCAAGGTATTCAGTTAGGAGTATGGGGAATTCATAGAAGATTTTATTTTTTTGTCACAAGTTAGCGGAAATTGATTTTAATTGTTTTTTTCCACAAAGTGTCATGTTCCGCTAACTTGTGACAAAAAATAAAATCTTCTATGAACTCACCATACTCCTAACGGAATACCTTGGGGTGTCTTCTTTCTAAAATGGGGTCATTTGTGGGGTTCCTATACTGCCCTGGCATTTTAGGGGCCCTAAACCGTGAGGAGTAGTCTTGAAACCAAATGTCGCAAAATGACCTGTGAAATCCTAAAGGTACTCATTGGACTTTGGGCCCCTTAGCGCAGTTAGGGTGCAAAAAAGTGCCACACATGTGGTATCGCCGTACTCGGGAGAAGTAGTATAATGTGTTTTGTGGTGTATTTTTACACATACCCATGCTGGGTGGGAGAAATAACTCTGTAAATGGACAATTGTGTGTAAAAAAAATTAAAAAATTGTCATTTACAGAGATATTTCTCCCACCCAGCATGGGTATGTGTAAAAATACACCCCAAAACACATTATACTACTTCTCCTGAGTACGGCAATACCACATGTGTGGCACTTTTTTGCAGCCTAACTGCGCTAAGGGGTCCAAAGTCCAATGAGCACCTTTAGGCTTTACAGGGGTGCTTACAATTTAGCACCCCCAAAATGTCAGGACAGTTAACACACCCCACAAATGACCCCATTTTGAAAAGTAGACCCTTCAAGGTATTCAGAGAGGGGCATGGTGAGTCCGTGGCAGATTTCATTTTTTTTTGTCGCAAGTTAGAAGAAATGGAAACTTTTTTTTTTTTATTTTTTTGTCACAAAATGTCATTTTCCACTTACTTGTGACAAAAAATAATATCTTCTATGAACTCACTATGCCTCTCAGTGAATACTTTGGGATGTCTTCTTTCCAAAATGGGGTCATTTGGGGGGTATTTATACTATCCTGGAATTCTAGCCCCTCATGAAACATGACAGGGGGTCAGAAAAGTCATAGATGCTTGAAAATGGGAAAATTCACTTTTTGCACCATAGTTTGTAAACGCTATAACTTTTACCCAAACCAATAAATATACACTGAATGGGTTTTTTTTTATCCAAAACATGTTTGTCCACATTTTTCGCGCTGTATGTATACAGAAATTTTACTTTATTTGAAAAATGTCAGCACAGAAAGTGAAAAAAATCATTTTTTTGCCAAAATTCATGTCTTTTTTGATGAATATAATAAAAAGTAAAAATCGCAGGAGCAATCAAATAGCAGCAAAAGAAAGCTTTATTAGTGACAAGAAAAGGAGGTAAAATTCATTTAGGTGGTAGGTTGTATGAGCGAGCAATAAACCGTGAAAGCTGCAGTGGTCTGAATGGAGAAAAAGGCTCTGGTCCTTAAGGGGCGAAAAGACTGTGGTCCTGAAGTGGTTAAGACAAATCTGGCCATTAATCATTGGGTAGCATTTAGAGTTTAAGGATTATCAGTAGTATTCATACTTAACTCTGAAAGTGCAATGCCCAGCCTACCTGGTTATTTGAGTAGTACAGGCCAGTTATTCCGACCTACACTCAATCTTATGTCTACACGGTACAGCTAAAATACTAGCACAGAAATTTAAATCGAGTGTCGTTATGTGTTATGCTGCCAAATCTAAGTTGTCTCTTGAGTGCCTCTCGAAGAGGTAAGGACTACATTGTAAAATACTTATACAAGAGGCAGCTTAAAATGTACCCATTTCTTTTACAGCATATTCCGGTCTTCTATTTCAGCTTACGGTAAAACAAATATTCCTAGGAAATAAGATTTATTTATCTGGCATTTAGTAGCAACTTGAGAGCAATAGATGTTGGCAGATTGGGTTCCTATACCGGTGGAGGATACGAGAGCTGCAAAACCTGAAGCTGAATACAAGCAGTCAAAGCGCAACTTATTTCCTAATCTGTCCATACCACAGAGGTCATAGTCAGGATAGAGCAGGGGCTTCAGCATAAAGTAGAGGCTATTCAATCACAAGCATATCATACACAGGAAAAAAAGGGCTGATCCAGTACACTCCTCAGGAAAATCACATGCAGGATTGTGCACTGTTCTGAAACAATGAACATGATGAAATGCTCGATTTTCCAGAAAATATGGTGCTACAGGTTAAATTAAAATAAATATAGCGATAGGATTATGGACTGGTTAATGTCACGACAGATCAGCTGGAAGCACAGAGTATAGGGAGTCGGCTCTCAGGCTCTCTGGGTGAAACCGCTTGTGTCTGGACTTAGATCATTCTGCAGCTTAGACCGAAGGGGAAGACAAAGGCTGAATGGGAGAAGATTGCAGCCTTCAGCAATGGCACACAGTGCCTTGACTCCTAAGTATTTTAAGGGATTTATGTTACATAATCTAATCATGGAGGTTATATAGGGACAGGTCAACCGCTGCTGGTGAATGCTTATAGTCATCTAGGCAACCATTCATACCTTCAGAGGACTTTTCACAATCCACTGATTTTCATTCCTAGTTGTCCACTAGACTAAAATCTGTCAATGTGGTCACCATGGCACTTCAGGAGCTAAAGTCACAAGGTACCTTGTATCTACCTTTATTGTTGTTTCCCATATGCCTTAAGGTGGCCACACACTATACAATAAAATGATCCGATTTTACAGTAATTCGATAAAAACGATCGTATCTCCCGAAAAAATTGAAAGCTTTTTTTTCATTCGACTGAAAAATCCGATCGGATTTCCCGTTTTCTTCGATTTTAATCGATCCGGACTGCCAGATATTTTTCTTGAATCTTTCTAAAGATTGTATGGTGTGTGTTGGATTGTCAATTTATTAATATACACACCCTAGCAATTTTGTTAGAGTTTCCAATCATTTTTATCATAATTGGGGGAAAAATTGTACATAGGTGTGTGGTACATTGGTCATATTTTTGAAATGTTACAATCAGTCAGAAAAATTGATTGCAATTCTTAAATTGAACAGATATTTAAAAAATTGTATGGTGTGTGGCCACCTTTAGCCTGAAGGTCCACCCTTGAACTGAACCTTGCCATTGACATCTGCTCTGCCTCATCCTGCAGCCCCAAAACTAAACCATTGGTGTAAGCAGCTAAAGTGCTTCACTTGGTCTGTGAACAAGAGGAAGAGGCAGAACAAACCTTAAAGCAAACCTGAAGCGAAAAAAAAACAAAACCTTATTATATAATGCAGGGATGCTCAACTCCAGTCCCCGAAGGTCATTTCCATGCCAGTGTTTAGAATGTGTTCTACTTGATGAACCACGCCTTTCCTGATTCAGATCCATCAACTGATTTGAGCTGTGCCGAAAGTTGTGCGAGGACCTCGGCCCTTGGAGGACTGGAGTTCGGCATCCCTGATATAATGAATTGTATGTGTAGTATAGCTAATGAATATAAATTATTAGCAAAGAAGAGATTTTCAGTTACATAGCTTTTTTTTATTTTTTGAATAACATTGCATCATATTTATTATTTATTTATTGTATTTATAAAGCGCCAACATATTACGCAGCACTGGACAATAAATAGGGATACATACAATATTTAGGGGTGACATACAGCAAAATGACAATACAGGAATACAAGAAAGATCAGATCATGCAGCACAGTATGAGTACAAGGTAATGCTTAGTCAGTCACTGGAGGGGAGCATGGAGGTTAAGCAAGTTAGGTTCACTCAAGAGGCCTAGCATGGGTTCACAGTAACAGAGGTGCATGATCAGGTTGGACACAAAAGGAGGAGGACCCTGCCCAAAGGCTTACAATCTAAAGGGAGAGGTGGGGACACGAGAGGTAGGAGACCAGAGTTCAGCTGTGGGTTTAGAGCACTTGTGAGGGGTAGTAGGCCAGAGTGAAAAGGTGAGTTTTGAGGGCTTTCTTGAAGATGCTGAAGGAGGGTGCTGCCCTAATGGGTGGAGGTAGGGAGTTCCATAGTGTTGGAGCAGCTCTTGAGAAGTCCTGGAGGCATGCATGGGACTGGGTGATGCGGGGGGCGGTTAGGCGAAGTTCATTGGAAGAGCAGAGTGAGCGTCTAGGTGTGTACCTCTGAGTAAAATCGGAAATGTAGGTTGGACAGGTTTTGTGGACAGATTTGTAGGTCAGACAGTATCTTGAATCTGATTCTGGACTGGATAGGAAGCCAGTGGAGGGATTCAAGGAGGGGATCCGCCATGGTGGAGCGATGGGAGCAGTGGATAATTCTGGCTGCTGCATTCATGATGGACTGCAGTGGGGCTGTTCGGGTCATAGGGAGACCAGACAGCAGGGCATTGCAGTAGTCAAGGCGGGAAATTATGAGGGCATGGATGAGGAGTTTGGTGGTGGCAGAGGTCAGGAAAGGGCGAATCTTACAGATGTTACGAAGGTGGAAGTTGCAGGACTTTGTGAGGTTTTGGATGTGGGGAGTAAAGGAGAGTGCGGAGTTCAGGGTGACACCCAGACAGCGGGCTTGAGAGGTAGGGCGAATGGTAGTGTGGTTAACAGTGACATGCACATCTGGGAGGTTTGTGGATGTCCGGGGTGGGAAGATCATAAATTCCGTTTTGTCTAGGTTTAGTTTCAGGAACCTAGCGGACATCCAGGAGGAGATGGCTGATAGACAGGAGACGACCTTGTCCATGGTAGTGGTGGATATGTCAGGGGTGTGGAGGTAGATCTGGGTGTCATCTGCATACAGATGATAGTTAAAACCCATGGAGGAGATAACCTTGCCAATGGAGGATGTGTCATACTGCAATGGTTTCAGTTTTAAAACCACACTGTCTTTTACAGAGAATCCGGGGTGGGTTTTAAAAATCCTAATTGCACACAGAGGCTGGGTCTGCATATAATGCCCAGCCTCTGTTGCTATATTGTTCTCCCCCAGATCCCCCCTGCGCTCTGCTTGCCTCCATAAATCAAACCGCCGTGCTAGCGACACGCAGCATTTACATGGCTACTGTCTCTCTCTGCCGCTTCCCCGCCTCCTCTATGTCGGCACTCCCTGCCTGCGTCGCTTCCCTCCAATCAGCGAGGAGGGAGGGAAGAGACGCAGGCGGGGAGCGGCGATATGGAGGAGCGGCAGAGAGTGACAGTGGCCATGCAAACAGCCGGCTATCGACACGTTGCGTGTCGCTAGCACGGCGCTTTGATTTATGGGGGCAAGCAGAGCGCAGGGGGGGTTTGGAGGAGAACAACATAGCAACAGAGGCTGGGCATTATATGCAGACCCAGCCTCTGTGTGCAATTAGGATTTTTAAAACCCACCTCGGGTTCTCTTTAAGCTATAAAAACAAAGCAGAAATAATGACCCTTTCAACTTTCCTGCAGTAAAACCTTATCTCAAGCTGTCTGTTTCTTGGCTGTTTATGTGCTTCAGAAAACAGGACCGTATTCAACCAAGGTGGGTCAAAAAGCTCAGAGAAGCTCTTTTGCATAGATAACTGAAGTTTTTTTTTTAACTCTTTATGTACTGGAAAACAACATGAGACTCTTTTCTTTGCTACGAATGTTCTATTTCTTAGATGTACTACACATACAATTCCTTCTCTCATAAAAGTTTTTTTGCTTCAGATAGGAAAGCCTCTACTTTAACCTTCCTGGCCGCGCAGGAGGTTTTCTCAGGCCCTGCTGGGCCGATTTAAGTAATTTTTTTTTTGCTGAACGCAGCTAGCACTTCGCTAGCTGCGTCAGCACTTCGATCGCCGCCGCCCCGCGCTCGATCGCCGCTATCCGCGTCGCAACACAGCCCCCCCCCCCTAGACCCCTGCGCTGCCTGGCCTATCAGCGCCAGGCAGCGGCAAGGGGTGGATCGGGACTCCCGTAGACGTTCTTTGAACGGGATTTCCTGATCGCCTATCGCCGGAGGCGATCGGCGGGGCTGGGGGGATGCCGCTGAGCAGCGGCTATCATGTAGCGAGCCCTAGGCGGTTTTTAATAGACCGCCAGGAGGGTTAAAGATTTTATCTTCATTTCAACCCACTGTACAGAAAACTATGTTAAAAGATATCCGAGGTGACAGTAAAAAGTGCAGCTTTACTTACCTGGGGCTTCTCCCAGGCCCTACAAGTCAGCTCCAGTGATGCATTTCCACCATCCTTCACAGTGCCGCTGCCCTGTCCGTAACATCAGCGACCCACAGCCAGGTTGCAGTGTTCTGCCCATGCACGTGCCTCATGTGATAGAGCTCCAGTCATGAAAGGCACACAGCACGTATGCACAGAAGACCGCGAATCGGCTGTGGGCCGTCAATGTTATGGACGTGACAGTCACACTGTGAATGACAGTGGAAATGCATTGCTGGAGCTGACTTGTAGGGCCTGGAAGAAGTCCCAGGTAAAAGTAAAGGCGCACTTTTAACTGTCACCTCAGATAACCTTTAAGAACTGAATATAATTCCGACCTACACTGTTAGGCTTTTACTGCTGTCCATGTCTCTACTGAGAAGATATACCTGCTCACATTCCATTCACTTGATGAGTATAGGAAGTCAGGGAAATTTCCTCAATTGTTCACACAGACCTCAAATTCTAATCACCTTTCTTTTGGGCACTACCCCTCTCCCTCCAATAATGCAATTGTCCCACTCTTGCTGTTCTTTGTGACTCTTATTGACAGGAAACTAGGAGAAAAATTCTCAGCCAGAATCTACACAACAAAAATCTGACAAATGTTTTAAGATTTCTGTATAAAACTGAAATAAATGTTTTGAACTGAGTTGCGCTTAAAAGGGAATCCTGCAGGCAACATACCATTCCCTTCCTATATTTTTATATCTAAATTTTCAAAATGTCCTGTTTTGACTTTGGCTCAAAAATGGCAACCTCGGGAAAAAAAAAAAAAAGGTACAAAAAAAATAAACGTGTGGGAAAGCTACTAGTACGCTTGCCAAATGTATATTTATGGAGGGCTGGGAAGGGATAATCTATAAGCATGTGTGTCAAGCTAAAGCCAAGGACTGTTTACCCCATAAACCTCCTGAGCAAGCTGTGTGTACCTGCATATTTCCAGGCACTGCCAGGCTCAGATGCATAGCCTTTAGCGAGAGTAGAGTTAAAGTACAGAGAAACGCTGGGAATCTGGACAATGCTCAAATGCTTACAGAAAGAAGCACATACATTGTACAGGAGCACAAAGCTCTTCTTGCAGGCACAGCGAGACGGCAGTCTTCTCTGGCTCAGAAACTGTGGAAAAGTACTACAAAGCACAGCAAGATCACCAAGCCTGTAGATAATGTTCATTATCACTTCTGCAGCCGACGTTTCCACATGACAAAAACAGTACTATACAACTCACAAAAAGCAAAGAAATGGGGACTTTTTTCAAGCATAGCTATTCACCCAAAACACAGTTTGCAAAAAAAAAGTTCTACTAAAAATAGGCAGACTGTACAAGGTGTTAGGTGGTCTTTTATAAAATACACTGCAAGCTATGCATCTATACTGATACAAGGCCATAGAAGAGATATCGAGTGCATATGCCAGACTAGCTGACGGCAAACACGAGAAAACATGAGCCATTGTTATGAAAACATTCTCACAGTAAATTAAACAATGGTCTTGGGACATATTACCACATTTTCGGGGTATTAGGGGAGGAAACGCCATATTTGGCTTTTCCCATCTGAGCAGGCGCGGACAGAGTCATCCATCACAGCTTCTTATCAGCCAATTGCAGGTGATTGGGTGACTGGTCTGTCTCTGTCGGGTGATGTCACATTTAACTCTTTAGAGGCTAGTATATAAACCTAGGCTGGAGCTACAAAGCTCACTTTCACATTTCTTCTATTTACTCCTACGTCTAGTCACTTCCTAACTTCTAGTAACGTCATTTATCTGTATGCTGTATATAGCCAAGTGCTTTCTTAGCACAACGTAGCATAGATGTTCGTAAGATAAAGCCTTGCAATGGAAACAGAAGCGCCAGCAGAGTGAAAATTGATCATAGGTAAAAACTGATAAAAGTTGGGGGGCAAGGGTGGACTTACCTCCCCAAAACCAAACACAACCACTATGTATGGTTTAAACAAGATTTAACTCGTACCTGTATTATTGCCTGAAGAAGTGGGCTAGAGACCCGCAAAACGCATTGCATTTATTCTGGAGCACAAATTAAATCTTGTTTAAACCATACATAGTGGTTGTGTTTGGTTTTCAGGAGGTAAGTCCACCCTTGCCCCCCAACTTTTCTATTTTTACCTATGATCAATTTTTACTCTGCTGGCGCCTCTGTTTCCATTGCAATTATTGTTTTCCTTCTATAGAGAGCAACCTTTTTGCCTGAGTGGGGACAGGCCTAATATCCCCATAAGTGCTTTAAAGTGGACCCAAACCAAACATTTTTTTAAATTAAAAATATTTAGTTGCACCACTCTGACACATACAAAGATAAATAAACACTCCTTCAAAACTATGATCATTTCAGTGCATGCTTTTCACCCTTCTCTTTTCATAACTAGGGTTATACTGGGGGCAGCCATTAGCAATTCCTCCATTGCCGGACACCATATGCTCCATCAGTTTGCCGGATTTTGTCCGGCAATATGAAAGGAAGGGAGGGGTTCCACCAATAAATGTAAAATATTTTATATTTGTCATCATGCAGCTGAAAAAAGGCTGCTATTTATTATTATAATTTAGAAAATAGATTTTATTTCTGAAATCTTGTATTTTTAATTTGGGTCCACTTTAAGTGATTGCCTGAACCCGGCAACCCATACTTGTGAGTATATTTCTATTTGCTGCTACCTTGGCATTCCTTTATCATCAATAATACACTATTGGGGGCTCTCAATTGTGTTTTTCATTTCTTTTACGCAAGATAAAGCCTGGTCGATTCACAAGGGATGGACCAAGAGCATGAAAAACTTAAAGCGGACCCAAACCAAACATTTTTTTTAATTAAAAATATTTAGTTGCACCACTCTGACACACACAAAGATAAATAAACACTCCTTCAAACCTATGATCATTTCAGTGCATGCTTTTCACCCTTCTCTTTTCATAGCTAGGGTTATACTGGGGGCAGCCATTAGCAATTCCTCCATTTCCAGACACCATCTACTCCACCAGTTTGCCGGAAAAATCCCGGCAATTTGAAAGGAAGGGAGGGGTTCCTCCAATAAATGTAAAATATTTTATAGTTGTCATCATGCAGCTGAAAAAAGGCTTCTATTTATTATTATAATTTAGAAAATATTGTATTTTTAATTTGGGTCCACTTTAACCACTTAACCTTCCCAGCGTTCAATTACCCCAGGATTTCTGTGCAAACAGTGATAACATTTATTTTTAAAACTTTTTTTTTCCTGTAACTTGCCAAAATGTGTCAAGCAATGGTCTAGTATGCAGTGCAGGAGAGTATTGATGTGTATGCATGTTTATACTGTTCACAGCATGTTTTTTTGAACGGACATTTCTGTCCATACCGCTAGGGAGGTTAAGGACCAGGGCTTTCTGCAGTGATCGGTGCTGCGTGGGCTCTCCAGCCCGCAGCACCGATCAGGATTAAGCCTTGGCGATCAGACTTCCCTCCCCTTTTTTCCCCACTAGGGGGATGTCCTGCTGGGGGGGTCTGATCGCCGCCGGCTGTTTGTGATCTGCGGGGGCTCTTCAAAGCCCTCCTCCGCAGCGTTTTCGGCGCTCCCTCCTTCCCCTTACCTCCCTCCATGGGCTGCGCAGGACGGATATCCCTCCTGCGCATTGAAGGATAGGCTTCAGCCTATCATATGCCGGCGATCCCCGGCCAGAGGTCAGCATCACGCGATCAGCAGCTCTCCGGCTGTTCACGGAGACAGCCTCCGTGAACTGGCATGGAAAGGCCGCTCATTCGAGCGGCCATTTCCATGCTATACCACTAACGACCCACCGACGCCTATCGGCGTTAGGCGGTCGTTAAGTGGTTTTTAAGAGGACTTACTATGGATTAATTGCTTCGCTGAGGTAACGAACATATAACAAAGATTGCTGATGAACACACTTGTATATCTGTTTTGCCGAATAAACTCCTTAAAGGATACCCGAAGGGACGTGACATGATGAGACGTGTATGTACAGTGCCCAGCACACAAACAACTACGCTGTGTTCCTTTTTTCTTTCTCTGCCTGAAAGAGTTAAATATCAGGTATGTAGGTGGCTGACTTAGTTCTGACTCAGACAGGGGGCTTGATTCACAAAAGAGTGCTAACTCTTAGCACGGCTGTTTTCGTGGTTTCGTGCACTCGCAAATTTTCGTGCGCAATTAAACGGTTTCGCGCGCAAAGGCGAAAATTCGAGTTTGCGTGAAAGCGTTTAATTGCAAATTGAAAACGCCCGTGCTTACTGTTAGCACTCTTTTGTGAATCAAGCCCAGAAAGTGACTACAGAGTGACCCTCACTGATAAGAAATTCCAACTATAAAAAAAAACAAAACTTTCCTAGCAGAAAATGATTTCTGAGAGCACGAAAGAGGTAAAAAGGGGAATTTCTTATTAGTGAGGGTCAAACTGTAGTCCCTTCCTGTCTGAGTCAGGACTGAGACAGCCACTTTCATAACTGATATTTCATTTGACTCTTTCAGAGAAAGAAAAAAAGGAACACAGCATAGTTATTAGTGTGCTAGGCACTGTACATACACATGTCTATCTCATCATGTCACTTCGGGTATCCTTTAAACTTTGAAGACGTCTAATGCTACGTACACACATGCGACAACGATCGTTCGTTGAGAACGACGAACGAACTTTTAATTGACGAAAGAACGACCTAAGTAAAGTTAGTTTATAAAGGTGTGTAACGATCTGATCGTTAGAACGAACGTTACATCACGTAAAGCAACTATAGCGCTTGCGCATAAAAATGAGAAGTTTCATGGAGAAATAGCGAAATGTGCATGTCAAGCCTAGTACGAACAACCGTTTCCAACGATGTACTACTTTTGCAAACGATCGTCGTTGGAAAAAATCCGCCGAGACAGAACTTTCTTTTGTAGCGATTTGGCTCGTTCGTCGTTTGCCTTAATAGTCGGTGGTTAGTTTTTTGTAACGATCGTCGTTGGTAAAGATCAGGGAACGATCGTTACAAACGACTATAGTCGCATGTGTGTACGCACCTTAACAGTTCTATCTCCTTAAAGCCAATGGGTACCGGTTAAAAAAAGAAAAAGTCAGATACTCACCTAAGGAGAGGGAAGGCTCGGTCCTAATGAGCCTTCCCTCTCCTCTCCCGGTGCCATCGGTGCTGTGCTGGCTCCCCCGTTCGCGTCCGCCGCCGCAGGAACTTCTGAGGTCTTCGGGAGCACTCGGGCTTCCGAAGACGGGCCGCTCCATACTACGTACGCGCGAGCGCGTCATAGAGGGCGCTCGCGCATGCGTAGTATGGAGCGGCCGCGTCATCGGGAGCCCGAGTGCTCCCGAAGGCTTCCGAAAGGTCCCTTCGGCTTGCGGAAGTGGCAGTATTTGACCGAACTGGTCGAATATTGCCACGGGGGATCCTGCGCGGGAACGGGCACCGGGAGAGGAGAGGGAAGGCTCATTAGGACCGAGCCTTCCCTCTCCTTAGGTGAGTATCTGACTTTTTCTTTTTTTAACCGGTTAACATTTACTTTAACAGTTACATCTCCTTTGCTGTTGCTGTGATGAGTGTCAAGTTATCACAAGTTCTGTAATATGGTGCCGAACAAAGGTGTAGTGTTTCCCATAGCAACCAACAAATATTTATTACAAAAGGTAAGATTTAAAGGACAACTGAAATGAGAGGGATATGGAGGCTGCCATATTTATTTCCTTTTAAGTGGATCTGAAATGAACTAATTGCATAATTGTGTTCCTTTTCTATTGTTTATAGGGCATTCCTCAAGCCAAATACTTTTTTGATTTAATACTCTAATTCCCTATTAACTTAACAAGTCACGCATTTCAGAGAGCTTTGGCATTTTCAGAAAGTAGCAAGGGCTCATGGGAGCTCAGTCTGGGCAGGAGGAGGGGGAGGTATTACTAGCCAGAGTTTTCAGAGGCAGAGGGAAGAAGGGAGGAGGAGGAGGGGGGATTCTTTTTTTTTTCACAGGCTGAGTGCTGAAGATGCATATAAGCTTGCTGTTTGTAATGTTTACAAACAACATGGCTGCTGTCATTGTATCACAGGAAGAAATAATCATATTATATTGAAGCTGTTTGCAGCTAGATTTGCTGTGTAAACTATCTAAACTTTAAATAAGATATATAGACAAGTTACTTGTTATAGTTAGTTTTTCATCACGGATCCACTTTAAGCAATACCAGTTGCCTGGCATACTGCTGATCCTCTGCCTCTAATACTTTTAGCCATAGAGGCTGAACAAGCATGCAGCAGATCAGTAGTTTCTCACATTTTCAGTTCTGATTAGATTAGCTGCATGCTTGTTTATGGTGTTATTCAGACACTACTGCAGCCAAATCGATCTTAAGTGCTGCCAGTTGTTTAACAAGAAATAAATGTCAGCCTCCATAGTCTTTTAAGTTCAGTTGTCCTTAATCTCCCTGGCGGTAAGCCCGAGCTAAGCCGCCGCAGAGAATTTCTCAGGCCCTGGTGGGCCGATTTGCATATTTTTTTGGGGTTACACGCAGCTAGCACAGATTCGCCGCTACCCGCCGCACTGTCCACCCCCAGACCCCTTGCGCAGCCTGGCCAATCACCGCCAGGCAGCTCTAAGGGGTGGATCGGGACTCCCTCCGACGCCATGACGTCATCCCGATCGTCGCCATGGCGATGGGGGAAGCCAAACAGGAAATACCGTTCTGAACGGAATTTCCTGTTTGCTCTGATCGCCGGAGGCAATTGGAAGGGGAGGGGGGATGCCACTGTACAGCGGCTATCATGTAGCTAGCGCTAGGCTAGCTACATGATTAAAAAAAAAATCATTTAAAAAAAAAAGTGCTGCGCCACCCCCCTGGCGATTTTATTGCAACGCCAGGGGGGTTAAAGCACCGAGAGGATGTCATAGAACTTTTTTTATTTATTACATGTTCTGATCTAGACAAACTTTAAACAAAGAAAAAAAACACAATCCCATTTTCATGGGTGACAACTGCAATAGTCTGTAAGAATGCTAGTGGTAATTGCAATTCTTACACTGATGCATGCAATAAACTGCATTAAGCAGAATTACATGCGTAAAGTTCTGCGTGCAGTGAGTAGAGCGTAATGCTCTGCATCCAATGTAATGTATTACATTCTGCACGCAAGACTTTACACATTTCATTCTACTTAATGCATTTTAGTGCATACACCTCTATGTACCAAGATCAAATAGATCATCATTATGCACTTTATAGCCCTGACCTTCCATGGTGCTTTGCTGAGCACACAAATATCTCTTGGCATAGCTCACATCTACCCTTTCACAGCCATTGTCTCCTGTCCCTACTAAATTATATGACCAAACGTTGAGGGAACCAGAAGATCCTGCAAACTCCATTCAGATGAAGCCCCAGTAAAGATCTGAACCTTGGACTTTAGAATTGCAAGACAACAGAACTAACCACAGTGTAGGTTTGTTATACATACACAGGTGTCAATTATGTGTTTTGAGAGTAGTAACACCTTGACACTGCAGCGTCCTCTTAAAAAGTTACTGTAATTTTATTTTCGGACCTTCCATATAAACATGAAAAACTTGTGCTAAATAGATCCGTTCACTGTCAGTTTTGCATCGAGTGAAAAACAGAGAAAAAAATGTCCATTCTGAGCTTAAGTGGAAACGCAGCCTAAAACCCATCTCCAGGGAACGCGAGTGATTCTTCGCATTCCCATCCACAGGTTCAATTGTTTGGTGGAAAGAGCCTTCTATGCCTTAAAATGTACCCGAGGTGGTTTTTGTAATACAAATGGGAAGCAGAGGCATGTTCTTTACATACAAATGACATACCTCTGTGTCCTCTATGCACCGCTCTCCTTCACCCCCCTTCTCTATGTTGCCAACAACGGGATTGTCACTAGATAACTAGGGGAAGGGGCGGCCCTATCAGGAGATGCAATCCCGCAAAACACCTCTTCCCCTTCCCTCCGCGCCTCTCCCCCGTGGCTCTCCCATGCCTCTCTGAGGAGAAGCAGCAGAGAGGCGAGCTGCAGCTTTGTGACCCCTGGGTCACTAAAAACGAAACTGACCGAGTGCTGGCCACAGGGGTGGTGGTAAGAGGCTCTACCTGATCAGGTAGTATGTTTTTTTTTTACCTTTATTCTTGGGCTCAGGATTGCTTTAAAAATCCTATCCTGAAGCATTAACATAATTTCAAGCTTCTACGGGAGAGACTGTATTGTAACAGCTGGGTGGTCAACTCCATGTCAAGTACAGAATTATATGGAAATCTTCCAATGTTCCTGCCATTCACAAACTCCTCTAGGTGACTTGCTTGTGATCTTATAGTCATATGATACAGGACATAAGACACTAATCTTTGACTGTATGAAAGAAGTACTATAACTCAATAATTTGGTAACCCCATTACTCTTATTAAAGTTCACTTGCATAAAAAAAGCCCCAGAACATATAGTACTATGAAAAGTAACTTTACCGTGATCTTGAATGCTTCCTACTGTTTCCAGGCTTATATCCGACCCGATAAGAACATGAAAATTGTCTATCATCCTCTCGTCTTCTTTCTGAAGACTGAGACACTTTTTTCGGTGACCTTGATCTAGATCTAAAATGAGACAAGTGACATGCAAGTATTAGAGCAAGCGGAAAGCTTTGGCTGTACAAGCACACACAGGTTTCAGAAGCAACAATTTTTTAGCATGTCAAAACTTGACCATTTGAAGACCGCAATCTTGCTACAGTGTGTAGTCATGTCTTTAGGCAGACCATTATAGCTCCTTACAGTGCAAACATTGTTCCTTGTAAATCCATATTTTAAATACACAAAAGATAACTTAAGTTTGGAGGAGACTGAAAGTCTAAAACTTTTAATAACTATGTTAAAACCATAGGTTGTTACAAAACATTGCTTGTGATAATGACACCGCAGTGGACTGAGGTAATAGTAGCAACAGACCTCCCCTAATGTCACTGGGGTATAACCTCACTTCACATGGCAAGACAAATACAGTTACACCAATCAACAGAAAAACCCCTACATGTTTCACCCCCTTAAAATTGGGGGCTTTGTCAGGGGTACATTAAGTGCTTGTGCTGAAGTGCTCTGGGCTAAAGTGCAAAAGTCTATCTATACATACAAAATTCCATCAGATCACAAAAAAAAAAATGGCAGCATTTCAGCTTTTATAGCAAACATGATTTTTGGTTACTATAAGAGCCGAAAGGTTTCCATTTTGTTGTGTGGATAGGATTTAATGTTGTATGTGTAGATAAGGATGACCTGTCTTCGGCATTCTCCAATTAACAGCTTGGTCTTCAAAATGGTACATTGATGAATACCCCTTTAAAGTCCCACTTAGCCATATTTAATCACAGAAATATACATCGGGATGTGGGGATAACCTATAAACTACTTATTTTCTATATAAATATAAAATCTTGTTCCCCTGTAATAGAACATTTACATTAAAAAAGCGGGTCCTTTATTGCCATTTTTGGTTTGGGTTTCGACAATTCCGTGATTGATACAGATAAAAGAAAAAAAGAAGGGGGTGGGAATATAGAAGAATGCATCAATAAGGGATAGTGAAGGATTATACAACAGTTCACACAAGCCATGTATTTGGCATACCTTGATCGCCTAACTGTTCTGTAAGCTGTGGGGAGAGAATGCTTGACCTTTGAATGGGAACGGGACTTGGATTCATAATGTATTTTTGGAGAACGTGATCTGGATCTTTTCTTCCTTTTTTTCTTCTTTTTCTCCCTTTCTTCCCTTGAGTATTCTTGACTATGAGAACGTTCCGTGACAGGATATTCTGTAGTTGGCACAATTACATCTTCTGGTAAGAGATCAAAGTCCATGTTGTCCTCAACCTAGAAAACCAAAAATAAGTCTCTGAATTAGTTACAGAAAGTTTCTCAGGAGTAAGAAATATCAACCAACTCACGCTGATAAGTTAGGGCTGCAATCCAAACACATACACACCGACAACTATCAGCAGGCAGTGATACTCCTAATTATCTTAGTATAGTCGTGTGCAAAGTTAAATACATCTAAACACATCTAATACATTTAAATAAATCTTGACAATGAAATACATCTTGATTAAAGAAAACCTGTAATGAAAAAAACCTCCCCTGGGGGGTACTCACCTTGAGTCAGGGAACCCCCTAGATCCTATTGAGGCTTCCCCCGTCATCCTAGGTCCCACGGCGGCGGCAATAAAGATCCCCGAACAGTGAGGATGTAAATATTTACCTTTCCGGCTCCAGCGCAGAATAGCCGATCGCTGTCAGCCCGCTCAAATGCGCAGGCGCAAGTCTCCCGCTCCTGCGCAGTAGAGCGGACCCAACGGAGATCGGCTATTTTCGCCTATCTCTGTGCGGAGAGCCGCAACAGCGCCCCCGCTGGAGCCAGGAAAGGTAAATAAATCAGAGCTTATCAGCGCTTGTCGAGGGAGGATTCCGGGACGCTTCGGGGAGCTAACGCTGGACTGCCTGCATCTACAGGGGAGGGGAAAGCCTTATTGGGACCCTGAGGCTTCCCCCTACCAAGATGAGTACCCCCCCCCCCCCCCCCCCCCCCGGGGAACTTTTTTTTGTTACAGGTTCTCTTTAAGGATACATCTAATGTAAACCTTTTTTAAATTATAAGGAGTGCAATAAAAATTGTAAAAAAGAAATTAGGCTGGCAAAGATCGAAGCTGAAAATCAAATCGCTAGGGATATCAAATCTAACCCAAAAAAGTTTTACAAGTACATCAACTCTAAAAAAAGAAAGGTTGACTGTATAGGAATCCTAAAGGATGAGGGTGGGAACTCGATGGTGGACGACCAAGGTAAGGCAGAGTTATTAAATGCTTTCTTTGCTTCAGTCTTCACAAAGGAAACAGCACTGTTGCAAATTACAGAGGCAGAAGAGTCTCAATCTTCTAACTGTAATATTAAATACTTAACGCAGGAAGAAGTAAAGGCAAGACTAAATAAATTAAAAATAGACAAGGCACCTGGCCCGGATGGCATGCATCCTCGGGTCCTAAGAGAATTAAGTTCAGTTATAGCTAAGCCCCTTTATCTTATCTTTTGTGACTCTCTTGCAACTAGCAGAGTCCCAATGGATTGGCGTACAGCCCACGTTTTCCCATTATTTAAGAAGGGCAAAAAATATGATCCAGGAAATTATAGACCTGTAAGCTTAACATCAGTTGTATGCAAACTATTTGAGGGGTTACTAAGAGATACTATACATGACTTCATAGTAGAAAATAATCTTATTTCTCAGCATCAACATGGGTTTACTAAAGACAGGTCCTGTTTGACTAACATGCTCAGCTTTTATGAGGTAGTAAACGCTAATATGGATATTGGGAATGCTGTAGATGTGATATACTTGGACTTTGCAAAGGCCTTCGACACTGTTCCCCACAGAAGTCTGGTGCAAAAGTTGAGGATGCAAGGACTGGGGAAGAGTTTGTGTGCATGGATAGGGAACTGGCTAATGGACAGAAAACAAAGAGTTGTGGTCAATGGATCGTACTCAAAATGGGAGACTGTTAGCAGTGGGGTCCCACAGGGGTCTGTACTGGGTCCAGTGCTCTTCAATTTATTTATTAATGACCTAGTAGATGCAGTAGTGAGCAATGTTGCTATTTTTGCAGATGATACAAAATTGTGCAGAATCATCAACTCTCAGGAAGATAGTGTCATATTGCAAAAGGATCTGGATAGGATGGCTATATGGGCACATACATGGCAGATGAAATTCAATGTTGACAAATGTAAAGTCATGCATTTTGGTCGTACCAATGGTCTAGCACCATACAAAATAAATGGGATACAGTTGGGAACATCAAACTTGGAGAAGGACTTAGGAGTACTCATCGACAACAAGTTAAATAATCGTACTCAATGCCAAGCCGCTGCAGCTAAAGCGAACAAAATTTTGGGATGCATTAAAAGGGAAATAAAAACTCGAGATGCTAGCATAATATTGCCCCTGTTTAACTCTCTAGTAAGGCCACATCTGGAATATGGAATTCAGTTCTGGGCACCACATTACAAAAAAGATATTGCAGTTTTAGAGCAGGTGCAGAGACGAGCTACAAAATTGATACGTGGGATGGAAGGTCTCGCTTACCAAGAAAGGTTAGATAAACTGGGTTTATTTAGTCTAGAGAAAAGACGCCTTAGAGGAGATCTAATTAACATGTATAAATACATTAGAGGGCAATATAATAGCTTGGCGGATGAGCTTTTTGTCCCTAGGCCTTCTCAAAGGACTAGAGGACATGAGCTGCGCATGGAGGAAAAACGTTTTAGCCATTTATTTAGGAAAGGGTTCTTTACAGTAAGAGTGGTTAAGATGTGGAATGCATTGCCACAGGAAGTCGTTATGGCAAACTCTATACCTGCATTTAAAGGGGGCTTAGATGCTTTCCTTGCGTTGAAAGACATCCATGGCTACAATTACTAGGTTATGCCTAATGATGTTGATCCAGGGATTTTATCTGATTGCCATCTGGAGTCGGGAAGGAATTTTTCCCATTTGGGGCTAATTGGACCATGCCTGGTGGGGTTTTTTTCGCCTTCCTCTGGATCAACAGGGGTATGTGGGGGACGGGCTGGAGTTGTACTTTGTACTGGTTGAACTCGATGGACGTATGTCTTTTTTCAGCCAAAATAACTATGTAAAAACATGTGGACATAATATTTACCTTCATTTTAGTAGTATCTAAAGAAAAAGGTGATGTAACTAGGAAAAAATATGAAAACCTGACTTTGTAATCATGCAATCATCTTATCTATTGTGAACATCACTTTTGTTGGTTTGTTTTGCATTGTTCCTTAAAATTTTGTCTTACGACTTTCATGCATGTGATTCCTAGCACAGTCATTTTATCTGTTCACACTTGAATTCTGGCTTTTGAAACAAACAAATCCATTGTTAACCATTATTGCCCAATAATGCTACTTGTTATAAAGAAAAAATATCCTCCCATGAGAGTGAGTGTGCTTCATTTTTTGCTTTCAGTGACCAAGCCGGTAGCTTTTGAAAAAGCTTACACTTATCCAAGATCTTTCATGCAATCACAGAACTACTGAAATACATCTGTCTGGTGATCCATTCAAAGTAAAAATGTAAAAAAAAGGATGAACCTCAGGTCAAAAATCAGATACTTACCTAAGAAAAGGGAATCCTCTGGATCCTGTAGAGACTTCCCATATCGTCCTCGCTGCTGTTTGCTGGGCCCCTCTGGAAGACCCGGGCCACACTCCTCTTCATGCACAAGCATGCTGCAAATGCGAAAGCATTGGCATGCCAACCCAGTATCACACACTTCAATTAAGTGCAAGCGGAACAAAGGTCTGAGGTTTCATTAAGGTTCTACAAAGTTCCTCTGTAATGGTGTTCTAAATCATTTGCACCTGATCTGCAGCACCCTGATCTAATTTTAGGTATTTCAAGCATAGATAAAGGTAGAGGGTTCTGACCATTTCAACTTAAACTACCCCTGACCTGTCCCCCTTCCCCCCAATACTTATTGTTTTATTATTGGTTCTGTGGCTAGCACACAGCATCATCCTCTGCCCCCCCCCCCCAGCACTCTCTGTGGCCCCCGTTCTGCAGTCAAATATGGGCGGGGAAGGAGTGGCAGCTCGTTTTCCCTGTCCGTCCTTAGTCCTTCCCGCTCCACTTGCCTCTATAGCTCCATATATGATTCACTGCACACAGCGCGCAGGGGAGCTGTGCTGTATGCAAGGCTGAGGAGTCGGTATAAAAATCATCCAACTCCGTTTATGAAATCACCGACTCCCGGTACCCAAAATGGCTCAGACTCCTTAGTCTAATACTTACCAAGACTGTGCATTTGGTACAAAAATCATCCGACGCAGACTCCTGAGTTTATGAAACCACTGACTCCAACTCAGACTCCAGATAGTGTTCTCTCCAGGATCTTTTAGCTGGGTGCTCCACCCGTCTAGTTTTGGTGGGCACCCGGCTGCCATCGGCTCACCTCCTATTCTGTTAGAGTTGCGCACAGGAGCACCGGCCCTGCATTCTCTCATCTCGCCCCACCTGACTACTTTTTCATGCCAGCCAGCTACTATTTCATGCCACCCAGCTGGAAATAATTTTTGGGGAGAACAACTGAGGTACCCAAAATGGCTCCGACTCCACAGCCCTGGCTGTATGTGGGCTTTTGATAATTGAGGTTGATATTTCCACAAGGCCACACACAGCGCAGCTCCACTGCGCACAGCTACAGTGAACCAAATGTGGAACTATAGTGGCAAGTGGAGGGGGCAGGACTAAGGATGGCCAGATGGGAGGAAGAACTGCCACTTCCCCCCCCACTCATATTCAACATCCTGCTCAGTTGAAGACTACAAATGAGGAGAACGGGAGCGCTGGAGGTGGGCACCAATAATGAAACACCAATAGAAGTTTATGGGGGGGGTGCCCGGGTCAGAGTACATTACATTTATGCTTACCTAATAAAATAAAGGAAATGGTGTATATTCATTATATTATATCACATAGTTATGAATACTGTTGAAATGGTGAACAAATAATATGACAAAACTGGCAACATTTCCCATGGGGTGTAGTCACTAACACTTGACTGTGTAACATAAAATCAATTTAAACATTCAGGTCACATAATCCTTTGTTACGGTTTCTTTAAGACATTGCTCTGGGCACTCACACAATGTACAGCACAATGAACAAAACTTAAACACAACCTTTTAGTACAAAACTCTATATGACATATCTATCTACACTATAGGAATCATTTTGCAATTCCTTTAAGTACTATCTTTTAACTTTCACCTCAGTACACAACTTTCACTGAAAATTGCTTCACATGCTCCTCAAGGGTTTTTACAATTCAGTATAATCAAAAATATATCTCTATCCAAATTCTCAGTTCATTATGAACTTCCAAATCTGAATAAAGCTTTTATCACAGTTTTAAGCCTGGAATCTGTACTCTACAAGGAGCACAGAAAGCCTAGAAACCTCCAGTTTTGCAGAATGACTAATTAGCTGCAAATATTGAATGCTACTACCTTATCAACACCTGGAATAATATAGTGGCTGTTAAGGCGCGTACACATGCCATACTATTTCAAACGACTGGCCCGTAAGTCTCTTACGCGGGGCGGTCGTTCTGCTGACAGTTGCACATGAGTACAAGCTGTCAGCAGACTGATAAGACTGTTTTTGACTGATCCGCCTTTAGAAAACTAGCAAACTCCCATATGAGGCTTCTTTTAAACTGCAAGTCGCAATAAGATTCTGATGTGCAATTCAGATTTTGACTGGATGCTACCAACACATTAAAAAATACAATCCTGCATGCTGCTTTTTCTTCAATTGCAAAAAAACGAAAAAAAAAAAACCCACAAAACAAAAACAGAATTGAATGTAAAATCACATCATTGGAATAGCATGTAGTGTAAAACAGTTCTCACAGTTTCTGTTTGGAGCCCTGTAAAATGACAGTTTTGCATGCACATGTTCTATGAGCAAACAAGCTTTACCATTAAGTACTGCAATAGGTAGAGCTAAGCTGAAGGGATAGCTTTTTTAAAGGGAACCAGAGGCCCCATACCTGGGGCTTCCTCCAGCCCCATACGCACGGATCGCTCCCATGCCTCCGTTCTTTGCTGCCTGGATCCGCCGGTACCGGGTCCCGTCATGGCCGCCAGTCGGCCGGCAGACGCGGCCAACTGTCCGCATCACACGGCGCTCCCTCTATACAAGTACGCATGAGGCTGCCTACTGCGCAGCCTCATGCGTACGGGTATGGAGGAAGCCACTGCGATGCGGACAATTGGCCGCATCCGCCGGAAGTGACGGGACCCGGTACCGCCGATCCAGGAAGCGGAGGATGGCGGCGTGGGAGCGATCCAGCCCCATAAGCCTGGAAGAAGCCCCAGGTATGTATAAAAGCTTTTTCCTTTTTTTTTTTTTGCACGCGTTCCTCTCTGGTTCCCTTTAACAGCTGGAGTGGAGTTTCACTATAAATGTGCACATATTTCTCCACACCTGGGAATGATATCCCATTGGGGATTCTGGTCCAGTCTCAGCTTCTGCAGGTAAGGAAAAGGTCTGGAGTGGCAGTGTTGGGCTGGTTTGGTAGCTTTGTGATTGAAAACTGTTGTGACATGTTTATAGTGGCTTGTGACCCCAAATTGGAAGAGCTTTATATCTCTATCTATGAGAGAGAAAGGACATTGTACCCCATCTGTCTCATTCTTAAGTTTGCACAAGGCAGGAAGAAAATGTTTTGCTATCTTCACATCTCCATTTTTTGGGGGGTTTATGGCAAACCCTCATAAATGACTGGAATGGAGGCTATTCATACTCTTTCTCATTAAAGGGAACCTAAACTGAGAGGGATATGGATTTTTCCTTTTAACCTCCTTAGCGGTAACCCTGAGTCAGGCTCGGGATGTAAATCCACAGCTCAGAGAAGTAATCCCGAGATGGATCCATCTTAGGTGTGAAATGTGTAGGGCTGCCGCAGATCTATCAAGCGGTATGATTTTTAAGGTCTGAAAGCTTGTGAAAAAATTGCACCACTTTTGGAAAAAAAAAAATCTAGAAATAATCATACCGCCAGGGAGGTTAAACAATACCAGTTGCCTGGCAGCCCTGCTGATCTCTTTAGCTACAGTAGAGGATGAGTCAGACACCTGAAACAAGCATGCAGTTTAATCCAGTCTCACATCAGTCAGAGCACCTGATCTGCATGCTTGTTCAGGGGCTGTGGCTAAAAGTATTAGAGACACACGATCAGCAGAGAGGTAACTGGTATTACCACTTCCGGATACCGGGTGGTTTGGCTGATCTGTGCTGCGGGGGCTCTTCAGCCCGCAGCACAGATCAGAAATCGTGCAGGGCGATCAGACTTCCCCCCTTTTTTTCCCCACTAGGGGGATGTCCTGCTGGGGGGGGTCTGATCGGCGCCGCGCTGCTGTGCCTAGCGGGGGGGGGGGCTCCTCAAAGCCCCCCTCCGCAGCGCTAGTCCTCCCTCTGCCGCCTTCCCTCCCTCTCCCGTCCCCTGTGTGCGGCGCAGGACGGAAAGCCGTCCTGCGCCGGATAGGATAGGCTTTAGCCTATCAGATGCCGGCGATCCCCGGCCAATCAGAGGCCGGGGATCGCCGATCTCCGTCACGGCGCTGCTGCGCAGCAGCGCCGTATGTATGTAAACAGCGGGGAAGATCTTCCCCGCCTGTTTACATTTACCCTGCGAGCCACGATCGGAGGCTCGCAGGGTGTTCACGGAGACACCCTCCGTGAACTGACATGGAACGGCCGCTCATTCGAGCGGCCGTTTCCATGGAAACCGCTTCAGGATTCAGGGGCGTACATATGCGTACGCAGAATCCTGAAGTGGTTAAAAGGAAAAATAAATATCCAGTTTAGGTTCCCTTTAAGAGTTGCAACTTTCCCAATGAATCAAAGAGTTCACAAGAGAAATCAAGGAACATGAGCGTAATCAGATATGTCCCACTGACATAGCTGCTGCTTAGAATTCAGTTTTAGAAAATCAGCCATTAAATTAAAAATAAGAATATGAGACACCAGGAAAGTTCTATTTAGCTTTAATACTACATGTACTATTAATTGCTTTATACTGTAGTTTATTTTCTCGGCTTGGTTTTATAGTCTTTAGTACAATACAAACCATAGATCCACTGTCAAACAACTGAGCTTTGAGATTTTCTGTTGCATATTTGACTGATTTTTCTTTCAGACATGACTAAAGCAAATGATGTCTCCATGGCCACAATACACATCAACCCCTGGCAAACATCAATTCTGATAGTCATTAGTACAGCAAGGTATCCAGGCTGATTGCTTAATGACTGAGCTGACATTAAATGATCTGGCATACCAAAATATATGACTGTCAAATTAGGGAAAAAAAGCCAAACTTACAATTAAAAATGCTTATCTAAAATGATAATAAAAAATGACTACCGGTAATTGCAAAATGTTTTCCATTACAGGTGGTTGTGATCAAACAAAAAAAAACAAACAAAAAAAAAAAAACTATGAGTAAAAGCATGCAAGCAGGAAGTACATATAATATTCGAGAAAGAAAAATAGAGACTACTAAATGACTATGGATCACTTAAAACACAGATTTGCATATAATGCTTCTACAGTCGATACAAGATATAGGTCTATTTAGTTTAAAGTGTTGAAATAATGCAGTATTATACTGAGGTAGCTGTGTATCTATCTGCCTTAACTACACTACTTCAGAGTCCGAAAAAATTGTTCAAATTGAGTTTTAAGTTCATTTTCCTGTTAGAATTGGCTTTCTTGTTGCCTCATCCATCAGTTCTTTTCAGGCTCGCACACAAAATCAATAGAAGGCAGAATATGTTTTAGAGGCCTGTCGCAGACGTTCCTAATTGCTTTGTGTATCAGTGATTCTGATGAGGCAGGTGAGGACAAAAAAGCTCTTTAAAAAAGTGTACTCACTTGCCAAAACCAAGCTAATCCTTGTAAAACTGCTCCAGTGTACTATAAATGGCAACAAGAACAAATGCAGTCCTGCCACAGAAAGAAAAGCAAATCAATTTCCACAGCAACGTGATTTTACTTTGTCTAGTATGACTACTAGCATATTTAAGTATGAGAACCTTCTGGGATAAACCTGATGTGAAACATTCCACCATTCTTTGAAAACAAATCGTTGCCAACACAAGCTGCTAATTAATACTTAGCAACTCAGTGCACGTAAGATGGAACAAACACAAGCACAAAAGTTTATGGACATTTTCGAAGATATAAAATATGAATTAAGAGATTTCCACCACAAAGTCAACTGCAGAACTAGGTTCAGTTCCATAATGTGAATACTTGGGTGTAAGTTGGGAGTGGATAATGATAATTTCCGTAAAGCAAACCTGAAGCAAAAAAAACCCTTATAATATAATAAATTGTATGTGTAGTATGGATAATGAATAAAACATTAGTAGCAAAGAAGAGTCATTTTTATTTGAGTTATATAGCTTTTTAAGCTATAAAACAAAGCAGAAATAATGACCCTTTAAACTGTCCTGCAGTTAAACCTTATCTCAAGCTGTCTGTTTCTTGGCTAAGTGCTTCAGAAAACAGGACTGTAATTGACCAAGTGGGCTGAAGAACTCAGAGAAGATCTTTTGCATAGATAACTGAAGGTTTTTTTTTTTTTTTAACACTTCCTGTACTGAAAAACACCACGAGACTCTGTTCTTTGTTACCAATGCGCTATTCCTTAGCTGTACTACTTATACAATGAATTATCTCAAATTTATTTTCGCTTTGGGTTTGCTTTAACTTTTAATAATGTACAAAAGGAAAGTCCCGCTGCACCAATGGTTATGGTGAAAGTACAAAATCTTTATTCCTTAATCTAACATCACTGCAAACAGATAAAAGCTCACGTGTATCAGATCAAAGATTGCTCCTTAGTCATAGCTTACAAATGCATGTATTGAGTGTCCCTGAGACTTAAAGAGACATACATATGTATTAAAATAGTGGTGTAAATCACCAAATTGCATAACATATTTCAATAATATCTAAAAACAACTCTGTTAAAAACATATATAAACATGCACCAGATGAAAAATATGTATAAATTACATCCAATTATTAATAAGACTGATCGTAAATGCCACAATATGCTGGAAAGTGAGATATATATATATATTATATTTCTCTCTTCGTATGATTATATATATATATATATATATATATATATAGAGATATATATATATATAGAGATATATAGAGATATATATATATATAGAGATATATATATATATATATATATATAGAGATATATATAGAGATATATATAGAGATATATATAGAGATATATATAGAGATATATATATATATATATAGAGATATATATATATATATAGAGATATATATATAGAGATATATATATATATATATATATATATATATATATATATATATATATATATATAGAGAGAGATATATATAGAGATATATATATATATATATAGAGATATATATATATATATATATATATAGAGATATATATATATATATATATATATATAGAGATATATATATATATATATATATAGAGATATATATATATATATATATATAGAGATATATATATATATATATATATAGAGATATATATATATATATATATATATAGAGATATATATATATATATATAGAGATATATATATATATAGAGATATATATATATATATATATATATAGAGATATATATATATATATATATATATAGAGATATATATATATATATAGAGATATATATATATAGAGATATATATATATAGAGATATATATATATAGAGATATATATATATAGAGATATATATATATATAGAGATATATATATATAGAGATATATATATATATATATAGAGATATATATATATATATAGAGATATATATATAGAGATATATATATATATATATATATATATATATATATATATATATATATATATATATAGAGAGAGATATATATAGAGATATATATATATATATATAGAGATATATATATATATATATATAGAGATATATATATATATATATATATATATAGAGAGATATATATATATATATATATATATAGAGATATATATATATATATATATATATAGAGAGATATATATATATATATATATATATAGAGAGATATATATATATATATATATATATAGAGATATATATATATATATATATATATAGAGATATATATATATATATATATATATAGAGATATATATATATATATATATATAGAGATATATATATATATATATATATATAGAGATATATATATATATATATAGAGATATATATATATATAGAGATATATATATATATATATATATATATAGAGATATATATATATATATATATATATATAGAGATATATATATATATATAGAGATATATATATATAGAGATATATATATATAGAGATATATATATATAGAGATATATATATATATATAGAGATATATATATATATATATATATATATATATATATATATATATATATATATATATATATATATATATATATATATATATATATATATATATATATATATATATATATATATATAGTGGAGGAAAAACAGTGGAGGAAATAATTATTTGACCCCTCACTGATTTTGTAAGTTTGTCCAATGACAAAGAAATGAAAAGTCTCAGAACAGTATCATTTCAATGGTAGGTTTATTTTAACAGTGGCAGATAGCACATCAAAAGGAAAATCGAAAAAAATAACCTTAAATAAAAGATAGCAACTGATTTGCATTTCATTGAGTGAAATAAGTTTTTGAACCCCTACCAACCATTAAGAGTTCTGGCTCCCACAGAGTGGTTAGACACTTCTACTCAATTAGTCACCCTCATTAAGGACACCTGTCTTAACTAGTCACCTGTATAAAAGACACCTGTCCACAGAATCAATCAATCAAGCAGACTCCAAACTCTCCAACATGGGAAAGACCAAAGAGCTGTCCAAGGATGTCAGAGACAAAATTGTAGACCTGCACAAGGCTGGAATGGGCTACAAAACCATTAGCAAGAAGCTGGGAGAGAAGGTGACAACTGTTGGTGCGATTGTTTGAAAATGGAAGGAGCACAAAATGACCATCAATCGACCTCGCTCTGGGGCTCCACGCAAGATCTCACCTCGTGGGGTGTCAAGGGTTCTGAGAAAGGTGAAAAAGCATCCTAGAACTACACGGGAGGAGTTAGTGAATGACCTCAAATTAGCAGGGACCACAGTCACCAAGAAAACCATTGGAAACACATTACACCGCAATGGATTAAAATCCTGCAGGGCTCACAAGGTCCCCCTGCTCAAGAAGGCACATGTGCAGGCCCGTCTGAAGTTTGCCAATGAACACCTGAATGATTCTGTGAGTGACTGGGAGAAGGTGCTGTGGTCTGATGAGACCAAAATAGAGCTCTTTGGCATTAACTCAACTCGCTGTGTTTGGAGGAAGAAAAATGCTGCCTATGACCCCCAAAACACCGTCCCCACCGTCAAGCATGGGGGTGGAAACATTTTGCTTTGGGGGTGTTTTTCTGCTGAGGGCACAGGACAACTTAATCGCATTAACAGGAAAATGGACGGAGCCATGTATCGTGAAATCCTGAACGACAACCTCCTTCCCTCTGCCAGGAAACTGAAAATGGGTCGTGGATGGGTGTTCCAGCACGACAATGACCCAAAACATACAGCAAAGGCAACAAAGGAGTGGCTCAAAAAGAAGCACATTAAGGTCATGGAGTGGCCTAGTCAGTCTCCGGACCTTAACCACCTGAGCGGTCTGGACGAGCTCAGCTCGTCCAACACCGCCGGAGGCTGCCGCTCAGGCCCTGCTGGGCCGATTTTAATGAAATAAAAAGCAGCACACGCAGCCGGCACTTTGCCAGCCGCGTGTGCTACCTGATTGCCGCCGCAGCGCGGCGATCCGCCGCGTGCAGCGGCGAAAGAGGGTCCCCCCAGCCGCCCGAGCCCAGCGTAGCCGGAACAAACAGTTCCGGCCAGCGCTAAGGGCTGGATCGGAGGCGGCGGACGTCAGGACGTCGGCTGACGTCCATGACGTCACTCCGCTCGTCGCCATGGCGACGAGGTAAGCGAAACACGGAAGGCCGCTCATTGCGGCCTTCCGTGTTACTTCTGGCCGCCGGAGGCGATCAGAAGAACGCATCCGGAGCGCCCTCTAGTGGGCTTTCATGCAGCCAACTTTCAGTTGGCTGCATGGAATTATTTTTATTTTAAAAAAACCCTCCCGCAGCCGCCCTGGCGATCTTATCAGAACGCCAGGGTGGTTAATCCAATAGAAAACCTATGGAGGGAGCTCAAGCTCAGAGTTGCACAGAGACAGCCTCGAAACCTTAGGGATTTAGAGATGATCTGCAAAGAGGAGTGGACCAACATTCCTCCTAAAATGTGTGCAAACTTGGTCATCAATTACAAGAAACGTTTGACCTCTGTGCTTGCAAACAAGGGTTTTTCCACTAAGTATTAAGTCTTTTATTGTTAGAGGGTTCAAAAACTTATTTCACTCAATGAAATGCAAATCAGTTGCTATCATTTATTTAAGGTTATTTTTTCGATTTTCCTTTTGATGTGCTATCTGCCACTGTTAAAATAAACCTACCATTGAAATGATACTGTTCTGAGACTTTTCATTTCTTTGTCATTGGACAAACTTACAAAATCAGTGAGGGGTCAAATAATTATTTCCTCCACTGTATATATATATACGTTACGGCCAGAACCCGAAGTGCGGCCACTTCTAGTTCTGGCCGGCCACTTCGGGTTCTGGCCGGCCAATGCGCGAAGTGGCCGCAGCGCAGCGGCCAATGTTACAAATGGAATGTTTCCTTTTAATATGAATGTAGTTTTCCTGGCCGTCTCTGGCCAAATGTAGCAAAAAAAACAGTTCGTTCATTGAATGAAATGAAGCCGCCCGGCTTCTGCTCCGCCTCCTCTCCTCCGCCCCTGCCCCTCTCTCTCTCTCTCTCTATCTCCTTCGGGCAGCCGGCGGGGACACGCGTGTCCCCGAGAGTCGTTCGTGGCGCCAGGAAAGCAGAGCGGGGAGGCTGCAGACATTGCTTCTGCCAGCCCCCGCTTTGCAGGGACGAACGACAGGATTGCCTGCCGCTATGAACGACTCTGGAGGGGACACGCATGTCCCCCGCTGCCAGTGTCGGGGAGAAGAGAGAGAGAGAGAGAGAGAGGCAGGGGCGGAGGAGAGGAGGCGGAGCAGAAGCCGGGCGGCTTCATTTCATTCAATGAACGAACTGTTTTTTTTGCTACATTTGGCCAGAGACGGCCAGGAAAACTACATTCATATTAAAAGGAAACATTCCATTTCTAACATTGGTCGCTGCGCTGCGGCCACTTCGCGCATTGGCCGGCCAGAACCCGAAGTGGCCGGCCAGAACTAGAAGTGGCCACACTTCGGGTTCTGGCCGTAACATATATATATATATATATATATATATATATATATATATATATATATATATATATATATATATATATATATATATATAAAGAGAGAGAGAGAGAGAGATTTTTTTTTCTCTTCGCATGTCATTAGTATACCTATCTCTGAAATCCCTTCCAACCTTATTAACCTTAAAGAACAAGCGACACCCATGCTGACCTAGAAATAAAAAACACATGTATAAGTAGATAAATACTAGTTCTCCTTACATAACAGATGTATTGTGCTATCCGCGTACTGATTACTGTGAATTTTATGAAGGAAAAGCAGAAAATCCTATTCTAGGCAGTGGCCATCTTGCCAAGCTAATGCTGACATCATATCCTCCCTGCCTCTTGGTTCCTCCCCCCTCCCTTCTCTTGCTCATTGTGTATTCATTAGCTGCCCTCCTCCCAGAGTCTTCAGACACTGCCACTGAGGTGTATACTAACAACTACACTGTCTTATCCTCCAATCGCTGAGTCACCTCAGCCTTGCTTGTAAACACAAGTGAGCAGAGGTGTTTCAGATAAGAAAGCTAGGCAAGGAAATAAATGGAAGAGTGGAATATAATATAGATAAAAAGAACTCCCAACATTCAAATCTTTGGCACTAGGATCAGCGCTCATAAAGTATGTGATAACTCCAGCAGAAAAAGTTTTGCAAGTTTTGAATGCAGGATTAGCATCTTTATCACTTCATACACTCAGACTAGTTGCTGTTGAAATTTGATTTTTATGGTGACAATACCGCTTTAAGGCAGCAGGCTCAAAAGCAAGGAAGATCCAAAGAAGAAGAGAGGAGGAAGAAAAGCAGTGGGCAGTGTAGACCGTAGTTTATGTGTGATAAAACATGGTTATATCCAATTTTGAATTTAGTCCTAAAGGAGTTCGTGTTCCCAGCTTCCAGATCCAAAAAGCCTCTCTTTTGAACAAGGCTCTATAAAGATCCCCTCCCCTCAGTGAGCGTGTAACTCTCTATCCCATTAAACTTAAAACTAGACATATACCTGCATGTGTATATAGGAAATGTTTGGACACACTTGACACATGAGTAATATATGCCATGTTGTACAAACACCTGTTGGCACAATTATTAGTGCTCAGAGATCCTTTGTCATAGCGGTCTTGTTGTACACCCTACATATTGAATATTGCAGGTTACACATGTAATCAAATAGACAACGTTCTCAGTAGTGGATATTGTCTGATGTCATGTCTAGTCTGCTTAGACAGGGAGACAATTTCCCGTGCCGGGCTATGGACGTTACAATAATGGCAAGCGTTGTAACCACACCTAAAAAAACCCTTATAGGTCAGCCAGGTGGGTGTATGTCTCTCTTTACTGCTAAACAGACTGGGTGATAGACTAGTACCAAGGGTAGGGGGACGTCGGGACGAAAACCCACAGCCTTCTGACAAAATGGTGAAAAGTTTGGGATCCGCATGAAGTACAGGTGAATATTTTTAATAACCTTTACAATCTCATATTCTAAACTATATGAGGTGACAAAGCTCACTGTTCTATTCTGTTGCTTCCTCCTACGTGCGGAGTCCAGAGAAAGGAGATCCCGTTGATTTTTATGCAAGGCCTGGGTTCTTGCTATCAGCTCCAGTGGGTAGCACAAGTCCAAGTTGGTCTACAAGTCTTGACTGGACAAGATCTGATTTATTTTGCAAAATAGTGGGATCAGAGCAATTCTTAACAGCTCTTATTTCCTCATATGAGATAGTTATCAAAGTGTGTTTATATATCTAGCATAGGAAAAAAAAAAAAAAACCACGAAAAGGGGTTACCATCTCCAAAAATGCGGAGCTCCTTCCACCATACCATGTAAAGGTTTCGCCAGGGATGGGGAGAACTTAGCCCTCATAGAAGCTCTGCACTTCTGGAGAACGTAAACCCCATCAAACATAAAATAATTATGGCTAAGAAGATAATCTACTGCCAAGAGAAGAAAGTCCCTAGTCGCTGGTTGAAAAGACCCATATTTAGTGATATGGAATTCAAGGGCCTGTAAAGCCAGATGGTGAGGAATGGAGGAATACAGTGAAGTAACATCCATGGTGACCCATGTAAATTTGGGGTCCCATTGTATGTGTTCCAAACTGGATAGAAGGCGAGTGGTGTCCCATAGGAAACCAGGTAGGCGGTGCAACAGGGGCTGGAGGCACATGTCTACCCATTGGCCCAGACGCTCCCCCAAAAGAGCCAATGCCTGCCACAATTTTTGCCTCAAAACCAACAGAATTATACAAGCACGGTAACACATTAAGGCTACAGGTCTTCTGACTAAGCCAGGTTTTGTCCACCAAAGTCTGCAGCTGGAATTGCATGCTGCACCCTTCGCTTAATGATGGTTACCAAAGTCATGGTAACAGCGTAATGTGACACCAGCATTACATCTTTCTAAATAAAACCATGGTGCTATTTCACAACGCAAGTAAGAAGGATGTTATGCGTTCTGACACGCTAATGTGCTCTGACAATTGATGTGTTTTGACAGTGCTGAACAGTAATACAAGCACAGTGTAGAAAAAGGAGGCGGTCATAGGAAAGGAGCGCACGGTCATATAGAATACACTAGGGAAGAAGGGATACTGCCACAGACTTACAATCTAAGGGATTACAAGCTAAGAATTCTAAGGACTACAATCTAAGAATTAAAGTGGATTCATTTTTAGATTAATTTCATACATTAGGGGCTTAGCCACACTGCAAAACGCTTTGTGATCCCTGCTGTTCATGCTGCGTTTTGAAAAAAAGTGCTTAAAATTGATTCGCATTAGAATTGCGCGACGGTGGAAACCCCAACTGCACGTTGAGAAGTTTGGTCCATGCACACCCATGACCGCTGCCAACCAATCTTCACCTTTTCTCTCAGAGAAGGCGAGTGTGTAGCTGCTTCACTGGATGTGGTTTGAACGGCAAAGGCGGGGATTGGTTTCTGGGGGCACAGCCCACCTTCAAACTTTTACGCCGGGCTTCTGCTAAAATGGTAATAGCTATGGCAATGTAAGAATAGAGTGGTTTAGGACAGGTTCTGATAAGATTTCTCAAGAGTGCTAATTAAAAAAATAAATTACACTGTGGGGGAGGGAGGGAGGTAGACGAGCAGTAGACAATAGCTAAGGAAAACATTAAGTGGAAACATACTTTGAGAAGCATGCCTCTCACAGCACAATAAAGATTAATTATGGAGTTAAGATTAAAGATTTATTTGGAGGGTGGACTTGCTTTAATGTGTACTTATGCCCACCCAGCTAATGCCACTGAGAAAGGCAAGAACATCAAACCAAAGTGCTGTGATGGCCCCACTCATGACTACACACCCTGCCCACCCCCTGAAGTCTCTCTAACCCCTAAGGCCTTTTTTTCAGACAAATGGCTTAACTGCTTGTCGAGCAATTCCGCGTCCCGTCTGCTGCCCATGAGCACCATTTGGGTCCAATTTAAAGTGCACTTGAGACAAAACTCATCTCGGGTTTTATACTCACCTGGGGCTTCCTCCAGCCCCCTTGAGGCTGCTCGGTCCCTCACCATCTCCCTGGGCTGCTCCTGTACCCTGCAGGATGGCCCAGGTACGAGTCGCACATGGGCGGCCTGGCTGAGCACGCTTCCCGCCACACTCTCAAGGCCGTGTTATGCGCCTGCACATTAGTTACTGCACAGGCGCAGAGTGCTCCTGGCCATGTGAGTGACGAGGGAGTGCAAACACAACTCAGACAGAGTACCAAGCCATCCTGTCGGGGAGAGGAGCGGTCCAGGTAGACGTTGCGGGACCAAGCAGCCTCAAGGGGGCTGGAGGAAGCCCCAGTATCAAAGAGTATAAAACCTGAGATGACTCATCTCAGGCGCACTTTAAATGGCAATGGTTGTAACGCCACGCACGTCGGTGCTTGGTATGTGGTGGTGTTACTCCATGCCACAATGCTGGGTCAGAGCACAGCTACGCTCAGATATGATCATGGAGGGGCCATTTGGCGACTGCCGGTACTGAGCGATAACAAGTGCCTGGCCAGTGCATAAGATCAGCTGGGCAGGCAGTGAATTCACTGCCATCAGCTGACTGTCTGAAGGAGGCCAAGCAATTCTTAGATCCACACTTTTTCTTTAAGAATACTGAATTTATTTAAAAAAAAAAAAAAAAAAAAAAAAAGGATACAATGAAATGGATGCTATAAGCAGCTACAGCCCGCTGATTCGGGTAAAAGCTCTTTTACGAGCCACCCAGCATTTAAAGAGACTCTGTAACTCAAAAAAAAAAAAAAAAAAAAAAAAAAAAAAACCTTCTGGGGGATACTTGCCTCAGGAGCGGAAGCCTCAGGGTCCCAATAAGGCTTCCCCGACCTCTAAAGACAGCAGGAATCCAGCGCTGGCTCCCCCGAACCCTCCCCCCGACAAGCTAGGATTTATTTACCTCTCCGGGATCCAGTGCAGGCTCTCCCTTCAGGTAAGGCGGAAATAGCCGAACCCGATTGTATACGCTCTGCTGCGTGGCGCAAAGGACTCACGCCTGAACAGTAGAGTGGATCTGATCGGGTTCGGCTATTTCTGCCTTAACCTGAACAGAAAGCCGCTAGTGGGCCTGCGCAGGATCGTGGTAGGAATATTTACCCCGCCACACTTTGGGGGACCCGTGCAATTGAACAGAGGGACGGAGGAAGCCTCATTAGGATCCAGATGCTTCACCCCCCCATAATGCACCAACAGCCCAACTAGGGTTTAAATCAAGTGGAAAGGGAGAACAAAAACATGCACACAAAAAATGTTTGACAGACTACAATACATTCCATTCAACAGACTAATAGCAATTGAAGAATAGAGATCAAGGCTACTGCATATATGTTCTAAAGACGTAAAAAATGCTGTATCAAATAAACCTGTAGTTCTAATTCAATGCAGAGAAAAATATGCCCATAAATGAAACACAACCTGTAGCCACCCTGGCGTTCTATTTCCCCAGGATTTCCGTGCAAAAAGTGGTTCAATTAATTTCCAATAATTTTCAACCAATTTTTTTTGCAATCATTTTTTTTATATTGAATTCAATACAGGTTATTGTATTGAATTCAATAAAAAAAAAGTGTTTGCTGCGAGATTTTGATGATGCTGTGTGACATTGGTGCCATCAACGCCGATCGACGGGGGACATGTGATCGCCAAGGGAGAAGCAAAATCCGCCAAGGGACATGGAAGAAGGCACTGGAGAAGCTATCAGAGGTACGCGGCGAGGGATCAGCATGCCAATGGTGAGTATAAGACCCAGATGTATAGCCAGATGTATTAGCCAGATGTGCAGCCAGGTGTAGTTAGCTAGATGTTTTGCCAGGTATATAGGGAGCAAGATGTTTGCTGGTGTATAGGAGACAGATGTGCAGCCAGGTGTATAGGAGACAGATGTGCAGCCAGGTCTAGGGAGTCATATGTATAGGGAGCTAGGTTTGCGGGTGCCTCTGCCCCCCCAACCCCATTGCCCCCGATGCCCCCTAACTGTGGCCGGGTGTCCCTTCTGTGGGGGGGGCTCCCCTTCTGTGCTGGCTGGTAGTGGCCGGCGGGGATCCCCTCTGTGGGGGGGTGGGGGGAATCCCCATACTGTGCGTGTGGGTGGCCCTTCTGTGTGTGCATTGGGGGGGGGCAGGTATCATCCTTCTATGGGGGCTAGTCGTGGTGGGTCGGGGACACCCCCTTCTGTGGTGGGTGGGAGGTGGGGGTCCCCATCTATGCGGGCTGTGGGTGGCCTCTCCCTCCTCTTCCCCCATCCCTCCCTCTCTGTCCTCCATGCCCCCCCTCTCACCCCTGATCCTGTGTCCCCCCCACTACACACAGCATACAGAACTAGCATCCAGCCACCCTGGGAATCCCTGTGCAGCCGGCGGGGCAGAGAATGTGTGGGGCTGTGCAGGGATTCCCCTTCTTTGCCGGCGGGTGGCTGGTGCGGGGATCCTCTCTGTGCGGGGGGCCGGGGATCCCCGTACTGTGCATGCGGGGTGACCCTTTTGTGTGTGCGGGGGGGCGGGTATCCCCTTCTATGGGGCTGGTCTTGGCCGGTCGGGGACACCCCCTTCTGTGGTGGGGGGAAGGTGGGTGTCCCCATCTATGTGGGCTGTGGGTGGCCTCTCCCTCCTCTTCCCCATCCCTCCCTCTCTGTCCCCCGTGTCCCCCCCCCCCCCCGATCCCGTGTCTCCCCCCTGTAAGAAGCCCTGATCTACTCACCTGAGGGCTTTCTCCTGCGGCGGCCACGATGGACACCCTCCTCCTCCATCGCGAAGTCTCGTGTTCTCTGTAATTACAGTACGCGGCTTGGTGACGTCACCAAGCCGCGTACTGTAATTACACAGACCGGGACTTCGGCGATGGAGGAGGAGGGTGTCCATCGTGGCCGCCGCAGGAGAAAGCCCTCAGGTGAGTAGATCAGGGCTTCTTACAGGGGGGAGACACGGGATCGGGGGGGGGGGGGGGACACGGGGGACAGAGAGGGAGGGATGGGGAAGAGGAGGGAGAGGCCACCCACAGCCCACATAGATGGGGACACCCACCTTCCCCCCACCACAGAAGGGGGTGTCCCCGACCGGCCAAGACCAGCCCCATAGAAGGGGATACCCGCCCCCCCGCACACACAAAAGGGTCACCCCGCATGCACAGTACGGGGATCCCCGGCCCCCCGCACAGAGAGGATCCCCGCACCAGCCACCCGCCGGCAAAGAAGGGGAATCCCTGCACAGCCCCACACATTCTCTGCCCCGCCGGCTGCACAGGGATTCCCAGGGTGGCTGGATGCTAGTTCTGTATGCTGTGGGTAGCACAGATCGCTACCCACAGCGTGCTGGCAGGCATCCAGCCATCCTGGGGAATCCCTCTGATGAGGGAAAAGTGCAGCCGGCGGGGAAGAGAAACAAGAAATCTCCCTGGCGGTATTGACGAGCTCAGCTCGTCAATACCGCTTTCAGCAAGTTTTTCCTGGACGAGCTGAGCTCGTCAATACCGCCAGGGTGGTTAAAGAGAATCTGTACTCTAAAATGTTTACAGCAAAAAGCATACCATTCTATTCATTATGTTCTCCTGGGCCCCTCTGTGCTGTTTCTGCCACTCTCTACTGCAATCCTGGCTTGTAATTGCCAGTTTTAGGCAGTGTTTACAAACAAACTAACCAGCTTGTTACCATTACAGAGACAGTGCAATTAGGAAAGGCTGCAGTAAGCCAGAGCACATTAGAACAGGCAAAGGAAGTTATAGGATAGAAGAACTAAGGCCCCATACACACATCAGACCATAGTCTTTTGAAAATGAAAGATCACAGACCAATCTTACCACCCTTCATGTAGTATGAGAGCCATACTCTACACAGTCTTTTCTATGGAGCTGAACTCCACATCAGAAAAAAATCTTTGCAAGATGCTGGACACACAGATGCTGTACAGACACAAAAGATCAGTATCTGCAAAAGATCTGTTCCTGCTAAAAATCCATTCCTGCAAATTGCAATGATAGTCTATGAGATCTGTAGATCGTCATACACACATGATTTAACTGACATTAATCTGCAGATCAGATCCACCAGGATGGATTTTCAGATCTGCAGATGATTGCTTGATCTGCAGATGAATATCGGTTAAATCATGTGTGTATGATGATCTGCAGATCTCAGACTATCATTGCAATTTGCAGGAATGGATTTTTGGCAGGAACAGATCTTTTGCAGATACTGATCTTTTGTGTCTGTACAGCATCTGTGTGTGCAGCATCTTGCAATGATTTTTTTCTGATGTGGAGTTCAGCTCCATAGAAAAGACTGTGTAGAGTATGGCTCTCATACTACATGAAGGGTGGTAAGATTGGTCTGTGAACTTTCATTTTCCAAAGACTATAGTCTGATGTGTGTATGAGGCCTAAGGCTGAAAAATTTGTTAGAGTCTCTTTAAGGCAAGCCCTTTCAAAGGGGAAACAAACCGTTCTCAAAATCAGAACTTGTACGTTACACATGTTGGGATAGGGTTTGCAGAGTAGGTACATTTCATTTGCGCATACGGTACTCTCTTTAAAAGGGCATTATTAAAGCGGACAAAACGCTTGCACAGCAGAAAAGAAAAACATATATAGATACTAAGAAATTCACTGTGTGTGGGTTTAGGCCCCGTTCAGACTATGTGCATTCCTAGCCGTTTTTACAGAACGCATACGGGCAGACTTTGCGCATAGAAACGGCTACTAATGTTTTCTAATAGCCTCGTTCACAATTATGCGTATGAGACGCATACGTTTCTCATCCGCATTGTTGCACGCAGTTCTGTGCGTCACGCACAGAAACGGCCGCAATAAAGTCTATAGATGCGTATCAAAAACGCGTACTATTGCGTTTTAACGTACGTTTCCTTCTGCATTTCCCATAATTATTTTGTTTCCTGTGTGAAGTGTGTGTGCAAAACGCAATAGAAAACGCATTTGAACGCAAGAAAAACGCATGCGTTTTTCAACTTCCGTTTCTTTGAATTTCTATACATTCTGTAAACGCTGACAGTATGAACAGGGCCTTCAGGGGCCCATACACCTAACGATTTTCCCGCCGATATACAGCAGATTCGATCACTGATCGAATCTGCTGTAAAATCGTTGCGCAAATGCAAATTGATTTTCGTCCAAAATCCATTGTTCCCATCGAGCCGTCTGTGCGGAAGATTTTTCTCGATCGCCGGCGGGTCGAGAGTGTGTCGATAGCGCTGTTCGAATGCCCAACGACTGACGCAATACAGCAGCAATACATTACCCTGCTCCGGCCGGCGCGTGTCCCCGCTGTCACCGATGTCTTCTTCTCCGCTGGGTTCCGCGTTTCGGTCCGGCTGACTTCACTTTCTGTCCCGGCAGGAAGTTTAAACAGTAGAGCGCCCTCTACTGTTTAAACTTCCCCGGACAGAAAGAAGTGAAGCTAGCTGGACTGGAACGCGGAACCCAGCGGAGAAGACGACATCGTGACATGCGCTGCAGCAATGTATACTGAAATGTGTACGCATGTATAAAATTCACATTTGATCCAAAGTAAAATGCAGGGCTGTGGAGTCTGTATAAAAATCTTCCGACTCCAACTCCTCAGTTTATGAAACCACGACTCCAGGTACCCAAAATGGCCCCGACTCCGACTCCTTACTCTAATACTTAACAGGGCTGTGGATTTTGTACAAAAATCATCCGACTCCTCAGTTTATGAAATAAACGACTCCGACTCCAACTCCAAGTGCCCAAAATTGCCCCGACTCCGACTCAAACTCTGACTCCACAACCCTGGTAAAATGCCCTATAAATTATTTTTTCCTATCCCACAGCCACTTACATTAGGCATTAAACGTCTGACAGATCTGAGAGGTTTTGGACTAGTCCATCTTCTAAGAGATTCTCAGTATTTTTGTTCTCAATTTTCAAAAAAAAAAAAAAAACTTACTGAAGGGCAGTTGCTCAGTCCAACTGACAAAATATTGTGCGAGTAGAAAGTCTGGCCGACATCCTCATATAGATTCTTTCCATAAACTGCTTTTCTAAAGAATAAAGGAAAACACTGAATTCCCTGTGAGGACATGAACAAGTCCAAAATCAGATTTCACTGCCTACTTTAAATGGCAAATGCACCATAAATTACGTTTTTCCTGAGAAAAATGAACTTTAGTTGTACATTGCAATTTTTTAGCATAAAATATATTGAAAAACTGGTCTGGCTACTGTGAGGCAAAATTCAGTAGCTTCTTAGTGATCCACCCCCCCCCCCCCCAAAAAAAAAATCCCAGATCACCTGACAGAGCCCATCTTGGCCCACTGTACATTTGGTGACTGGCACTGCAAGTACAGTTCCTCTAAGCTCAATGGATAATACATTATTTAACTCATCTCTCACAATCCCCATGTGCATCTCTCATCAGCTACTCCACCTGCAATAAAAAATAACTTCTCTCTGATCTTTTTAAATAAATACACTGGGGTGCGAGAGAGAAAAATGACAGGATTTGATTAGTAGACTCTGCAGAGCTGTAATGTGCTAACCACGTGTTATTCTATCCGTGAAGAAGAGATGTGGTAGCCAGGATCACCTTTGCACAGTGAAATACTGGCTACTCTCCCCTCTCAGATCCTCCCTGAATGCTTTATGTGGGTAATGCAAGCATGAGGAGAAGGAGTTTGGGCAGAGTACACACTGCTCTTCCCTCTAACCAAGTTGCATAAGGCAATAACATAGGGAGTTGCGTTTTGCAAAGCCATCAAGCTAGGTATTAACAAGCATGTCTTGTGTGCACTGCAAATTACACAATAATTTTGCCCTTTTGATAGTGCTGAAAACAGAAAAAATGCTGGAATGGAGATAAACAAGTCCAGCTAATTCTACTGTTCCAAACGGAAGAAAATTAGTCAAGAACAGCAGCCTGGTGCTGAGAACAGCAGCCTAATGCATGTCAGTGCACTGCTTGTACACTGTCACCCAAACAAAAAAACCTAGGTGGATTATTTGGCAACCTCAAAATAAGCTGTAAAATATGGCAGGAAAAAGATTGTGAAAACCACTGGGGGCACTTAGTGATTTGACTTGCCTGCTGTTCTCTGTGAAGCCCTATGAAAAATACTGTGGTCCTATATTAAGGAATAATGACAATAATAATGCGGATCTTTAGAGTTGGTTGCATGATTGTGCTCTGTATGGCTGACAAGCGCTCAGATGTGTACTTAGCCCAAGATGTACATAGGAACGTCTAATCAGAATGATGAGATTCTGTTCTCATTACACAGCCACAAAGCATCCTGCTTACATGCACCACAGCACGAAACCTTCAAACAGTAAAAGGTTATATCTAGCTTGTTTGCATGAAAAACTACAATCCTCTGGCAATCAGACAAATTATTTTGTGATTTGCATAAATGTCCATTTGTAAATCTATATTTCTGACATTCATTCGGGAAAAAGCATTATATGTACAGACTGGTTCAACAAACATTTGGTACAGCAAGAAGCAATAAAACATGCTAAATAAACCACTGAACACACACTGAAAGTCATGTTCTATTACCAGAGCTTTTTTTCCCCTGATCGGCATTATAAAAGCAAAACAGATTGAACCCTTAAAGTGGAACTTCAGCATAAAAACATACTGTCATTAACCACTTCACAACTGAGGGGTTTTACCCCTGAAACACCAGTGCGATTTTTACCTTTCAGCGCTGCTTCCATTCCTTTATTTCTGTAATATGATTGGTTATTGGGGACTGAGATCCCCATAACCAATCATTGGACTGCAGAGCGCGCGCGCGTGCGTGCGTGTGTGTGTGGTCACGCACTGCACGTTTGTTTATTTTACATTGTTATGAATGAAGACGGCTTCTGTTTGAAGCAGTCTTCATTCTATTCGCAATCGGCGAGTCTAATTGGATTTAGGAACGCTTGTTCCTAACATCCAATTAGTCACCTGCTGTGCGAGTTACCCGCCCACTCCCAGCCAGTAAACAAACAAGTGCACCTTTCTCCGTCCCTGGGGGTGAAGCGGTGCGCAGAGGGATGGAGAAGTTTGGTTAAGTTACTTTAGTTACGTTATTTAAAATAGATAGGTAATATAATTTTTGCCCACCCTGTTTAAAAAGAACGGGTAAAGGTTTGTGATTTCATGGGGGTAGCCATCTTTTTGGTTGAAAGGAGGTGACATGGAGCATGAGACAGTTCCAACTGTCCTGTGTCCTGATCACCCCTCCCAACTATGCGTGCTAGGCTTCAAATCTCAAATTCAAAATAAAAAAAATTGTGCCAAAACAGAAGGAGAACAACAACATCAGAACTCCCATCATGCCTTGCACAGCATCAGTGGAAAAATGCCCGGGCAGTTTTCTTCTGTGCAGCTAAAAATGAGGCTTGGGTAAGAAAAACAAAGTTTTGATGCTGTGAAACTGTTAAACACCAAGCCTTTTCAGTGCTGCTGAGTAGATTTTTAGTCTGGAGGTTCACTTTAAACAGATTAATGTCAAAGTGCAAAAAGTGATGAAAATGTTGAATTTTACATTCTGCACAAGATAGGTTCTTAAAGTAAAAAGGCGTCAGAAAGTACCTACATTTGCTATATCACTACAATGTCTCTAACATTAACCTTTGTTCCTGATACCTTAACATCTAACACTAACCCTCAGGACTCAGCAACATTATAGCTGGACCTAGTTTCCCATCTCCTTACTCTTGCTTATGAGACCTGTTGCTAAAATGTAGCCAAACGCATTACTGATCCATGTACCAGTTCTGCCTTTGAGTTTAGCTTCTCTGTACACTGGGGGCGCCCCACAGCCACAAATCTACATTGCCATCCATAAGGGGAGCAACAGGTGCCTGTGTGCCAAAAACAACCACTTCCTCAGAAAGTACCCAACAGTGCATATGTGCTACGTTCTAGTTCTCTTCGGGGAAGACTTTCCACGAGGTTTAGGAGTGCGTTAATGGAAAATTTTGAATGTTTTTCCAGAAAAGAATTTGTGAGGCCAGGAACTGAAGTTCTTTGTTCTAATTCATCTCCAGGTGTTCTATCCAGTTGTGGTCAGGGCTCTGTGCAGGTTAATCAAGTTCCTCCATGTCTTTCTCAGCCCTGCTTTGTACACTGGGGTACAGTAGTGCTGGAACAAGGACCACTCTAGACTTTTCCCACAAAGTTGCTAGCATATTGTCCAAAATGTGTTGGTCTCCCAAGGTAATCAGATTTAAATTTTAACCACTTAATGACATGCTGACTTATAAAAACATCCTGCTAGAGCCTCTTAATGACTCCAGGACATATTTTATAAGTAAGACAGTGCTGCTGCCGCTGTGCGCGTGAACGGTCCCGCGCGTGCATGTCCGTGCGCGTGAAAATAGTGAAAAAACCCATCATAGAAAAAACACTTTTTCCCCAAATACTATATTGTAACTATACTTTGACCTAGGGACATAATTAAAATCTTGTGATAACCAGGGGGGCGCATGAGCAGTGTGGAGAGAGGCAGATGCTAACTCCGTGAGCTCCGATCATAACAGGGACCCACAGTGGCAGAACTCCTGAACCGCGGACTTGTAATAGATGACCCGGGCATAGGGACATGTCGTAAGTCTTCCTCCACACTTCGTATGCCTTCAACCCAGATTAAGACCAAGAAATAAGCGCCCAGATCGCTAGATTTCTTCAGACCACGTGGCGTTGCAGCAGCCAAGATGGCCGCTGAGAAACAGCAGGAACCCCGTGCCTTCACAGACAAAGAAGGAGAATTTCTACATCGGACCGATTTCTACTTGAAAGATATCACAGACCTCTTAACAGACCTAAAGATCTTTCACGAATAAGATAAGGGCTGCGGTATCCATGCTCTCTGCCCAAATGGACGATCTGGGGGACAGAACGAGCAAGCTGGAATAAAGAATGGATGAGGCGGCCGATGTGATCACAGAGCTACAGAATCAGAATGCAGCTCAAGAAGAGACACTGATTGCCACTGAGAACAAACTGAAGGATCTGGACAACAAAGGTAGGAGGGAGAACATTCGAGTTAGATCTGTCCTGGGGTCTGAAACAGACATTAAGGGTTTTGTGACAGCGCTGTTTAAGGCACTTCTTCCCAACTCTCCGGACAAAATGTTCAGATTTGACAGGATACACAGAGCCTTAAAGGCACCCAAAAACCCTAAATGGTCAAAACACATATTAAAAAATGCATTACTCGGAAACCAAAGAAGAAGTGATTAGAGCTGCACGTGAACTGGGCCCTAACAAGATTGGCGACTACAAGGTACACATTTTCCCTGATCTGTCATCAATAACTCTTGCAAAACGCAGATCTTTGAGACCGGTCACTACAGCCCTGCAAAAAAGAGCAATACCATATCACTGGGGATTCCCCTTTGTGCTTACAAGTCCACACTCTTCAGGAAGGACTAAAAGCCCTCAGAGAGAACGGAGTACAGGAAACTGCAGAAGCATCACCGATGGATTCTTCCAACAAGTACAAAAGACAATAGAGACTGGCAAGAAACCCACCACTCCAATTACAAAAGCAGCAAAGAAAAACACCTGACACCTTCCAAGATCCCAAGAGCATATAAGTCTGGTAATGACAAGGACTGATGTCCCTTCTACCCTGGTTAGTCCTATTCAAGTCACTTACCCCCTCTGGGCTAGAAACAGTATATGTTTGTTCACACAATATAGAAACAGTCCCTCTTGAATTGCGTTATGCTATTTGATAACTACCAACATTGTTCTATATTTACAATCTGTCTCCACTACCAATAAGATAACCTGCGGTTCAGGTAGCACTTATTTCTGTGTCTTTAAGCAAATTAGGTCCAGTTATGTGTGTTGCAGCTCCAACTTTTCCCTGGTTAATAGGACTGTGTTCTTTTCTAGCTTTAATCTTTATATTCAAATGCATAATCACAAGAGTTAGCATAGAATTCTCACTTTTCTTCAGTTCCAGTTTTACTTGTATGACCCATAGAATGGAATATAAAACCCAATTACCTGTGCCACCAAGAGAGTTTAAGATTTCACTAGTACTATCTTCAGTATATTTAAAGGTTGTTAAGACCTATAGAATTGTATTTGTTTACAAATTGTTATACAACTATACCAAAAGAATGATGGCATCTACATTTCTTTGTCTTTCGGTGCTATGAAAATCCTCTCACATAATGTGCAATGCCTTAACAGCCCTATGAAAAGAGCTAAGTGCATGCATTTCTATGATGTTAGAAACCCCTCAATAGTCATGCTACAAGAGACTTATTTTACTAAGACGTCATACCCAAAATTTTTCCATAAAAATTTCCCTGAATTCCATCTATCCAGTCATACCACAGCCAAGAGAAACTGAGTTGCCATCCTTATCCATAAAAACACCTCCTTTTTCCCTAAGGAAGAAATGAGGAGACAAAGGCGGCCGATATATCTTTCTTGAAGGAGACTTATCAGGTGTACCAACACTCTTAGCTAATATCTACGCTCCTTCGATTAAAAATGGAGCTTTCTTCAAGGAAATAATGGAGATCCTTCACCAATTTAATAATGATATTATTATAGGAGGGGACATGAATTTAGTCTTGAATCCGACTAGACTACCAATCCACTTCCACATCTGCGGATAGACCTCCTCCCCCTAAATCATTCATAAGATTATTAAAAGAGTTTAATTTGACCGACACTTGGAGGGAAGCTCACCCAAAAAAGATAGACTTTTCCTTTTTTTCTAATCCCCACCTCAGTTCCCCGAGACTCCACCACATCCTCACTACAAAAATCTACACTACCAGGATAAAAGGATCAATAATAATTCACTCGTATCCATCAGATCATTCAATTGTATGCACTAGTCTTACGGCACAACATAACTCTACTAGCGCCCCTAGATGGAGAGTCCCTCCTTTCCACTTGGCCAACGCTAAATGGGTAGGAAAAATTTCAGAGCTATTGAAGGAATATTTCCAGTTTAATAGCCCTGAACACACCACCACTAGTAATTGGTGGGATGCACACAAGGCCTATATAAGGGGCCACCTTATCAGCCAAACAACTTCTATGAAAAAGGATAAAATGGCTAATAAAGTGGCCCTGGAACAACAACTACAGACCCTATGGGAACTCTATCACTCTTCCAAATCAATATCCCTCTTAAAACAAACAAGGTAAAGGAGCAATTAGATGCCATTACTTCAGCGGAAGTTGCAAGAGCTTTCAGATGGCTAGGTAGCAACAACTTTCACTTAGCCAAAAAAGCCAATACGAAATTAGCCAGAAAACTGGCAGGTCAAAACAGAGCCAATAAGTTTAACCCTCACAAAATACCTGGAGGAGTTACCCATAATCCTGTAAAAATTGTAGAACTTTTTAGGGAGTTCTATGAAAAACTATATACCAACAATAAATCATTACTCCTGATGTAATATGAGATTTCCTAAGCCATATTAATCTCCCTCACTTATCACAACAACAACTTGATTATATAAATTAACCTTTCACATTATCAGAACTAATTAAAACTATTAACAACTTAAAACCCATGAAAGCACCAGGCCCTGATGGCTTAACTGGCCAATACTATAAGATCTTTAAAGAAATATTGGCTCCACAACTATTGACATATCTTGCTTCAATTAGGGAGGGCAAACTGATTTCCCAATTATCTAATAACGCAACGATTACTGTCATCCCAAAAGAAGGCAGAGACCACACATTGTGCAAAAAATAAAGACCCATATCGCTTCTAAATATTGACCATAAAATCATGAATAAAATGCTCGCGGACAGATTGAATACCTTTCTACCCAATTTAAAGAGAACCCGAGGTGGGGTTCTGACAATGAAATTCGCATACAGAGGCTGTGTCTGCCTATACAGCCCAGCCTCTGTTGCTATCCAGATCACCCCTAAGCCACCCCTGCACTCTACAATCACCCATAAATCACAACTGCGCTTCCAATACGCAGCGTGTCACAGCGGGCTGGGTTTACCTCTGTACTGTCAGTCTGCTGCCCCTCCCCCCTTGCCTCCTGCATAGCTCCGGTCCCCGCCCCTTTCCTCCCCGCTGATTGGAGGGAAGGGACACGGGTGGGGACCGGAGCTATGCAGGAGGCGGGGGAGAGCCGAGACTGACAATACAGAGGTATTTATGGGTGATCGCAGAGCGCAAGGGGGGCTTAGGAGGGGATCTGGATAGCAACAGAGGCTGGGCTGTATAGGCAGACCCAGCCTCTGTATGCGGATTTCATTGTCAGAACCCCACCTTGGGTTCTCTTTAAAGGATACCACAACTGACATGTGGCATAATGAGATAGACATGGGTATGTACAGTGCCTAGCACACAAATAACTATGCTGTGTTCCCTTTTTTTCTTTCTGCCTGAAAGAGGTAAATATCAGGTATGTAAGTGGCTGACTCAGTCCTGACTCAGACAGGAAGTGACTACAGTGTGACCCTCCCTGATAAGAAATTCCCCCTTTTTTATCTCTTTCTTGCTCTCAGAAGCCATTTTCTGCTAGGAAATTGTTTTATAGTTGGAATTTCTTATCAGTGAAGGTCACACTGTAGTCACTTCCTGTCTGAGTCAGGACTGAGTCAGCCACTTACATACCTGATATTTACCTCTTTCAGGCAGAGAAAGAAAAAAAGGAACACAGCATAGTTATTTGTGTGCTGGGCACTATACATACCCATGTCTATCTCATTAGGTCACATGTCAGTTGTGGTATCCTTTAACCACCTTAGCGGTATGGACGAGCTCAGCTCGTCCATTACCGCCAGAGGGTGCCGCTCAGGCCCTGCTGGGCCGATTTTGATCAAATAAAAAGCAGCACACGCAGCCGGCACTTTGCCAGCCGCGTGTGCTGCCTGATCGCCGCCGCGAGCAGCGGCGAAAGAGGGTCCCCCCAGCCGCCTGAGCCCTGCGCAGCCGGAACAAATAGTTCCGGCCAACGCTAAGGGCTGGATCGGAGGCGGCTGACGTCAGGGCGTCGGTTGACGTCCATGACGTCACTCCGCTCGTCGCCATGGCGACGAGGTAAGCGAAACACGGAAGGCCGCTCATTGCGGCCTTCCGTGTTACTTCTGGCCACCGGAGGCGATCAGAAGAACGCATCCGGAGCGCCCTCTAGTGGGCTTTCATGCAGCCAACTTTCAGTTGGCTGCATGAAATAGGTTTTTTTTATTAAAAAGAAAAACCTCCCGCAGCCGCCCTGGCGATCTTAATAGAACGCCAGGGTGGTTAATCAATTCAGATCAAGTCGGCTTTGTTACATCTAGACAGGGTACAGACAATATAAGAAAGGTATGCAATCTTATCCACCTAGCCGATCGCAGAGGCCTTCCTATGCTACTGCTTGCAGTGGACATAGAGAAGACCTTTTACTCACTAAATTGGGACTTTCTATATGCAGTGCTAATTTTTTTTTTGGCTTTAATGGCCCCTTCCTCCAAATTCTCAACACTATATTCTAACCCGATGGCCTCTATACTTTCAGCAGGATGTTTCTCTGACCTCTTTTTCATTAGAAGAGGGACCAGACAGGGATGCCCTTTATCCCCAGCCCTATTTGTACTAGCATTCGAGACCCTACTGGAGGCCATAAGATCCAATATCTCAATAAAAGGATTTCAGATAGGGTCAGATATGTATAAATGTAATGCATTCGCAGACGACCTATTGCTAACCCTATCTGAACCTATAACAGCCCTTCCTAATGTCCTTAAATTACTTAAATCTTTTGGTTTAGCTTCAGGTCTCAAAGGAAACCAGGAAAAAACAGAAGTCCTTCTGATACATCTTCCCTCTACATTAGAAACTCAGCTTAAGGAACATTTCCAATTCATATGGAAGAGTAAAAGCTTGAAATACTTAGGTATCCAAATCTCCAACTCAACTAAAGCTCTTTATGAATGGAACTATCCCCCCCTTCTCAAAAAACGCAAATTCAGACTTATTTCCTAGGGGAAATTAACATCATGGATAGGAAGAATTCCTTCCACTAAAATGATTATTCTCCCAAAGTTACTGCATCTCTTTAGATCCCTACCCATAGAAATTCCTTCCTCACAACCTCAAACTCTACAAAGAGATATTTTCAGATTTATCTGGGGCAACAGGAAATCTCGTATTGCAACCTTAATCATGTACAAACACACTAAAAAGAGGTCTATGAGTCCCCAACATAACATTTTTTCAGGCAGCCAGAATTTCCCAACTATTAAAGAGAATCTGTACTCTAACATTTTTACAGCAAAAAGCATATCATTCTATTCATTATGTTCTCCTGGGCCCCTCTGTGCTGTTTCTGCCACTCTCTGCTGCAAACCTGGCTTGTAATTAACAGTTTTAGGCAGTGTTTACAAACAACTAACCAGCTTCTGATAGGCTCACATAAGCAGAGTGTGTGAGTCATACAGAGCCTGCAGGGGGCCTGGAGGGGGTGTGTATAGCTTCTACCAATCACAAGAAGCCCTGCACATTCCACACATTCCAGCTTTAGCCCGACTGTGCCCACAGAAGGAAACAGATTAGATCATATAACAGAGATAACACAGCCACTGTGCAATTAGGAAAAGCTGCAGTAAGCCAGAGCACATTAGAACAGGCAAAGGAACTTATAGGATAGAAGAACTAAGGCTGAAAAGTTTGTTACAGAGTCTCCTTAAGCACTTCCTTTAAAAACCACTCCTCACAATGGAGAGACATTGAAAACTCCACTATCTCCCCTTTTCGTTTGCAAGATATGATCTGGGTAAAATAAATCCCTAAGACTATTCTATGTTAAAAATAATCCTTTCATTTAATTTGCCTTTAAACTTTGGAATATTTTAAGATTAAAATTTAGTTATCTCTACAAATTCCCCTTTGGCCCCTATTACAAGAAACCCAGAGTTTATTTCAGGCCTAGACCCACGTATTTTCTCATGGTGGTCATCCAACAATCTACTAACCTTTTATAATACAGAAAGGGAAAGGTAACGTGCAAACAGGAATAAATCCTCCACCCTCTGAAGTTTTCCGATCTATACAATTGCGACATTTTATCTCCCAACGTTGGAAGAACAACTCTGTCTCACCGCTTACAGAAATAGAAAAACACTAAGTATGGAAGAAGAAATCACAAAGTCAAATTTAATAATATATAAACTCTTAAATCCAACAACACCCACTAAAAAAAAGCCCTATCAAATCAAATGGGAAAATGACTTGGGCCATGAAATTTCAGACACCTAATGGTCACTAATCTGGAAAAGAACATCTAATAATGTGTCCATGACTGAAACCTCTATCAAGCTCTTGTTCCGCACGTACTTAAATAATAAATATAAACCCCAGGCTTCCAACCTATGCTTTAGAGGGTGCCCTGACGTGGGAGACTTCTTCCATATTTGGTGGTCATGCCCTATGGCACAATCACTTTGGACCAAAATCTTTGATTTGTTAAAAGATTTTTGGAATAAACCAACAAAACCTAACTTGCTATCAGCTTTACTTAATCTGAAGATAGACAATCTTTCCTGCATGGAAAACAAATTATTTACAAAAATTCTAGTAGCCCAGTGTTCTCCCCACAATGTTTTTCAGCTGGGTGGCATGAAAAAGTAGCCGGGTGGGTCGAGATGAGAGAATGCAGGGATTGTGCTTGTCTGCACATCTCTGCTTACAGCAGAGGAGGTGGTGAGCCGATAACAACCAGGTGCTCACCAAAACTAGCAGAGGAGCACCCGGCTAAAGGAGCCTGGGGAGAACACTGTAGCCACTAGACTACATATAGCTCAAAATAGGTTAACTAAAGAACTACTCTGGGAGAAAATCCTACAAAAAATTAACTACATTTGCTTAAATGAATTCATAATTGCACTGACAAATGGAGATACCGAACCTTTGATTTCTATTTGGAAATCTTGGTTACTATAAGATCACACCAAACACATACAAATAATCCTAGATAAAAATTAAGAAGGCTAGGGGTATGCACTAAGCTCTATCCAAAGCTATGTTGGAGGAATCTTAAATGTCTTTTCCCAAATTCATGCTCAACTTTGTTCATTCTACAACTGGGTCCATTAGTTCCTATTGTTAATTTTATTTGTTATGTCTACAACTTTTCTCTTTTCCTAGGCATATCATTGATTTGTTGGAAATGTGTCTCTTTATCAAGAATAATTCTACTCTATGTAACAACTATAGGGAACTACTTATGTTCTCTCTTTTTTCTACTGTATTGTATGATATTCTTCGGATATAATACACTGTATTGTTAAATAAGTCTTCAATAAACAACTTTTGAAAGTAAAAAAAAAAAAATCTTGTGATAACCAGAATAAAATAGGCAGATAAAATGTGTTGGTTTTATGTACAGTAGCAGTGTTTATATTAAAACTATAGGGCAGTGCTGTCCAACTTCGCGGGCATGGAGGGCCGGTTTGTTTTCAGACCACATGGTGGAGGGCCGGCAGTCTGACACAATCTACCCCCCTCCCCCGGAAAAAAAAAATCTAGCAGCAGATTTCACCACAAATGCAAATGGAGTGATAGATTCTCCACAAAATGCACTCAGATTGGCTGCAGATTTACCTACAAAATGCACAAAGATTGGCTGCAGATTTACCCACAAAATACATTCAGATTGGCTGCAGATTTACCCACAAAATACATTCAGATTGGCTGCAGATTTACCCACGAAATACATTCAGATTGGCTGCAGATGTACCCACAAAATACATTCAGATTGGCCGCAGATGTGCCCACAAAACGCACTCAGATTGGCCGCAGATTTGCCCACAAAATTCACTCAGATTGGCCGCAGAGCTAAAATATTTACAAAACCCTGCCCCCCTCGTTGCCCCCCGTGCTGCCGCCTGTTTTTAAGACCCTTTCCCCCATGCTGCAGCATATAAATATGTACAGCATCCCCCCTCTTTGTTCCCCGTGCTATCGCCTCTAATTCACCTCAGATCGGCAGCGGCGGGCAGGAGATCGGAGCCAGTCAGACCGGCGCATAGCAGCCGCGCAGTGAACTTGAATGGAGGACGTGACATCATCGGTCACATCCAGCACTTAAAGTCCCCCGTGCAGCTGCCATGCACTGGTGTGGCTTGTTCCTATCTTCTGCCGCCGCCAATCTGAGGGGTGTTAGAGGCGGCAGCATGGGGGACAAAGAGGGGGGAGGCTTTAAATATTTATAGGCCGCAGCATGGGGGAAAGGGTTCAAAAGAAAAAAAAAAAGTTGCGCTGCCACAGCATGGAGCAGGCGGCAGGGGGGCCGCAGCAGGCCTGGCGGCCCGGATGCGGCCCGCGGGCTGCCAGTTGGACAGCACTGCTATAGGGGTTGAAATTGGAGAAATAGCGTATTTTTTCCTTCTTTTTCCCTTTAAAATGCAAATATTAACCTCAAAAAGCCCAATTGGTGGTGAAAAAAACAAGATATAGATCATTTCATTGTGATTAGTAGTGATTAAGCTATTGCCAAATGAAAGGGATGAGCACTGAGGTAAAAGGTGAAAATGCTCTTGTCCGTTAGGGTAAAAACCCCTTTGGGGTGAAGTGGTTAATGTGAATAAGGGTCTAAACCAACCCCTGTAAAACAAACTTAACACTTGGTACAAAGCAGCCAATCGAGTACCATTCTCCTGCCATCATCCAAACCCAGACTTGTCAAACTGCAAGAGACGAGGGATAAGTCAGTCCGAGAACACATCCCAACTGCTTTAGAGTCCAGTGGCAGTGTGCTTTACGCCAATCAAACGCTTTTCACTGCACTTGGTGATGTAAGGCATAGACATAGCTGCTTGGCCATGGAAGCTCTATTTGCACCGTTGAGCTAATTTGAAGGCCATATGAAATTAGGAGTTCTGTGGCTACTGATTAAGCAAAACATTTGGGACTTCTGTGTGACCTTTGCCTCAGTATGCATTGAGACAATTTTGTGATTTTATGTGGCCTACCACTTCATTGCTGAGCTGCTGTTCCCAACTGCTCCCACTGTTTAAATACCACTAATAGCTGACCATGGAATATTTAGTAATGAGGAAATTACATATATTGAGTTAATGCACAGGTGGCATTCTATCACGGTGTCACACTGGAATTCACTGAGCTGCTGAGAGCCTACCAATAATTATCAAATACTGGTAGAAGTGGTCTGCGTGCCTTTGTGCTTTATTTTAACCTCCCTGGCATTCAATCCCTGCTGGATTTCTGGGCAAGAAGTGGTTCAATTAATTTTCATGACATTTTTACCTGTAACTTTCCAATATGTGTCTGGCAAGAATCTAGTATACATTTTGAGAATAAAACATTTTTCAAATAAGATCATGTAAAAAATTAATTTAATTTTTCCTTTCTGCTAGGTCACAAGACCCCACTTTTCAGCTTTTTGGCAGAAAACACATTTTTCAAAATCAAATTTATAAAAACGCATGCAAAAAATAAATAAATAAATAAAAAAAAATGGAACCCTGCCTATTAACTGTTGGATCAGCCTGACTCGTCCATACCATTTTCAGCTATTTTTATACTTCCTATATTTTACAATTTCTATATTTGTATATCGCTTTTCTCCTATGGGACTCAAAACGCTTGCAAGGCAGCCACAAGGGCGCACTCAGTAGGCTGTAGCAGTGTTAGGGAGTCTTGCCCAAAAATTCCTGCTGAATAGGTGCAGCTTACTGAACAGGAAGATCAAAGATTTGAACCCTGGTCTCCCGTGACTCATTTGTATTTTGCTGTGAATCAAATTACAGTTCATCTCCTCACACCCCCCTCCCTTTTAAAATAGGCTTCATCTATGATCATTACTAATAAAATCTGTAACTTTATTAGCAAAGATCAATTAAACAGTATAATTTCCATATCTGTGGATATTTTTAATCTGCTCCCTGCAAAGGCTTGACATTTTGCAATCATCGCAGTCTTTAAGAAAAGACTGCAATATGTTTAGCAAGTGAAAGCATTAATGCCAGAAGCAGCTGACAGACTTGGCACCCATAAATTAATGCACCAACATCTGGGCATTTCACAGTTTCCCAACAAATTAAAGAAAATGTTTTACAATGCATCAAAATTCAGATAATAACCCGAATGAAAGCATTAAAAAGATGTTAAAATGTTTATACAGCAACTTAAATATGCCCTCTCCTGCAAAGTTAAAAAAAACAAAAAAAAAACAACAAAAAAAAAACAGACTTCTAGTAATGAAGGCTTAAGGCACATGGATGAATGGGTAGTCAATTTTGAAGGTGGTCTGAGTGCGTTAAATGTAGCAGATAGATTTCTGACTGATTCAATCACCTTGATTCAATATACATGAAATATATTGCTCCAACATATTTGCTCAACTGACTTTCAATTTTGTGTAGTTTGTAGGTCTGATCTGTTCTGATCGGACAGGTTTGTGCGATGGTGGCAGGTCAGGAGCCTTGGGTGAAAATAGCCCTTAAGGTGGCCACTAACTATTTAATTTCTAGCGAAAAATCGTTAGAGCGATCAGAAATTCTGATCGGATTGGTTGCAAATCTCCATTGATGGGCACAATCGATTACAATGATTATAAAAATAGTCGTCCGATTGGATTTTTGTCAAATCAAAATTTGGATTTTCTTGCTGGTTGCGATAGATAGGAAGCAAAGATTGGTTCATTTTATGGTGTAGTGAATGATTTTTCTTCTTTCGAACGATTTTTAACTAGAAATTGGATCATTAGTGGCTACCTTTAGCATAACACTGCACTGAGCAGTACAATGGTTGTAGTTCCAGCGATGCTCAATAGATTTTTTGCTAAAAATCAAATTTATCATAGAGTATGTGTTGATCACTATACAATAGAATTCCAATCAGATAGGGATCTGTTGGCTTAGCATATTAGCCCATAATCGAACCTGTATGGCTAGCTTTAGAGAAATTTCACAGTTGTGCTAAGAAAGAGCAGTAGATTATGGTAGGAGTGGAGAGGAGAAATCCTAAAGCTGGTACAGGAAATACATTTGGCACATAGGCAGCAGAGCTGGCTGTTCCAAACTCTGGGGAATTGAACAGTTAAAACTTCAGTGGTCTCCCAATTATAAAGGGGCCTATTTATAAAGCAGTGATTTGAGAATGGATTGTTTTCTCTTTGTTGACCATCAGATCACCCCTCTATGATTAATTCACATATCCCTTGTAATACTGTGATCAAGGCTTTCAGCACCTACCATAAATACCCTAAAGCAGGGTTCTACCCCCAATTGTTGGATTGCCATGCAGAGACACAACAAACTCAATCCTAAATAAAAATACATTTTCAAAATTATAATGAAACTTGGGAAAGCATTAGTAAAAATACACAAGCCATATGTGGTAACAGTTTAACAGTGATAAGTAGTAGAGTAGATTTTAGAGTGGTTTAGGGTTAAGGGCTATAAGTCTTGTCTATTATTTTTAGTAACAAATCAAAAGCAATACAATTTTCATATGTTCTGTACAAAAACCAAGACTTGAAAAATGAAAGCAAAGTGACAGAAAATAACTATATTGCTACCTTAGGAACCTGGTTTTTTTTTTTAAATACATATGCCATGAGGGTATATTACTGTTATTTTTTGCAAATACGTTCTTGTAATCATTGATGGTGTACAATGAGAAAGCAAAAAACCCAAAACTGAAGAGAGACACCATTATTTCCAAATACAATATTGTCACCATACATCATGCAAGGAACATAATCTAAACATTGTCTAAACAGGGATGGATAAGCAAATAAAATTTGTGGGTTTAACTTAGTTAGTACCGTTTATTGTAAAGCTATAATGAATGCAAATGAAGAAATTGTGTGTTTCTTATATTTTAAGCTTATTTTCCCTTTAAAATGCATAGCAAATAAGGTAATTACTAAACAAAAATATCACTCACGAAAAGCCTAATTTGTCCTGAAAAAAAACACACACAAAAAAAAATATATAGATCATTTTGGTGTGATAAGTAGTAATAAAGTTATTAGCAAATTAATGGGAGCAGCTTGATATATGAAAAAGTGCTCTCGTCCTTAACAGTGGCGTATGGAGAGGGAGATTACAGTTACCCAGAATTCCCTGTGATGCTTGACCCGTTAGAGTCCTTTGTTACACACAGTAGAAAACCCAGCAAAGCAGCAGTGCCCGCAGCAAGTATGAGCGAGTCATCAGAGCTGATGACTCATCTTCTTTCAGCTCTGTGCCTGCGAGTCAGATGATCTCCTGCAGAGTGTGTGTTTACACAGGGCGGGATGCTCAGCAATGTGGCTAGCGTCTGTGGAGCTCCCTTCTCCCCATCCATGAAGCAAGGTAATTTCTGCCTGTTCACCACCTCCATGGAGTGATCTGAATTGCCTGTCCCTGTGCTAATCTTTCAACCTAACTCTACATGCGTTTGGCTGGCTAAATAGTAACTTTTATTAAAGCTCTGTATATATTCAACGTGTGTGTGTGTGTGCGCGCCTTCCTATCCATGTGGCTCTCTCCCTCTGAGTCCCTACCCCTCCTCCATGTGTTTGTCTATGGATCTCTTTCACATCTCCCTTTCCACGTCGCTGTTCCTTTCCCATGGCCAATGTCACTGTCTTCCTGTGGTCAAAGCATGTCGTGAGGCTTCCTCTCACTGTGTCACATGGGGTTTCCCCTCCATCTCGGTCACTATCCCTGCTTCATATGGCTATACCTTGCACTATGTGTCACTATGTGGTATACCCTCGTTAACCTTCCACTGACTTGTCCAAAGTAAGTATCTCCCGTTCCTCTCACGGAGAGTTGTTCCAGTGCTGTCCCCCATTCAAATTTGCCACTTCCAGAAGCCCTCGGAAACACTTGTGTCCTTGAGCTGCTCCCTAATACGCCAGCGTGCTTTTTTGCATGAGCAGTATGGACGCACTCGGGGACATAAGTGCTTCTGGACCTTTCATGAATCCCCCCTTAAAAATCCTGCATTTGCCACTGCTGAAGTGGTTAAATAAAAGTTGAAAAATGTTTATCAAGAAAAATGAACGCTTCTCCTGTTTTTTTTTTCAATGGTATAATCGAACGAAATTATCTAATAATAATAAAAAAAAATAAAAAAATACCATGTATGGGCTCCCATAGGAGGAACTTAGATTGTGTCTAACATTTGGAAAAACGGGAGGCTGCTGGCAGCTCCAGTCTGGGTGTGTACTTCTGCAAAAGAAGTACATTAGAAATAGCCTCAATGGTCCCACAAGAGCTCCTGGAAATTGGAGTTACAAGACTAAGGGCCCTTTTCCACTAGCAGTCGCTAGCGTTCGCGCTGAACACTAGCGATTGCTGAATCGCAATTCCGCCGTTTTCCCGACGTTTGCGGCCGCGATTTTGCTATGCTATGCACTGCATAGCAAAATCGCGGCAAAAGTCGCTCCGCGGCGCGATCGCGATCAAGTAAAAAACGAATCGCGGTAGTGGAAATGACCTACCGCGATTCCTATGTTAAAAAGCAACCCGTAGCGATTGTAAAATCGCTAGCGGTTTGCGGTTTTGCGATTCAGCTAGTGCAAACGCGCTAGTGGAAAAGGGCCCTAATAGACCTCCACATGTATAGCCACACAACCCTGGCTGTGATTTTGAAGCAAACAGACAAGAATGTGTGCTGCATTACAAAGGCTTCCTGTACTAAGCACTCACACCTGCACCTGATTTCAGGGTTATGATGGTGCTGCTCCATGTACTGACATTGGAAACTACACTGATTGCCAGCAACCTACTGAATCACATCTGGGAGGAAATGGCAAGGCCTTTTTTTTTTACCTTGGACAAGTGGTGGGAATTTAAAAAACAGTTTGAAAGCAGAACATAGAAATAAATGCTATGTAATAAAATAATTCATACTGATAGCATAACTCAAAAGACACATCTGAAGAAAGGTGCTCAAAAGTCTGAGCATTTTTTTTTTTCTAACCGGTACACCTCTGCTGCTGCCAGAGACCTTTTAAGAAACTGTGTGGCTAATCAGTACTCATAACTCATCCCCAGCATGTACGGAGCTTTCTTGCAGCTACAAAACTAATGAGGTTCACCTTCAACAGGCATCTGGGCACAAGTTCTGACTGGAGTAAGGAAGGCATAAAGAACAGACCTGCAAATGTCTGCTGAGTGATTAGGATTTATCACCTCCAATGATGCTTCTTCATCAGCTAACACTATTGGACACCTTTTCTTGGAAGCACATCCATCTTTTCAAGACACGCACAGAAATCTTTCAGGCTGAGCCAACACAGACAGCTCATAAAAAGCATAAAACAAAACCACTGGATACAACCCCAGCAAAGGACTGAGTAACTTATAATTGCCTCAGGCATATTCCAATTCCAGCAAGCAGCACTGCAGTATTTCAGTTATGCTTTCCCCATACTAGCTACATAAAATCACAAGGTGTTGTCCAGCAGAAGCCACTGCTTCATAAACATAAAAAGTACCTTTATCAAGAAAAATTTGTTTTATTAAATAGCGGAAGTGACTACATACGTTTATTTGCATAAAAAAGGGATTGAATGCATTCAATTAGAATGTGCTTTGCAGGCAGTTCTTTGTGCATAATGTGTCTTGTCCCTTAACAGCCATTGTCAAGACCAGTACTGCTGAATACACAGCATTCAATTACCTCAGTAGTAAAAGCAGGTTGTAATAGAACACAAAATGGGACAGAACAAGAATACAGTCTGTATGGGGTGGATGAGAGGAGAGGCTGTCCACTGACTTGCATTAAAATCGCCAAGATTGTGATTTTGAAAAAACCAAAACCCCACAATCGTGGTCATTTTACCACGATCATTAAAATTACACTCAAATCGTTACCGATCGCGATTTTACCACGATTTCTATGCAAGTATTAAACCCAGGTCTCCTGTGTCAGAGGCAGAGCCCTTAACCAGTACACTTTCCAGCCTTACCCTGCATGACTGAGTTTTTAAAGGGTCACTTTGTACATTAAAAAGTTCTCTAGTAGCATGTTAAAAATAATTTAAAGGGAACCTTAACTGAACGGGGGGGGGGGGGGGTAAAGAGTTTCACTTACCCAGGGCTATTACCAGCCCCCTGCAGCAGTCCTGTGCCCTCGGAGCCGCTCTGGAATCCTCCGGTCCCCCACTGTCACTTAGTTTCGTTTTTGACGACTTACCAGTCGGCCGGCCGCCATGCATATTATTGGATGCATTCCCTACTGCGATTAGTGCTGTTGCGGACCGCAATGCATACAAAAATTCTGCACGCGTACATATGCGGCAACGCATATTTTTGTACGCGTTGCGATCCGCAACAGCGCTAATTGCAGTAGGGAATGCGTGCAATAGTATGCATGGCGGCCGGCCGACTGGTGAATCGTCAAAAACGAAACTAAGTGACAGTGGGGGACCGGAGGATTCCAGAGCGGCTCCGAGGGCACAGGACAGCTGCAGGGGGCTGGTAATAGCCCCAGGTAAGTGAAACTTTACCCCCCGTTCAGTTAAGGTTCCCTTTAAGAACACACAATTCTGAATATGTGGCAGGGAAAAATGTACCTTCCCTCTTCTTTCTCGTTACATTGTCATACATTAGTCCAGGGGCGGAATGACAACTCACGGGGCACCGGGCAATAGGAGATTATGGGGCCACGTACACCCGCAAGCCACGTCTGCTTGCGTGGCAGAGGGGTAGGTGCCTCCAATATAGGTAGCCAGTACAGTTGGTCCCGGGATAGGTTAGATAGGTAGGTGCCTCCAGTATAGGTTAGATAGGTAGGTGCCTCAAGTATTGGTTAGATAGGTAGGTGCCCCCAGTATAGGTTAGATAGGTAGGTCCCCTCCGTATAGGTTAGATAGGTAGGTGCCCCCACTATAGGTTAGATAGGTAGATGCCCCCACTTTAGGTTAGATAGGTAGGTGCCCCCACTTTAGGTTAGATAGGAAGGTGCACCCACTATAGGTTAGATAGGTAGGTGCCTCCACTATAGGTTAGATAGGCAAGTTCCCCCAGTATAGGTTAGATAGGTAGGTGGCCCCAGTATAGGTTAGATAGGTAGGTGGCCCCAGTATAGGTTAGATAGGTAGGTGGCCCCAGTATAGGTTAGATAGGTAGGTGGCCCCAGTATAGGTTAGATAGGAAGGTGCCCCGCAGTGGCAGGGGGGCGGGCATAGTAGTTACAACTCACCTTCTGCCACCGATGCCCCGCAGCCTCTATCTCCCTTCCAGCATCTGTCGCATTGGTAACAGCGTCCCCTGTGGTGACATGTGGTCATGTCATCACAGGGAGGTGCTGTTACCAATGTGATGGACGCCTGGGAGAGAGGAAGGAGATAGAGGCTGCGGGGAATCGGCGGCGGAAGACGATTTGTAACTACTATGCCCGCACCCCTCCCTTCAATCGTGATAGGGACGGACCCCCAAATGACCATGCCCGAGTGCCCTAATGGTCAGTCCACCCCTGCATTAGTTTCTGGTTTTAAAAATTATACATACAGCAATTATTTACAGGGCAAGTGCCTGAAGTAAACCCCCAGAAAAGGCAATAAGCATGTTGGCACATGTATGTGCTCTGCCCCACTGCATTTATTATTTCAAACGAGAGCAAACCATATCGATTTGAAATGTAAAAAACAACCTAATCACAGCTGAACACTCAACACAGAAACATGAACCGACCTCTTGGCTGTAACTGTTCTCCTCTATCCTCCCGGATTCCATCTCCAGCGGATTCTTCAGTGTCTGCAGGAAAAGTGCTGCTTTCCTTTTACGTTCAGCTTGCAGTTGTTTCTCCTTTGATTCCTTTGCAGCTTGTGCCAGTTTCTCTCTGGCTGCTGCTGCCAGCCTGTCCTCAAGCCTCTGCTTGGCTGAAAGACAAGAAGATATATGTATTTTAATATACAGTATTTGACAAAGAGCACACACACAGTGGCCTAAAGTACAAAAAAACTTGCTTTCTCTCTGAGGAACAGAATAGCTTTTCAGTAGATGTGCTCATTACAAGTCACCTTTAATCATAAAAACAGCATCGATCATTAAATACCATCTGATAGGAGAAACAGATTAGCTTTTAACTTACACTAGCAGAGCACAACGTTGCCAAGATAAGACATCTAGGTTCATACGGCCCAGTATTGCACCTTTGTGTTCCCCAAAGTATAAATATAATAGACTTCATAAACTCTCGTTGCCCAGACCGGATGTGCAGTGAGTCAAATTCTGCTGGTCTAAGTAAACAGTCATCCACTACATAATATGCTCGGGAAATCGCTATGCAAAGCGCTTTGCAATTTCCCTATACCTTCCACTGAGCCAAAATGCTCCGAAAATGGTACATGTAGTGCGTTTGCGATTTTAATAAAATCGAAATGCTCACATGTGAACACTCATGGGAAATCCTTACACAAGTGCTTTTAGAGCGATTTGCAAAATCGCCAGCGCTTAAAAATGAATCAGCAAATGCTGATAGTATTAACAAGCCCTAAGAGTCCATTCTAATTAGGCTGGTTGACGTTTATGGTTTTACCAATAACTCACCTGTCTTCTGTCACATTCAGTTCCACTGCCACTGCTGGAACTGCCGCTCAGGGGACCACTGCAGGGGAGAAGTGCTGGTGTACAGACTGAAGACCCAGCAAAAGCATGGGGATCTTCAATGGATTGCAACACACCAATTTGCATCCTCTCTCCCAGGGAAGATTCTTATTGGCTCACTGAGTGATGAACAAATGAGAATCCTACTTTATGGTGGGAGGATTCCCACTGGACTGTTGCAATCCAATGGGGAGCCTTTTGGTGTGGTTCCAACCTGTGCACTGGTGCTTCTGCCCTGCAGTGGACCAATGGGACAATGCTAGAAGCTGCAATGGAACAGAATATGAGTGTCAGGTGACCCGAACGGGTGGAGAGGTGAGCTGATTAGATGTACAACAGTGCATATGTAAATGAGGCACAGACACTGCAGCGGGAACACAGCATATCCTGAGTAGATATGCTGTAAATGCACCATGGTGCAACGTGAAACAAGCCTTAAAGGACACCTGAACCAAGAGAGATACAGAAGCTGCCATATTTATTTTATACAATACCGGTTGCCTGGCATCCTGCTGATCTGTTTGGTTGCAGTAATATCTGGATCACACACCTGAAACAAGCATGAAGCTAATCTAAACAGACTTCAGTTAGAGCACCTGATCTGAATGCTTTTTCAGGGTCTATGGCTTGAGGCAGAGGATCAGCAGGATAGCCAAGCAACTGCTATTGCTAAAAACTGAATAAATATGACAGCTTCCATATACCGCTTAGATCAGGTGTCCTTTAAAGCGATACTTAAGCCATTGATAAAAATATCAGGTTTTACTCACCTGGGGCTTCAACCAGCCCCCTGCAGCCGTCCCGTGCCCTCGCAGCCACTCACGGACCCCTGCCGCCAGCTAGTTTGTTTTGCCAACAGACCTGGCCACACGTATCCTTCATGTTCCCGCCCGCAATCGCAGGACGCTATTGCGGATGGAAATGCGAAGAAGGCTACGCATGACCAGGCCTGCACAGGAAAAGTAAACCTGTCAGCGAAAACAAAACTATCTGGCGGCGGGGGACAGGAGGATCCGTGAGTGACTGCAAGGACACGGGACGGCTGCAGGGGGCTGGTAGACGTCCCAGGTGAGTAAAACTGATTTTTTTTTTTTTATCAATGGCTTAAGTATCCCTTTAAGGGCTGTCAAATGCAATAAATATTATGATGCAGTGTGATTATAATATTTTGATCTAGTCAACCAAAAAGCTCTTGCATCACTGAAAAATGGTAATCTCCACCAGATTGAGTGATCAATAAAAAACGCGATGGTCTCTGATTTTGGTAAAAATGGCACACTAAGAAGTAGAATACTGCATATAGCGTATCTATTACAATCAACATTCGATCAGACATGCAAATCTGATCAAAATCTGAATTCACTGTGTGGTTTAATTTGATAAATTGAAAAACGTGTGAACATCTTAGCTCAGATCTGTATGCTAATATTAGAAATTTTCATTTGACTGAGGAGTTAACTAATGTCTTGTTAACGATCCTCTTTAAAGCTTACACCTTGGACAAGATCGCTCATCATGTATTTGTGATGATCCCAAGGCTCTCCCTTGTAAAAGGATCTATAATCTTCAGATTCATAGTAAATCCATTAGTGAACTTATAAAGGACCACAAGGACAGAAGGGAAGATATCCTAACTTCATTAATAGTTCATGAATTGCTACCGTTTAAGCTTCTCACCAGAAAAAAAGCCCAAGGTGCCCTTAAAGTTTATGTACTGGCATCATTGGGGAGATGATTTTTAATCCAACTTTCATAATTTCAATGCTTTTCCTTTTCACATCTTCCTTTCACAAACCATTTCATACTAGTGTTTACTTTTTTTTTATATACATTTACCTTTCTTCTGATATTCTCAAACAACTGTGCTCACTGGTGGTAATCTGCCTATACTCTCTCATTGACACGTCATCTGCATTCAAATCACATGAATCTGCAACCCCCTTATATCTCTCATAGAATCAATCTGTGTATATTATATGGGAGTGTGAGCGAGAGGAGGGGAATGCGGTCAGAGGACATGGGAAGACTGCAGGACCTAAAGACTTCCCTCTGCCTAGGTAAATATGCGGTTTTTCATGCAGGTTTTAGCTCGGGTACACTAATGAGCTGTGGGAGGGAGGACCACATTATACCTTTTCTCCCTCCAAGATATTCTCAAATGCTGTAAATGTACATGAGCTGAGTGCCATCAGAAACTTGAACTGTGCATCACAGTACATGGCTATTGCATGTACTGTGATAGGCGTCCATGCGTGTACTGACTGGCTGGCAAGAAACACAAGCTTACACCATTTTCCTAGTAATTTCATGGAGCTGTGCATAGCTCTTGAATTATAGAACAGCACAGCCGCTTACTGTTCTGTTAACTGTTACCATTGCCCAGCTGGTTGAAATGATCAAAGCAGCTTAAGTTTGTGATGCTTTTATAAACTACACACTAGAAATGACGGAATGACAGAAAGCAAGATGTAGCCATGAGACCTAATTAGCTATTCACTACTGCAGATAACCCCAACTTCAGTGAAATCTGTCTTTCTTAAAGCAAACCTATGGCAAGGAAGGGGTTAAAAACCTGGATATTTATCTCTGTATTGAGAAGCCTCTAGATGGTCCAAAAGCTTTCCACAGCCTCTTCTAGTTCTCTGCTGCTGCCCAGTTGTGCTTGTGGCCGCACTTCAGGTGTACGAGCGTATCCATATTGGGGATTCACAAGTAAGGTTCATGCATGTCCAGTACAACACCCTACTCACACATGCCTAGTATGGATAAGCTTGTACACATCGGGAGTAGGGTCACAAGAAGTATATTTGACAAGCCCTAGTTGAATATGTTTAGAGAGACCATATACTGGACCAGTGGGCTTCAGGAGGATTAGGGAAACCTCTGCACTGTCCAGAGGCTTCCCACTTCAGGTACACTTTAAGCCTTGTACAAGCACAACATGGTTCTCAGCCTAGACAGCTATTCAGGGCTGCCACTGCTGTTAATAGAGTACATGTATACCAGCCCTCAATCACAATGCGAGAGATCTGGACTGTCAAACTATCTTGGCTGAGCCTTGGTCAAGTTGATTGTTCTCCCCTCTTACCTCTCTCGCTCAGTAATGCATGGCGTGTTGTCCTTCTGACACTCTCCTTAGCAACAAGTTGTATTGTTAACCTACAGGCTAGTGACACCTTTGTACAAAATTTGTCTCTGCATTTGTGTTTGATGGATTTAATCCCAGTACTTGTAGATGACAGTAATTGTGAGTGTACACACTTTTACATGAAAACTTTTTGAGGGGCAAGGTGTACTTTACGGCCAATTGTGGCATTCTCAGTGGGCGATGATAGTGACACTAAAAGGAATCAAGTGCAGCTTCCATTCAAAGGAGTGGAAGCCTTTTTTAATGATGGCAAGGCTTTTTGCGTCGTTCGGGTAAAAGCCTTCCTCAATTCCGTCTCATTTTGCTACATGTAATGTGCAGGGTCAGCTACATTCAACACTTCCGTGCCCCCTACAGAGGTCAAAACAAGATGACAAAACGCTGGGAACCGATGCTAAAAAGCTTCTAGTTTGCAGAAAAGCTTCTAGCATAGGCAGAATGAGACGCCGCCTCACACCCGTGTGAACCGGCCCTGGAATAGAAGAGGGTGGGCATGCAAATCTGGCCATTCAATTTGTATCTACGTTACTCTATTTCAGTTTAGCAACAGTTATTGTGTATTTCAAAAAAAAAAAATGATGCATTTGGATACAAATGAACCTCCCCAAATATCTAGGGCAAGTCCTGACATGCTACAGGTTCATTTAAATTCAAGATTCATACACTGCCACTTCACCAATTCGAATGCACCATCTGACTGGGCTTGTAACAACAAGGCAAAAACAATGTCACACTGTATCACAGAGACGCTGCCAGGCAGCAAACAGAGGAAACATTTAAATGATTTATTTTAAGATATTAGGACAAGTCACATCCACTGACTTGCATTGTATAGGGGCATAATGAAAGCAGCAGGCTTTTTTTAACTGGGTAATATCAGGTACAATTAACTAGTGCTGTTTGCTTACTGATTATGGCAGGATAAAGTACAGTAGTAAGTTAATGTAACATTTTTAGGACACAAAATAGAGTAATACAGTGAAAGACAGTTTTAGATTTGTGTGGGTGTACTGCAGAGCCCCCATGCTTAGTTCATGAAAAATTAACAGAGCAAACCTGACACCAAAAAAAAAAAAAAAAAAAAAAAAAAAAAAAAAAGTGTTGGCCGCAAGTGAGCAGCACATTTGCTTGAGATTCCCTCTCTCCTCCTCGAGGCATTTTGATCAGGTTGAGGTCTGGGCTATTCCAACAAACACCTCATTTTTTTTTATTTTTCGGCCATTCTAGTGTAGATGAGCTTATGATCATGGTTCTGTGTCATAATCCTACTTCAGCCAAGCTTTAGCTGTCACACATGGCTTCAACTTTACTCTAGAATACCATGGGACATATAGGGGTTAATGGTCGACTCAATGACAGAAAGGCGACAACATTCTGTGGCTACAAGATAACCACCTCTTCACCACTGTGCTAACAAAGGTATGTATAAAGCAGGAGATATTGTATTTTCGTTTTGCATTCTAACTCCTGAGAAGATTAGCAACGGTCTTAAATGTTTTTCACTTGTGAATTTTCCCTCCTTACAGCAGCCACAAGACGCGCTGCTGACTGCTGTAATAGGAGATGCTAAGAGGAGAGCGGCGCCTGGGGGAATCTAATAGAACAAGCGGCCGCCAGCTCATAAGGTAACACGAGCGGCGGCCGCGGGGGGAGATGACAGAACTGCCGCGGCCCAGCTGGAAACTGCCAACGGACCGCCAGTGGGCCGCATCCCGGTGGTTGGGGACCCCTGCTCTAAGGTACTTCGAGAGGAGATGCACAATTCCAGTCTGGAGTCAACCCTTAAAGTGGGACCTAAGCTCCAAACTTTAATAGTTGCGGTGATACAGCATAATGACTAGCACAATGTTTTGGCCACACGCCCTTTGCCAAGTGCTTACCATCTATCACACCTTTCACACTTTGCAGGTTGTGCTGCAATAAGATTGCTAAACTGTCAAAAAGTCACACCACGCATTGGATATGTGGTGCAACCATACAGTGAGGCATACAACACAATGAGAGCATGCTTCACTACCACTGTAAATGCATACATTACTTGGTTAACACACAGCATGCTGTGCTTTATTGCGTCGGAAGCCACCATACTCTATGTGAAAGCCCCATAAGTAGAGGACCATTTGTTAGGTTTGTGTAAAGGTTGTAAATTCAAGAGTAAGCAAAACGCATTCTGTATACCACAGAATGCAACCAGTATGTATCTGTGAATTAGCATTTGCAGACAGTCATTGGAACGTTTGGACAAACAGCCAAAGTTTTGAAGTGGAGTGAGGAACTGCTCATATACATGAAAGTTAAAGACCAACCAAAACCCAAACTTGTAAATGAAATTTTTGATAACAATCATGTTAATTTCATGAAAATTTTAAGTATTACGTTTGGAAATTAGCTCTCCAAACTTAGAAATACTTTGCCTTGCACAGCTATTGAAACAGGCTGACGACATCTAGAGCTTGTTATTTTCAGTTACCAGAGATAAAATCTAAGTAGAGATGGTCAAAGATGCAAATAATTCCAAGTTCATGTAGAATTATTCAAATGTTATTTGCAAATTTATGCAGCATGAAAATGTACCAATCGAATGCTACCTCTGCAACATTGATTTGTCTATTTTCGAGCTGCATATATTTGCATAATCCTGCATCAACTCAGAATTATTTGCATCTCATTGACCACCCTTGAAGGAATACAAAAAGTGACATGTGACATTCGGTGATAGACATGTATATGTACAGCACCAAGCACACAAATAATATGCCATGTTCCTTTTTTCCCTCTTTTCTCTGCCTGAAAGCGTTAATCAGGTATGTAAGTGACAGTTTGTCCAGTCGGGACCTGGTCGACCTATAACATAACCCTCACGGACTAGGAATTACAGTAATACACTTTCCTGGCAAAAAATGGCTTCTGAGAGCAGGAAAGATTAAAAAAAAGCATCAATAATTCATAGATTTTAGCTCTAGCATACTTAAATGAATGTGTCATTGAGCAGAGAATGAACCAGTCAAAATGTAAAAAGTAAAATTAAATATTAAACTCTGGAGTACCTAAAAATTTCATTTTAGGAGAATGAGGATAGATGCAACTGTTTATCACACCTTAATCCCTTCGGTGACAATATGTGGGCAGAATGCTACATAGACTTGTTGCATGCTCTGTTAGTATGGAGGAGGGAGGATGGTGCAGTGTATGATGGAACTGGCACAAGTAGCAGGACAATAGGCTAGGCATGTACTCAGCCTACATGTTCCAGCGGTCAGGACCTCGCGGCAAAGTGTCAGGGCCGCCATCCACACACTAAATCCTTGGCATAGGTGGCCCCGATCAGTTGCCTTGGCAGAGAACCATCTACATTGTATAAAAGGCTTTACCACTACAACTACCTTCTATAAACTATGAACTTATAGCTACTCCTGCAGACACATTAACTTCTGTTCAGAGTAATGCGGTTTGGCAACTATTGTTCTTTATGTGTCAAACAGTCACTTAACAGACCCACCTCAGCAGCTAAATCCTGAGCGGACAGAAAGCAAATTGTACTGCAGTTCCAAGCACATTTATCTTATAATGCATTCTGTCCAGCACTTTGCTTATGTGTAGTGTTTATATTCACTTAGCATCCTGATTAATGTTAGAATTTGTTTTATTCAATTGTGGGTTGTATTGTAGCAAAAAAATGAAAAAACAAAACAAAACTATAGTTGTGGCAAGAGAGGTCATAGATAACGAGAAAAGCTTCCAAAATTCACAGATCAATAATACCTTGGTCTACTGAATACAAATGGACAGCATAAAAATGGATTCTACTTCAATGCCAATTACACTGACTTTTTAAAGATACAGGGGATACAAATTGAGCCAATTAGGCTTTACCACATTTCACTGTGTTGTGATATTTAAAAAGAATCCACAGTTTTTTCACAGATATTTATACTAGTGGGGGGAAAAAAAACAAAACAAAAAAAAACAAAAAAACACACAGCCACAGCCTTTGCCAACAAGCACCAAATCCATCAAAACAAAGAAAAACACATGCTCCCTTGCTATTATAGATCAGACATCACAGACACAAGAACTTATGACTGGTCTGTTCATCAACACATTAAGCTACTTACACACCAAGACGTTGTGTTTTAGGGGACGTTAAGGTCGCATAATGTGCCCCTAACGCAACGCATGGTGGTGTTGAAGTTGGACGTCAGATTGAGCTGCGTTATGCAGCCGCTCCAGGTTAGTGATAGGAAGTCCGGATCTTTTTAAGGATTCGGATCATTTGAATCGGATTCATTGAAAAGATCCGGATCTTTGAACCGAATCATTTGAATAATTTTACTAGGGAAGCAGACTGGGTGACATGACTAGCAGGACAGGACTTTCCCTGCACTGTACATTCTGTTTGTTCCTGTTCCTTCCAGACAGACATCCACTGTGAACCGAATCTCTCATTGTGATGATCCGGATGATTCGACTCTCAAAAAAGATCCGGATCAAATGAACGATTCGTTTATGATCCGGACAACCCTACAGTCCTACCACGAGTCTCTGCCGCAGAGGAGGAGGGGAGACCTCCTCCTCCAACATTACTGAGCATGTGCAAGCAGTCTAACGCTGCTTAGTCCAGTAGAACGTACAGCATGCAGCACTTTGTTTAAACGTTCTGCGTTACAATGTAACGTAACGTGGGCACTGTGAACAGCACAATTGATTTTACAGTGCTGTGAGTTAGGCTGCGTTACTGGCTGCTGTAACGTGGGACTTTAACGTCCCACTGTGAAAACAGCCTAAATCTAAGCTTGCCATACACTATAGCTGGTAGACAGATGCACCTATGGCCAAACTAACATCTAAAGATTATGCCACAGTGTGGAGCAAAGCTATTCCACATCACCAAAAAGTGTCCAAAGCTGTTCATCACCAGTATGGGAAATGAGGCTTACCAGATACCAACAACCGACATTATAAGGTTGTGTATAGGCTCAAGACACTTTCAGTGGTGGTGGTAGTTATCAAAGGAACACCAATCATAGAAATAGAAAATTATTTTTATTGTATTTATACAGCGCCAACATATTATACAGCGCTGGAAAATAGATAAATGCGTTAACATTTCTGGAAAATCGTGACTTAATTGGCAGCCATGGCCACAGGATTCTGGCCTTTTCTTGATTTTCTTCCCAACCAATTCCCCTTGTTTTCCCCCCTGAAGAAGATGTGCAGTGTGTTCCGGTGGAGCCTGGGACGCTGGTGCAGATCGTGGGGAGTTCGAGATGTGGAGTTTTTTCTGCCTTGCCGCTGCCTGGGTCTGTTATCTGTGCAGGTACAGTCGTGTGGGGTCCACTGCTGCTGCCCAAGAGGTCAGGGCTCCACTGAGGTCGGAAGACACTGCGCCGATCGGGACACATTTGGCCTTGCTAGATGGCCGAATCCACTGGCTGCTGCTTCTCCACCGCAGCAGGAACACCTTTGGATCAGCCCCTCCATGATGCCAGCTGCTAATCTAGAAGTAAGGGCCGCCCAGGCCGGACATTTCTGTGACAGCAAAATTATCTTGACAAGCTCTACCGAATGCTGGCCAGGAGTTGGGACTCACCACAGAAATGAACACGAATGCACCTTTTGAACTGGAATCCCTTGGCCAGCACTGCCAGATATCCGCAATTGTGAACCTTAGCAGCAGCAGCCATCACTGAAGGTTTCTTTCATGAAGAACTGCGTCATCACTGCTGAACCTTCGCCTCCCTCTGCCCTCCCTTTGATGTCTCCTTAGGTATAATAGATGATGCAAAGTGTGACCGGTGGTGCTGTAGTATGGCAGCCTCGGCTCTTGGCTTTCAGACCTTATCCTCCTCTCCTTCCAGAGCCTGCATGAGCCAAAACAAATTCGGGGTACAACCCCCCTTTGTACTAGGTGAAATAAATCATTCCGAAAAATATGAGGTAGAATATACAAGGAGCTCACAACAAAACAAGATCATGCAAATTATTTGATAACAGTAATTCAGTGTCTGGTCAAAATAGAGACTGTTCTAGACTGCGAACAGTAAGATTGCATAATTAAGGTGGAATCACTGAAAAGGCGAGTCTTGAGGGCTTGTTTGAGGGTATTAAAGGTGGAGTCGAGTCTGGTGGCTGGTGGGAGCGAGTTTCAGAGAGTGGGGGTAGCCCCAGTGAAGATCTGCAATCGTGAATGGGAGTGGAGTTATGCGTGGGCAAGATCGGAAATGTAGGTCAGGCAGGTCCTGTGCACCGGTTTGTAGGCCATACACAGAATTTTGAACCTGATCCTGAAGCAGATGGGGAGCCAGTGGAGGGCTTTACAGAGGGGAGTTGTAGAGGCACGTCGATGAGAAGAGGTTATCAGTCTGGCTGCCGCATTTGTTACTGATTGAAGGGGGGGCAATAGGGTTAGAGGGGAGGCCAGACAAAATAGAAATGCAATAGTCTATGCATATCTGGAAGGGGTGCCGCTGTGCGGGGTGGGAATATTAGAAGCTCAGTCTTGTCTAAGTTAAGCTTCAGAACCCTGGCAGCCATCCAAGAGGAAATGATGTGAGGCAGGTGGAGACCTTAGCCATGGTGGAGGAGGAGAGATCTAGGGTGTGCAGGTATATCTTGGTGTCGTCAGCATACTGTTTAAGCCCATGGAGGAGATGACTTTCCCAACTGAGGCAGTGTAGAGTGAGAACAGTAAAGGCCCCAGACGGAACACCAACTGAGAGGGGCGTGGGAGTGGATGAGAAACCATTGAAGGATGTTGTGAAGGAACGCTTGGAGAGGTAGGAAGAGATCCAGGCTAAGGCTAAGTCCTGAATGCTCATTGACTGCAGGGAGTGGAGGAGGGAGTGGTTGACTGTGTCAAATACTGAGGAGAGGTCCAGGAGGAGCAGGATGGAGTATTTACCTTTGGCTTTGGCAGGGTCATTTACCACTTTTGTGTGGGCTGTTTCTATAGAATGGGCTGGACGAAAACCAGATTGCAGAGGATCGAAGAAGGGAGTTGGGACTGAGATAGTGGGTCAAGCGTTGATGGGCCAGGCATTCAAGAATTTTTGAGGCAAAGGGGAGGAGGAAGATTGAGCGGTAGTTGAACAGCAGTGCAGGGTCGAGTGAATGTTTCTTCTGCAGAAGCACAGTGGCCTGTCTAAATATGGAGGGGAAGATGTAGGTGGAGAAGGAGACGTTAAACAGGTGGGTGAGGACAGGGGCCAGATCAGGAAAATGTGGGAAGAGGGAATCAGATAGGACCGGACCGTGACCAGCAGCTGGTTGACTTCCTCCACTGTGACAGGAGTGAAGGAGGTAAAGAGGGAAAAGAAGCAGGAGTAGTGTGGGTAGAGAAGAAGGGGGCCATTGAGTGGAGGAGAGAGATATCCCTCCTGATGGCGGTAATTTTGTTGATAAAGTAGTTTGATAGGTCCGTGGCTGAGAGGGTGGAGGTGGGGGCGGGGAAGAAAGAAGTGTAGAATAGAATAAAAAAGTTTTGATCCTCTGATGACAAGTTTGAGAAACCACTTGGGAAGGAGACAGACGGAACCTATAGATCGCTTTCCATGGTCTGGTTACCCCCACAGGAGCATTTGAATACTGGGGTTCCAAATGCATTTTCATACATTGCTTATTACCAATTGAGAAATCTCCTGGGAGTAACGTATTGGTGTTCCTTTGATGATTACAACCGCTAGAAGTGTCTTGAGCCTATACGCAATCTTATAATGTGGGAAGTTGGTATCTGGTAAGCCTCATTTCCCATACTGGTAACGTAGAACATTTTCTGAGACAGCATTGGACATTTGGTGATTTTAGAGAAATTTGTAATCCCATTTATGATTGCACTGTTGTTCCTTTGTCATTACCTATTTGAACTTTGGACACTGTTCTCTCACAGCAGCGAGCATTTTTAATTACCTGCTAGTAGATATATATATATATATATATATATATATATATATATATATATATATGCGCCACAAACCGTGTGGAGCAATGCTATGCCACAAACATGCCTGCCGAAACTGGAGCTACTGGTTGTGTTTCAGCTGACCGATCTCAGGCAGTGATGTGCAGATAAAGCGGTGGTGGTTATCCATTCACTGCTGTGGTTTCTAAATGTGTGTACCCTCCAAAAAATCCATCCTGGCTCGAGTGGTTTTTGACCAATTTTTCGCACAGATAATGAAATATATTACTTGCATCAGATGGTAGTCACATATTGGTCATTATGCCTGGCCCAAGTATCATGTCTATGGGTACCTTTAGGTCATGTCATGCCACTAACATTGTTGATTAGGTGTGCTGCTGGCTAGTACACAAACCTATGCTACCACTACATGCCTACAGAAGTGAGTTCACACATTGCGCAGTCATTGGCAGTTGCACTGGATTATTCACTTTCTGAAACCAGATACTGCTTTTTGGAAATCTTTTGTCAAATAAAAAAAAAAAACTCTTAGAGGGATTTTATAAAGTCAAAAACATTTTGAAAGAAAGAGATACTGAAATTTACAGGTCTGCTTATTAGGCTTAAAAGACACTATCATATGTAAACTGGAATACATAAATGAAATTTAGTTCCCAAGTAGACATGTGTTGTGTTAAAACTTGAGAGGGCTACAATTTGATCTCCTCTTAATGCAATCTTTTTTCCAGCTAGGTCTTTGTGAAAAAACAAAAGCATATCAATAGAAATAAAGGTTACACTACATATTTCCACCATGCACTGAATTCTCCAGGGAAGCCAAATTGAAGTTGCACTCTTGGGAACGGGCTTCACTCTTCAGCATTAAAACATATTTAGGAGAAGAGGTTTGCATTTCGTTGTGAAAAGTAATCATGGGCAGAAAAAGAAAGAAAATACCAGAAAGCAAAATGTACATTTTAAAATGTGAGCACTTACTATATGTTGAATAAAAATGCATGAATTTACTTTGTAAAATGCTCTGAACAGCGGGACAAAGAATAAAAGGTCTCTGCAGGTGGTCAAAATAAATGGACAAGGCAAAGAACAAGCACATAAAATATCAGAAAGGACCAGAGGTGGCAATATTTGATTTTCTCACTGGGTGTCAGAACAGCAAAATGTAATTACCTTAACAGAAACTTAGGGGGTGTTTAATGTATGCAAGAGATTACATTATTGGAGAAAAGCTGTCCAGGTAACAATATTAAAGAATTGAAAAGGGCAAAGCAAAAATAAACTTCATCCTTTGTCGCTATGCTGGGGTGTTACATAGGAACAGTCATGTCACAGATGTAAACAAATTAACATAGGCAAGCTACATTATACATCAGAAGAGAGAAAATTAAAAATATTGGCTTGTTTCCCACAAAGTATGTAAAAAACGGACAGGAGGTGGCAAAATGTTGAAACTAGGGATGAGCAGTCCAAAGCAGAATGCTGTTCCAAATTAGTCCATCAGTTAAGTCCTCTTTCTGGCCACGAAGAAGGAAGTATTATGAGCTGAAACGCACTATGGTGGGCAGCAAACGAAGGCGGTGTTAAGGGTCAGTTGTGGTGCAATTGTTCTGCACCGCAACGGTACCGAAAGGTCGACCCCGCATGTTACTGCTGCGCTGTAAGGAAAGTTTGCCTCACTTTCGAGTGAAACCCGCATGACGTACAGATACTCTTGTGTTGTCAAGATGGGAGCCGCCACAATCAATGTGGTAGCTAAGGATGACAATACTTAGAACTCATGTAGAAGCATGTGATATATGATCAGCTGATTGATTTGTAAGGTTCTGATTTGCTGTGATGATGTCCTGCTTTAGCACATGATCATGACCAGCAAATCAGAGTCTTACAAGTCTATCAGCTGATCAAACTGATCACTAGCTTCTCCGTGAGTTCTCCTAAACATTGCCCTCCCTAGTGATAAACCCCAAAGGACTACCCGCCTCTGTAACAGGATGCAGTGTTTTGTGCAACACAATGGAATGGGGTCATTGGACCCTTAAAGTACTCAGACATCTGGCTATTATTGACAGATTACACAGCCAGTAAAAGATCTGTTGCCACTTCCAATTCAGCCCCAAACACCAAGATTGTACTATTGTCTGCAGTGTTCATATGGAAGAATCTTGCAGTTGAAACAGGATGAGGAATTACAAAGAACATCTGCACCGGCTGTACAATGAGTAATGTAATAATCTTTATGCACGGTTAGTGTAATAGCAGAACAAGTGACTGATTGGGGAAAAGGAACACAGTCAAGGCTTTGTGCTACAACTGGCAATAAACAAAAGGGCTCTGAGATTTTCTTAAAGAAAACCTGTACTTAACTCATACTTGAAATAGTGACACTGGATCGGTTTTAATTCCCACAATCGCTGACCTTAAGGACTAGCGACAGCCTGATATATACAAACTTTTTATTTTTTTCACACAATGAATTTAAAGTAGCTAATTGTGCGTAAACATGTCAGATCTAATGAAAAAAATAAGTTAGATACCACTGTAGATGGAAGCCTCTGGATGCACCAGAGGCTTCCCTGATCCTCATTGACACTGCATCGCTTGCCAGGACCCTCTCCTTTGTGCCTGCACTCCCCGTCGTGTAGAGTGCAGGCACTCATGCACGGAGGAAAAAGCCATGCATGAGCAGCTTCCGGGCTACTGCGCGGGGTGTACTTTGCACATGCTGAGCGCAATATCTGACATTAATGATAAATATTTTCAGAGGATCCCAATGCAGGATCAAAGGGGTGCAAGAATATCGGCTTAGGTTAGTTAAGTTCCCGGATAATGAGTACTCAACTGTATCTAACTTTTTCTTCAGGTACCTTTTTAAGTTCGAATGAGACCTTGATAAAATGGCTGGTGAGACCAGTAACAGTGCAGCTTTATTTTTTCTATAAATTCAATTAGTACTTTCAATGTAAGAGGCATAGTTTAATAGTAATTGTAGAATAATGGCAAAGGTAGGAAATACTTTTCACCTGTTCTACAAAGGCAGGTATGTATAAATTTTCTTTTTTTATTCATCGCAGGTACACTTTAAGCGTACAAATCCTAAGGGCTCTTTCACATTAGGGCAGATTTTCTGCGTTTCAACGCAAAGGATAAAGTTTGCGTTACCCAAGGTGGAATGAAAGTCCATAGATTTTCATTTTAGCTTTCACATATAACGCAGCCTTTTTGTGCGTTGCGTTACACTGCACCCAGGCGCAGTTTTTCGGCCAACGCTAGCTTTATGCGTTACAATGCTAGTCAATGTAAAACGCACACTATGCGCGTTTTTAATCCGTTAACGCAGGCAATCAGTCCCAGAATGCAACAGAGGAACAATGTAGAAAGTTGAAAACTAAAAGAAAAAAAAATTACCTGCGTTTTCCTATGTCCTGTAACGCATTGAAAACGGATTAAAAACGCACACTCACTGCAGTGCACTGCAGTGCAAAACGCATTAAAATGCATACAACAAAACGTATGCTTTGAGCGTTCTCCAACGCAAGCTCTGATGTGAAAGAGCCCTAAGACTGTCCAGATATCAAAAGATGAAGAATGTAATACCTTGTTTTGCTTCCAGCTCCTCTGGAGTCAACTGTGGTTTCTTTTCCTCTACTACAGGAGTTACAGCATTCTGGGTTTGGTTGCTATTAGATGAAGTGCTGGCTTTGGTCTGCTGTCCATCTTTGGCTTCCCCATCTTCTTCTTCACTGTCATCATCTAGTTTGACTCTGTTTTTCTCAAGAGGCAGAAGATCTGTTTCCTTTACCTTTATTGCAAAGCTTATTGGAGCAAAGGAGACTGCAAGCAAAAACAACAGAGCATGCATTCAGCATTAAACAAAACAAGTGATAAAGCCATCTACAGCAGGACAGATATTACTATGATCAGCCTGTACAAGTGGTATTTCATTTTCAGGCATTAGGCTGAAAATGAAATGCCTCTTACATTTTCCTGTCAGATAGACGGTCGAGTGAATTATTACCCACAGGTCCGATCTAATTTCTGATACTTTTTCTTATCAAGTTTCTGATCACTTCTATACAAAATCGATCAGAAAAACAATTGTAAATTTGGCCATACACTTATAGATTTGTAGCAGATTCGATCATCAGATTTCTGTCAGATGCCTGTCAAGTCGAATCTGACAGGAATCTATCTGATGTGTGCCACACACTAGGAACAGAATAGATTTCAGAACGAAATCTATTGGAAATCGATCTACATGCATTATTAGGCAATTCGATCCAATGCAACTCTATGAGCCATTGATCTGCTGCCAGATTTTCCATCCTCTCAGATAGATCAAATTGATTGATAGATTTGATAGAATCGATTTCAGAACGATCAATTCCATAGAATCGATCGCTGAAATCAGTGTATGGGCCCCTTTAATGCATTATTGGACCATTAGATCCAATGCAATTCTATGGGTCATCAATCTGCTGCCAGCAGCAGATTGACCTAGATTTCCCATCCTGTCAGATAGATCAAATCGATCGAAAATTGGCTGCAATCGGCCAGTGTATGGGCCCCTTAAATCAGATCAGACATGTCAGAAATCATCTCTTCACCCCATCTATCTGATGGGAAATTGCATAGTGTGCACCAGGCATTAAAGTGGCCATACACTGATAGATTTGCAGCAGATTCGACCATCAGATAGATTTCTGTCAGATGCCTGTCAGGTCGAATCTGACAGGAAACTTATCTGATGTGTGCCACATACTAGGAACAGATTTCCAACAGATGTCACAATTAAATTATTGGAAATCTATTGAAAATTGATCTAAAGGCATTACTGCACCATTAGATCCAATTAAACTCTATGGGCCAGCAGCAGATCGACCTAGATCTTCCATCCTGTCAGATAGATCAATTCGATCGCAATCGATAGAATGGGGAATTTGATAGAATCGCTTTATCGATGACTGAAATCGACCAGTGTATGGGCCCCTTTAGGCTGTGTACACAATCCTCTTACAGAAAAGTAAACAACTGGCTGTGAATACAAAACCAACACACCTACTGACTTCCTCAGTAGCCCAGATAGCAAATTATGTGCCATTATAGTGGCAACACGAAGATCCAAAAGTATGCCCTGTGCAGAAAGGATGCTACCTGCTTCCCCACACTCTACCTCCATCATCCTTAAGGTGCAGCAGTAAATGGCTTGTTCTGAGGCTTCAACCTCCCACTGGCACTAGCCAGTGGGAGGTTGAAGCCTCCTAGATGAACATTATGCTGGAGATGGGTAAACAGCATAGGTGGCTAAATTGATGATTTCTGCATATACACAACCCAAGGTATGCTCAAGACCATAGATATTTACATCTGATCGTTAAGTTACAGTCAGCAAAATAATTCAAATCTTGATCAATGAATGATATGTTCAATTTAAGTGTGTTGCTCAACAACTAGGAATGAATATTGGATCATCAAGTACAAAAGACCCCCAAGGGTGCCCTTTGGACAGAACGATGGAACAAAGGTACTTTAAGCAGCTGTCATTAAGGCCAATGACCATTAGCTATACCATTTAGATGTCCTACAAAACAGTCTGTTTGCATCCTTTTGTTATCCTATCTTTCCAGCTAATTCAAGTCATTGCTCAGAAATATCTGCTGGCAAAAACATAGGAAGAAATCTGTCACAAGACTTGCTGCTGGATTCCTGCAAATGTATTTATTTCATTATATAAAGAAATGTCTGACTAGTGATGAGCAGAAATTACGCCCATATGTAATTAGACATCGTAATTCAGAATTACGCATCGTAATGGTAATGCAAAGTTCAGGGGGAATAGCGTAATTCATTTTGTAGTTAATTGTTCCTAATCGTAATTATGCATTAATTTACACGTAATTATGCGCAACTTCATGCCGACTTTGGCGGTGAATAGCAAAGCCCCCATACATGCTATTGCTACCAAAATGGCTACATAGGTTAAGAAGAATAGTGGGTACAAGTTACAAAAAGAATTGTGGTTTTTGAGAAAAATTGATTTTAGAAATGCAAAGGTAAATGGTTTTTAAACTGTCATTTTTCTGAGTTTAAAGAGAAACTCCAACCAAGAATTGAACTTTATCCCAATCAGTAGCTGATACCCCCTTTTACATGAGAAATAGAATGATTTTCACAGACCGACCATCAGGGGGCGCTGTGTGACTAATTTTGTGCTGAAACCCCTCCCACACGAGGCTCTGAATACCATGGTACTCTGGGCAAACTGCCACAATGTAACAATGTTCACAGACAGGAAATGGCTGTTTAAAGCTGTCTGTAACAGCCAGAGCAGCTAGAAACAGCTACATAACGTGCCCACAGTAACAATGTCACCATGTAATACATGTCAGAATGTGAATCTGGGAGAGGAAAGATTTTACAATGAGCAAACACTGACTAAATCATTTATACATAATTATTGTAAAAATGAAGCACTTGTTTTATTAAATTATTTTCACTGGAGTTCCTCTTTAAAAACCCTTTTTCTTTGCATGTTTAAAATCTATTTTTTCAAAAACTACAAGGTCTTTTTAACAATTCTTTTTGTAACTTGTACTCACTATTATTAACCTACGCAGCAATTGTGGTAGCAATAGCATGTATGGGGGCTTTGCTATTCACCGCCAAAGTCGGCACAAAATTGCGCGTAAATTGCGCATAAATTCATGCGTAATTACAAATGAATATACAAATTCAATTGAATTACAAATATATAATTACGTATATGCGTAATTGCGAAAATGAACTTGTAATTTTGTGTAATCGTTATTAGCAGATTACGATCATCACTATGTCTGACAACAATTTTTATTTTTTGCCTATAGGTAGGCTGAAAAGGCAAGAAAGTTCATGAGACACAAAGTGAGGGGAATCACTCCCTATCAGAGGCACTGACAGCAATAAAGATTAATGGAATGTATCTTACGCTGCAATGTATCATGTGAACACGTACCATTATTGATGAGGTCTCAAATCACACATCAGCTATGTATGCCTTTTTACTTGTATTGCTAGATGTCCTGATTGTACAGTTTTGAACCTCTCATATAGCTACACTTTCCACTATTTGTTTTGTAATATGTACATTGTTACGGAATATGTTGGTGCTATAAATAAAATAATTTATAACAAACAAGTCCTATCCCCTTTACTAACAATTAAAATAAGTTTTTGGTGAAAATTTAAAAGATCAGATGACAGAAAGAATTTCCAGATACCTTTGAGCTTTCCATCACAAACTGGTTTACTGGTGGAATTTGCATCGGTTTTGGAGTCCAGAAGTTCCGCATTGCTTGTATCAAGTTCTGCAGTATCACTCTGGACCACATGGTCATTAACAGGCTCTTCAGGAATGCCACTTGTATCAGGCATTGTAAAAGGCTCCTAAAATACAAATATATGCAGATTATGCATAACCCAGAATCACCATAATCAGCAAAAACAGCGTTATTAATTGCTTAGTATAGATCCACTTTAACCAAGCACTATTACAGAAGCATAGGTTTGATATTTCCTGCCACTTTGATCCTGCTGCCAGAAGAGAGTTGTAGGTGGATGAGAGCCCAGCGCGGAGGTTGGCTGAGGTTTTAGATTATTGGGCAGGTTGGTGGGCTAGGGGAGGTTTTGTCAATTAGGAGGCTACACGATGGGAGCCATAAGCCAAGTGATATATCCATGAAGAAAGGGGACTAATCAGTTTGAAAGGATATCCACAAATTATTCCCAGTGATCAGAATTCAGGATTACAGTAATTATCAGGAGTCAGTGGCGTAGCTAAGGAGCTGTGGGCCCCGATGCACGTTTTACAAGGGACCCCCCCCCCAAGCACTCTATACATAACAATTGATACGGCGCACCAAAACCTGCCAATGGCAACTACAGTGTCAGAGGTGCAAGAAGGGAATGGGGAATAGTTTGTTAATGATTACCACTATTCAAAGTATCTATAGAAGTGATTATTACCAGCACAGGACCAATAGAGCGCTAATACTTTAGTTGAGGGAGGGCACTTTGGGGCCCCTCTGGCCCAAGGGCCCTGATGCAGTTGCAACCTCTGCAACCCCTATTGCTACGCCCCTGTCAGGAGTCTTTGTTCCAAAGGACAAGCATTAATCCTGAACTGTAAAGGTCTGGGCAGAATAGTGAAAGGCTTACAATAAATGGTTAGATAAAAGGTTGGCGTTTATGGGTCAGGATCATGCTACAGGTTTGAGCTACAGCAGGGGCAGCAATGGACTAAAGTTAATATTAGGCAGGGCACAGGTTAAGGGAAAAGGCCAATTTACACTTGCAATCACAGAACGATTTTTCACTGCATTTTGTTGGCAACTGTGCTTTGCAATCCTGTTCGGGGTTCTGGAATCGCATCACTTTTAAACACTCTAAAAACGCTACAAGTATTTGGTTTGCGATTTTTACAAATTGCAAGAACTGCAGTGAGAATGGTTCCATAGGGATAGATTGTACACAGATCTTTGTCAAATCGCCAGTGAACAGGAAAGTGCTGGAATGGTGCAGAAAAGGCCCCTGTGTGAATGGGGCATTAGGGAAAAGGCAGGTCCAGGTAGAAAAGTTGATGTTTTGTTAGCTGAGACAGGGTGTAGTTTTTGGTATCTGGGTTCAAAAGTTGGGACTCAACAGATGCAAAAGATACATTATCTCATACTTTGCCATTTAGGTTGACGAAATAAAGTCTCAAATCAAAACACTATCTTCTGTGTCATCTGGTGTAAACACTGTGCTTCAGTGGATATTTGCAATAAAATATCATGCACATATTAAATAGCAAATCACAGCTAGCTGCAGAGCTTTATAGCCTGTATTTAAATATTTACCAAAAGCACATAAATTAGACAGACAGATCTAAAGCATGCTTACACAAATGTCATTTAACGGCAAATAAAAATAGCCAAGATGAACAGATTGCTACGCATGAATGATTTTGCCGTTTGAAGAAATAAATATAACCAATGAACGTAATCCCAGAATGTTAAATAGATGAGATATTTATTAATTCAAAATGTCTCGTGCCCATTAAACAAAATCAAAGATATGTTGCCCTCTATGGAACGAAAGCCCCCACTTCTATACAGTATTGAACATTTTATTAATTTTCTAACACCAGCTTCAGAGTAATTTTAGACTGTACAATTTATTATTTTAAAATGGCACCCAGAGATATTATGGATTAGCAGCACACTGTGCCATTTCATTGTCCAGAAATACATTTTAACATTGCACATTTATTTTAGATTTGGCCATTATGCATTATTTACCGGACTTAAACATGTGGGAGCACAGGGGGCTTAGTGTTACCGCTCTTGTCCTGCAGCTACAGAGCTCCAAGTTAAACACAAAAAAACAGTGTTCCTTCTAAGTAATGTTGCTGTTGAGTTTGTTTCCCTCTCTTTTTAACCCACATAGCACATTTCCTAAACATCAGTATCCAGAAAAGTGTGCATCTGTGCTCACCAAGCAAAAATAAGAGCATGTACTGACATTTAAAGAGCACTGCAGTGCAAATTCTTCTGTACAGTCAGGAAAATAGAAGAGCAGGAAATGAAAGTTGAAAGCCCACCTTAAAGAAATTCCTCTTTGCTCTAAAAGATAAGCAACAGCATAATGACCTTTAAAGAAAAAAACATGTCTTTGTTACAGCTGATACACATCCTGCAATGAATCTGCAGTGTCAACTTCCTGCTTTAATGGAAGCAGGCATAGGGTTAACATCCTGTGTTCAAAAGTTAGCCATTTTGCCTAGGCAGCCAGCTGACACAGCTAAAAGATCAAATCACAGTTGTGATTAGTCAGATGAGAGGGAATTAGACAGGCTAAAGTCTCTAAATACATACAGGGTGCATTTCTCTAGGTTCCTTCTGTCCTGTGCAAATTGGATTGGCACACAGTGATCACGGGGTCAGGAGCCAATGAAATCAGCTCCTGACTGGTTTATGAAACTCTGCTGTCATACAGACAGCAGATCGAGGGGGCTTCAGCGCGAGGTGGGGATGATTGAAATCTAAGCCCTGGCCGAGGTAACAGGTGCCAAACCGTGTAGATTTCAATCAGCGTGGTCTGGAAGTGGTTAAGATATTCAATATATGAAGAGGTGCCATTTGGGCAAAAAAAAAAACCAGTAACAGAACTATGTACTCTAAAGCCTAGGTTCTCAACATGTGGTACGCGTACCCCAGGGGGTACTTCTGATAGTTCCACGGGGTACTCAGGCATGATATTTAGAGTTTTGGAAAATGATTAATCCTATATAAACACAAAATTAGTATTTTAGCTAATTAAAAGCTATATCAGTGCTTGGAAATTGTTTAGAACCAATTATGTACTATGATTAAATATATATTTGTCAAGGAGTACTTGTGATAATGTTTAATACTACTTGCTGAGTACAGGGTTTTAAAAGGGGTACACACCAATAAAAATGTTGAGAAACACTGCTCCATTGCACTGCAGAAGATGCCAGCACTATATAAATGCAAAATACTAAGGTTATTGCTCACTGTGCTATGTGACTAATCTGTGTACAGGTGTAAGGAACAAAGGTTTGGCAGGCAGTGGAGACCAGAACAAGGCTAAATAACATCTGCAATGCCAAGACGCAAAGGGAAAATTCCATCCCTTTTTTAATGCAGTGTATTGCTCCCTTTAAAATCAATAACAGCTTAATGACTAAAAAGGGACATTGGCTGAGGAGAGGAATTTAGACAACTGGAACAAGGAAACATAGCTATACTGATCCTGCTCCAGTATGCTGCTAAAACACAAAATACATGTGGGGGAGTCAGGACGGTAGTCAGATCATACAATACAAAGGTCCGCACACACTCACAATCAATGCCGCTGAATCGGGATCCCTATCTGGGATCAGGATCCTATCCAATGGGCAACATTGCGGGACAGACGCGTTGCATGCTTTGCAAGTGAGTGACGTGTTCTGCTCTATGTGGGGGTTGGCGAAGTGGGAGTAACATTGCATGGGAGGCAGGGAAAGTGAGGAAGAACAATGTTATCTCCCATCTCTTGGCCAATGTGATCAGCTAGGACAGATGGGTGGCCGAACGGTGGTGGGCTTCGGTGGATGCTGTACACATGTTGTATTCTCAGCAGAGGTGGTCGTTATCCGACCAAGTTTCATTTGGAGTGTGTAAAGGCCTTAAAGGAATCAGACAAATATATCGCAAATCTGATTTACTTACCTGGGGCCTTCTCCAGTCCCTCGCAGCTGTCCCACGCTGAGAGCTCTGTTCGCACGTGACGGCCGGGGTCCCTGCTTGGTGCAGAGGACGACCTTGAGGACGTCCTTAATGCGCCTGCGTGAAGCGCTACTATAAAGCCCATGTAGTTAGTGGCATACTGTGCAGGTGCAGTAGTTCTGCGCCTACGCAGTATGCCGCTAACGACGTGGGCTTTGACAGCGGTGCTTCATGCAGGAGCAATAAGGACGACCTCGAGGTTATCCTCTGCACCGTGCAGGGACCCCGGCCGTTGCGTGCGAACAGAGCTCTCAGCGTGGGACAGACAGCTGTGAGGGGCTGGAGAAGGGCCCAGGTAAGTACATTTCCGATGTATTTGTAATTTGCAATATATTTGCCTAAGGATTCCTTTAAGCCTGGCTCCCAACTAACATTTAAAATAGTCTCCAAAGCAAACGCATCGGATTGCTTTTGGTTTGATAATGTATCGAACACATTTTATTTAAAGGACCACTATCGTGAAAATCGTCAAATTTAAAATACATGTAAACATGTACAAATAAGAAGTACGTTTCTTCCACAGTAGAATGAGCCTTAACTTACCTTTCTCCTACGTTGCTGTCACTTACAGTAGGTAGTAATCTGACATTACCGACAGGTTTTCAACTAGCCCATCTCCTCCTAGGGGATTCACAGGGTTTTGGTTATTTTCAAAAGCACTTAGTAAATGGCAGTAGCTCTGTCCACCTGCCCAAAAAAAAAAGTGTGCAGTGAGCAGGGAAGCTGCCTAGCATATTTGTATAAATTCTTTTCAGGGAATGTCCTTATAAAGAATAAAAAAAACTTGCTGATAATCCGCCATGAAGAGATGGAGTACGGTAGTCTAAAACCTGTCGGTTCTGTCAGATTGTTACTGCCTACTGTAAGTGACAGCAACATAGGAGAAAAGCAATTTATGGCTTGTATTTTTAGAAAAACACTTATTTGTACAGTTACACGTATTATATATTTTACCATTTTTCCGCGATAGTGGTCCTTTAAATAAGGTCAAGTACACCAAGAATGAAAATGATATAAGAAAACAAAATTAAATTATTATGAGCACGATGTGCAACATCAGTTTCACCGAACAAATTAACTTTAATCATCCAAACGAAAGCTAGACTTCCTGCGGGTAAAAGACAAGAGGGCCAAGTGTAAAACAGATTCTTGGACTTGTTTGAAATTCTTTATTGCTGTGACCTAATACATCAAACTAGGTATAGCGGAAAATAAGCTTCCTCTTGACCAGTTTCGAACAAAGGACTCAGCAGTATAACCGACTATGTGAGCGCAGAACAAATGCATAGTTTTAAAACCTACTGTACTGTAACACTTAATCTGTCCTGTGAGAAATGGCCGGTGCCTTAGAAGCTGGATGAAAAGGACAGCAAAAGTCAGGTGTGCTTGTGCTGCAGAACATGAACCATCTGCATTTTCAATACGTTATACAACAGCAAATTAATTACAAATGAATAATTTATACACACATTAAAAAAATAACAGCACCAACCCATACACAACCTCAGTTACGCAAATCTATTTGCTAAATTATTTTACATAAAATCTATTGATTTAGGCAACAAGCAATTAATTCACGAAAGTTACTTAATTCACGTGTTCATGTTCAATAAAGAAATTGCATTCTTTAGCAACATACACGCAGAGGCCACAAACAGGGACCGATTTACTGCTCAGGAGCCTATAGGCAGTGAAGTTCTGGCGCAATAATCTCCACTCCTAAAACACAGGCCACACCCCTAAGTCTCATATTGCTCACACCCAACCCAAAATCATTTGCAATTTTTCATACACGCCCATCCTGGGAATGCATATTTTCTTGATTTGGAGATGCGCATCCGTAGGGATGGATGGTACTTTGGTGTGGTAAACACCCATCCTGTAATGCCCAACACGACCTCTTGCTTGAAGTTAGCTATCCAATAGGGATGTTCTCTGCAGTGTTCACACTTGTGTGGATTTACAAGCATGGTCACCATGGCAAATTCCATCCCTTTTCGTCTATTGCCCCTTTAAAATCAATAACCATTTGAAGTCTTCTGTGGTCTTCTCCACTTCCCGTATATTCTTGGGCTGTCCTGCAGGAACTGCACATTTGAGATCTCCCCAAAGTGGCTCAATGATACTGAGGTCAGGAGACAGATGGCCACTCTAGATCCTTCACTTTATTTTGCTGTAGCCAATGACAGGTCGACTTACCCTTGAGTTTTGGATCATTATATCGGATTGTCCAAGTATGCCCCGCGTCCTAGGCTTCTTGGCTGATGCATTCATATTGCCATCAATTCTGAGCAAATTTCCTGTGCCCTTGTAGATCACACATCCCCAATATATCAGCAATCCACCACCAGGTTTCCAGTTGGAATTGGTGTACCTTTCATCATAGGCGTTTTTGACACTTCTCCAAATGTAGCATTTAGGACTGTGGCCAAAAAGTTCAATTTTAAGCTCATCACCCCAAATGACTTTGTGCCTTGTCTCTGTGCAGTTTGGCATACATAGTAATGGCTTTCTTCTGGAAACGCAACCAAGCAGCCCATTTTTCTTCAAGCGCCTCCTTATTGTGCATCTTAAAACTGCCACACCACATTTTTTCAGAATATGCTGTATTTAATCTGAATTTATTTCTGGGTTTCTCCTTGCATCCCGAACAATTTTTCTAGCAGCTGTGGCTGAAATTTTAGTTAGTTCTACCTGACCGTGGTTTGGTATCATCAGAATCCATAATTTTCCACTTCTTAATTAAAGTTTTGAATACTGCTGATTGGCTTTCTCAGTTCCTTGGATATTTTATCATATCCCTTTTCCTGTTTTACAGATTTTAACTACCTTTTCTTGCAGATCCTTTTAACATTTCTTTTGCTTTCCCCGTGACTAAAGGCAGCCATAACAATAGTCGGTTGCCACTAGATCGACCAATAGATAGATCCCTCTCTGATCGCAACTGATCAGAGAGGGATCTATTGGCTGCCATACACTGAACACAGATTTTGAATAGATTTCAGCATGAATTCGATTCACAACTTGTGGAACTGCCGCCGCCCCCCTGCCAGCAGTAATACATTACCTGTCTGCCTGAGGGAGTCCCCGGTCCCCGTAGTCTCTCACTTCTTTCCATCTTTTTTTCACTTCCTTTCCCGTCCTGTGACAAGGAAGTTCAAACAGTAGCGCACCCTCTACTGTTTGAACTTTGCCTTCTCACAGGACAGGACGTGTAGATGGAGAAGATGCCAGAAGAAGTGAGAGAATGCGTGGACTCACGCCGGTCAGACAGGTGATGTAGTGCTGCGTCGGCTGTCGCCGTATCGAACTCCGCTAACGGCGGCTAGACACTACACAAATGGACCACGTACCGAGCTGGGCTGATCAATGCTGAGTGAGGCGTCTGCAATGACTAATTATTTAATCAAGTTTGCGTGCAGGTTCATGAACCAGACAGGTGGCCACCTCTCTGTAGTGTATAATCCGTGCCTGGCCACAAGTGTTAACTTTGAAATAGTTTATCATCTGCACAGGCCATATTGTGGTGCGGTATACGCCTCATACCATCACAGCCGAAACAGATGTCCTAATACCGGCTAAATCTTTGTGTGGCAAAGTATTAGTTGGTAAAATAAGAATCGAAATGTCATTATAGCAATGTTGCTATATGCTGGTCTGCTAGATTTACTTAAAGGGAAGGTTCAGGGAGGGTGGGGAAAAAATAAAAATCAATTTCCACTTACCTGGGGCTTCCTCCAGCCCGTGGCAGGCAGGAGGTGCCCTCGCCGCCGCTCCGCAGGCTCCCGGTGGTCTCCGGTGGCCGACCCGACCTGGCCAGGCCGGCTGCCAGGTCGGGCTCTTCTGCGCTCCAAGTCCTTGTACTTCTGCGTCCCACGCCGGCGCTCTGACGTCATCGGACGTCCGCCGGGCCCGGCGGACATCCGATGACGTCAGAGCGCCGGCGTGGGACGCAGAAGTACAAGGACTTGGAGCGCAGAAGAGCCCGACCTGGCAGCCGGCCTGGCCGGGTCGGCCACCGGGAGCCTGCGGAGCGGCGGCGAGGGCACCTCCTGCCCGCCACAGGCTGGAGGAAGCCCCAGGTAAGTGGAAATTGATTTTTATTTTTTCTCCACCCTCCCTGAACCTTCCCTTTAAAGAGACTAACAACATTTTCAGCCTTAGTTCTTCTATCCTATAAGTTCCTTTGCCTGTTCTAATGTGCTCTGGCTTACTGTAGCCTTTCCTAATTGCACAGTGGCTGTGTTATCTCTGTTATATGATCTAATCTGTTTTCTTCTGATGGCTCTGTCGGCTAAGGCTGGAATGTGTGGAATGTGCAGAGCTGCTTGTGATTGGATAGAAGCGATACACACCCTCTGCAGGCCCCCTGCAGGCTCTGTATGACTCACACACTCTGCTTATGTGAGCCTATCACAAGCTGGTTAGTTTGTTTGTAAACACTTCCTAAAACTGTTAATTACAAGCCAGGATTGTAGCAGAGTGGCAGAAACAGCACAGAGGGGCCCAGGAGAACATAATGAATAGAATGGTATGCTTTTTGCTGTAAATATTTTAGAGTACAGATTCTCTTTAAGCTTTTCTTTAAACAGAGTTTGAAGAATTGCTTTTCTAAACTTTAACCCTCTCCCGGAGCTTTTAAACCAACAGACTATCACATTAGCATATTTATTTATCTTGAGAATACAGACCATCAAATAAATAATTCATTACCACACAAATAGATGATCAACACCAAAATAATTACATAATTTAACTAGTGGGCTTCACATTCAATTATGAAAATTTTTGCAAAACAAACCATGCCAAGGCAGCGAGACAAATACTTTACAAGACAGCTGACTATATGATTAAGAGAGCAAACAAAGTACTCTTGACACTTTTTAAGGGGTTGTATAAATTTCCTTACAAATAACATTCCTAATTATGAAAAGAATAGTTGGCACATAGACCAGCCCAAGAAATATTTCTTAGTCTTTAGGATGCAGTAAATAAAAGTAACCCTTAATGAGATCAGTTACTGCTGTAAATTTTGACTTTTTTTTAACATTGCTTCTAATTTGCTTTGTAAGATTTATACAAAAGTTTTTTAGTACCTGTGAATGTAATTGATGTTTACATTCCTACACAGTTTCTTTCAGGCAAAAATTTTTTTTAAAAAAATTAAATTCTTTAACCACTTTACCCCCGCGCGTACGGATTTCTCCGCCCCTTTTTCATCCTTTCACCCCCAGGGACGGAGAAATCCGTACTTTGCGCACTCCCGCCGCTGTCCGCGCTCCCGCTCGTTAACACGCCGCCCGCCGCTAGTAAACACGCCGCCGCCCGCTCGCCCAGAGATCAACGAACGGGAAAATCCATTCCCGTTCGTTGATCTAAGCCCCGCAATGATCTGCTGCCGCTCGGCTGAGCAGCGCGATCATTGTGAAAAAATAACAAAGTCCCAGCCTCTTTCTACTTCCTGCAAGCCGCATGAAACAAATTGGTAATGTTGCCATCTTGTGGCCAAATAGTAAAACTACACCCTAACCATTTTTTACACACAAATAAACTTGTTTTACACAAAAAATTAACTCCTTACCTCCCACACTCCCCAATTTTTTTTTTTTTTGTAATTAAAAAAATAAATACATTTACAATTTAAAAAAAATACATAAATAGTTACCTTAGGGACTGAACTTTTTAAATATTTATGTCAAGAGGGTATAACACTGTTACTTTATAAACTATGGGCTTGTAATTAGGGATGGACGCAAAACTGAAAAAAATGCACCTTTATTTCCAACTAAAATATTGGCGGCAAACATTGTGGACATAATTTAAACGGTTTTATAACCGGGATAAATAGGCATATACATTTAATGGGTTTTAATTACAGTAGCATGCATTATTTAAAAACTATAAAGGCCGAAAAACTGAAAAATAATAAATTTTTTCCCACATTTTTTCCTATTTTCCCATTAAAACACATTTAGAATAAAATTATTCTTGGCATAATGTCCCACCTAAAGAAAGCCTAATTGGTGGCGAAAAAAACGATATAGTTCATTTCATTGCGATAAGTAATGATAAAATTATAGACGAATGAATGGAAGGAGCGCTGAAAGGTGAAAATTGCTCTGGTGGTCAGGGGGTAAAACCCCTCAGTTGGGAAGTGGTTAAAGATATCCATTGCCCTCTTCACTCTTTACTGCTCCCTCATACTTATACTATATATCGTGAGCTATACAGCTGATTACAAGACAGCTTCTGAGGGGGGATATAGCACTAGCACAGGGTTTTGACAAAGCACCACTGTTTTAAGTGCTCCAACAAATCAAATTATGGAACACAACACAAAAAAAGTATTTGCATTGGTAGGTCATTGTCAACTATTCACTAAACACTTAACATTACACAATAGCACTTGGTAGAATATAAGATTCAGCTTACATCAAGATTCCCTGATTTTGGTATAACACTGCAGGGCTCTGGAACTGTGGATTGCCTTTTGGGTGGATAAACACACTACAGCTCATAGAAACATACCAAAGGGAACATGACACAAGTGATTTTGTTAGTTTGCACATTTTCCACTGGACATTTGGAAGATGGCCATTTTGACTGACTGCTACCAGTTTGGAAATATGGTATTATATGGGGCATATTTTGTTCGACACAAAGCCTGTATGGCCTAGTTCATTTGAATAGACTGTGGACTTAGTGCCTGTCCGCCACTTGTACTGTATGTGGCATTGATGGGAGGATGCTGAATGCAATATAGCACATCTACCTACCTGACAGATCTTGCATGAGAGCTGTACGGTAACTGCATGGGTGTTCACCACTTAGTGACTGTTGCCCACAGTCACCCATGTGGATGGTTTCATTTATTTGCATGTACAGGAATCAAATGAAACTTGGATTCCCATGTTCGAGTTGTTGAACTGTCTACATCAACCAGTCAAAGTGGATCCGAGATGAACTTTTACTCATTGCATAATTGTGTTCCTTTCCTATTGTTTATAGGGCATTCCTCAAGCCAAATACATTTTTGTTTTTGTTTTAATACTCGAATTCCCTATAAACTAAACAAGCTTCGCCCACCATTTTTCAGAGAGCCTTGGCAGTAGCAAGGGCTCATGGGAGCTCAGTCTGGGCAGGAGGAGGGGGAGGTATTACTAGCCAGAGATTTCAGAGGCAGAGGGGAGGAGGGGGATTAGGTTTTCTTCCCAGCCTGAGTGCTGAATATGCAGATAAGCTTGCCTGTGTGTAATGTTTACAAACAACATGGCTGCTGTGATTGTATCACAGGAAGAAATAATCATTCTATTGAAGCGGTTTGCAGCAGGATTTGCTGTGCAAACTATCTAAACTTTAGATAAGATATATAGACAAGTTACTTGTTATAGTTAGTTTTTCATCTCGGATTCGCTTTAAATGTGACAAATGATGGAGCAACATCTGGCAAACAATGACACAGAGCTAACTAGTCAACATGTACTGCAGATGGTTGTCTGAATAGCACCCAATGAAAATCAGTAGTGAAACTAAAATAAAGCGAATTACAGATAAAGATGTAAATTCACAGATCGGGCACATGGACTCCTTGACAGTTTACTGCAATGCCACAAAACAATGAAGTTAAGCTAGGACTGAGTAGTGCCTGGGAGCCACTAGCAGCGCTTCAGTAGCGTTAGGTGATCCGCAAAGCGTTATGGAAGTGGAACCCTGTGAGGGTCATTTCAGTGCAGCGCACTCAGCTATTGCACTGCAGCATTTTTGGAGCAATCCCGGAACAATGGCATTGAGGGAATGCAAGGCCAAATCGCAGTCACTGCGGGAGTTGCGGTAAAATCGCCTGTGCTTCGCAATCCGTCACAAAGTGCCAACAGTGGGGGTCCCAGGCTTTCGGGGTCCTTGCAGATAGCAAAATCTTAGTCTCAGGTGCTGAAGATCAGTTAATTTAATGCCTTAATACTACCATACTGTGCTATCAATTTTGCTATTCCATGACAAAGAAAGGATTTATTTTATGGCTGCTGTGATAAATCAATACAGAGTACAGGGCCCAGAAGTGTAGAAAGAAGCAGCGATTTCCGAACACGATTTCTGTGCCAAAACCTGCAGCTGTAACTGGGGTTGGATCAAAGTACTGGAATATGTCAGCGCAACATGCATCAGTTTAGAGATATTTTTTTTCCCCAGATAGTCTGCTAGGACAGAAATGTCTGACATCAGCATAAAACAGTGCAAGCTGCAGGATTGTCACATTTTATAGATGCACTCTGCAGGAGCAAGCAAAGCATGAAACCAATGTGATTGGTACACCCACATAAAGAATGCTTCTTCCAGAAAGGAGGACACGTATTAGGGCCCGTTTCCACTATCGCGAAACCGCATGCGTTGCCCGCATGCGGATTCGCATAGCCAATACAAGTGGATGGGCCTGTTTCCACTTGTCAGTTTTGCTGTGCGTTTTTCTGTGCAGGATTTTTCTGCAAGGCAGAGCCCTCAGAATTCGCTTGCGTGTGGAATGCAGGCGAATCGCACGTAATGTAGTTAATAGGAAAATCTCATGTGTTTTCCCCATGCGGTTTTTGCCGTGAATTCGCATGCGATTTCGCATAGGTACCCATGTTAAGTCACACAGGCAGTGACATGGTTAAAATCGCATATACCCTGACCTATGCGAAATCGCGGCAAAAACGCATGCGGAATCGCACCCGCATGCAATTTTGCCTGCGGTGATTCGCCGGCGATTCCGCAACGCAATAGTGGAAACGGGCCCTTAGGGCACAGGAGTTGAGAGGGATATAGAGGCTGACCTATTTATTTTCTTGGACCTGAACTCTTGCACAGGACAGAAGGAAAACAGATAAATGTATGTATTTAGAGTGTTTAACCTGTTTAATTCCCCCTCATTTGTGTCTAATCACAAGTTGTAATTTGACTTCTCCCCTGGGTCACCTGACTGCCACGGCAGAGATGGCAGATAAGCTCATTTGAAAGCACAGGCAGTTAACAATATGTCTGCTTCCATGAAAGCAAGAAGTAGACACACTGCAGATTTATTGCAGGATTTGTATCAGCTGTAACAAAAATGTTTGTTGTTAAACATTTTTATACTGTTGTGTATCTTTAGCAAAGAGGAAGTCCTGAGTTCAGGTCGGCTTTAAATTGCCTGGCTGTCCTGCTGATCATCTAATACTTTTAGTCACAGGGCCTGAACAATCATGCAGATCAGTCGTTTATGACTGGATTAGCTGCATGCTTGTTTCAAGGTGTGTGATTCAGGCACCACTGCAGCCAAAGAGATCAGCAGAACTGACAGGCAACTGGTACTGCTTAGCAGGAAATAAATATATCAGCTTCCATATCCCTCATTTTAGGTTTGCCTTAACGCGCAGAGACCCAGTGTTGTAATATTACAACATCACATATAAGGCTAAAAAAAAAAAAAAAAAAAAAAAAAAAAAAATTCCCTCCCCCATTCTCTACTTTTTAAAACCTCATGTACATTACTAATAGGACCTATTGTTCAGTTCTGCAACACTATTGGATAATTGGATGTATAAATAGGTCTGTTTATCTGGCCATGAAGTCATACAACCCTGTTGCCTGCTTTGCAGTATATCATCTTGTTGTTTTGGACGGGATACATCAAGACTCAAATAAAAAGTTTGAAATATTTTTTTCTGTGATAATTAACATGTGTAGATCATGCAGATTTTGTGACATCAAATATACTGATATTGAGAGATTTAGAGCTGGTTATTTCTATGTTGTAATTTTACAACAGTGGGTCGCAGTGGTAGCAAGATTTTGTCTGTACAGTAAATTTGAGAAGGTGATCGTTTTCTTTGAGGCGAGGATGGAAGTGTTTGCATGACTAATTGAATAATAGGTCTACCTGATAAGAGTTGTGGAATGGAAAGTGTGAAGTTGAAACATGAAACATGGACTAATGCTGGGCATACACGGGTCGATCTGGCGACCGATTAGCCGCCGGATCGACTCCCGCCGCGTCCCTGCTCGTCTGCACGTGCACCCGGATCGATTCCCGCTCGTCCCCGCCGGCGCTTATCTCCCGCTTGATTCGCCGCTATTGTCCGGCCGCGGGTATCGAGCGCGGAATCGATCCCCGCAGTGTTCGGACACGCCGGATATTATCAATTGAGCCATCAGCGGCTCGATTGATAAGGGGGTATCGAGCCGTGTATGCCCAGCGGGTTTTCTCGCATTTTTTACAGCCGCTTGCGGCTGTGGAAACGCGTGGGTAATGTATTTCAATGGGGTGGTTCACATCAGAGCGGGAGGCATTTTGCAGAAACGCATACTCCCGGGCTGAGGCATTTTTTGGATTGCGGAGGCGTTTCTGCCTCCAATGTTAAGTATAGGAAACACGCAAACCGCTCTGAAAAACACCAGTTCAGATCGTTTTTTCAGGCGTTTTTGTTACAGAAGCTGTTCAGTAAAAGCTTTACTGTAACAATATATGAAATCTACTACTCCAATAACGCTACCCAAAAACGCAAAACACTAGGTGAAACGCTTCATAAAAATAAGAAAAAGCGTTTAAAAAAACGCTAGCGTTTTGCGGATCTGCTAGCGGTTTTTGGTGTGCACCAGGCCTTAATACCAAACCTGGCTGTTCCTGCCTGACAGAAAAGTCATTGGAACTTCCACAAATGCCCATCTCCTGCAGCCCTCAGACCTGCCAATACATATGGTAATTGATGACATTTTTCATTGTTTGATGCATCCACTATGAACAGGCACCCAATTTGTACATCACAGGGTCCTGCTGGCAGACTTCCTAACCTTTTTTGTGCCCTGTTGTATCAACTGTTATCACCTGTTACCACCTGTTCTTTAACAGCTATTTTAATTAGAGTTTGTGTTTACCTGTGGTTAGGTGCTGGCAGTTAGCTAATTTGTTTAACTTGGGTACGTCTCTATCTACTGTATAGAGCCTTTAGAGTAAATTTATGGGCCAAAAGGCCATTACCACATAACAGCTTCCTGGTCAGCACACTGTTAAACTCTAATATTGCCCACTTGCGCCAGAGAAACATGGACATTACCTTGCACAGTCAGTTGTAACTGACAGCAGCTGATCTATAACTGATATATAACTGACAGCAACTGGTATATTTCAGTCCTGACAATCTTGTTAGAACTTGAAGGGATCACTGTAAGAAGAAAACGGTGAGCTTCTGAGAGGAAAGGTAAGGATGTAATATTCATTTGCAGCTACGTCATGTGTTTATTTTAAATCATTTTACTCAGTACAGGTTCCTGTTAAATACACCGACAGCAGAAACATAAATAACGACAGGGCAGTGCAGGCGATACTGCACTTGGAATTTACCGCCCTGACATGCCCCCTTTCTGCTTCTTGAATACTAGTTTCGGAAAATTTACCGCACAATTACCGCACGCACGATATTGACATGCGATGTAATTCATGAATACTAACTTCCGCTACATGCTTGCGCTAAATTACCGAATGCTCGGTAAATCGTTCGGTAACACTTGATGAATCGAGGCCATAGTCTGGATCCAGTGTTTTTTTTTTTATATGATACTCATTTTTTTGTATTAAATTGATAATACATTTTTTTTCTTTATTATACTGTTGTTATTGTGCATATACATGAACTAATGTAGGTCTTTATAAACTGTAAAGTAAAAAATAACTTTTAATTGTTCCTTACGTGTTCAGAGTGTGAGTGATACTATTGAAGTTCTGCTACTCTATAAGCCCAGCGTTGCAATTTTACAACATCCTCCCAAAAAGTTACTAAAATGTCAAAATAAAAAAAAAAAAAACACCGATTTAGGCATCACAAGCCTCCTATAAGGCTTGAAAGGTTGAAAACATTTTTTGAAGTTTTTTTTCTATATTTGGGTCTCTGTGGGTTAAAGAGGGATTGTCAACCACAAGATCAAATTCCATTTACCCACTGTACGGTGTTCATTATGCAGCCTGGAATCTCACTCTGCATTGCATGCACTCCAATCTATTCAGAAAAGTTTCTGCTCTAATAAATCTTATCTTATTCAGACCAGCTCTATTTGGTACATTGCTGATGAAGGAAGCTTATCTCCCCACCCACATTCCTGCTCCTCACTGATTGGCTGAGGGCAGTTCACTGCTGCTGAAATACGATCTATGCCTTTGCTCTCATGTGTTTACAAAGCAAGCTGGCTAGGACTGTGCAGTTTCTAGGAGAAAAAAAAAAGTGAGGGAGGAAAGGACATCAGGATTGGCTTCAGTCAGTGGGAACCAAGATGGCAAATGCCAGGAAAAGAAACGCGGACAGTACAATACATCTGTTATGTAAGTAGAACAGTTAGTTATCTACTTATATACATTTTCTTTTCTTTTTTGGGCTGACCCTGCTGCTTTAAATGATTTATGATGCAGAGCTAGAATAAAGCAAGGACAAGAATTGTGGCTTCCTTTTTCTCCTGACTGACACAACAGTCAATAGAATAATGATCATGCAGAAACCCATTTATAACAAATCAGTCAGTTTGCAAACAAGCTGCTATAGCAATGGGTTTCTTTACAGATTTATAACTACTGCAGTTTACCAAATAATACCAAATGCTTGCACATTTAAAGAGACAGGGGTTGGTTCTTCGGCAATCAGTTAAGCACAAAGGCAGTTTTAAATCTCCTGACCTCCAGTCAGAAAGGCATTATTTCCACTCACTCATATTCCTCTTCTGGCAAAGACATAAACCACGTACTGTACCTCCAGTCATATGGGTGCGCGCACGTGTGATATGGGTGCGCGCACGTGTGATACGGGTGCACGCATGAACGGCGGTTGCGCGCACATGTGCAGTAACATGCGGCAGTGAGAAACAGACCCTAGAGCCCGTTTTTAAACGGGCTTGGGTATGCTAGTAAAGTATAAAGTGGCAACAAGTGCTCTTTATAATGGACTGAAACTCTTGCATAGCAGACAAGGAAGACCTATATACCGTATATTCCGGCGTATAAGACGACTGGGCGTATAAGACGACCCCCAACTTTTCCAGTTAAAATATAGAGTTTGAGATATACTCGCCGTATTAGACTACCCCTCTGCAAAACATTGCTCCTCCATCCTCAAAATGGTAAAGAACATAGCACTGGGATAACAAATCATCCAGGAGAGGGAAAAGAGATTGGGCTGTGCTTTTGATAGAACTGGGTGTCAGTATTTGTGCCAGGCAGAGCTTTAAATTACATACCGGGAACAGCAGTCTTGGTGGAAAGGTCCTCTCTCTGGGTCCCACTATGTCCTCCAGCAGCCTTGGCGGTCCTCTCGTGTCCTGGGTCCTCACATTTCCTCCACTGTCCCCCTGCATCACCCATGCCTGTGTCCCGTGTTTGAAAAATCCATATCCATTGAAAGCTGCAAACCGGAAAGCATCTTGCGAGCAGCTGCTCGCGTGGGTAACAGGGCAGCTTCCTGGTTCCGGGTCACCTGACTGGTGATGCGTGCGTAGTCACCAGTCAGGTGACCCAGAACCAGGAAGCAGCGCTGTTACCCACGCGAGCGGCTGCTCGCAAGATGCTTTCCGGTTTGCAGCTTTCAATGGATACGGATTTTTCAAACACGGGACACAGGCATGGGTGATGCAGGGGGACAGTGGAGGAAATAGGGGGACCCAGGACACGAGAGGACCGCCAAGGCTGCTGGCAGCACTCGGTACGTAATTTAAAGCTCTGCCTGGAACAAATACTGACACCCCCGCAACTGACACCCGGCGTATAAGATGACCCCCCGCTTTGGAGAATATTTTCAGGGGTTAAAAAGACGTCTTATACGCCGGAATATACGGTAGTTGCTGAAAAATTCACCCTGTGAACAGCCTGTCTAATTAGGCCTTATCAGCAAGTGTAAATCAGGGCTGTCAGCTTAGTCTGAACTGTGCCAGGTTGTCAGGCTCTGTTCCCACTTGTGCGGAGGAACGGACATTTTTTTTGTCTGTTCTCAGATGCACAGTGAACGGCTCTTAGTTTATAAATAAGAGATGTTCACACTTGTCGCGCTGGCGCTGCAACGGATCCGTGAGATCCGATACATTAATCGAAACCACACTTCTGTGCAGTCCACTATAATCCTGGGCAGGTTGATACGAGTGCATAAGGCCCGGGCTACAGCCGGACCATCAGCTCTCACTGGCTGCACATGGTCTGGCACAAGTGGTAGCAACCCCTCACTGTTTTGGGCTAATATGTATGCACTGGAGATGAACCCTTTATGTGCTCCCTGGAAGTAAACACTGCAGGTTCTCTTTATGAGTTCTAAAGGTTGTTTTGAAGAAATGTTTTCTTTAAAGGTTATTATGCCGTTGCTTATCTTTTAGAGCAGGGAGGAAGTTCTGAGTTTAGGTCTTCTTTAAGAGAAAAATGAGATGGCATGTAGTGCAGCATTTATACTTCCTCCAGCCCCATGTGGTCAGTGGGCTCCCTCACCATCTTCCACAGCCACTCTATTCTCCTGTGGTCACCTCCGCTAATTTGTCCCAGACTACTCCCAGCCACCGAAGAACAACGGGGTGTATGCGCGAGGCTGGGCATTTGTAGAGGAGCCCAACTGGCCAAAGTAGCGGAGGGGACCATGGGAGAACAGAGTGGCCGGGGACGGCAGCCCACAGACCACATGGGGCTGGATGAAGCCTCAGGTAAGTATAAAATACTGCACTACCTGCCATCTCAGGTGCACTTTAATGAGCGTTGACAACCACAAGCCTTCAAATACTGTTCTGTAACTACACAAATAAAACACATATCTAAGGAACAAGAATTTCTACCTGAGAAACAACAATTCCTTCTTTTTGCATGAAAAAATGCTTCTTAAATTCATAGTATGGATAATACTGATGCCAAGGCTGCAGAAACTCAAACCTACAGAAAAAGAAGAGAGAATAAAAAAGTGATGAGAAACAGCAGCCAACCAATAAAGCCCACTTGTAAGTAATTGTATTAAAGAGATTCTGTAACAAAATTTTCAGCCTCATTTCTTCTATCTTATAAGTTCCTATACCTGTTCTAATGTGGTCTGGCTTACTGCAGCCTTTTATAGTTGCACTGTCTCTGTAACAAATTGAATCTTTCCTTTGTGGAGCCTTGTCAGCCCAGAGAGGAATGTGATAAGGAGAAGTTATGCACACCTACCCCACGCCCCCTATAGGCTCTGTGTGTGTGCTGTGTGTATGAGTCACAGCCAGCGTGTCTGTGACCTTGTGAACAGCTATGACTGCAGAAAGATCAGTTCGAAGCCCAGATAAGCAGCCAAGGCAACAAGTGGGAGAAATATTACAGCAGTGAAGTCACAATTGAGAGGACCCCCGACACCTGCTCTGATGATGTATTTCCTGTTTGGCGGCCATCTTCATTGTTTACAAAAACAATGAATAAAACGGTGATTTTATCACCAAGAAAGCAGCAGTAGCAGTGAAAATGTCACAGAGGGGGCTAGGAGAAGACTAAAAACAGGCTGATACTTTTATTTATGTAAGATTTTCACAGTACAGATTCTCTTTAACTGAAAGGATGTGACCAATGAAAGAGAAAATACACAGGATGCACCCAGGAAACTAACCTTGCATCATTCTTTGCGCGAACACTGGTCTCAAATTTAATCCCATTTCGTGCCACGTACTGGGCAAGCTTATCAATTACAGGCTGTATGTCTGGAGGAGGAGGAATAATTGCAACAACAGGGGCAAGAGCACTATATATAAAAAAAAAAAACACAGAAACAAAAGCATTAAATAAAGTCTTCACAGTTTGTATATACAGTAGACTTAAAAAAAAAACAACCTGAAGCCAATTTTTAAGATAAAAGCGGATACTTACCTCAGTAGTAGAAAGCCTCTGGATAGTCCAGATATTTCTTCTCCTCCCACCACCTCTTATCCAGTGCTGGGTCCCTCTAAACATATATGACAAGAGGGTGTCTAATATACTAAGGTACTGGGCATGTGTGATTATGATTCATGCATACAAACCTACGCATGCTCTGCTTTTTCCTGACAATAGAAACCAAATGGTTTTAGAAATGATGGCAAGCAAACATCACCAAGATCGTTTGTACCAACTAGGGGCTATGCAATGAGATTCAAATCATTCTGAGTTGATGTACAATTATGTAAATTCAATATGCATATCTATGCAGCTTGTAACAGACCAATCATTTCTCACCAAGGAGGAAATTCTTTGATCTTACTAAGCACTTTAAAGACTTATACAATTGCACTTTTTACAGCACAGCACATGGCTGGATAAACTGTTTGAACACAGGCACTTTATATATTCTACAGTGCATGTGAATTAATTAGCACATTGCACTTGTTTTACTTGCAGTGGTTATACGCAATCCACAAATAACCCCTGCGCTCGAATCCTGGTCTCCAACCAGTTCCACAAATCCTGGCTGTCTTTATGTTCCAATGCACGGTTCTGCTCCACTCTCAGGGGTGTGTGCAACTTTAAGACAAAAACATGGAGCGCTCCATAGTGCATTAACATAAAAACTTCTTTATTCCGCAATGTAAAAGTTATACTTACAAAATGTCTGTTAAAAGTTCGCTTATCAGCGGCAAGCCCCTCCGCTTAACTCCCCGGCGGCTAAGACACTCGCACTGTGGCCAGCAGCGCGGTCCGATGGTTTCCGTAGCTCGTCTCTAGGGGGGTGCGTGGCTCACTCTGGACGTGCTTGTAGCGTCATTACGCGTTTCGGCGCTCTGCGCCTTCGTCAGATGACGCTACAAGCTGGATCACGCCTCTTATCTAGCTGTGTGCCTCTGTAGTCATGGCAACACCTAGACGGCGAATGGGAGGCGCGCTGTGGTGGAGAGTGGGAGGGATGATTTGTAGCTAGGCAACCCTCCGCCGGCTTGTGTATTATGGTATCAGAGCCGCTCTGCTGACCTCCGTGCGCGCATTAGTAACTACATAAACCGTTTAAATTACTTGACAACATATCTATATAACAAAAAAGAAGAAAGTGCAACATACGTCCTACATATCTCCGCAGTTTACATATACATGATGATACTTGTATGCATATCTCCGTTATTATGTCATATCTTCGTGACCATAGCAGACTTAGTTATCCCATACATTCAACGAACAGTTCATGCTCATAAGAATACCACGTTTGTCAAAAACTTCAGAACTATTTACATCTCATTTTGGGAAACATATTTCAAGCTAAAATATTATCACATCAGGAAAGTGATTTCAATAAGAGGCAAACCTGGATAAATAACAATAAAATGCGGCTTCATAGATGGTGTAGCATCTCTAGCTCTTATTTGTTACTAAAACCATAATACAGTAGAGGCATACAAAGAGCGATCTTACATACTGTATATGAACAGGTGTAAAAATAAAAAATAAAAAAATATATAAAAAGCAAAATAAAATTTCATATTCAAATGGACAACAGCCTTCGAGAATCCTACAGAGTTTCATGAACCAGCTTGTAGCGTCATCTGACGAAGGCGCAGAGCGCCGAAACGCGTAATGACGCTACAAGCACGTCCAGAGTGAGCCACGCTCACCCCCCTAGAGACGAGCTACGGAAACCATCGGACCGCGCTGCTGGCCACAGTGCGAGTGTCTTAGCCGCCGGGGAGTTAAGCGGAGGGGCTTGCCGCTGATAAGCGAACTTTTAACAGACATTTTGTAAGTATAACTTTTACATTGCGGAATAAAGAAGTTTTTATGTTAATGTACTATGGAGCGCTCCATGTTTTTGTATACCCTGTATATGTTTTTAGTTCATTGAAATCCTCTACCCACCCATTATATAACTGCATTACAAAGTAAAGCAACTGGCTAAAGGTATGTATGTACAGTGATGTGAAAAACTATTTGCCCCCTTCCTGATTTCTTATTCTTTTGCATGTTTGTCACATGTAAATATTTCTGCTCATCAAAAACGTTAACTATTAGTCAAAGATAACATAATTGAACACAAAATGCAGTTTTAAATGATGGCTTTTATTATTTAGTGAGGAAAAAAAAACCTCCAAATCTACATGGCCCTGTGTGAAAAAGTGATTGCCCCCGAAAAATAACTTAACTGTGGTTTATCACAGTTCAATTTCTGTAGTCACCCCCAGGCCCGATTACTGCCACACCTGTTTCAATTACTGCCACACCTGTTTCAATCAAGAAATTACTTAAATAGGAGCTGACACAGAGAAGTAGACCAAAAGCACCTCAAAAGCTAGACATCATGCCAAGATCCAAAGAAATTCAGGAACAAATGAAAACAAAAGTAATTGAGATCTATCAGTCTGGTAAAGGTTATAAAGCCATTTCTAAAGCTTTGTGACTCCAGCGAACCACAGTGAGAGCCATTATCCACAAATGGCAAAAACATGGAACAGTGATGAACCTTCCCAGGAGTGGCCGGCCGACCAAAATTACCCCAAGAACGCAGAGAAAACTCATCCGAGAGGCCACAAAAGACCCCAGGACAACATCTAAAGAACTGCAGGCCTCACTTGCCTCAATTAAGGTCAGTGTTCACATCTATACCATAAGAAAGAGACTGGGCAAAAACGGTCTGCATGGCAGATATCCAAGGCGCAAACCACTTTTAAGCAAAAAGAACATTAAGGCTCGTCTTAATGATTGCCAAGACTTTTGGGAAAATACCTTGTGGACAGACGAGACAAAAGTTGAACTTTTTGGAAGGTGCGTGTCCCGTTACATCTGGTGTAGAAATAACACAGCATTTCAGCAAAAGAACATCATACCAACAGTAAAATATGGTGGTGGTAGTGTGATGGTCTGGGGTTGTTTTGCTGCTTCAGGACCTGGAAGGCTTGCTGTGATAGATAGAACTATGAATTCTACTGTCTACCAAAAAATCCTGAAGGAGAATGTCCGGCCATCTGTTCGTCAACTCAAGCTGAAGCGATCTTGGGTGCTGCAGCAGGACAATGACCCAAAACACACCAGCAAATCCACCTCTGAATGGCTGAAGAAAAACAAAATGAAGACTTTGGAGTGGCCTAGTCAAAGTCCTGACCTGAATCCTATTGAGATGTTGTGGCATGATCTTAAAAAGACGGTTCATGCTAGAAAACCCTCAAATAAAGCTGAATTACAACAATTCTGCAAAGATGAGTGGGCCAAAATTCCTCCAGAGCGCTGTAAAAGACTTGTTGCAAGTTATCGCAAACGCTTGATTGCAGTTATTGCTGATAAGGGTGGCCCAACCAGTTATTAGGTTCAGGGGGCAATTTCTTTTTCACACAGGGCCATGTAGGTTTTGAGTTTTTTTCTCTCACTAAATAATAAACACCATCATTTAAAGCTGCATTATGTGTTCAATTATGTTATCTTTGACTAATAGTTAACGGTTTTTGATGAGCAGAAACATTTACGTGTGACAAACATGCAAAAGAATAAGAAATCAGGAAGGGGGCAAATAGTTTTTCACATCACTGTATGTATGTGTATGTATGTATGTATGTATCTATCTTCCTATTGAGTGCCATATCTGGCCCCCTACTCATTTTGCTTTTAATGGCTATGCATTGGATAATTCAATAGAAAATGTATATTTACTTGTATCTATTCATTTTCTACTTAGAGAATTGGGGTTGTCTCTCTAAATTGATAGTTCTCGCCAAGGTAAAACGCGATTGGGTCATTTTCAAGCTGCATAAATCTGGATCAACTTGGAATTATTTGCATGTCATGGACTATCCCTAGTATCAACAGCCAGTATACTGATCATACTGAACTGAAGTAGTATGAAAGCTGGCTATAAAAAAACAATTTATGGTTAGGCTGGTCAACCATAGTATGCCTCTACAAGTATCTGTCGAGCTGTGTCTGACCATTTTCTATACTGCCCACAACCTCTTTCCCAGAAACAATGTGGTGCCAAGCATCACCCCTTGTTTGTCATCCCTCCATATCACAAAACATTTATACTCAATGCTCTGCTGACACTAGTTGCTGAATGTTATATTCAGATGGCTGTACATGGCTGCACATTTAGCAGTCCTTGTGTGCCAGACCTTAGTTTAAAGCAAATCTGTATCAATCGTTTTACAGAGCGAGATTCAGGTCTGGGTCATAAACTGTTTCTACCTGCATCAAGGTTGAGCTATGCACAAGCTAGATTTCTCTTGCTCCAAACAATCATTCCTGATAGTTTCATCTAAAACTGCAAAGATTACCTTCAAATAAAACAGAAAGGCTGCAAAAAGTTTATGAAAACAGCTAATTTGTTCCTTTTCAAAGCTTTTTTTTCCTTGTCAGTCTCTGTATGCACATGTGACAGTCTTATAATGTAAGGACATTGTGGCTATTGACAACAGTATAATACGGTTTGGTACTTATCCGTTAGCCGGGCACATCCGGCAGGTGGCGCTAATTACTATTCCCCCTCCAGGCCGCCATGGATAGTAGGGAAAGATGTAACTCTGGTGGAGTTTTGTCGCCACCTGCCGGATGCGCCCGGCTAACGGATAAGTACCTACGGTTTTATAAATGGAGGGGAAGATTTATCAAGACAAGTGCAAAACTAGAGTAGTTAAAAGGATAAGTTTGTTTTTAAAGCAGGGCAACTGGTTCATGTTTCACTGCACCAGCCTGGATAACTCACTCTCTGAAATTGTACTTACCTTCTCTTGTTATGCCTATGCATAGCTTCTAGCACATTGAAGAAAAAAAAAATCATGTGAATCGGGAAGAATGGGCATTGTATACTCAAAAAACCGGCAAAGTCAGGCAGTATTTCTTCATTTTCCCTGGATTCTTGTACTCTTACGGTATAAGTGATGCTAGAGAAAATCATCATGATTTAAATATACATGAGTGGGAACTCCTATAAAGCAGACTTACAGTTTGGCATAATTATAATAAAAGCATAAACCAAGTCGTGCAGGCACCACCGATGTAAATATAACTTCTTTTATTGATCACATCAGATACAGCAGAGGATACAACGACAGACCGCTGTTTCGAGCAATGTAGCTCTTTATCAAGTTGTCAAAACACTGCATAAGATCATCAAACATCACACACACTTATATAGTATCTATAGACCAATGAGAGTGCAGCACCAGAGCCCTCCAATCAGAGACCGCCATGTCAAAGGTGGACCTGATGGGGAACTGAATAGAGAGGGAAAAACCTCCCCTTTTCGTTTTAAAAACATCAATGCACCATACACATACATCCCATATATATCCCACTTACGCGGATCGATAGCGCTAATCATACCTCTACTGATGCCAGTACTGTTTGTCAGATATATCACTCGTAGTCAGCTAAAAAGCCAGAGGACAGAGTCAGCCAATCAGTAGGCAATACCTCGAAAAGTTCCGCCTCTTCGCTACGTAGTATGCGGAAAAGGAACTATACGTAACTGTACCGAAGCCGCTGACCAATCAGCGGCAAGACGCCCCTTCGTGACGTATGCGGAACTATATCCGCATGAATAAACGTCACGGGAATTAAATCAATGAATATACGTCACGCGTGCTAGACCAATGGGAGTACCCGCCCAACGGCACTAGTAGTAACTCTAAGAGCGTGGCGTATGCGGCCTATATCGCAGCCAATCAACGCTCCCCCAGAGGTAAACATACCGCCTCCCATGTTGCTATGGGGATTAGTGTGCCACCATAAATTAAAGTGCCATCCTTCAAGTATACTGGCTGTATATCCCCGGAATGGCAGGTTGCAGACGAACACCTGTCCATCCGCCCCTTACCAGCCCGGGGCACACAGTCACATATAAGCTGACAATAATAGGCATTAGGATTATGGGATACATGTGTAAAGTTTGTTAAAAAGACTTTAATGAAAAATTATATAAAAGGTTACTACTAAAACATAGTCCATGATCAGAGTAACCCCAGTACTACACTCAATTAAAATCAAGATTAAAAAATTGAAAGCCCCCCACTTGGTAACTACACACTCAACCAATGGAGAACGACAGATCGTAGTCTAAATTGAGACCTCCAAAGCCCAATACCCCCAATTTACGTATCCAGAAAGCTTCTCGTCTAGAAAGTTCTTTTTCTCTATCCCGTCCCGCCCCCCACCCGATGGGAACCCCATCGATAACTTGTACCTTTAGCTGTGATACTCCATGTCCTGCCTCAGTAAAATGTCTTGCCACTACATGTGAAGTGTCCCTGGTCCTTATAGTAGATTTATGTGCAGACAATCGCACTTTAAGAGCCTTAGTGGTTTTACCCACATAGGCTAGACCACAGGGACACTTCAACATGTAAATAACAAAAGTTGAATTACAATCAAAATGTTCTTTTCACCCACAACAAATAAAAGATTCTATACCAGGAAGCCAGTTTAAAAGAGTGTCTAGAATTGTTTCAGACAAGCAGGGCCAGCACCAGCAATTAGGTAGAATGAGAAAAAAATTTGAATCTAGAGGCTATCCTGCACATACTCTACGGGAGACGAGAGGGCCAAGGAGAGTCAAGAGTCAAAAGGTACAAGTTATCGATGGGGTTCCCATCGGGTGGGGGGCGGGACGGGATAGAGAAAAAGAACTTTCTAGACGAGAAGCTTTCTGGATACGTAAATTGGGGGTATTGGGCTTTGGAGGTCTCAATTTAGACTACGATCTGTCGTTCTCCATTGGTTGAGTGTGTAGTTACCAAGTGGGGGGCTTTCAATTTTTTAATCTTGATTTTAATTGAGTGTAGTACTGGGGTTACTCTGATCATGGACTATGTTTTAGTAGTAACCTTTTATATAATTTTTCATTAAAGTCTTTTTAACAAACTTTACACATGTATCCCATAATCCTAATGCCTATTATTGTCAGCTTATATGTGACTGTGTGCCCCGGGCTGGTAAGGGGCGGATGGACAGGTGTTCGTCTGCAACCTGCCATTCCGGGGATATACAGCCAGTATACTTGAAGGATGGCACTTTAATTTATGGTGGCACACTAATCCCCATAGCAACATGGGAGGCGGTATGTTTACCTCTGGGGGAGCGTTGATTGGCTGCGATATAGGCCGCATACGCCACGCTCTTAGAGTTACTACTAGTGCCGTTGGGCGGGTACTCCCATTGGTCTAGCACGCGTGACGTATATTCATTGATTTAATTCCCGTGACGTTTATTCATGCGGATATAGTTCCGCATACGTCACGAAGGGGCGTCTTGCCGCTGATTGGTCAGCGGCTTCGGTACAGTTTCGTATAGTTCCTGTCCGCATACTACGTAGCGAAGAGGCGGAACTTTTCGAGGTATTGCCTACTGATTGGCTGACTCTGTCCTCTGGCTTTTTAGCTGACTACGAGTGATATATCTGACAAACAGTACTGGCATCAGTAGAGGTATGATTAGCGCTATCGATCCGCGTAAGTGGGATATATATGGGATGTATGTGTATGGTGCATTGATGTTTTTAAAACGAAAAGGGGAGGTTTTTCCCTCTCTATTCAGTTCCCCATCAGGTCCACCTTTGACATGGCGGTCTCTGATTGGAGGGCTCTGGTGCTGCACTCTCATTGGTCTATAGATACTATATAAGTGTGTGTGATGTTTGATGATCTTATGCAGTGTTTTGACAACTTGATAAAGAGCTACATTGCTCGAAACAGCGGTCTGTCGTTGTATCCTCTGCTGTATCTGATGTGATCAATAAAAGAAGTTATATTTACATCGGTGGTGCCTGCACGACTTGGTTTCTGCATTGACGGCTCTGGTGGTGTGGAGAGCTGACTGCCTGGGCACACCATCTCCTATACATGGGTGCTGTCTCAACCTTCAACACAGTTTTCAATTATAATAAAAGCATGTTTTTCCACCTTTTCACAAATTACTGTATATTCCTGCGTATAAGACTACTTTTTAACCCTTGAAAATCTTCTGAAAAGTTGGGGGTCGTCTTATACGCCGGGTGTCACTGATGCCGGGTGATACGCCCTATCCTGTTACCGCCTCTCAGATCTCCCAGCTGAGGGAGCGCAATCTATTCTTCCATACCACTCTGATAAACAGGTACACAAGGAGAGCTGACCAGTCTACTTAACCCTCTGGGCGATACAATAAGATCGCCCAGGAGGGGGCGCAGCACTTTTTAAAAAATTTTTTAGTTTTTAAATCATGTAGCGAGCCCTGGGCTCGCTACATGATAGCCGCTGCCCAGCGGCATCCCCCCACCCACTCCGATCGCCTTCGGCGATCAGAGTAAGCAGGAAATCCCGTTCAGAACGGGATTTCCTGCTGGGCTTCTCCGATCGCCATGGCGACCGGGCGGAATGACGTCATTGACGTCAGAGGGAGTCCCGATCCACCCCTCAGCGCTGCCTGGCACCGATTGGCCAGGCTGCGCAAGGGGTCGGGGAGGGGGGGGGGGTTGCACGGCGGCGGATCGGCGGCGAGCGGAAGTTACACGCAGCTAGCAAAGTGGTAGCTGCGTGTAACAAAAAAAAATTATGCAAATCGGCCCACTAGGGCCTGAGAACTCCTCCTGCGCAACATACCACGAGCTCAGCTTTAAGGAGGTTAAGGAGAGTTGACCAATGCATATACTGGGTAACACATACAGTACAGCACCAGTAACTGTTCATACACAGCACCAGTATATGATTTTTTTTTTTTTTTTTAATTTGGTGTGTGTTGGAAGAGGGGTAGTCTTATACAGCGAGTATATCCTAAACTCTATATTTTAACTAGAAAAGTTAGGGGGTCGTCTTATATGCCGGAATATACGGTAAGTTTATAGGGTGGAAAGCAGAGCTTTCTGTCACAAGCAGTATGGCTGTCACACAGACACTTCTCAGAAGGCAGAAAAAAAAAAAAAAAAGGCCTGCTTTTAATAGATCCTACAACAAATTCCTCACTGCAGGAGCTCACTTATTTATATTATGCAGCTCCAGGGAAAAAGCGAAACTAAGAATTTGCCATTTTAGCCACCAAAAACATTTTCTTAGTGATCACACAAGTGTGGCAAATGTACTGGAAAAAGGAAATTGAAACTAATTCGGCTTTAACTTTAAATAGTGCACCACAAAATACTTAGGTTTAAGGCAGGGAACACAGCGAGCTATGGAGAAAACACGCGATTCTACTAAGCGTGTTCCCTGCCTAATGCTGGGTACACACTATGAGATTTTCTGGTCGATTTACTGTCAGATCGATTATTTCCAACATGTTCGATTTGCTTTTCAATCATTTTCCGAGCATTTTCCGATCGATTTCCTATTACAGTGCACGGAAATCGATCGGAAAATGCTCGGAAAACGATCGAAAAGCAAATCGAACATGTTGGAAATAATCGATCTGACAGTAAATCGACCAGAAAATCTCATAGTGTGTACCCAGCATTAGATTCTACTTCAGGAAACAGTAGTAGCAATACTGACTGGAAAGGAAGTGGCATTCTAACTATGCTGTCATTTCATTGTAGGAGTCTTTACCTTGTGGCAACTGGATCCACAGGCATAACACTGTCAGCACTGCTTAGAGATGGCAGAATAGTGGGCTGTGCACCAGCTACAGTAACTTCTTTTGTATCCGGTGTGCTTTCAGGTGGGGGGAATGAGCTATAACAGGCACTGGGATCCATTCCTGGTGGAGGAGGTGCAAGACAGTATGTCCCATCAGGCAGCATGTAATAACTGTAGTATGTAGAGGTCACAGTTGCTGAAAAGAAAAACAAATGCAAATTTAAACAATGAAAATGTATACGTGCATTTATAAAATGAGAAACTATTCAGCAGATTTGTCTTTTAAAATACTCATGTCAACACGACACTGAGCAAACCATGTAGACAGGGCCATTTGCTGAACCCTGTATATTCATGATTTATTCCACGCCCTAAACTGGACCATCACAGTTACAAGATCGACTGGAATCCTTAACCCAATTCTATTTAACCATCTTTAGTGCATCTTTTTAAACGAAAAAAAAAAAAGTGCATAAATATTTACAGAAAGTGTCCTGTTTTTTTTTTTGTTCTTGCACAGGAACCTTGTAGTCACTAGTTAGGGAAACAATCAAGAGTAGAGAGTTTCACACAGGGTACTGACTATACTTAGTGCCATGAGTTACCCAATACTTATAAGTGCAGTATTCCAGAATAGCAATCTCCATGTAAATCTACCAGCAGCCAGATAGAATGGATCTTGCCCTGAATGCAGAGTTCATCTATGTCCACATCCTGACATTATGTACAGGCTAGCTAAAGCCTGAAAGGTGGGTGGGGCATGTCATCACTATGTGGGCAGAGGGGTGCAGAGTGAGTGAGTGAGTGCGCTATGGAAATATGGGCAAAATCAGTAATGTATAAGCTCACACTAGCAGAGCTTCAGGGTGCTTGCTGATCGTTGACAATTAGCAAAGCAATAGTACAGTGACATTGGGAGTGATGCCACTAGTGTGGATTTGTATTAAATGCTGGAAAATCATTTTATAAAATGTAAAAAAAAAAAAAAATAAATCTTAATTTGTAAGACATTGTGGCCCATATGCAATTTACTTTTTTTCTAGGTGATTTTTTTTTTTTTTTTTTTTAACACCCTTTCAATAAAATGCCTTTTAAACCACCAGTAAGCGAAACAATTCTTAATTTAGATAGTACTTTTTCATCTACTTTATTACTTTTTAAATAGCAAAGTGCTGAAAAGTTAAAAGATGGAAAAATAATCCTTCAGGAAAAAAACAGGAGAAAAAGTTAATTACATATGGGCCTCTGTTTTGCGATTTGTAGTGTAAAATACCTGTAAGTGTATAACTTCCGCTGAAGAAAATTAATGTTATCGAATAACAGAGAATTGGTATCGCAACAGGGCCAACCGAAAGGTCTTTCAATAGATTTATGGCCAAAATCAGTTGTGGGGAACGATAGGGAATTGTGGAAAAATCTCGGTTGCAAGGGCTCAATCAGGCGGGCAGTGGTAGCGGCATTGGATATTGAGATGACCGACCGCAGCCAGGATTTCCCCTTGTGCCTGTGAAGGCTCACCTATCTGATGACATGCCTTCTGGCCTCCACAGGTGTCCGCCATAAACAAGTGTGCCTGTTTCACGTGACATTGGCACATGCTGTACCAGTGGGAGACACACTCATAAGGGGGGTGGCGGGGTTTGGTTGAGGTGTGGCGGCCCAGCACTGTGCAGTATGTGGTCATGCAACCGATCAAATTCGATCAGAGATGCATCTACCTAATGGTTGATCTGGCCATAATGTATGGCCGGCAGATTTTGTTCATGCAAGATATCTTCTAAAATGTGCTGTTAGGAAGAGAGCCTTCTTTCTTGTTAGAGGCCTTTTCAAAAAGGATCCTGACTTGGTTGTATCTGCATTGGTACCACAACACTATACAGAAAGTGTGTGCGTGTGTGTTTTTACTCTAAACCAACTGACCTGCACACATTCCTTTCACCATTTCAGATCTTATTTGTATTCCTGGAGTCAAGTACTAGAACAGTAAAGGGACTGTTTCAGAAACTCTATTTTCAATGCAATTTACAGAGAACAGGTCAGCTGCCTCAAGCATTTGAACAGAAATTATCCAGCATGGTCGTTTCTTTCGAGCTTTTCAAACATATCCGTTATTGCCAATTCATTCACTTTAAACCCAGGAGTAATGGCGCTAAATGACTCAGACTATTTAAATTCTCTTGGCTGATATATACACAGATTGTGAAAGTTATTTTAATGCAGAATGGTTTTTAAGGAAAAATATACTAAATCCTTAGAATCAACCACAGGCATCTGTGTGATTATTCCATCTACGGTGTCATAATAAAAGTCAAAGCCTGCCTCAATGCAACAGAAACAAATGAGATGTCTAGGAAATAGCTGCTTACACTTCTTGTTCCTTTCTAAAAATATATTAGAAAGATGCGAATGGCTCCAAGTGTAATATTACTGGTCACAGGATTTGGGAGATTTTACATATAACAAGAACCTGAAAGCTGTGGCTGCAAACAAAAACCGCTAAGAGGAATCAGGAATTAGAACTGACAATAAACAGACACGTTGGCTCACACTTCAGACATTTTCCATTACTTAAAAAAAAAAAACGTACCTCTTCACCAAAATCGGTGAAATGAATTACATTAAAAAAACAAATCGCTGACAAATTTAAAGGGAACCTGAAGTGAAAGGCTGCCATTTTTTTTCTTTTAAACAATCTAAATTGCCTGGCAGTCCTGCTGGTCTTTTTGGCTACAGTAGTGTCTAAATCACACACCTGAAACAAGCATACAGCTAATCCTGTCAGACTTCAGTCAGAAACACATGATTGACATACAGTACTTGTTCAGGATCCATGGCTTAAGGTGCTCATACATCAGGCGACTTGGCAGCCAATCGACCATCCAATTCGATTATAATCAAATTGGATGAAAGTCATTAACACCCAGTGCATGCCTGACTGTCAAAAGTGACCAATTTCGGGACAGAAATTTGTTGCTTTGTCTATCGCGCATGCTGCAAGATGTCGGGCCGAAGTTGTTGGTCGGGTGCATGGTGGTAGGGCGGTGATTTCCGAGCAAGCGACTAGATGACAAAACCCCAGCCCGCAATGAATAAATGTGCCCCCCCCCCCCGTGTGCATTTATACGTTACCTGTCCTGTTGCAGCCTCTTTGCAGTGTTCCATAACCTCTGGGCGGCTCTCCGTACACGCTACTGGCACCTAGCGTCTGCGCATAATGTCTGACCTCAGATGCTAGGCGCCAGTAGCGTGTACGGATAGCCACCCGGAGGTTAAAGGACACCGCGCGGAGGCTGCAACAGGACAGTCAGATAACGTATAAATGCACAAGGGAGGCACATTTATTCATTTGGGGGGGGGGGGGGGGGGCAGCCGCGGCGCGGGGGCAGCAGGCTCAGGCGATTCCCTCGAGATCGGACAGAAATCGGCCTGTAGCGTATGGGCAGAATTGTCAAGAGACAGATTTATCTCTAATCAGATTCGATTAGAGAAAAATTGTCTGTCGAATCTGCCCATAATCTTTAGGTCTATGGGCACCGAAACAGACTCAGCAGGACATCCAGGCAATCTGCATTGTTGAAAAAGGAAATATGTCAACACCCATATTCCTCTCAGTTCAGGTGTACTTTAAACTACATTTGCACTCTCAAATCACCAACATGAAACTCTACCTGATTAGACCCTGAAATTAGCATCCTGCAACATGCAGTAAGCTCAAGGCCGTTCATGCAAATTCAAACAGAAGTTCAATCCTGCAAGAGCGAAAATTACAGCCGATTTTGCATATTATTTTAAGCAAACTTTAAGAATATTCTCCTCAGAGCACAACAAACAGAATGATTGAAGTAGCCAAACAGTGTTGTCCAGGGATGTTGTTATTGATTCCAACCAATATCAGTTATGTAGCATAGACTGGATGGGTAAGGCTCAATCGCAGTCTTCCATCTAACAATGGTTAGGAAATGTATCCATAATATCCAGTCAGCAGTGACCCAGTCACCTGTCTCATGAACTTTTAGGATACTTTCACACTGTAAACATTGCATTGCGATAAGTTCGCAATCCTACAGTGGTGAATAGTCGCACTGTGTTATGAGTGTGACTTCACTGCCACTGTAAACCCATTGTCCAGTAAATGGACAGCATGCAGTGCATTTTTTCTAGCAGAACCTGCAGTGTGAACATTCCAAACAGATGTAATTTCACTGCATTACAGTTATACTGTCCGTTGCAACAGAACTCAATGGACGCAGTGTGAAAGGAGCCTAAGCATTGATGCAATGTAAATCCACTTGACAAAGTGCTGTTACAACTGCAGCAGACTACCTGTGACTCAATCGCAGACAGTGAGCCAGTTTTGGAAGGTTCTCAACCATCGTGTAGTAGGTGTTTGGTCACACAAAAAAGTGCTGAGAGGAGTCAAGCTCCATTTGGCTAATACAATCATTAGGTTTATCGTTCTCTAATGAGGATATTACCATCAAGGTATATTATGCAGAATCAGCTGCAATTTCCGCTCTTGTTGGTTACAAACTTAGAGACTTTATAATTAAAAAAAAACAACCTCTGGGGGTTACTTACCTCGGAAGGGGGAAGCCTTTAGGGTCCCAATGAGGCTTCCCTGACCTTTGTAGAGAACAGGAATTCACCGCTGGCTCCGAATCCTTCCCCAACAAGCGAGGATTTATTTCCCTTTCCGGATCCAGCGCAGGCACAAAAGCGGCTCTTCATTCAGGCTAGGTGGAAATAGATGAACCTGATCCAATCCGCTCCACTGCGCAGGCGCAAAAGGACTCCCTCCGGCACAGTAGAACGGATTGATCGGTTTAGGCCATTTCCGCCTTATGTCGAATGAAGAGCGGCTAGTGCGCCTGCGCAGGATCACTGTAGGTAAATATTTACCTCGCTGCACTTTGGGGGGACCCGGAAAGGCTAACAGAGGACGACGGGGGAAGCCTCGTTAGGATCCAGAGGCTTCCCCCTTCCGAGGCAAGTCTCCCCTAGAGAGATTTTTTTTCCATTACAGGTTCTCTTAAAGTTTGAATTTGCATGAACGGTTTTGAACTCCCTGCATGTTGCAAGGCAATTATTTCAGGGTGGTTACAAAGTGCAAAAGTTTTTTGTTTTTTTTTCCAACCATAGTCATTATTGTAATTTGTATGCTGTGATAAGTAGTGATGTCGCGAACCTCCGATTTTTGGTTCGCGAACCTCCGCGAAAAGTTTGGTTCGCGAAAAAGTTCGCGACCCGCAATACACTTCAATGGGGAGGCGAACTTCAAAATTTAAAAAAATTTCTACTGGCTGAAAAAATGATAGAAGACATGTTTCAAGGCTTCTAATTCCTCCCTCCACACTCCTCCCCTTCTACCTATTCTCTCCTCCCTCCTACCGGAGGGAGGAGGGTCTCATCTGTCAGGGAATTCCAGTATTTCAAAAGCCAGCTTACATACCGTGGCTGGGGGTTGAACCCAGGTCTCAGTGTATGGTAGTAACTAACATATCCATTATACCAACAACACTACTAGCTGAAACTAGCCTAGCATGTACCATTTATGTTCAATCCAAAAGAAAAAATTAGACTAGACAAATAACATCTATGTCACACTTTTCTCCTGGCGGACTCAAAGCACCAGAGCTGCAGCCACTAGGGCACACTCTATAGGCAGTAGCAGTGTTAGGGAGACTTGCCTAAGGTCTCCTACTGAATAGGTTCTGCCTTACTGAACAGACAGACCCGAGATTCGAACCCTGGTCTCCTGTGTCAGAGGCAGAGCCCTTAACCATTACACCATCCAGCCACTGCTTAAGGATATGTAGCCAGGCAAGGCCTTGCCTTTTGTGCTCAACAGTTGTCCAAAGAGAACCCCAGATAGCCAGGTAGATTCATCTCTCTCTCTCTCTCTCTCTCTCTCTCTCTAGTAGGGATGGTCACCGCTTTCCGCGGAATTGTATTTTTGAGCATAAATGGATTGAGCATAAATGGTACATGCTAGGCTGGCTTCAGCATGTAGTGTTGGTGGTACAGTGCCACTACAGTAAGCCAGCACCTATTCAGTAGGAGACCTTAGGCAAGTCTTCCTAACACTGCTACTGCCTATAGAGCGTGCCCTAGTGGCTGCAGCTCTGGTGATTTGAGTCCGCCAGGAGAAAAGTGCGATATCAATGTTATTTGTCTTGTCTAATTTTTCTCTTGACAACTGTTGAACACATAAGGCAAGGCCATGCCTGGCTACAGATCCTTAAGCAGTGGCTGGATGGTGTAATGGGTAAGGGATCTGCCTCTGACACAGGAGACCAGGGTTCGAATCTCGGCTCTGTCTGTTCAGTAAGCCAGCACCTATTCAGTAGGAGACCTTAGGCAAGTCTTCCTAATGCTGCTACTGCCTATAGAGCGTGCCCTAGTGGCTGCAGCTCTGGTGATTTGAGTCCGCCAGGAGAAAAGCGTGTTATTTGTCTTGTCTAATTTTTCTTTTGGATTGAGCATAAATGGTACATGCTAGGCTAGATTCAGCTAGTAGTGTTGGTGGTATAATGGATATGTTAGTTACTACCATACACTGAGACCTGGGTTCAACCCCCAGCCACGGTATGTAAGCTGGCTTTTGAAATACTGGAATTCCCTGGCAGATGAGACCCTCCTCCCTCCAGTAGGAGGGAGAAGAGAATAGGTAGAAGAGTGGAGGGTGGAGGGAGGAGAAGTCTACAAGAGGCTAATTAAACTCTCCCTAGCAGCTGTCCCTTAACTAATAAGTGTAGGCAGAGGAGTGAGTCAAATGGCTCAAGGACTTTGCCTTGTATAAGGGGGGGGGGGGGCTCCAGCAGTGAGTGCAGTCTGATTGGCAATAATGTGCCTGCTGACTGTGATGTAGAGGGTCAAAGTTTTGTTCAATAGAGCATTATGGGGCGAATCGAACTTCCGGGAAAGTTCGCCTTTGGCAGGCGAACACGAACCTTCGAAGTTTGCCGGGATCCGTTCGCCGGCGAACCGTTCGGGACATCTCTAGTGATAAGTCAGCAATGGCAGCTTTTACAGGTAAAAGATCCATGACCCACTTTAAAATGTTCTAATATATACTGTGGCACTCCATAACCTACTAATATTTCTTAATTTTCAAGTACAGATATGTTTTAGTTCTTCCCTCTCTACATGCTGCAAGTTTCATTAACATGAATTAGTAAACAACATTTTTGGTAACGCACTACTTCAGATCTCTGATCTTAAGCGTTTCTCAGTACTGGTGCATACAAAATTATCAATAGAACTTCTAGAATCCACCATGTTGTTACTGTCTGTATATTTCCATATAACTTCCATGTATAACTTATCAAAACCAGTGTTCACACTGAAATACAGTGCCTTCATGGGCATCATTTTGTAGGGATTTTACTTTACTACTCTAGTCAGCTTTTAAGCAAACCTTTGTTTAAAAAAATAAATAAAAAAATAAAAATAAATGTAAAAATACTAAAGCATGTATCGGGGGTAAAATTGTCATTTTGGAATGTAAGGTATAAAACACTACCTTTTCAGTTCAGTTTTCAGCCTGCTGTGCAAACCTTCAAGAAGAAGTATATTTCAAGGAAAGCCCAGAAACCTTCCCAGAACTCCTTTCTTCCAGCACTTGTAATCAGCAGAACACAACAGACTATGGGCTGGTGCACACCAGAGCGGTTCATGAGCATTTTCAAAAACGCTAACGGTTTGAAAACCGCTTGGGTAAGGTATTTCAATGGGCTGGTGCACACCAGAGTGGTTCGTTTTTTCCACAAACGCAAACTCAGGGGCTGCAGCATTTATTTTTTCTAATTTTTTATTTTTTTATTTCTGAGACGTTTCTGCCTCAATGTTAAAGTATAGGAAAGTGGAAAACCGCTCTGAAAAAAACGCTAGATCAGAGCATTTTTCAAAGCATTTTTGTTACAGAAGCTGTTCAGTAACAACTTTACTGTCACAATATATGAAATCTGCTACAGAAAAACGCTCCAAAAACCACTAGGCATGTTTAGTAAATCTCTCGAAGCAGAATTTCAGAGCGTTTCTAGGCATGTTTAAAGTCACAGCTCTGGAAGGCTATTCTAACCATAAAATAGACACACCCTGTACTCATTTGCTTGCAGGAAGGCTGAGCTGTGCATGCATCTGTCTCTGCAGATCCAACTGAAGTAAAATATATAAATACGATAATGCATGAAAAGAGGTGAACTAAGGGGATTGTGATTTTCCATCAACAAAAGTGGAATATCACCAAATAATAAAAAAAAAAGTGGTCTAATACATTATCTTTTCAGCAAATACTGTACAAAAAAAAGTGGTCTAATACATTATCTTTTTCAGCAAATACTGTACAAAGCCATGTTTGGAATAAACAGCACTGAAATCCATTTCAGAGACTGAACTTGTTACAAGACATGGCAGCGGATGACTCAGTCCCAACCACCACAATATTTATTCATGGATGCCGATGGAAAAAACAAGACAAAAGAAAAATGATATAAAAAGGGACTTCAGCCTGTTATGTACTCAAGCTGAGTCTTTGAGTTTAGTCAATTACATATTTTAAAGCTTATCCAAAAACATCCTTCCCAAAGCTCACAAATAAAAACGGTAGCAATCTGAGCAAATGAGTTTAATACACTCATGACTGGGTTGCAGATGTATGCTAGCTGCATTCTGGCAGATGTTTATTACATCGCTACATGCATAACCAATAATGCTGGTGGTTTGTTGATGCACATGTACATAGATGCCTCATTGCGTTGATTCAAAATAACCAATTAGACGCTGCCAAAAAGGGGGAAAAACACACACGCTTCACTGCACTGCTGATACATTCTGATGATCTGAACAGGTACAATAACTTTTATTCCAACTAGAAAACAATGCTCTCACTAAATGATTAGGAAAGATTTTACAGTGAGCGAACACTGCCTAAATCATTTCTAATGTAATATTGTAAAAAAATAGGACATTTTATATTCAGTAAAATTCCTCTTTAATTCCCTTGTAGGCGTAAACACCTGGGTACATTGAGGAATTGCTTCACTTCACTGTAAATAAGTAAATTAATTTTCCTAAGGAGTCATGAAATTCTTTACGAGTACCCAAGCAGCTCTGGGTGACCCAAAACCACAAGCAAAGTAAAGGGGACTAAAAGACCAAAAAGCCTTACTACTAAAAAGCAATGCTTAGTGTAATTTGCCTTCTTAAAGAAGGCATTTGCAATAATTCAGCCTTTAAAGTGTGACCAGAGCTGTTAGAATACAAAGATTTGACACTTATCCGGGGTTTCCTCCAGCCCCATAAGCACATTTGAGTCCCTCGCCATCCTCCCGCAGTCTGCCATTCAGCCCCGGTAACTGGCTCAGTCTTGTCAGTCAAGTCTTCTGCGTATGCCCCAGTTAAGTATCGATACTTTGTACAGCTTTGGTTTTCTTTAAGTGAACATCTGTGGTTACTCACAGTGTGAACCTGATCAGACTATGGTGTAATCATCTATGAAGAGAATCTATCAGGGAATAGTTAAAAAAAAGGGTCAAAAGTTTATATTTTGGCTTAAAATGCTGTCAGACTGTGTTGAAAGACTATCATTCAGTGCAGGGCTGTGGAGTCGGGAGTCGGAGCAATTTTGGGCACCTGGAGTCAGATTTGGAGTCGTTGATTTCATAAACTGAGGAGTCGGGAATCGGATGATTTTTGTACAAAATCCACAGCCCTGTTAAGTATTAGGCTAGGGAGTCGGAGTCGAAGCCATTTTGGGTACCCGGAGTCGGAGTTTCATAAACTGAGGAGTCGGAAGATTTTTGTCCCGACTCCACAGCCCTGATTCAGTGGATACAAAACAACATTAACCACTTCATGCCATAGGCTGAAGGGTTAAAATGGGCATGCATATGCACTTCGCAGAATGGACATTTATATGAATGTCCCATTTCCACTAATGGTACACATATACATTTATAAAAGTCAATTTTGCATTAAAAGGTTAAAGCTACTTTTTAAGCTTATACACAGAAAACAAAACTGTGGGATCCTAAAAAAATAAAAAGTCATTTTTAGGAATAGGGGACTGGATATAAATGTTATACTCCTCAGTTTACTTTCACCTCAAGTTTTCTTTAAAGCAAAGTGCAAACAGGCTTATCGCAGCATTGTTTCTCAGAACTCTATGGTGCCTCAACAGCTTCAGTAGACGAAATATCAAAGCTGCATAAGTACAAATTATCAATCTTCCTCATTTTGTAACACAACAGTGAGATTTCTACTCCATGGAAAGCTCTCCTATGACATTTTCAGTTGAGAGCACACACAGATGTCTGCGGGTTATGGAAGGTCCAGCTCGCTGCTCTCCTCCTGAGAACAATCAGTCTTTCCCACATGAAGGACAGGATCCATTCATCTCAATAGATGAAGCGAGCCATCCATTCAGACACAGACTGAGAAAGCTAAAGCTTGAGCAGAACCAAACATGCCATTCCCATTAGCAAAGCACGCATTCCATACATAAAACTCAAGTCTAGCATACAACATTTATATGTTTTACATTTGGAAACAGGGAATACAGAAAAAACTGTGAAAATGAATAAGAATACTAAAGGGTGATTTATTTTAAGTAAAAAAAGGCATACAATAGCTTACGGAAAAGTTGGCACTTCCTGCCACTACAGAGGAACAGTATGTGATTTTTAAAATTTACTTTCAACATGACACATTTAATAAATCAGTCAAGGGAGGAAAGCAGACAAAATGAGCTTAGTGTAATGAAGCCTTTCGGTCACTGAATACTGACAGTATTTTTCTGCTGGTTTCTGATAACCATTTAACATTTGCAGAACGACCGTTCTGCTTGGAAACCAACATCTGTCAAAGAAAATTGCCAAAGGAACATTCCATATGCACCTAGAGTGACAATGGGAGCAGGAATTAAACCTGAGAAAAATGGCAAGGCAAAAAGCCAGAGATAAATGGCAATGGGTATAGCAACTGTATAAATCTGGTCACTTTAAACCGGATGGACTGGTAGCAACAAAATAGCATTAGGGGCTCTTTCACATTAGAAATGATTTCCATCGTTTAAGTCAATACTTTGTGTTAACCAAGGTAAAATGAAAGTCCATATACTTTCATTTTACCTTTCACACCCGACGCTGCGTATCGGTTCGACGCACCCGGGAGCTTTTAATCGTAGGGAGCCGTCGTTCCCCCGTTGGGTGAATAGCTGCTGCTGATTGCGTCGCACCGCAACATCCCGACGACACTGCAGGCCATGTAACGCGTGCAGGAGAACGGCTCCTGCACACGTTGTTAGATGTGAAAGAGCCCTAAGTAAAAAAAATAAAAATAAAAAAAATAAATCAACGAATGGAAATTGTCACATTAGCTGCCTGTAACTGGTCATCCTGAAGTGCATGTGGAATTGGGAAGTCTACTGAAACCTAAAAATACTCGCAGCACCACCGCTATTCATGAGAAATGCTAGCGCTTTCAGCAGTGCTTTGGAATTGCCAACAATCCCTGTTGATTCCAAAAATTGCTATGCCATTTAAAGTAGATGGAGGTGAGCCCACTGGAGCCATTGCGGTTTAGCCTAATCGCAATCGCTCTGTCTGCACTATTTTGCTAGCGATCACAATTCAATGTTAAGGATTGGATTGCTGTAATATCGCTTTCTCAATCACTGCAAACAGTAGGCCTGAAATATAAATCTAATTTAAATCAAAATCGCGATCACCAATATCACAATTTCGGAATCGTCAAAGCAGCAATTATCGCGATCACGTCATTTCCACATAGGGGAAGTTTGAAGAAGTGGCTTCAAACTTCCTCAAAGTCCCGGCGCGTGCGGCCTGCAGCGTTGGACATAGCTTCCGCACGAGTCGAAAAGCTGTTCATCCTCTATCACCGCTTGCCGGCTCTTGTGTTTGGCAAAACCCTGGGTTTCTGTATGTCACATGACATACAGGAAGTATTCCGTGCATTAGAGCCTGCAGGAGTCGAAGTGGTTAGATGGGCATCACTGGACTCGTGCTTGAAGCTATGTCCAGAACTGATGCAGCTAGAGGACAGAGGAGGCACAGAGAAACAGAGTGGGGACAGAGGAGGCACAGAGAGAGAGAGAGAGAGAGAGAGAGAGACACAGGAGACACAGAGGGGGCACAGAGAGAGACAAAGAGAGAAACAGAGGGGGCACAGAGAGAAAAACAGAGCGGGCACAGAGACACAAAGAGAGAGACCCAGAGGAGGCATAAAGAGGCAAAGGGGGCTCAAAGAGATACAGGGGGACAGAGGGGGAACAAACAGGCAAAGAGGGGGTACAAAGCTTGATTTGAAGGAAATTGTGACTCGAATCGAAATTGCAATTTCAGACAGAAATCGCTCAATTCAATTTTTTCCTAAAATCGTTCAGGCCTAGAAAACAGTGATACCCAGAAACAATCAGCTTACCCAAAATCCCTTGCAGAACCTTAAAACTGCAAATCGCAATTGCTAGCACAAAAAACGTAATCAGTACAAACGCACCAGGAATCACTGCTTAAAGGGAACCAGAGACGAAGACAACCTGCAAAATGGAAAAAGATTTTATACATACCTGGTGCTTCCTCCAGCCCCATCCGCATGGATCACTCCCACGCCGTACTTCTCCACTGCCTCTATCCGCCGGTACCGGGTGCAGTCACTTCTGCCGCATGTGGCCAGTTGTATGTATGCGCAGGGGCTCCCTCCGGCTCTTTACACATGCGCCTGCGCAGTACGGATGGAGCACACTGTGCCTGCATCGACTGGCTCGACTGGCCGAAATGACGGGACCCGGTACCGGCGGACAGAGGCAGCGGAGGACAGCAGCGTGGGAGCGATCCAGGCTGATGGGGCTGGTGAAAGCCCCAGGTATGTATAAATCATTAGTTATTTCATCTCTGGTTCTCTTTAAAGTGAATGGGAACCGATAATGGAATAAAAAGTCAGATACTCGCCTAAGGAGAGGGAGGCTCTGGGTCCCATAGAGCATTCCCTCTCCTCTCCTGGTCCCCGCTGTTGCGTTGGCTCCCCCATAGCGGTAATCAACCGTTTTGGTCAAATATGTTTCCCCGCTGAAGGGAGGCTTCCGAAATGCTTCGGGAGCCCGAGTCCTCCCAAAGACGGGCCGCTCTACACTGCGCACGTGCGAGCGCCCTCTATGATGCACTCACACGTGTGCAGTGTGGAGCTGCCTGTCTTTGGGAGGACTCGGGCTCCCGAAGACATCCGAAGTCCCAGCGGCAGGGTATTTGAACAGGGGAGCCAGCGCAGCACCGGGAGAGGAAAGGGAAGGCTCATTAGGACCCGAGCCTTCCCTCTCATTAGGTGAGTATCCTGACTTTTTATTTAGGTATCGTTTCCCATTGGCTTTAAGTTGCTTTACAAAACACTACCAAAAACACTGAGCAATTATGATAAGCAATCTGTAGTAGTTCTTGATTTAGAAAGAGAGTAACCAAGCAGCTTAGGGTGACCCAAACTACTAGGAATGTATAGGGGGATAAAAGGAACCAAAAAGCCCTCCTACTAAAAAAGCAAAGCTTGGTGTAATTTGCCTTCTTAAAACAGAAGGAAATTTGCAATAATTCAGTTATAAGTGAACATATGTGGTTACCCACAATGCTCTACTGAATATGCAAATTAATTTGCATATTCAGTAGAGCATTGTGGGTAACCACATATGTTCACTTATAACTGAATTATTGCAAATTTCCTTCTGTTTTAAGAAGGCAAATTACACCATGATTTAGAAAGCACCAACGTGTTGTGGCGCTGAATTTGGGTCCAGGCCTCACTGTAGAGCCTCTACAAAAGCAGACCAACGCTCAACGTCTCAGTCATGGCAGGGTGAATTTTTACAGAATTTTTATCAGTGCCTCCATTTTTCAGCTCCACCAACTCCACAATCTTACCAGAAGAGATTGGTAAACTAAGGAAAGGACACAGGCAGGAAGATGAATGGGTAGGCAAGCTCAACAACATGCAAATTCAGCGTTAATGCAGGATTATGCCTATTTTGAATGTAAATCTTAAAAATGGCCCAATTGAATCTCATCAAGCTGCATAAATTTGAATGCAAAATTTGCATAATCCATCAACTCTGAACTATTTGCATCTCACTGACCATCACTATGAATGGACTAGAGCACAGAAATTGCCAAAGCTGCTCCACTGAGATTACAGTCAGTATGGTAGACTTGGAGCAGTTTAACCTCTTGAGGACCACAGGCTTACAAACCCCCTCCCCCCCCCCCCCCCCCCTAGTGACCAGGCTATTTATTACTATTCAGCACACTGCAGCTCTAACAGTTTATTGCACAGCCATACAACTTAGCAGCAAAATGAATCTTGCCTCCTTTTCTACCCACCAACAGAGCTTTCTGTTGGTGGGATCTGATTGCTGCTGCGGTTTTCATTTTTTTTTTAATTCATTTAATTTAAAAATAATTTTTTTTTTAATTAACCCTCCGAGATCCAATAACTGCGATCACCTCTCATAGGCATCAGCCTATGAGAGGGATTGTGTTGTGGTGAGCCACTCCAGGGGACAGCCAAGTGACAGGGCTGTCCCCAGTACATCGCACCAGATCGCTGTATAAAAGAAAATAGACCTTTTTTGTTCCCTAAAAGCCTCCCAGCTCCAATCTCGGCTGACAGACCGTTTACGGAGTGGAGCGCCATAACTCAGCGAGGATACGCGCGCAATCTCCGCCTACAGGACCTGATGCCAATCAGCGCTAGGCGGTCCTGTAACGGCCATCCTGCCACTGCCAATGGGCATTAGGCAGTCAGGAGGGGGTTAAAGAGAACCAGAGGTGAGAGAGATATGAAGGATCACCTTTATTTTCTTTTAAACCATGCACATTGCCTGGCTGTCCTGCTGATCCAAGGCTTCTAATACTTTCAGCCATAGACCCTGAACAAGCATGCAGATCAGAGGTTTCTAACAGATGTGAGAAGATTAGCTGCATGCTTGTTTCAGGTGTGGGATTCAGACACTAATGACCAGAAAGATCAGCAGGATTGGTATTGTTTAAAAAGGAAATAAATATGTAGCCTCCATACTTGTGTCTCTCACCACAGGTTTCTTTTAACTCTGTGGGCTTGAAGGTGTTTAGACATAACTGATGGTTCCAAACCGGTTTTCGAGGTTTACCTACTTAGTTTTGGGAAAAGAGAGGCTTGAGTTAGACAATAATTGGGTACAAACAGGTCAAACTAAATTATCGGATTTTGCTGACATTTTACCTGCACAGATCCATCCTGTGTCATTCTGACCTTCCTCATCCTCCTTTGTGTCATTACATAACAAGTGTAGAATGATCAGTGTGGTCTAACGCAGATACAATGATCTCTGAAACAGCTGTCTCAGAGAGATGCACAGAGGACATTTTTGTAAGAATGTCCCAAATATAAAACCAAGATTTTGAGTGTTATTTTGGGTAAAAAAGAAAAAAAAAATAATGATCTTGTTTTATATTTGACTATACATGATATTTTAACTACACAATGTAAATTTACATATCTGGTTCTTCATTTTGTCACCTTTATCAATACTGTTGAGATAAAAATTGGATATCTACATAATTGAATATGTTGTCATTTTTTGTTAGCATATTTGACCTAAAAGTAAAATAAAAAAATTAATAAATCTAAGGAATCCAAGTATGACATTTAGAGTTGACATCTCACTTACTTTCTGTAGGGGTTTCTATTTGCGTAGCTGCAGCTGTAGCAGCGGCAGCTGCAGCATTTGCAGCCAGCTGAGCGATATTATTCTCATTCTGAGCTTTTCTGACAAGTGCTGCAAGTGGGTGGTCTGGATCAATTACCTTTAAAGGCTGTAAAGTAATAAGAATAGGTGTGGTCAATGATACAGAATACAAATATAGATATAAAAATCATACACAGCACAAAGTAAACCTCCAAGAGACAGGTTATAGATCGTCCACATGTGCTGCATGTAGTGTCCCCAGGGGGGGGCACTTGAACTTGTCAAAGTTACCCTAGCAAGTCTTGACACTGAAGATCATAAATCAAATAGACTAAGCATGTTTAATTAATTAAAGGGAAAACAGTTTGGGAAAACATTCATACACTGAATTATGTCAATGGATATTTGAGAAGATGATAACCACAAATGGTCTGTGGTATCCACAGACACCTTTGTCTAGTCTATGGCTCTGGAGGACAAACAGTGCATTGATAAGCAAATTGTCTTTGGACATCTTGCATACACACCTACCAACAATCTGTCCAGCTGTCTGCTGGAAGATAAGTTGGGTGTGTACAGCTGGCAAACAACCAGATGACCAACTGTTAACAGGTTGTTTGCCAGAACCAACCAGAGTATCAATCTGACCAACTATCATGCAGGTTGGCTACGTGTGTACAAGTCTTTTGAACAACTTAGTTGTTTTTGAATGCAGACATGCTGTGCAGTTTGTCGTTTAGCTTGCACTCACAGTATTTAAAGAGGAACGGTCTTGAAAATCTTACAATTTAAAACACAACTCCAAATCATAACAGCAGAAAAAGTTTTGAAAGTTTTGAATGCAGGATTCGCATCTTCATCACTTAATACACTCAGACCAGTTGCTGTTGAAATGTGATTTTTATGGTGACGATACCGCTTTAAGTTGGACATGTGCATGAGCCTGAATTCTCTCTGAATACAGGGAAGGAATGCTCCTCTGCTTTTTTTTTTTTTTAACACACGAATAATGAATAGTGAATTAAGTAAAAGGGTATGTGCTGTACTGTAAACACTGTTCTAACAATTCTGTATTGTAAATCAGAAAAGCAAACTTCAACCTCTGTTTACTGTGGTCAGAAACCTTCTCTGTCACATCTCAAGCTGAAAATAAAGAAACCAAATGTAGAGCTGGTTGCCGAGATGCTAATCATTTCAGCTTGTATACACATTTAATGCATCTTGTTGACCATATCTAGACCAGAGCCTTCATTTAAGAGGGATGTGAACAACGATATCCAATCGACTAGTATTTTCGCTACTCCTATTTATATATTTTCTGCATGTAAAATTAATAAAAGAATCAATAGCAGAGGTGTAACTGCGGGGGTGGGGTGGGGGGATAGGAGGCCCCTTAAAGACCAGAGACCGCTGGTACAAAAATATGGAGCCTACCAACGAGTGGCCAACTGAATGACTGCATCGTTTGAAGGACTTGTACTTGTTTTGAATGCAGCCATGTTGTGCAGTCAGTCATTTCGCTTGAGTGCGCAGGACGTGTGTACGAGCCTAACCATTTCTAGTCAGAGGTGCGTAATGTCAGGGAGTTGCCATTTTTGCATTTTGAAAAGGAAATTTCCTGCATCTGACACCCATTTTCCTAACTCTAAATTTGCCCCTCTAAACCCTTCTCCACAAACTAGACATACTAGACTAAAAAACTAGTACAAGCACAGGTGTTCCACCAGGTTATTTAACCCATGAGCATTGCGTTGGAGGCAGCCTAATTGGATGACTCATGGTTGTCCCTTCTTCCCCTTGCATAGCAACTGAAGGGACACATTTGTATCTGCTGCTTCCCCCCCCCCCCCCCCCCCAAAGGACTGAGCTACATTTGACACATTAAAAGTTGAGTACACATTTTAAGTGTATGAAATAACACCATTTAAGCAGGAGGAAGGTGTGCAGTGCACAAAGTCTGCTACTACTATGGACTCAGAAAGGAATCACCAAAACAGGACTTGAGGCTATCTAAAGAAATAGCTTATCACAATATAAAAATATATGCTTAAAATCCTGTCTCAAAGGAGAATATAAACATACATTTGTATCCGAGACATTGAGTGAACTTTACAGGAAACCTGAACTGTAAAGACAACCTATTAGATAATTGAACGTGTAATATTGGTCAAAGCGAGGTTAAACAAATAGAGAATCTACTGAAAATCATTTGGACCCCAGCATTGCACTGTTCAATGTAGAGCGTCGTTATGGGCTGCCCATCTACCGCCACACTTCTGTCCAGCACCTGACTGACCTAGACATTCTGTTCTGTCTGATCGAAAGTGGATTGCTCAGAAATTTTGGGGGAATTTATTCCCAGCAGTTTCAATGCTCAAATCTGCCAGGAATACAAAATTTGATAATCTTATGGGCACAGTTAGTGGATACTAAATAAGTTTTAACAGGAAAAAGGACTCAAAAACCTTTTTAAAGACAAAGAAAGCTTAGTTAATTGTATGCAAAATCTGCTTCATTCAGATTCAAAACAAAAGAAATATTCTCTGAACTTTTCAGCCTTGTCTTGTTATCAATGTCATTTCCTTAGCTAAGTGTTTTGACTAATTACATCTTCAGAAAGACCCAGGCTGAAATGGAATGCCTCATTTACACAGAAAAACAAAAGTTTGCTTTCCTAAAACAGAAAGAATTTGCGATAATTCAGGTTGGAGTGAGCTCGAGATGTCTCCCAGGGCAACACTGCTGAATATATGCAAATTAACCATTGCCATTGTACACAGATGAAAGCACAAACTTTTTTAACCCTGGCAATATAAAAAAATGGTCTTTAGACAATAGTTAGTACAGTAGCACTAGTATTATAGTACCCATGATTAACTCACCATGGGGTAGATTCACTAAACTTCAGTAAGCAGAACAGCAGGCATTAAGTCTTACCGTACCAGTAGAGCATTATGTATTGCATTCTGCTTTACTATTTGTTCGGTAACGCTTTACATACACTATTCTGCTTACTACTGTTCAGTGAATCTACCACCACGTCACGTCAGTTCAGCAACGCTCATCTCTAAGAAAAAGAAACACTCACCTACATATTTCAAGTACTTTAACCCCTTTGTGCAAAATGGAAGTTTACAAAACATCCTATTTGTGCACCTTTAGTGCAAATAGGACGCACATTTGAAACCTTCAGCCCATGGCATAAAGTGGTTTAATCATATTTACCGTATATTCCGGCGTATAAGACGACTTTTTGAACCCTGAAAATCTTCTGCAAAGTTGGGGGTCGTCTTATACGCCCGGGTGTCAGGTGCGGGGTGTCAGTACTGTGCCAGGCAGAGCTTACCGGTTGCAGCAGCCTTGGCGGAAAGGTTCGCTCGTGTCCTGGTCCTATGTCCTCCACTGTCCCCCTGCAGCATTTACTGTATGTCCACGTCGTGTGTTTGAAAACTCAAAGCTGCAATACCATAGCATCTTGCGAGCAGCCGCTCGCGTGGGTAACAGGGCAGCTTCCTTGTTCCGGGTCACCTGACTGGTGACGTGCATAGGAAGACACTTAATTGTGGAGCGCATGTCACCAGTCAGGTGACCCGGAACAAGGAAGCTGCCCTGTTACCCAGGCGAGCGGCTGCTCGCAAGATGCTATGGTATTGCAGCTTTGAGTTTTCAAACACACGACGTGGACATACAGTAAATGATGCAGGGGGACAGTGGAGGACATAGAAGGACCCAGGACACGAGCGGACCTTTCCGCCAAGGCTGCTTCAACCGGTAAGCTCTGCCTGGCTCAAATACTGACACCCCACACCTGACACCAAGTTCTTAAAAATCACAGCCTGATCCCTCCCCTGGATAACTGCGGCACCCAGTATTATGCAAAGGTGTATTCAGGGGTGCGCCAGGAGGATGGAGGAGGCAAGTTGTGAAGAGGGGTAGTCTTAAACGGCGAGTATATGCTAAATTCTTTAACTGGAAATTTGGGGGGGTCGTCTTATACGCCGGGTCGTCTTATACGCCGGCATACCAGCGATTTTCCCTAATCACTTCTCCTCCATGCCTCTCAGCTACTGAAATGAAAGCAATTACTCCCAACTGATAAGTGCATATGCCAGCATCTCCAATAAGTGTGAATTCCTCCATCAGTAATAATACTTTTTTTTAGATTAGTTGTGGCATATAAAAATGGATGCTGCTAAGGATGGGTGGTGGGTGCTGAGGACAGGTAGCCTGACAGCTGTTTCACACTAGTGGTATTTTTCCAAGGCTATGACATACATCCTTAGCACCATGCACAAAGCTATGTGCTTGTTTGCACTGAAGATGTAGTGTACATGTTTTGCACCAAGCACATTATAATGATACTTTGGCAGTGCTGACCACTGTATCTATTTACAGTACCTTGCTATTACTCATTTGTTTAGCCAGAGCATGCAAGCCATATCCGGCTGTGTGTGCGCGCATTTGTAGCCTACCCACCACTCCTTCACCCATTTGCCATAGTGCCAGCATTTGGCTTCCTACTTTCCTTCAATCTTTTGAAATGGTGTTGCTCTTTTTAAAAATTTGCAACTGCAAGATTAGCTACGAGTCTGCATTAATTATCTAACTGGCTCCCTGTGCAAACTAGCAGTTAAAGGGTGCCTATACCCACTTTAAAACTTGTGCAATAATGTAGCCTTACTGTTCTCTCTGCAGGAACACTCAGGGGGATGCTGTGAGATTGCCAGGCTGTGGGCACTTCGGCCGGCCCACATGGATTAATGGACTGGAGCCAATTAATCAATTGGAAAAAGGATTTTCCAGATTACTGGAACAATGACAGTTGCTTAAAATGTATGCTCTCACAACTGTAAATTATGAAAAACTATGAACACAGGCACCTTAGTGAGCTCCTCAAGTCTGCTGCAACGCTTCGAGGCAAATAAACTTGGATGTAGATAATCTCCACCTTCATCATCATCGTCGTCGTCGTCGTCGTCGTCATCATCCTCATTATTACTTTTGAAGGTGGTGGTTGCAGATTCTGCAATGCAAACATGGACAGATTTCAAACAAGCAAGCAAATATTACTCTTTATACATTTCAAGAAATATATACACCAGCCAATGCTGCACTTGTTACAGTGGGTGTGGGAACATGATGGCATCAATTGTATGAATGGGAAGAAGCATCATGGTAGCATTTGTTATAACAGACATCATTTTTCACTTGACAAAGTGGGGACAGAACGGCATCAGCAGTATGAAAGCAAAAAAGCAAGGGGGAGGGGGGAGATTGCTGCAATTGGTGAATATAAGGGGGTGGGGGCATACTGGTAGCATATTTAATATTTGAAGAGACATAACAGTACATTAACAGTACACAACTTAAAGTTGGAACATCATTTGTAACAGAGGGAGGCATCGCTGCAAAACTTCATATATGGGAGTGACACATCAGAGCAGTACATGTTCCATATGGTAGAAGGTCATGATGGCTGCATTTGTTATAAAGTAGGACATAAATAAACATGTCAGAGTTGGACATCATTTCAAAATGAGGCTGTGGCAGGGATGTGGAAATCATGGCAGCACTTGTTCAAGCAAACCTAAAGTGAGATGAATATGGAGGCAGACATTTATTTCCTTTTGAATAATGCAAATTACCCTGCAGTGCTGCTGATCGTCTGCCTTTAATACTTTTAGCCGTAGACCCTGAACAAGCATGTACACCAGGTGTGGAGACTTAAATATTAACGCATTAGCCAAATGCTTGTTTCAGGTGTGCAATGCAGGCCCTACTGCAGCCAAAGATAAACCGGACTGCCAGGTAACATGCATTGTTTAAACGGAAATAAATATAGCAGACACCATATGCCTCTGACTTCATGTTCCCTTTAAATAAGAACACACATATTGGCAGCTCTATTAATACAAAATGACATACTATATTGGTTGTGTTAGTGTATGATGCTACTCTGTGGAAATTGCTTGCTTAAAGAATCCCACACTTTCATTGTGCAGGGCTCCACCTACCAAGTATCTTTTGCTTTAAAGCAGGCCTATGGCGGGAGGAGGAAGGAATACTCCCAACACAGATGTTTCTGAACACTGCAAAAGTTACATAGATGTCATTCAGGAATACACTTGGAATGCCAAGTGTTGGAAATGATTTTTTTATGCCTCAAATGTATTCTATTTTCTTATGCAGTTGGGGTGGGAAACAGAGGTGGTAAAACCTGAAGGTAGTCCATAAACCTTTGTGAAAGGGAGATGCATGTGCACACCACAGATGTCCATGTCAACTGGTAAGTGACCCAAAGGATCTTTTACTAAGGGGGCATGAATTTAAGGGGGAAAAGAAAGTTAAATTTGTATAAATTATAACGTATCCTAAAAGCAAACCTGAAAGGTAGAAATACTGGATCCTCAAGAGGCTTCCCCGTCCTCCCTTTCCAGACCGTTCCAGTGCGGAGACCCCCAAAACTCCCAGGTGCAGCCACACCTGCACAGTACCATGGACAAGCTCTGGCTTCAGCAGAAAACGCAAAGCCGATCGGGTCTGTGCTACTGTGCATGTGCAAGTTGTCAACAAGAGTTTGCTGACCGTTTTGTAGAGGGGACAGTGCTGAAAAAGGCCAGAGGAGGATGGGGGAAGCCTCAGAATTATCCACCGGCTTCCCTCTACAGAGGCGAGTACTCCTTTGGGGCACTTTTTTCCCTACAGGTACACTTTAAGATGAAAAATGTTAAGTTTTTAGACGTCTGCATTACAAAATCACTTCTTGCTCAAACAAACAAAAGGTAATTCGTACTTTTCTGATCTTCAGTCTTTTTTTCTAACATGGTGTAGCGTCCTTCCTTCATGGATCTCAGTATGTGCTTGTAGTAGGGGTTGAGGTAGTGATCAAAACGTAAAAAGTCAAACTGTGAGTTACGTGCTTGTTTGGCCTTCAGCATGATCTCAAACTGAGCACCTTGCTTACAGACAAAGTTTGCAGTGCGCTCTATGATGGCGTGCATTTTTGCTGTGGGTGGCTGTTAAAAAGACAAAAAAAAAACAACTGTAAGAAACCTCACATTAATATTTTTTTATTAACCCATTATATCACCTTAGCACAGGTATGCTTAAAAAGTGTTAATCATCTTAGTATAACAGAGTGCTGATCAATCTGCTCAGTGTGGTGGAGCGGCTTATAAGATGGCTTGCTGTGCAGACCATGTTGCTAGCAGTAGCTTAGAGGCTCTTGAAATGGTTATCTTCCTGAGAAAAGTAATGCCCAGGACAAGAGCCAGCCTTTTGTAAACAACAGAAAGTATGAATTGCAGGGCTACATCTAATGTTGTGAAATGAGGATATTGGGAAGCGCATAACTCCTATCATTAAAAACCGTTACACTTTAGTTTGAATAAAGAAAAAAAACGTAGCAATTACCCATTATTCAAAGCTTGTACAGTTAAAAGGGCACTATGGAGAAAGATTGTAAAATTTAAAATACGTGCAAACAGACAAATAAGAAGTACATTTTTTCCAGAGTAAAATGAGCCATAAATTACTTTTCTCCTATGTTGCTGTCACTTACAGTAGGTAGTAGAAATCTGACAGAAGTGACAGGTTTTGGACTAGTCCATCTCTTCAGAGGGGATTTTCAGCAAGGCTGTTATTCTTTATAAAGATATTCCCTAAAAAGGATTTAAACAATGATGCTGGGTAGATTCCCGGCTCGCTACAGTTTTTGGCAGTTGGACAGAGCAACTGCCATTCACTAAGTGCTTTTGAAAATAAATAAATCCCCGAGAATCCCCACATTAATAGACGGACTAGTCCAAAACCTGTCGCATCTGTCAGATTACTGCTACCGACTAAGTGACAACAACATAGGAAAACATTTATGGCTCATTTTATTCTGGAAAAAAAATGTACTTATTTGTTTAGGTTTGCACATATTTTAAAATTTTACAATTTTTTGCCATAGTGCCCCTTTAGGGCCCGTTCACACTGCACGCGTTTCCAGCCGCGTTTTGGAAACGCGTGCAGGTGGCCAAAACGCACGACATCAGACATTGCATAGAGTGCAATGTCTGATGTTCACACAGCATGCGTTCCGGACCTGTGCGGTCCGGGAACGCATGCTGCACGCAGATTTTACAAAAACGCGCGGCTGTCCCATTCACTTTTCAGTGATGGGATCAGCCACGCAACGCATACGAACGCGGACATGCGTGCGTTCATACGCGTTGCGGTCCGCATGCGTTGCGGTCCGCATTTTGTAGTCTGAACGGGCCCTTAATTAGACTTTACGCAAATCTGATTTAAAAACTTACCAGTTCAACATCAGATGGCACATTCAGCCCTTCTGGGGCAATAAAAGGTTCCTCACTATCCTCAGGGTCACTTGAATCTGTAAGTACAACATTAGGTTTAAGAAGACAGTAGTGCAAATTTATAATTCACAAAAATAGAAACCTTCATAAAAGCACTGGAGAATTCCCAATATTTAAAAGACCATTATAATGAAAAACTGTAACCTACCCTCTCCATAAAACAGAGATTCAGCACCTGTATCTTAACGCACTCAAATGTAAATGGTCTTCCCCTCATATGTAACACAATGACATGTTTGTAAACATATACTGAAAGTTTGGAAACGTAATGGATGGTCTTCACTCAATGGATGGTCTTCACACAGTGGATAGACTGTACAGGGAACCAGATATTCAGGAACCAGTAGAGCAGACAGCTCAAAGGAATGAGAGATAGGAGATTATATAGAGATTTTAGTCAAACCAAACAAATTTGTGTGGACCATAGTAAGGAAATGTGTTTACAGAATCTGGCATGTAGGGTGACCATACTCTTATCGATTTTTCCCATTGATATCCAGCTGATTCGATCACTCGGAATCTCAGAATCAGAATCTTTATTATCGCCAAGCACGACTGGGTCGTGCCTGGAATTGGTCTTGGCACGTACAGGGTACTGATACAGGACAAGTCAAGCAGTCAGAAAGGAACATAACATAGTTACAACACAGAAACCCCCCCCCCCCCCCCCAAAAAAAAACACCCCAAAAGTCAGCTTGAGCTAGGGCACCGTCTATCCACGTGCAGACATGGTGTTGTGGTGTGGGGATGGGCGGTTACGTGGAGAGAGTTCAGAAGGTTGACAGCCGAGGGAACGAAACTGTTTTTATGCCTTGAGGTCTTGGTGAAGATGGACCGGAACCGGAGCCTCCGGCTTGAGGGTAGCTGACTAAAGAAGCGATGGCCTGGGTGTGAGGGATCGCTGGTGATCTTTAATGCTCTGGAGTACAGCCTGGAGTGGTAAAGGAGGTCCAGTGAGGGAAGGGATCTCCCGATGATCCTCTAAGCTGATCTGATGACCCTCTGCAGTTTGAGTCTGTCGCTGGCAGAGGAGCTGGAGTACCAAACCAGGATGGAAGAGCAAGAAAACTAGAAAACTAATGCTACAACCAGCCAGACTGCTTTTTATCTGTAATCAATCTCTCCAGATGGAAAAGAACAATCAGCAGATCAATGGCCCAAAGCGTTGCATTGCATCAAACCCTAACACTAAGGTTAGGTATGTTTCCATGCTGAAATCTACGGTATAGACTCGCATATAAGCCGACACACATATAAGACGAGCTACTCACTTTTCCCTCAGAAACCAGGAAAAAGTGATTGACTCACATATCAGCCCCCTCCCCAGTGGCCAAATATGCCCCCAGTACAGGTCGCTCTTCCTCCCCATAGCCACATGTGCCCCAAGGAAGATACTGCTGTGTCTCAAGACACCACTAGATGATGTCATAGATATGAGAGTGATTGCTACACAGGATGAGTCCCCGATCATTGCACCGCTAACACATTGCTGGTACGCTCCATCTCCACAAGCCAGGGGACACAGGTAATCTTGAGCAGCGCACACTGCACAACATGTTGCAGGGGATTGGGGGCTTGGATACAGCAGGGTGCCAGCTGGCAAGAGCAGGATCACTAGTGCACAATTCTTACATTCCTCTGCCAGTAACAAAACCGGCTCCATCTGTTCTGCTCCACTGACTCGCATATAAGCAGAGGGGGTAACTTTTCAGCACATTTTTTGTGATGAAAAAATAGGTTTATATGCAAGTATATAAAGTATTAAAAATCCATGTCTACTGTGTGGCAATAATAGATCCCTCTTAGATCAGATTTGATCTGACAGATCTATCTGATGGTTGAATCTGCTGGCCATCTATAAAGGCCACCTTTAGGACAGATTAGCTGCCACTTGTCTATCAAATGATTTGCAATAGATTTGTGTTATAATGCATCAGCAATATCCAGTGCAACAGTTCCAAGATAAGCAGCAATGGATTTGTGATGGTACTTTTGACAGAAATATGGAAAAATAAGACACGGTCTAAGGTACACTTATGTCTGTTAAGTGCTGTTCCTTAGCAGCATGAAAGCGAATGATGAATCAGGCTGCATTGTGATGTTAAATACGTTGCGAGTGCACTTATTTTGTGACGCCTTTGTGTGCAAGGTGAATGATAAATATTTCACACAGTGGGGTGCGACGGCAGTGAAATTATTTCAGCAGAAAAGCACTTCTCACTTGAAGATTCCAAGTTGTAATAGGATGTCTGACATAAGCAGTAATTAACTAAGTGGTACTGGACAGTATGTCCAATAAATTTGCTGTTAATAGTGATGGGATAATTATTGGTCACTGAGGCTGCTTTACATTATTTCACAACAATATTGATACTGAACTGCAGCAAAGGTGAGCAGACTTGCAGTAAGATATTTCTCAATTACTACTGAACCTTCTGGAGCACAATTAGCAAAACATCAATTTTATATCCTGTATGTAATGTAATCTACGTCCGAGATTTATAACTGCCATTCAGCCACCGCACGTACTCTGGGTTATTATCTAAGACATTTTAACAAATATATGTTTTAATTACAATTAAAAGATATCACAAACCAGACTCAATACACTTGTTGCCTGCGGACCACAGGAACCCAATAATCGTTTCCAACGCTGACTCCACAGCCCTTGAAGGACACTCGAGGTTAAATAAAACAATTGTATCTAATCTCCTTCTCCTAAAAATGACTTAAGATACAGGTAATCCAGTTTTATTTTATATTTAAATCTACTTTTTACTGTTTTGTTTTTGCTCAATGACATTTAGGGCTGGTTCAGACGGACGTTCGGAGGCGTTGCGTTCGTTGGCGTTGGTGATGCGTTCAGGCTTTCAGCAGCATTCGCGTTGCGTTCGGATGCGGTTGCGTTTTTCTTCCCCTAGGGGGACATTACGCGTCGCGGTTAACCGCCCCTGGAAGCTACATGTAGCTTCCAGGGGCTCCTTGAACGCCAGGGAAAATCGGGACCCAAACGCCGCGTTCGTGTAAACGCGCGTGAAAGCTTGGTACAAACGCTCCCATTCACTTGAATGGGAGCGTTAACGCCAAGCCCCGAACGCTGTCGGTAAACGTTGCACAAGCGTCCGTCTGAACCAGCCCTTATTGAAGTATGCTAGAGCTAAAATCTGAACTATTGACCCTTTTCATCTCTTTCCTGCTCCCAGAGGCCATTTTCTGCTAGAAAAGTGTTTTATAGTTGTAAATTATCAGTGAGGGTGACTACACTGTAGTCTGACCCAGTCCTGACTCAGACAGAAACTACCACTTACATAGCTGATAAACTCTTTCAGGCTGAGAAAGAAAAAAAGAGAAACAGCATAGTTATTTGTGTGCTAGGCACTATACATACACGTCCATCTCATGTCACGTCACCTCGGGTATCCTTTAAACCATGAATCTATTATTACAAGCAATTGTTGAACTTGTTCTCCGCACCAACCCAGGAGCAAATGAATATGTGGAGAGGGGAAAAAAAAAAAAAAAAAAAGTTTTATACATACCTGGGTCTTCCACCAGCCCCATCCGCACGAATTACTCCCACACCGCCGTCCTCAGTCTTCTCCGTCTTCTGTACGGGTTCCGTAAGTCCGGTCAGCCATGGCAAGTCTGCGCAATCGCAGCGTGCCATCTCCATCTCTCTCCGGTGGAGAATAGTACTGCGCAGTAATATTCTATGTTGAAGGGAGCACAATGTGCTTGAGCAGACTAGCTGAGCTTACGGGATCCGGTACAGAAGACAGAGAAGACTGAGGACGGCGGTGTGGTCACGATCCGTGCATATGGGGCCCAAGGTATGTATAAAACTTTTAAGAGCCTTTGTCTCTGGTACACTTTAAGGAATAGTTTACGAAGTCACTCACTGAGTAGAAGTAATGCACTGTGCATTATTGGGGTGCCTTCTTGAATACCTGAAGCTAAATATTTGCAAACCCCTTCCGTTTTAAAGTAGGGGAAAAAAACAAAAACAAATTTAAAGTGAACCGGAGATTAAAAAAAAAAAAAAAAAAGGATATATTTATACTTACCTGGGGCTTCCTTCAGCCCCATGAGGTTGATGGGCTCCCTCGCCATCCTCACTGGTATTTTCCAATTAGCTCCAGGTAATTTAGGCCAGCTGCGGTCACATGCGCGACGAAGCAACTGGTCAGATTACTGAGGGCTGATTGGAAGACAACGGAGCAGCTTGAGAGGACGGGAGGACGCACCTCTTGGGGCTGGAGGAAGTATAAATATACCCCATTTTCTTAATCTCAGGCGCCGGTTATGGTGTAATGAGAAAACTGAACTATTTAATCCAGGAAACTATACCAGTTGACACCTCTAACAGGGAGTCAATGTGTTCTAAATTAAAATCTATTAATCATTAAGGACCTTATGATTAATGTTGAATTGTCTTATCTATTGAACATCATACTTTTTCCTGATCAGCACGAGGGAGGTCACAGGCATGAGTATTACACAATCAACATTTCTCTTAGCTGTCTATTGCTTTGAGCAGTACGAAAAAAAATATATTGAGAGAATCATACATGAGATGTCCACAGACATTCAATCCAAAATCAAGGTATTCACAGTGGCGCAAGAAAACTATTAAAGAGAAGCTGTCAGCCATACTATCTCAGAAAAAAACCCACATATACAGGTCCTTCTCAAAAAATTAGCATATAGTGATAAAGTTCATGATTTTCTGTAATGTACTGATAAACATCATACTTTCATATATTTTAGATTCATTACACACAACTGAAGTAGTTCAAGCCTTTTATTGTTTTAATATTGATGATTTTGGCATACAGCTCATGAAAACCCAAAATTCCTATTTCAAAAAATTAGCATATCATGAAAAGGTTCTCTAAACGAGCTATTAACCTAATCATCTGAATCAACTACCGTATTTTTCGGACCATAAGACGCACTTTTTCTCCCCTAAAAGTGGGGGCAAAAAGTCAGTGCGTCTTATGGTCCGAATGTATGCCAGGATGTGTCCCTCTGAAAGACCATTACCTATCCAGCAGTGAATCTTAAGTCTCATACCGGCGCTCTGAGTCCTTCCTCCAAGACTTCCTGTTTGCATAATCACAACATCACTGTGCGCGACCCCAGCGTGATCCCGGCACCAGATGTCATTACCCGGACTGCTCCCGGTATGTGTTGCGGTGCACGCCGTGCATTTCGGCGAATGGCGTGTCACCGAGTAATTTCCGCATGGAAGTTAACATGTGTGGCTGAGTGATGAGCGCCAGCTGTAGCCGCTCTGCATGTCGGGGGATGGCTTAGCACCACGAGATCCCTGCACGGAAATGACCACTTCAGTAATGTGTACGGCGAGCATAAGACGGGCTGCAGCTGCCGCTTTGCATATCGGGGGATGGCTTAGCACCGGGAGATTCCCGCACGGAAGTGTCCACTTAGGCGATGTGAGCGGCGACCAGAAGACGGGCTGCAGCCGCCGCTTTGCATGTCGGAAGTGTCCACTACGGTGACGTGAACGGCGACCAGAAGCAGGGCTGCAGCCGCCGCCGCTTTGCATGTCGGGGATGGCTTAGCACCGGGAAATCCCCGCACGGAGGTGTCCACTTAGGTGCCGTGAGCAGCGACCAGAAGCCGTGCTACAGCTGCCGCTCTGCATTTCGGGGATGGCTTAGCACCGGGAGATCCCTACACAGAAGTGTCTGCTTCAGTGATGTGTGCAGCAACCGCTGCCACAGTGAGATGGAAGTTCTGGAACACCATATGCCTGGTGGAGTAGCTGGACCCTCAGGTGAGCCAGATTGAACTGTGGCATTTGGGGTGCAGCAGCTTCGGCCCTCCAGCCTGCCAATCAGTACACATCTTGGCCTGTGGTGGACTGGCCATCCTGGGACATGTAGTACTTTGGAGGGTAAGAGCTGTTTTTGAGTGCTGAGCTTGTAGTGATGCTGTAGTTGCTGGAGGGTAAGAGCTGTTTTCTGAGTGCTGGGCTAGTAGTAATGCTGTAGTTGCTGGAGGGTAAGAGCTGTTTTTTGAGTGCTGGGTTTGTAGTGATGCTGTAGTTGCTGGAGGCTAAGAGCTGTTTTCTGAGTGCTGGGCCAGTAGTAGTGCTGTAGTAGCTGGAGGGTAAGAGCTGTTTTCTGAGTGCTGGGCTAGTAGTAGTGCTGTCGTTGCTGGAGGGTAAGAGCTTGTTCTGAATGGTGGGCTAACAGTGATTCTGTCATTGGCTATTTTACAAATGAAGTATGTAGATATTCAGACTCCAGCATAATACACTTGATACATCCCCCTCCCACAAGACACCCCTGCACCATGGAGACACCAAATGTATTGGGTTTTTTTTTTCCCTGGTTTTTGTCCTTAAAACTTGGGTGCGTCTTATGGTCCGGAGCGTCTTATGGTCCGAAAAATACGGTAATTAACTTTAAAACACCTGCAAAAGATTCCAAAGGCTTTTAAAAACTCCCAGCCTGGTTTATTACTCAAAACCGCAATCATGGGTAAGACTGCCGACCTAACTGCTGTCCAAAAGGCCATCATTGACACCCTCAAGCAAGAGGGTAAGACACAGAAAGAAATTTCTGAACGAACAGGCTGTTCCCAGAGTGCTGTATCAAGGCACCTCAGTGGGAAGTCTGTGGGAAGGAATGTGTGTCAGAAAACACTGCACAACAAGAAGAGGTGACTTGACCCTGAGGAAGATTGTGGAGAAGGACCGATTCCAGACCTTGGGGGACCTGCGGAAGAAGTGGACTGAGTCTGGAGTAGAAACATCCAGATCCATAGTGTACAGGCGTGTGCAGGGAATGGGCTACAGGTGCTGCATTCCCCAGGTCAAGCCACTTTTGAACCAGAAACAGCTGCAGAAGCGCCTGACCTGGGCTACAGAGAAGCAGAACTGGACTGTTGCTCAGTGGTCCAAAGTACTTTTTTCGGATGAAAGCAACTTTTGCATGTCATTCGGAAATCAAGGTGCCAGAGTCTGGAGGAAGACTGGGGAGAGGGAAATGCCAAAATGCCTTAAGTCCAGTGTCAAGTACCCACAGTCAGTGATGGTCTGGGGTGCCATGTCAGCTGCTGGTGTTGGTCCACTGTGTTTTATCAAGGGCAGGGTCAATGCAGCTAGCTATCAGGAGATTTTGGAGCGCTTCATGCTTCCATCTGCTGAAAAGCTTTATGGAGATGAAGATTTCATTTTTCAGCACAACCTGGCACCTGCTCACAGTGCCAAAACGACTGGTAAATTGTTTACTGACCATGGTATTACTGTGCTCAATTGGCCTGCCAACTCTCCTGACCTGAACACCATAGAGAATCTGTGGGATATTAAGAGAAAGTTGAGAGACACAAGACCCAACACTCTGGATGAGCTTAAAGAGAATCTGTATTGTTAAAATCGCACAAAAGTAAACATACCAGTGTGTTAGGGGACATCTATTACCCTCTGTCACAATTTCGCCACTCCCCGCCGCATTAAAAGTGGTTAAAAACAGTTTTTAAAAGTTTGTTTATAAACAAACAAACAAAATGGCCACCAAAACAGGAAGTAGGTTGATGTACAGTATGTCCACACACAGAAAATACATCCATACACAAGCAGGCTGTATACAGCCTTCCTTTTGAATCTCAAGAGATCATTTGTGTGTTTCTTTCCCCCTGCATCTCTCGTGCACTGAAGTTTCAGGCTGCTCTTTTCTTCCTGCAAACAGCTTTGCCCTTGTTTGTAATTCCTCAGTATGTGAAAGCCCAGCCAGCTCAGAGGACGATTTATCCAGCTTGTAAAAGATAAGAGAAGAGAGAAGCTGCCCTAATCTAAATAATACACAGGCAGTGTGCATAGAGGGGCCTGGAAGGGGGAGTTCATAGCAGAACCACAACACTGAAGAACTTGGCAGCCTTCCAGACACAGGCCGACAAGTCTGACAGGGGAAAGATACATTGATTTATTACAGAGACTGTGATAGCAGAAAGTGCTGCAGTAAGCCAGAACACATTAGAATAGCTTTTGGAACTTGTAGGATGATAAAAAACAGGATGCAATTTTTGTTACAGAGTCTCTTTAAGGCCGCTATCGAAGCATCCTAGGCCTCCATAACACCTGAGCAGTGCCACAGGCTGATTGCCTCCATGCCACACCACATTGAAGCAGTCATTTCTGCAAAAGGATTCCCGACCAAGTATTGAATGCATAACTGCACATAATTTGAAGGTTGACTTTTGTTTTAAAAACACTTTTATTGGTCGGATGAAATATGCTAATTTTGTGGAGATAGGAATTTTGGGTTTTCATGAGCTGTATGCCAAAATCATCCATAATAAAACAATAAAAGGCTTGAACTACTTCAGTTGTGTGTAATGAATATAAAATATATGAAAGTAATGTTTATCAGTACATTACAGAAAATAATGAACTTTATCACACTATGGTAATTTTTTGAGAAGGACCTGTAGAAGTAGATAAATACTTGCTCTACTCACATACTGTATGTATTGCACGGTCCACCTTTTGAGGTTAGTGATTTTTCTACAGTAAAAAAAATAAAATCCTTAGCATTTCCAATTTTAAGTGTGGCTATTTTTAACCTGCTGGGCGTTTTGATTATGCGCAGCCGTGTGGCTGTGCATGGTTTTTTTATACCTAATTTAAGAAAAAATAAAAATCATGTAGCTAGCTACATGATACATTCCCCCTCCCCACCGTATCGTTCCCAACCATCTGATCGCTGCCAGCGCCTATGCCCGTCAGGAAATTTCTTTGAGGGATTTCCCTGTCGCCATAGCGACGAACAGAATGACGTCATCGACGTCACAGGGACTCCCGATCCACCCCAAAGCGTAGCCTGGCGGCGATTGGCCAGGCTTGCGCACGGGGTCTGCGGGTGCCCTCTTTTGCGTCGGGTAGCGGCGGATTGGCGGCAAGCGGCGGCGATCGGGTAGGACAGGCAGCAAGCAAAGTGCTTGCTGCGTGTTTTAAATTTTTTTTTATTAAAATCGGCCCAGCAGGGCCTGAGCGGTGGCCTCCGGCGTCTCTGGACTAGCCTGGCTTGTCCAGAACGCTAGGGAGGTTAAGCCAAACCTGATGTCATTTCCTCCCTTATGCTCCTCTGCCTGATTTGCCCGCCCTTCACTATAGAAAGTGCATTATCTCAGCATGAAAAATATTGGCCAATCAGAGAGGAACGTAGTTGTGGGAGGGGAAAACAGGAGGGAAAGAGGCTTCAACCAATCAGGCCATTAGTTAAGTTTTAGGGGAAATAGAGAAGCAAAAAAGGACAGCCATGCAACTTCCTTTTTGCATACCAAATTGTGGGTGTACCAAACTTTAGGATTGCCTGATTAGCATCCTTATTACTTGTTTACTAGATAAAAATAAAGAATTGATTTTTTATTTTATGCTGGACAGTTACTCTTTAGCATTAGTCACTTGTTGCTCTTTTACTTGACCCAAGTCCACCTCTTATGTATGGTGCCCATATGTCTATCAACAAGCACTTTACTGATATAAACAAGACTAAAGTTCATTTATCTTTGACTTCTAGCCAGATTCTTCATGAATAATGAATCTGTTCATCCTTTTACTATAAAATTCTCTGTGCAATGATTTCACATTCTATGTCCTTTAAATGGCCTTTCAGATTAAAAATGGATATAGACATTTTTCAGATAAAGCAAACCTGCGGTAAAAATGAAACTGGTGTTAAACTATATTAACCATGAAGCACAGCCTTTTGTTTATTTTGTATCGGTACGGCCAAGAATACGTATCACTATAGAAACACCACAACTATGGGCATTAACCTAAAAGCAAATCAGCATTTCCTAAATTCCTGCAAATGACATTCTAAGATAGTGATGGCTAACCTTGGCGCTCCAGCTGTGACAAAACTACAAATCCCATCATGCCTCTGCCTCCCTGAGTTATGCTTAGAGCTGTCAGAGTATTGCAATGCCTGATGGGACTTGTAGTTCCACCACAGCTGGAGTGCCAAGGTTAGCCATCACTGCTCTATGAGATGGGATGCACTTACACTTCCATCAACCTTGATGAAATACATTGGAACCATTCATTAGCATACAGAACGTTCTAGACAGCTCAGTGTCATCTAATACAAAATTTGTTTTGTTCTAGGCTATGACTAATTGGACAGTAAAATAGACTGCAGTGAAAACTTGGCATTTACAATTAGATGCCATTAGTCTGAATGCAACAGCAAGATAAATCACTATCTGCCATTCTGACAAAAGTCATAGTTAAACAACATTAAAACCGGTTGCTCTAGAAACAATAGCCAAACAGCTCGATGGTTAGACTTCAGTTTAAATGTTAAAAATCAAACTGGGAAGCTATTTACTGACATGAAGACTGCAGCTTGGAGTAGCAACGCAAATCGCTTCCAATTAAACCATGAGAAAAATTGGCAGGCACTTCAATTATTCTTCTCCCTCCCTCATTACTTAGTCAGTTTATCAAATATGCTTACATTTGGCCGACTTGCAAAATCAAATCTGTGTAGAAATATTGGTATTAGACCAAAAGGAAAATGTTTATTTACCCAGGGTCAATACAGAAAGTGTACCAACTGAATACTAATCAAAAGAAGGGTTCAGGCTATTTAAAAGTAGTGAAGTGCCTATGGAAATCTGATTTTCAGAACATCTAAACATACAGACATCATTATTTAGTATTTATACAGCAACTACATCTTCCGCAGTACTGTACAGAGTACATTAGTCATGTCACTAACTGCCCCTCAGAGGAGCTCACAATCTAATCCCTACCAAAGTCATAAGTCCATCATAGTCAAAGGCCAGTTTTTAGGGGGAAGCAAATTAACTTATTTGCATGTTTTGGGGATGTGGGAGGAAACCAGAGTGCACAAAGAAAACCCATGCAGACACGGGGAGAACAAAAACTCTGCAGATAGTGTCCTGGTGGAACTTCCTCACGCAATACAGATACACGCATAGGAGCATGGTCACAGGAAGAACAGTCCTATGGAAGAACCCTGGGCTTGCAGAGGATCAGGGAAGGCTATTGAGGTTAAGTATCCAGATTGTATTTCTTTGTGTGGCTACACTTGTTATGGGTGTGAAGATCAGGATGGTCCCACTTGTTTTATGACTCTTGTGAGATGGGCCCGAAGGTGATGGACACCAAGCGAAGGGATGACAATATTGGGGGACCCATGAACTGTTACACCACTGGCTCAGCCCAACAGCAGACTGCTGAAAGCGGTCTCCAAGAACCAAAAACTTGGAGAAGAGACTCACAGAATCGTATTATCAACATGTAAAATCTACCACTCAAAGAAGCTAGGATTTGAACAAGGGTATGTATGAAGAAAACTCCTCAAACACTGCACACTGCAAAGCTGAAAATATTCCACATGGAGGAGTGGGGAAAAGATTCACCCATCTGATCTTAGAAGGTAAACTGTTGTATTGGGCCAAAGGAAAATACTAGGTATTAGAGCTAACAGTGTATGTACCCTTACCACAGAAGGAATGCGCATCTGTAGTCTTTATTAAGGACATCATTGCAAAATCCATTATCTTTTCAATTACATCACCTTAGTCTTCCTACACTATGTTAATGAATATCGAAATGCCCACAAATAATAAAAAGTAGCAGGTTACACTGTGCATGAATACTTTACTACCCATTTATTTCATGGCTTGCACTGGTGCTGCATTCAAACTGAATGGAAGCTTCAGTAATTGCGTTTCACATCCATGGCTTTGACCTGAAATGACTTGAACAGAGAGACCTGCTTACACTAATTCAGTTGTGTCTGCCAAGTTGGGTAACCTGCAGAATTGTAGATATAAAGTCTTGAAATGTGCTACCGGGCCATGTCCTGACCACAGGTGAAATCTTTGTGAAGCTCCGGAGATTTTTACATTTAATACTTTCTACAAAAATGCATTTAAAACTTCCTAAAAGACCAGACCTGTAGATTTAGGGTTTCACTGCATTTTCTAGATTTCTCAATACAACCCAGTGGTTTGTTTTGTTTTATTGTAGATTGCTTGGTTAATTCAAAGTGAATTTAATTTAACATGTATTTATTGTATTTATAAAGCGCCAACATATTACGCAGCACTGTATTAATATTAATATTACAGCTGACCAAATACTAGCCATCAATTTTCATGGGCACCTGATAATACACTACTGATAAGCCAGCTATGACAGTAATCAATAAGTTTATTGCGCTCCTACCATTCTCTTGCATTCATTACTGCTAACAATACAGCCAGCACAATGTAAATACTGGAGAAACACAGCCAAGGACTCATCCTGCAGCCTTTGATCCCAGCTACTCCCCTTTGATGACTCACGCCTTTCCAGCGGTTCAAAGCTTCTGCTAATGCTCTGAACTGTCTGGCATGCTGAGTTCATTTGCTGATCTGTAGTCTGGACCCACTAACCTGCTTTTGTCCTGAATACTTGCTCTTTGAAAGCAGTGGCTTGCCTGAGAGCAGACTGAGAATGAAACAGAGAAAGGCTTGCTGCTTCCACTGTAGGCTGGTGAGATTGCAGATGAGCAGTACTGCAGAACTGAAGAGCACTACCACAAAATGTGCAGTATTGAATATGTGAGAAACATGGTTTAACAAACAACTGTCACAGAGCTTTGTAAAGTAAAACCTATCTTCCAGTGTGTGCTTATGTAACCAGCATTCTCTATTTTTGTTACATTTCTATTGTTGTATTGATAGGGTTAGTTTACTTTCACAACATGAAATATTGTGGCAATAACTGCTGCATGTAGTGATCATATCAAGGTTAAAGGAATCATCAGGGAAAATTAAAAAAAAAAATGAGCTTTACTTACCCAGGGCTTCCTCCAGCCCCTGGCAGCCGATACGACCCTCATCACAGATCCAGTGGCTCCCAGTCCTCTCCTTTGCCGAAAAGACTCCAGACCACATGTGAGTGATTGACAGTGACGCATGTGCAAGCGCAGTATGAAGAGACCGGGAACCACCGAAGCTGCAGCAAGGAACATGTCGGCTGCCAGGGGCTGGAGGAAGCCCCGGGTAAGTAAAGCTTTTTTTTTTCTCCCCCTGATGATTCCTTTAAGGCTTGGTTTACACAGTTTTTGACAGTTGGCATATCAGTTTTGTATGGGTTTTCTATTTGCTTGGTTCACACACAAAAGGTGTACATTTCCAGTCCAGTCCTGGCCTGTGTTTTGGATCATTTTGTGTACAGTTCCAATTCTGTCAGGTAAAACTGATGCAAAACTGAAAAGACTGGACAGGGAATGTACAGATTCATGTGTGAACAAAGCATTAGAACATGTTTTTTACCACTGATCTCTAACTGGGAAACTAATGGGTATGAGATGAAGGGTTGGATTCACAGTTTCCGCTACTGAAGAGTTTATTGGATTGGACAGCAGCGGACCAACATTTCCGTAAAATAGATCCGCATACTTTGCTATGGGCCCTTTCACAAATTCCCTTTTCACCATATTTGTACAACAGACCTGCTCAATAATTAGCAAGTAGCAGATGGAATGCCATAGCCACCAAAGATATAGTACACTTCCACTTCACAGAGAGCAAACAACTCATTGGACCACAGAAAAGCACAATGGGTACAACTACCTGCTCTGGCTGGGTCCATCATACTGTAGTGTGGATAAAAAGGAAAGTCATGTCAGTGCAACTTCTTGAGAGCTGTAAACAAGAGTTGTTCAGTTACCTTTAAAGTTAACCCGAGGTGGGGTAAAAAACAGGATGAGAAAATTGTACCCATCCTCCTCTTCCCAAAATGACTTTTTTTTTGATATTGCATAGTTTTATTTTATATTTAAACATTTTCAAAGTAGATTTAATTTGTTGTTTCTGCTCAATTGTGTCCCAGAGTTAAAATACATGAACTACTGACCTTTTTCTAGCTCTCCCCTGCCCTCAGAAGTTGCATTCAGCCAGGAAAAATGTATGGCTGTAATTTGCTCATCAGGGATGTTTACCATTTACCCAAAAAGCTACCAACAAGATAAAAGCTGTCACTTGCATGCCTGAAAATGAACCCTTTCTGGCAGCAAATAAAAGAAATGCCATAGGGCTCCTCCTGACTGCGTCATTATGTGACACAACTGAAGCCGCCAGGAGAAACAGTGAAGGGAGAGAGGACATCTTTGATGCGGGCCGCCATGGAAGACTTGAGTCTTCTTGTTGCTCCCTCTGTGCATACTCTAAGGCAGGGGTCTCAAACTCAATTTACCTGGGGGGCCGCAGGAGGCAAAGTCAGGATGAGGCTGGGCCGCATAAGGAATTTCACAATCGCGGCGCATCGCTGCCTCTGCCCGCCCCTCTCACCCTTCCTTCACAGAGAGGGGCGGGGAGAGGCGGCGATCCGTGCAGCGATTGACGTCAGGAGGGGCAGAGCTGAAGCTGAAAGCTCTGCCCCTTCCAGGAAATGCCGGCGGATTGCCCCCTGGCAATTTGGGGGCTCTGCAGCCCTCGTTTAGCGGCGGGGATGCGGCGGAGCTTGGGAGCATTGAAGCAAACTATAAGGAAGCTTTTGCCTGTGAGGGCCACAAAATATTGTATCGAGGGCCGCAAATGGCCCGCGGGCCGCGAGTTTGAGACCACTGCTCTAAGGGATGGGGGCACAAGTAATATAAGGAGGCACATAAAGGTACAAGGGAGACAAGGAGGCACAATGGAGACACAAGGTGCAACAATTGAGACAAGGGGGCACAAGGGAGACCAAGGAGACACAGAAGGGACCTAAATGACACAGAGGGGGCACTGGAGGCATAGGGGACAGAGATGGCGCAGTGTTCAGACTTAAGAACAGATTCAGGTTAAGAACGAACCTACAGTCCCCATCTCCTTCATTAACCAGGGACTGCCTGTACTAAAAAGCCAATATTACATAAGTGCTACCTAGGTAATAAAATAATCACAGCAGGTAATCTAAATGAGTTTTCCAGCAACATAGGAATGTCATAAGAAATGCAGCAATGTAGTCGGTATTTTCTCCAGTAGTACAGAAGCATAACTGCCACTGGAAACACTATGGACTCAGTTCCCAAGTTTAAAAGTATATTAAAACCGAACCTCTCACATTTCACCATGTCTACATGATTACCGTCACAAACTACTGTGAATTTATCTCCACAGCTGGAGATAAAAGATTTGCCTTCAAAATTAAATGAAATGACTTTCCTTGAAAATATCTGTAATTAAAGCTTAATTAAGCCTATAATTGACGTTATTAAGGTCTGAAAACACAATTTATTATACAACATAATTACTTTTTGCTTAAAATTTTCACATTGAAATATCTTCTATAACTGCACTTGCCTGCAGCTGTACACCTATCCACAAACATGCAGGACTTCCTGTAGTTCACTAGGTTCCTGTTTATAAAATGGTCAACAGTAGGAAAGTCAATCAGAAGCAAAGTCTGAGTTCATGCAGGATTAGGAAAATGAGAATGCTGCTTGAGAATGAACCAATTGAATTCCATCTTGACAAAATTCGACTGGTGCATAATAAAGCTGAATACATTTGGATACAATGGCCTCAATTCACTAAGCTCATGCTGGAGATAATAAGGCAAGCGAAAACTTGCCACTGCACAGTGAGAGCGTAATATCTCTTCATTCCTTAAGTTACCTCCTCTGTAGTTATTTTCACATTCAGTTAAAGAGACACTGAAGCGAAAAAAAATATATGATATAATGAATTGGTTGTGTTCTATGAATAATTACTAGAAGATTAGCAGCAAAGAAAATATTCTCATATTTTTATTTTCAAGTATATAGTGTTTTTTCTAACATTGCATGATTCTCTAATATGTGCAGATTACACAACACTCAGCATTCAAAATGATTCTTTCAGAGCAGTCTGTGAACTAATGAACTCTCCTCTGCCAGAGGAAAAGTAAATAGTTAACTAATGGCCCATACTCACGGGCAGCAAAAGTTGCCTGTCGCCAGCACACGTGAGCGTGTGGGCGACAGGTTCTCGCCAGGTCCCTCCCCGCGTACACACGCGGAAGAGGGACCAGGGGCGCGACGGAAGCTGTCGCCGACGTTCCTCCTCCCCCCGCCGGAAGCTCCGCATTCTCAATGGAGGTTGCTGTCGCTAGTCCGCGGACTAGCGACAGTTGCGGCGGAGGTGCGGCGGCGACTGTCGCCAGGCGATTGAAACTTTCAATCGCCTGGCGACATCAGCGGCGGGCGACAGTTCGGGGTGCGCGCTCGTGCGACGGCCCATAATCACGGGCGCGTGTTGCGGCGACAATTGTAGCCCGTGAGTATAAGCCATAACAGTTGAGATAATAAAAGTCAGAAAACAGCCCTCTCCACAGTCCTAGAGATAATGGCTTTTTTGCATAGAGATAACTGTTATAATTTAAGTAGGCCTCAGTTATTTGGACTGAGTTAGTCAAAAAGGCTTGGAGTGCAGATCGGCCCTTTAAGGGGATTTTCTCTGAGAGAGAAACTCTGCAGTTCTGTCAGCAGAACTAGAACATACCAAGAAGCTGTTCTAGTACAAGGCCGCAGGTCTCCCTGACCTGTGCATGTACCGCCAATAGAACAATAAACATCAGCCATGTTATGTAAATATCCACATTCCTGCATATAGGTCAGAAGCCTCATTGATTATTAATCAAGTAGGTGTGTATGATGACACCACAAGTGGGTCCACCAATAGTCTGATCTAGGGGGTGGCGAAGATGATGTCATATTTAACTCTTTCCTAGTCAGTATTAAAGGCTGAGGGAGCTATGGGAGCTCATTCTGCTCTTTACTTTCGCAATAGCTCGCAAGGCTGACTGGGACCTCTAAATATGTGCTTCCTTTCCGTAATCTGATATAATGTATGCTGTACATAGGTAGTCTAGATGTAACATAGAGTAGATACAAGAAGACCTGGGTACCTTCAGCAGGAAGGTACTCACGCAGCTGTAACGCAACATGGAAGTCTGCTTTGCCAGGAGATGATAAACTGTATCTATCTGTATTTCTGTTACTTGAATAAATAACGTAAACATTGAAGAAGCCTGAGGAAGTCTATCTCCTACTTGCTGTGTGGAGAGTCAAGTGATCTCACAGTCTGTGGGGCGTAACTGTAAGAAGTTACTGGTGTCGAAGCAAGGTGATATAGAAGCAGGTTCTAACAATAACAACTGGAGTTTCTTAACTCTTCCTGTACTGGAAACAATTAGACTGATGTATCTGATCTTAATGTTTTATTTCTTAGCTGTACTACACATATAAATCATAATATCATAGTTTTTTTTTCGCTTCAGTGTCTCTTTAATTAACAGCCTGTCTAGAATTCTGGAGTTATTTTAAGGATTAAAGAGTTAACTTAAAGACAGAAGAGTTAACTTTAGGTTTGCCTGAGGTAAAATGTTTCCTGAATACTACATGCCTTATCACCATGGTAACAACTCTACAAACGTTATTAAAGACAGGAGATAAGCTTAGTGAATTGAGGCCAATATCTACATAATCCTATATCAACTTGGAATGGTTTGCATCTCACCGACCATCCCTAGTTTGTGGGTGACTGAAACTCCCAGTCAGTTCTTGTGAGTAAACTGAATATGGATAAGATGGGCAGTGAACTGTAGAAGTGAAAAAAAAAAAAAAAGCGCACAAACTTTCTCAATTTTTCCCCCTTTTTTGTTGCCTTTCATCCGCATCTTCAGCCATGATTTATATTGTAAAGATGGCCAATGTAGTCGGTCTTCTGTTAGGTTTCCTACTTGTGGAGTAACATGGTCACTTCTAATTGACCCATACACCGCTTAAATCTACAGGAGGGCAGACAACTAATGCATTTAGACAAACTCAGCTGACTCATGAAAGATGCACCACTTTGCTTCTATACACAGTTTATGCTTCACTTCACAGCCTGATTGCCATTAGGATTTGTCTTGTTTCATTTCCAAATCTATTGAAAATCTATGCGTTGTGTGTGGTAGGAATCAATCCTTCTCTAGTCAGATACAGATCAGAAAGGGATCAATTGTTTTGCCATATTGTGTGGCAGTAGATGTGTGTGTGGCCACCTTTATTCTCAACATTTATAATTGTGATTGTTAATTCAAGCATTAAAGACCTTTTTCCTATTATGAAACACAGGGCCGTGCGTTCGAAACACAACATTGCCTTCCATTGAGTTGCTGATCCGAGCCAGTGCTGTGTTTTGCCAAAACGTGTACAGCAGTGCGTTATTGCAACCCACTGCTGGGCAATGCAATAATGAGAATGTCTGTCAGTACAGTCTATGCACTTATATTCTTGCATATTGCAAACTATACATGTTGCCAAAATGCGCACGGCAACACATATTGTGAACAAGGCTTTAATGCCCTCAAAATAATGAGCAAGCATCTTAATATGTTGTACTGCCCATTGTACAACCTGGTTTAGTAGCACTCTTGGTATTACAGAGGCAACTGGTGTATGCATTAAATTAAGATTTTCACCACCGTGACCTGGAAGATTTTTACTGGGTACCTGAACTTACAGAAATATAGAGAAAACTTTTTTCTTAAAAGCTAAAAATGATTTTAGGTAGACTGGGCATTCTACAAAAATCTCTACACAAGCACATATAATGTACATGAAAAAGGAACAGCACAGAGCAGTGGATGAGCGACTGAGAAAGGAAGTGTGGGCATCCATAAAGTTGAAGTGTGAAAAGCGGCACCATTTAATAATGGGCTGTTGCACAAAGCAAAATACGGTACATTTTAGTGATCATTCAGGTGCACCATCCTAAGTAGTACCCAGCATCAGTAATACAACAACAAAAAAGCAGCGCTCTTATGTTGAGGTCCCAATGCTGTGTGAGGTACTTTCAAATGGACAAAATTCCCTTTGTTTGTGCTACATTTATATCCTATTATTCCTCAGAAGAGTTTCAGGTACTCTAAGTTGTGACGATCTGGACAAAACTGAGTTTCTATAGGAAGATCCTTTCAGTTAGGATGGATTCACAGTGAGTGTTGTAGAAGGCTCCCCACACACTGCATGCGATTCCGATTTAATCGTTTTTACATAAGATTCCGGTTTTTAATCGATACAGCATGCTGCGTTTTTCTGTTGATAGCATTCAGGGAAAATCGGAATTGCAGTGTGCAGGAAGCCTAACACGCATTATAATGTGTGTGACCTGCAATGGAGAATGGATATATAGGTAAATTCAAAGCCTGCCTACAGCAAGTTAGAATACCTTGATCCATTACAACGTAGAGATGTAAACAGCCCCATAAAATTGTAGGGGCAGTGAGTTGACATGTAGAATTATTCTTTACCGCAACTGTTGCACTGTGAAAGGACTCAATGTTAGATCACTGTGAAATTACTCACTGGCATAATGTTTCCTTTGTCCTGTGGTGGAAGTAATACTGCATTGCAGGATTTACATGAAAATGTCTTCACTGTGCCATTTTCCGATAGGTTATTTGTGGTGCTGGGATAGTAATTTATTGAAGTCTTAACGATTAAAGGGCCTGAGCCCACTGACGCGGTTGTGTCCGCTTTTTAGCTACACATCAATGTTAGATGTTGAAAAGCGGACAGAAGCGGAAACAACTGCGTCAGTAATCAGGCCCTAACAAAAAAAAACCAAAAAAAAAAAAAACAGAAGGGGAGTCTGAATATTGGCTGAATAATGACTATGGTCTTTCACCTTCATGGAACACTAATACTCCCTTGTAATTTTACATCGTATTTCCATCCATGGATTTCTGGGTCATTATTAAGCACTAGCGCATAGGTTCTCAACACGTGGTACGCGTACCCCAGGGGGTACTTCTGATGGTTCCAGGGGGTACTCGGGCTTCATATACTTAGCCAAGAATAACACATTTAGAGTTTTAGAAAATTATAAATCTTATTTTAACAACACCAAATTAGTATTTTAACTAGTTAAAGCAATAGTAAATGCTTGGAAATGGTTTAGAACTAATTATCATGTACTACGATTAAATATATATTTGTCAAGGGGTACTTGTGATAATGTTTACTATGCTAGGGGGTACTTGGTGAGTACAGGGTTTTAAAAGGGGTACATACCAATAAAATGTTGAGAAACACTGCACTAGCGGACCCACGGCGTAGCATACGCCGCATAAGAGGGTATCGGGCAGGAAGGGGGTATTGGGCACAGCGGCGGGGAAGGGGGGGGGGGGGGGTTAGGTCTTCCCATAACTTGTTTCTTGGATTGGAGGCTCCTCTTCTCTATGACTTTTGAATCACTGAACCAGAATGAGCGTGCAGTTCAGTTCCCGATTTGCAACTAAGAAGCTAATGAAGGTAAGCCTAGTAGCGGGACAGAATTTTTTGAAAAAGGAAAGAAACTTAAAGGAAAGTTCCAGGCTTTATTTTTTTTTTTTTTTTTTTTTTAAAAGCCAGTTGCAGCCGTCCTGTGCTCTCGCCACAGCTCCAGTGGCTCCCGGTCTTCCGCACTGGCGCAGTAGTTCTGCACCTGTGCAGTACCGTCCTGATGACATCAGAGAGACCATGTGATCCGCGCGGTGGAGCGCAAAAGAAGCCGACCCTGAACCCGACCTGGCGAGGTCAGCTGTGCCAGCAAAGAAGACCGGAAGTCACCAGAGCTGCGGCGAGTGCAAAGGACAGCTGCCACAGCCTGGAGGAAGCCCCAGCTAAGTGGATTTTTTTTTTTTTTTTTTTTTAAAGTATGGATCACTCCTTTAAGTCAGCCTATTAAGGGGTAACCACCACCACATGATACACAGTTTAAACTAAAATGGCTTTGAAACTGTCTCTGGTCTGTAACAATCCAATCAGTGTTACAACCAAATGCTTGGTACACACCATGCAATTTCCTGTCAGATAAAGGAATTGACTCAATTATTTCCAAAAGGTCCGAATGGATTTCCAATAGTTTTTCTGATCATTTTTCTAAACACTTCTATACAAAATTGATCAGAAAAACGATTGGAAATCAGATCTGATGGAAATAATCCATATGACTGTCTATCTGATGGGAAATTGCATGGTGTGTACCAGGCATAACAGGACAATAGGGCTGGAGAATTCCCAGGAATGGGTAGACAGAGCTTCTTGAAAATTGGAGCTGGCTCCTAACCTTTCAGTTTTTCTCCAATTTTGGTAATTGAATCCAGCCCCAAAAATTTCCTGCTGGCTCCTGAACTGGACAGACTGGCTTCTGAACTCCCTTATCTGTCCAACTATACAAGGTGCGATTCATGTATTGTGTTATACTAAGGGAACATAATTTGAATATATTGCTTAGGCGTGCTCTCACAGTATGCAGATGCAATGGAATTGCCAAGAGGCTGCTCTACCTGATTACCACATGTACATATAGCCTGTATAATGGAGACCAATTATGAATCTGTTGCATGTCCAGACTGGTTGCATATTTTCACTTTCTGGCAGTCACATAAAGCAACATTCAGGGCCCGTTTCCACTATTGCGTTGCGAAATCGCTGCGGCAAAATTCGCATGCGGATGCGAAATTGTGCATGCGAATTTTCGTGCGAATTCGCATGAAAATTCGCATGGATGACGATGTATGCAAATTTAACCATGGCAATGCCGGTGTGCTTTTCCATTGATTTCATGCGAATTCGCATGAAAATTCACATACCAAAACAGCATGCGAATTCCCTATTAAATACATTAGCGGAGATTCGCCTGCATTCCACACGCAAGCGAATTCTGATGGCTCTGCCGTGCAGAAAAATCCTGCACAGAAAAACGCTCAGGAAAACTGACAAGTGGAAACAGGCCCATTCACTTGTATTGGCTATGCGAATCTGCATGCAGAAAACGCATGCAGATTCGCGATAGTGGAAACGGGCCCTCAAGGTGTGGATTTTTTTGTGTTGGTAAAAATAGTTCACTCTGCAGGGATTTGCTTAGGCCCCGTTTACACTTAATCAGTTGCTCTCAGTTACAACTGAAAGAAAACGGATTTTCAAAGTAATGCCCATGTTTTCCTATAGCACCTTCCACACTTAGGGCCCTTTTCCACTAGCGCGTTTGCGCTGGCCGAATCGTAAAGTCGCAAACCGCTAGCGATTTTACAATCGCTATGGTTTGCTTTTTAACATAGGAATTGCGGTAGGTCATTTCCACTACCGCGATTCGTTTTTGACAGGAACGCGAGGCGGAGCGATATTTGCCGCGATTTTGCTATGCAGTGCATAGCAAAATCGCGGCCGCAAACATCGGGAAATCGCCGGTAATTGCGATTCAGCAATCGCTAGCGTTCAGCGTGAACGCTAGCGACTGCTAGTGGAAAAGGGCCCTTAACGCATTTTAACTGAAATCTTTTTCACAATGCACTGCTATAGAAAAACGCGTACCAACGCACACTAGCTGATTAAGTGAAAATGGGCCCTTAGGTTTTGCCTCTATCCGAACACCTTCTAGGAATTCAACCTGTTACTTTTGAAATCATTTCTATTAATAAATCTGTTAAAATATTAGGTTCTCACTTGGAATGGACGCAAGACGGCACAGTAAACAGCATCTACACAGACTGCACAGTGTCGTCTGTCCTTTTGCAGCTGCTCTGTCTGCTTCACTCGCTACCACGCAAATGCTCACATGTACCCCTGGCCACTGCGGATTCCTGCGCTCAGTCCCAAAGCTGCACAGACCAGAGGCCAGCAGGAGCATGGGGCTCCCCATTGGTTTACAATAGATTCATTCTCCCTTACGACAAGGGCGATTTTCATTGGTTCACCATAAACCAATGAGACTCCTCACTGTTGCTAAGGAAATTGATCTATTGTAAACCAATGGTGAGCTCTGTGGAGATATATTGAGGTGCTGATGATATTAGGGAGTACAGAAACATATTCTATCATTTTTATGTCTGCTGTATATCTTTCAGAGGTGGATGTCAGCCAGTATGGCTTGAAGATATTGGCAGCTAGCTTCATGGACAGTTAATGTGATTGTGTGTGGGTGTCAATAGACAGACAAAAGGGAACCTCGTTACCAGTCACCTTCAATAGGCAAGGAAGCGGCTCATTAGGCCACTAGCAGTCACTTTGATCTGCTGCCCCAGGTGTGATTGTCTGCGTCTGCCTACAGGCAATTACAGGCAAACTGCTACCTGTAACCAGGATGCAATCTTTTCATGTATGTGCTAAAATACACTTTAACCAAGGAAATAATGTGGAGGAAGCCTTTTGATGTCTGGTAGGATACAATCTTACCTATTGAATTCTGAAACCTTTAAGAAGCTAAGACAGGAACCCTTTGAAGCTTGCATATCACAGGAAAGATTAGGACAAGCGTTTGGTGATGTCACAAACGGGGAAACTGCATTAGTTCCTGGGAGCTGGACATTAAATGCCCCAGGGGACATTTCAGAGTATAAAAAGCAGAGGCAGATACCTAGTAAGTGTCTTCTCTTGGAGGTAGCGCTGTAGCTAGAGATGATCGCGACTTCTGGTCGAAACGGCGTCCTCCCGTTAAACAACGTTCTAAGCTGGTAACGTTTTTTTCCCCCCCGTTTATTTTTACGCAAATATCCGTGTGTGTATCTTTGTAACTCTTAATTTTTTAACTTTCTTTACTTTGTTTTTTTAATCTTTTGTATATATTCTGTTCTGCATTGTTCCATGTTTTTCTGGAATATTAAATTATTATTTAATAAGCTTGACTTCTGCCGTACTAAACTAACACTCACAGCCTAGAGGAGACTGCAGTGTAGCTGTGTATAAGTCCGTGCCTAATTGTATGTTTGAGCAACACTACCATATGAAATTGTAATTGAATTGTGTGTATGGGGCACTTCTGCGCTCGACAGCCGAGTGGGAAGTCTAACAGTATCGTTCGGAACGACTGTTAGTGGTTTTGCTGCACGACAGTGTAACTTGCATTACAAATCATTGTCTGATTGTGCTGTGTTACTGTACAACTGTACTGTGTGTGTGGGTGCGTGGCGTTCTCGTATTCGGCCTAAGCGCAAAGCTGACCCAAATACGAAAACGCAGATTGCGTGTTTAGCCCTCGACAGCTGAGGGGACGTGTCTAGCAATGCTAGTGGTGGCAGTGGGAAGTGTTTGAGGGGTTCCAGCCTTGTTTGTAGCTTAAATAAGGCTGTTCCCCGCTTAATCTGGTCAAACCCGCAGTCAGGAACCGTATACGCAGGCGTGCCGCGGGCCGGTTCAAGCTCCATTGCTACTGCCGCCCTACAGTCTGTTCATCGGCTTCAGGACAGAGTGTAAGAGTCAGCAGTGGTGGAACCTTGGGACATGCGTGTATTTACGTGGTGCCAGGAAAAGAGGATGCAGCGATCAGCCTAGTGAGAAAGGACACGGTTGTTCTCAGAGGTTTTCATTGCACATATACAACAGGCATTTTGCAGCCAGTTACTTAAAAATGTGGCAGGTTGGGACTCTCTGCCGATTTGGGACAACGGAACACAATTTTTTTTTTGGTTGTTGAAGTGGATCCTATTTTTCAGGGCTGTGGAGTCGGTACAAAAATCTTCCGACTCCAATTCCGACGGCTCAGTTTATGAAACCACGACTCTGGGTACCCAAAATGGCCCAGACTCCGACTCCTTAGTCTAATACTTAACAGGGCGGTGGATTTTGTATAAAAATCATCCAACTGACTACCGACTCTGACGTTTATGAAATCTATGGCTCCGACTCCAACTCCGGGTGCCCAAAATTGCCCCGACTCCAAATCCACAGCCCTGCTATTTTTCACACTAGAATCCCTTCCTGTATTTTGTGGAGGTGCAGAAACCGTACCAAACAGGTGAGTTTTCTGCACAAGTGGGAACAGAGCCTTACTCTAATAAAAGCAATAATTTGTCAAGATTAAAACCCATTTAGAGTGAATGTCTACCAAGTAACTTGCATAACAAAAGGCATAGATCCTACCGGGTTATCTATAAACATGGAAAAACTACCTAGCAATATTCAGAACACAGGATCAATGCCAGATTTTGGACATCATCAACACAAACATACCACATGCACAGCTATTCTGATGCCCTCACTTTTTTGATAGCAAGAATTCAAAACGGGGCTTGCTCCATCTACATATAACTTTCTCCATTTATCCTCATCCCAATTTTAGCCACAACAAGTATTACACAACAGTATCAAACCAATTCAAATTGCAGACCATGCAGCATCTTACAACTGGAATGTTGCAAAGCATGGAGGCATATATAACCATGTAACAAGGCATGAACTTTCAAACAGGTCAGTCGTAGAGGGGAATATTCTTTGTACATGAACGAAACTCCGGTTTAAGACCCGAGATGAAAAGAGGCAGGGTTCCCCAGGTAGTTGCACACATGGGTTTATGGTGTGTGATGTCTGGCATTGATCTTGGTTTTTAAATATTAATATAATTTATCTGTATAGCGGCAATATATTCTGCAGCATACTAGGCTATAGGGGGTGCAGATGATAAACCTGCAAAAGCAACAAGTAGAAATCATGACACAACCCAGCCCAACTGAACTATCAATCCAGCAAGTGGGGAAATATAGTATACAATATGCAGGGTAGTGGGACTATGAGTAATTGGAGATAGATTCCAATTTATATATAATCCAAAAAGGCCACATTCACATTAGCAAACACGGACGGCCGTGCGGTCGGAACGCAACGCATACGAACGCACGCCATCCGCGTTTGTATGTGTTGCGTGGCTGATCCCATTCACTGAAGTGAATGGGTCAGCCCTGCGTTTTGGGAAAAAATGCGCGCAGCATGCACTCCCGGACCGCACTGGTCCAGAACGCATGCAGTGTGAACATCAGACAGTGCAGTCGATGCACTGTCTGATGTCGTGCGCGTCTGCCTCCTGCACGCGTTCCCAAAAAGCGCTGGGAACCCGTGCAGTGTAAATGGGGCCTTAGTGTTATGTTTTAGTGTAATCATCGAATGCCGTTTATAACGGATTATTCAATGGCCTCAATGTGGCATGCTGCATTTAGATGCTCAGATATGTGTTCAAAAACTCTGTTGTGTTATATACAGTACTCGCAAAACAGAAGCATGTGAAGATTTCAGACGAGCAAATGCATGGGGAACATCCATGTAAACTGGCCATCTCTGGATATTTAGGCAGGATACAGGGACAGTCAGAAGACAGGACAGAAAAGTATCCATCAAAATTCTAGGATACAACCTAAAACTGAACTGGATGTTTAATTTCAACCACACAGAAAGAAATACTGTCCTAGTTCTGTGACAGGAGAAACAAAAATGAACATTTTCAAATCGGTGATTGCAATTTATGGTATTCAAGACAGAAGGGTCCCGATTTTCTAAAGGTACCCATTAATGGTACAATTATTAGTGGACATTCATATTTTCGAACAGATTTTTTTTTTTCTATACCAATCCAAATAATCTAAATGATTGAAAATATCATTGCTCACAGTAAAGATAGCACTGTAAATGGGCACCTAGAGGACACTGAAGAGAAGTGGAGAGCCTGTGGAATCCAGCAAGTTTGAGCTGGATTCTTTTTAAAATGGTTTTATCAGTTTATTAAACTGTATGACCCACATTTTGATCCGATGTGACTCAGGTGAGAGCTGTAAATGCCACTTAACAGGCAATTTGTGGAAGTATCCAGTCCAGGGATGTAGAGAAGCATATCAATGTCACCACTGGTAAAACATTTATTTCGATCCACAGAGCAGGTTATGCAAAAACATATCTAAAAGTCACTTCAGCGACATTTATAGCACAATTGTTAGTCAAATGCATGCTTGTAACTCACAAAAATGCTGAATTCTTATTATTAGCGAGCTCAAGTCTTATTAATTAGCCAGCACAATTTAGCCAATCCATTACCTTTTCTTTTGTACTCAAAAGGTTTACATCAATTTCTCTACCTGCTTACAAATCGAGTCTATGCACTGATCAGAGCTATAGAAGGTTTTATTAACATATTGCTAAAACGAGCATTTTGATTTCACCCCTTCACTTCTATTGGAAAACTGTACTGTCTGAAAGATTTGCATTAACGCTCAAAAATAAGGCATTTTTCTAAAAAAATAAAATAATTTTCAGTTAACTATCAAATGATCCACGCCTGATCTCTCATACACACACTAGATACTTCACAGAGGTGGCCCCCGCAGACTGCCTCGAAAGAAAATGCAGCATCAGGAACCTGGGACTTATTAATAAGCACATGACATTAGCAAACACTAACAAATCCGTTCAGAAGCATACCTTTGTCTTCCTTCTGAGGCTCCTCCTCTTCTGTGGGTTGTGAAGGATCATAGTAATCACTTTGATATTGAAAACCCACAGTGTTATATGTTCCATCTTCCGCTAGGGCTTCACTTAGCCTCTTATATTCTTCCTCTTGAAGGAAAACACAAAAAGATATTTAATATCTCAAACTGAAATAACGATCATACATATACAATAATCCCACCAACAGAGTCCTGCCATAAAAATGCATTATAGACCGCAAATAAAACTGGCGATTTGGTCAGGATCAGGGAGGGTGCCTGCATGACAAGAGTTCAGCATTCTGAAAATCTGCCTCCATATTTTTTTTAAATTTATATTAAAAGCGTAAACTCCAGTGCACTGAAAAGCTGGATAACGCCTGAGCCTCTACAAGTAAAACTATCCTGTGGTCCACATTCAAACAGCAGCTTTCCACTCCAATGGGTGCTGTCAAATGGATAATACCAGAAAAAAAAAAAAAAGTATAACACAAACAAAGCTTTATACATCCTTGGTTTGAATTTCCCTCCATATAAGGGAAAGGTTAGGTGTAGGAATTGCGTTGAAACTGCCCATTTACCTTGCCTGGCTTCCTCTTCCAGCACGTCCGTATGCAATGCTAAATATCTCTCTTCATCACACAATGCCTCTATACGGGCTTCTTCTTCCGATAAATTATAGTTTCTGTTCCAAGAGTTGTGCTCTGCATCATAGTCAGAAAGGTCATGTAAATGACCACGCCCATCATACCTGCAACATGAATAAAACGGTAAGACCAGAGTACTGCAAACTTCAGTTTTGTTTTTTTTTCTTCTTTTTCTATGAACTTGGTTCTCTAAGCTATCCTGCCAGCAACTAAGACCCACTTTAACATTCTGCACTTCTCTAAAATAAAGAGTCTCTCTGATTTATGCTAGCTTTGTGTAGGCATGCTGCATTGTACACAGATTACATTGCTGAAATATTAGAATCCCTACCCGCTTTGTAATGTTTACCATTTTTTCCACGTAACTGCAAGTAGTAAATTCTAATGCCAAACATCTTCTGGCAGATCACTACAAACTCTTACCGTATATCTTAAAACCACTTACTTAAATGAGTATTTTGATTTATGCTGGTGCATTTGGGGGTGTCTGGAAACTTCTAATTTACATTCACACGAACCCGAACACATAAATACCTATCCGTAAGACCCAAACGCTGGAAATTTCCTTGCTTCTTTCTGCTAGTCCACATCCTCAGCAGAAATCTTCGCCACAGAAGAGTGGATCCCATGGTGGTAAAAGCATGGCTAGGCTCGACCCTTAGCCAAATGGCTGAAGAAATAAGTTCTGGTTATGTAGTAGAGAGACACACACATACATGGAAACAGAAACATACAAATGTAGTTTAAGGAGGTTTTGTGGAGAGATCAAAAAAAATAAAATAAATTGGGATTCAGATGGTAGAACAGACTATTTGCTCTGACACCAGCAAAAAGTGACTGACTGCTGAAAGCTTTGTGAATAAAAACTAGATAGATAGATAGATAGATAGATAGATAGATAGATAGATAGATAGATATTTTATTATGTTTGAGCAGCATAAGAATGCACAGACATTACTGGCTATTCCAATATGCATAAATAGACTATGGCATATACAATTTCAGAGCTAACAGAATCACAGTAGGTGGAGTCAAAATATGAAATAAAAAAGGCAGAATGGTATATACACTCAAGTACTGTCCTCCAAAGGGACTTGATCCCTTAAAGGAACAATTTAGGGCCAGGTTATGTACAGATGCATCGCTAGCCAAAAGGTTAGCAATGCGTAATGTTGCTACGGAGCAGGGAGACAGAACGATGCATGGCACATGAAAGAATGGGAGGGGTAAGGAGGATAACCAAGCCCTTGGCCAAGAGGATACACTCCAGATCTCTCGTATACACACTAGATACATAGCAGAGGTGGCCCCAACAGACCACCTCGGACGAAATCCATCTAACGTGTGCAATGGCAAGGCTTAATGGTAGAGGAGATCAATGAGAGCACCGGTTAACACACACCTGAAGGATTAATAATATGGAGGCTGAAATGTATTTCCTTTTTAACCTGGGGTTTCAACTCAAATACAAAGTGAGCCGAAATAGAATAATAAGATCAAGTCGCAGGCTAACTTTAATGTCTATTGACCACCTCCTTCCCTTATAAAGTTTCCTGGTGTCTAGTGCCTCTCCCTCTCCGATACAGTTCCATGGTGTCTAGTGACCCCCTCCACTATACAGTTCCATGATGTTTAGTGACACACGCCCCTCCCATATATAGTTCCCTGGTGTCTAGTGGTTTCCGCCTCCCCCATATAGCATCTCTGGTGATCTTGAGTGGGCATATAATAAAAAGTGGAGAAACCACTTGTAGGGCAAATTTGGCCAACGGGTCAGAGTTTGACATGAATGTTTTAAACAATGTAAATTGCCTGCTTGTTCTGATGATTCCCCGCCGCTCAAGGCCCATATAAATGCTTCATTAAAGTCAGCTGAGGCTGCCGATAACCACATCTGCCAATAATCAAGTCCTCGACACCCGCCCTGCCAAAGATCTTCCAGCCAGATCAATTTGGCAAATAGCTTTATTATCACCACAAGTAAACCCTTGCTTTGAGTGTAGCATAGGCAACGGCAAGTGAGGCTACGTTTGTTTTACATTGCCATGTATTCCTGCTAAGGAGATTCTGCTCATTGCCTGAGCAAGAGACCAGGGTGTGACGAAAAAAATCTCTCCGAAGAGGCATAAACGGCAATGAAAACTGAAATATTTAAACTCTTCCCTCATATCCAAAAAGAAGTGTTTGACTGGCAGTCACAATAAGCAAGCAAATAGTCTGGAATTTAAAAAAAATTGTTAAAGCAAAAACCTCCTTAACTTACAAACTGTATAATTTTAATTGAAAAACTGCTATATACTGTTAAAGAACTTGTTATGAACACTTATAAACACATTAAGCAGATGCTGACGCTTAATGATGTTTATTTTCAAACAGTCCATCCGAATGGAAAATAAGGTTCCAAATACATTGTTTCCAAATGAAAGAAACCGTCCTTGTAAAGTATTAATGATCCACAAAACTAGAGATGTAAAAAAAAAAAAAAGCACATCTCCAAGTCCTCAAAAAAGGACTGAAAGAAATCTCTCTGAATTACACACACTGCTTATACAGTATGTGCCAAGCTTTAGCCTGCGCATCAGAAACAGCCAAGAAAGAGTTAATATTATTAAAGGACCACTATTCCCAAAAAAGGTTACATTTAAAATATATGTGTACACATAATTATAAGTAAAGCTCTAAATAAAATGCACTATGAATAACTTTTCTCATGTGCTGCTGTCATTCACAGTATGTAGTAAAATGCAGACAAATCTGACAGGCTTTGGACTAGTCCATCTCCTCATGGGGATATCTCAGTATCTTCTTTATCCTTTACAAAAGCACTCCCTGGAAAGGATCTGTACAAAGATGCTGGCCAGCCTTGCTACTAGCTTGCACACTATTTGGCGGTTGAACTGAGCAACTAATATTCAGAAAGTGCTTTTAAAAATAAGGAAAAATATGTGGATCCCTACTGTACGTGACAGTGATGTAGGTAAATATGGTGCATTTTACTATGGAACATGGACACACATTTTTTCTCGATAGTGGTCCTTTAAGGTCATGTAAAATTATAGCTCAGATGTAGGTTTAACTGTCGGCGAAAAAGGGGCTTTTTAGTTTTTTTTTCAACCCATACAATACTTCAAATGCGTAGGTCTTATTTTCCATTCGAGTTTCAATGGAAAAAAAAAAAGTTTTGCTTAGTTATTCATCTTCAAACAAACAAAAAAATCTGGAGGCTCTTGAGATGCATTGGATCAATCCATCGGCGAAAACTTCCTCCTATATAAACTGTTCAAAATAGAAACATCGCAAATATGCATAACTAAGCTCAAGACACCAGGCTTCCTTGCACTGAGAAGGTTATAGAGCAGCGCACAATCTGTGCAATACGGGAGAGATGGTGTGAAGCATGTAAAGTATGACTGTAGCCTTCCAAAGTAATGACTCCAATAACCAAGTCAGACTATAAAAACCTTACATAGGTCTGTGTGATTTATCATGGTGTGAGCCACCAATGAAATTTAAACCTTGCAGTTCATAATTTACAATACAGAATGACTTTATGAAAAGCAATTACAACTATACACTATGATAACCAAACAGCCAGGCCAAAACAAGCATCGTATACAGTCACATCTAACACCACATAAGGAAAAAGAACAGCCATACACCTGTAAGGAGATTGATGACAAACAGTGATGCAAAGCCATGAACAAAGCCATTCGGGCAACTATGATCTGTATTATGTACAAAGCGGTTACTTCTTGTAACCCAAACAAAATGAAAACTGCATTAGAAGTTGATCAAAAAAATTCCACTCTACAAAAATAAACACTATCTGCCGCACAGCATAGCTCCGAAACATATTACATACATCTCAATTGCCACAACCCCGTCCAGATCTGGAATTACTGGGAACAGTACATGCTGTTTGCTACACAAATAAAACTGCAAAGCCAGAAAAATTCCAGCAACCAGGTATCAGCTTCCTAAGAATTTCTCATTGGTTTTGGATTCCACATCTGTCCTGCCCTGTAATAGCATATGAAAACCATTGGCAAAATCTAAATAAAATAGTCCGTATTTCCGTAGTAGTCCGTAGAAGCTACAGATTCTAATGATGAAGAGTGACTACACAGACCAGTCACAACAACAGGAGAAAAATCAAATCACAAAAAAAGTTACTACTGTCCTGCATGTGATACAACATGTGGTAGAAACAGTCTAATTTAGTGCAACTTTAAAATGTTTCTTTCAAAGCAGACTTGGAGTCTGCAGGTTTGTTTTCATTTATTCTGAAAAAAAATATTTGCAGTTACTACTATCACTTCTTCCACTTTCTCTTCTAGAGCAAGTTTTAGGCTCGGTTCAAATGCATAAGAGATATTCAGTTAAAGATCTGTATTAACAAAAAAAATGCCCCGGGGGTTCTCACCTCGGAAGGGGGAGGTCTCTGGATCCTATTGAGACTTCCCCTGTCCTCTTCCATTTCACGGTGGCAGCTATCGATCTCTCCGAACAGGAAGGATGTAAATATTTACCTTCCCGGCTCAAGCGCAGTAGCGGCTCTCGGCTCCAAAATAGGCGGAAATAGCCAATCCCAGGCAGGTCCGCTCTACAGCACTGGCACAAGTCTCCTGCACCTGTACAGTAGAGCGGACCCGACTGAGATCAGCTATTTCCAAGCGGAGAGCCACAACAGTGCCCCTGCTGGAACAGGGAAAGGTAAATATTGCACAGCCTGACATATCGTCGGCTGTGCTTTCTATGGGCCAGAGCGAGACCACTGTGGGATGAAGGAGGACAGGGGAAGTCTCAATAGGATCCAGGGGAGAGTACGACCCAGGTGTGTTTTTTTTTTTTTGTACAGTCTCTTCTAAGCAGAATAAAACGGAACAGATCCTATGCAAATCACATCAGTCCGTTCATAATAGATTAGTTTAGTCCATTCCAAAAAATGGTGTGCTAGTTTGGGTTGACTGCAATAATTCCAGGTTGGCCGGACTGAGCGGATGCGTTGCAGGTATACTGAGCGGGTGGCAATGGGGAAATGTAATAGAACACACAATGAAAAACTGATGCCCCATGTTACTAACGGATCTATTTGAAACTGAAAACTAATCAGTTTTTGATCCGTGCAGTGTGAACAGAGCCTTACATACATTTATGTTCTGCCATATTGAATTCTCTGTTTCTCAGAAGAGCTGAAGCCTAAACTTTTTATAACCACCATTTGGACCTTGTCCAAGTTTCTCACATCTTTACGCTTGCCAATTTTTCCTGTTTCAAGATGTGATTTGCTGCCTGATCTAGTCCACCCCTTTACAGATGCCACTGTAACAGAGTAATCAATGTCAATCACTTCACATGTCAGTGGTATGAATGTTGTGGCCGATAGCTGTGTTTTAGATAGATTTGTATGCACTCATACTCAAAACCCTTTAGCAGCATGACAACAGAACAGGACATCTTACTTATACTTCAAAATCAAAACATCTGCTGTACACGATATCAGTTAAAGAGACACTGAAGCGAAAAAAAAAAAATATGATATAGTGATTTGGTTGTGTACTATGAATAATTACTAGATTAGCAGCAAAGAAAATATTCTCATACTTTTATTTTCAGGTATATAGTGTTTTTTCTAACATTGCATCATTCTATAATATGTGCAGATTACACAACACTCAGCATTCAAAATGAGTCTTTCAGAGCAGTCTGTGAAGTAATGACCTCTCCTCTAGCAGAGGAAAAGTAAATAGTCCAGGAACAGTTGAGATAATAAAAGTCAGATAATAGCCCTCTCCATAACTAACTTAGTCGGAGAACTTAATGGCTTGTTTGCATAGAGATAACAACTGGAGTTTCTCAACTCTTCCTGTACTGGAAACAATTACACTGATGTATCTGATCTTAATGTTTTATTTCTTAGCTGTGCTACACATACAAATCATAATATTTTTTTTTCGCTTCAGTGTCTCTTTAAAGTAAAACATTGAACATTTCTACAAATACTGACTATAAATGTGACATTTGCTACAAAAAAAAAAAAAAAAAAGCTTCAAAACCCCTCAGTGCACAATTTGGAAAGCTACAGAAATACTGAGCCATGCCTATCATTATAAAGTGAAATCCCAACTTGTTTTACTATTACTACGCCAAGTATCACTGGCACACAGGTCATTTCATATTTGAATTATCTTCCCATTTCTGTTTGCAACCTGCTGTGTGTCTCTTCAAGGGCTCAAACCGCAATTCTCAAAGACAAATCTACGCGTTTTAATGCAGTATGTAAAATACCAAATGCCCAGAAAACCAAAGCAGGGAATTCAGGTGCCACATAGACTGCAATGTTATTTGCAGCTCTAGTGGCACCAAGTGTATAATTAAGGGTGTTAGCTCCGGAGTTTGGCTAGGATACCTCAGGGAATGGTGCTCCGGCAATGTAGTGGAAATAGGTACTTGGCTATACTATATTCGAACGCAAGGTGGGTGCTCAAATATAGTATAGCCAAAAACACAAACATTGCAGGACATAGTGAAGGAATACAGTGGGTAAGAAGCAGGAAATTTGGGGACCCACTAGTGGCGGAAGTTGTGCCACCGCCACAAGGGCCCATTGTAGTTATCAACAAGGCTGGGAAAATTTGGGCGCCCAATGTCAGGCGCTGAGCCTACTTTTTTTTTTTTTTTTTAATCCATAGGTGAGAGCGGTTAAGGTTATGTATGGGGGAGGTTTTGCAGAGGTGGGGACAGTTGAAGTTAAGCGTAGGGTAGAAAGGGTTAGGTGTGGGGGGTGAGGCAGGGGGTGCGTGGAGGCGAGGACAGTTAAGGTTGGGTGGAGGGGGGGCGTTAACAGGGACGGTTAAAGCACAACTGTAACAAGAGGGCCATGGGGCTGCAATATTTATTTCAGTTTAAGCAATACCAGTTGTCTGGCTATTCTGCTGATCCTCTGCCTCTAATACTTTCAACCATAGACCCTGAACAAGCATGCAGCAGATCAGGTGTTTCTGACATGGTCAGATCTGACAAGATTAGCTGCGTGCTTGTTTTTGGCGTTAGCCAGACACTACTGCAGCTCTGTAGATCAGCAGGGCTTCCAGGCAACTGGTATTGTTTAAAAGGAAACAAATATGGCAGCCTCCATAGCCTTCTTACTACAGTTATCCTTTAAGGTTAGGAGTAGGTGGGGGAAGGTCTTGTGAGAATTAGGTTAAGGTGATAGAATATTGGTCATTTTACAGATAGTCTACTATCTCTATGATACAAGGTGCCCATTTTACACGTACCGCAGGAAACACCTAAGGAGCTCCCCTTTCACTGCCTGTGGACACCACGGACTGCATTGCAACTCTCAAAAAGGATCAAGTGTTCAAACCTGACACATCAAATACTCAATTTGCTTGTAGGAAGGCTGAGCTGTACAGTGGCTGTCTCTGCAAAGGCTTCAGGTTAAAAAAAAAAAAAAAAAAAAAATCTAAAATACGGTAACGTATGAAAAATCCCTTAATAGATCTGACCTGAGGGAACTTTTGTTTTTAGCAACAAGAGTGAAATTTCACTTTAAATATATATGCAATGCCTATGCCTTGCAATTCTTAAAAACGAACCTTCCCAACGCAAGACTTTTGGTGTCTAGAGCTTCACTGGTAATTCATTCACTGATAGAAAGGCACATACTCAACCACTTGCCACTTATTCTTATAGCTGTGTCCCATAACATAACCTCTAAAATAGTATAAATAATTAAACTAAGCTGATGAGTACCCTCCTTCTCCCAACTTCTATCAGTACACAGTAAAAGGTTGCATCTGGGCTGCCTTACATTTACTCTACGCTGTCTCCCACTACTTACATTCCTATAGAGGCAGTGTCCTCCCCAGGCTCTTTTAGCCGGGTGCCAAACCTGTCTAGTTTTATTGAGCACCCGGCTGTTATCAGCTCACCCTCCTGTAAGCAGAGTTGTGCACAGAAGCAACAAGCCTGCATTCTCACATCTCTCCCCACCCAGCTACTTTTTCATGCTGCCCGGCTGGAAAAAAAATTCTGGGGAGATCACTGGGGCACACAGCTTAAATGTTTTTCCTGAACGCCCTGTTGTGTGCACAATAAAATCATTACATGCCACACAATCGGAGGCTGCCAGGCTGGGGGTATTTCTGTTCTGCCCAAGGGTAAAGCACCCATGGAAGTGGAGGATGTGAAAGTACAAGGGGCAGAAGGGGTAAACAGACAGGTCACGTGGTGCAAGGGGGCAAAGCCACAACAGCACTTCCACTTAGCCACCCTTTGCAGAATAGCACTCACATACATGGGGATCTATAGGGAAGAGCCATGGAGAAAACTTGCTTTTATTAAGCAGTATAAGTTTACCCCCCGGTTTAGGCAGGGATCACAATGTAGAAAAAGGAGACTGTGGTAGCAGACACGCGAGTCTTTAGCTGGGGTACGTGTGCAGAGCGGCACGCAGTATATCATTCGTCAGGTCTATGTGTACTCAGCAGGCAAACATACATGAAAGACTAGATTATTCCAAATCTCACGTCTCTATACTAATGCAAGACCTACACTACAGAAATGACCGTAATAATTATCTTTCAGTGAATAATACCAAACATTATGAGTATCTTGCTGTGGAAGACAGAGGTATCACAGCTGGACATTTCATCTACTATAAAGCGAAACCCTCCAAGTTCTGTTTGGCCTGGATAGTCTGAATAGTATGGATAGTCTATAGATTTGGCAGGTTTTGACTCTGGGTATGCTACTTACTTTATGATAGACATTAATACACTTTTTGATGGTAAATGACAAGCTGCGCTGAATTGTTATAGGCATTATAATAGCCATGTCCAAGTGGTCTTTCAGGCCTGAAAAGTCATAAACGGACAAGCCATAAAGAAGAAAAAAAGTGTATCAAAAAATGTAGGCGTCATCTGTCAATTCCAGAAGCAGACATTTTACAAGCCAGTCACAGAGAGAGCCCTTAAACATTAAGGACAACTGAAGTGAGAAATATATGGAGGCTGCCATATTTATTTCCTTTTATACAATGTCGGTTGCCTTGCAGTCCTGCTGGTCTATTAGGATGCAGCAGCGCCTAAATGTCAGAAACAAGCAAGAAGCTAATCTTTCAGATCTGACGATAACATCAGAAACACCTGATCTGCTGCATGCTTGTTCAGGGGGTATTTATTTATTGTATTTATAAAGCGCCAATATAGTAATATAGTACGCAGCGCTGGACATTAGTTTAGCTTACAGACAATATTTAGGGGTGACATACAGCAAAATGACAATACCTGAATACAAGAAAGAACAGATCATGCAGCACAGTATGAGTACAATGTAATGCTTAGTCAGTCACTGGAGGGGAGCATGGAGATTAGGCACGTTAGGTTCACTCAGATGCATAGCATGGGTTCACAGTAATGGAGGTGCATGATTAGGTAGGACACAAAAAGGAGGAGGACCCTGCCCAAAGGCTTACAATCTAGAGGGAGAGGTAAGAACATGAAAGGTAGGGGACCAGAGTTCAGCTGTGGTATGGCTAAACAGAGAATCAGCAGGATAGCTAGGCAACTGGTATTGCTTAAAAGGAAATAAATATGGCAGCCTCCATATCCCTCTTACTACAGTTGTGCTTTAACCCTCTTGGCGGTACGCAGTTTCTGAGGCTGCGTCCGCCGGGAGGTTTTTTGCCCCCAATTTTTTTTTTAACCTTCCTGGTGGTTCATTTATTCTGCCAAATAGGCAGAAATCCATTATTTTTTTTTGTTTCATGTAAAGCTACCAGAGTGGTAGCTACATGAAACACCACTAGAGGGCGCATGTGTCTAGTGCGATCATCGCCGGCATCAATAGCAAACAGGGGAACGCGTATATAACGCATTCCCGTTTGGCTTTTCCTGTCGCCATGGCGACGATCGGGATGACGTCATGGACGTCAGCCGACGTCCTGACGTCAGACACCTCCGATCCGGCCCATAGCGCTGCCTGGAACTTATTGGTCCGGGCAGCACAGGGCTCTGACGGGGGGCCTTTTCCGCCGCTGCGTGCGGGCGATCACCGCAGAGCGGCGGCTATCAAGCTGTGCGCGCGGCTAGCAAAGTGCTAGCTGCGCGTACAGCACTTTAAATGGGGCGAATCGCCAAACCAGGGGCTGAGATATCCTCCTGCGCGTCATAGCCCAAGCTCAGCTCGGGCCTACCGCCAGGAAGGTTAATGCTTTAGCTAGCATTTCTTTAGCTAAGCGAATGGCCAAAGTTGCTCTGGTCCCCCCCATGCCCGCCGATCATACGTACCTCGCCACGATCCCACAAAGAGCGCAGTTTCCCGATTGGCTTCCGGCGTTGCTTTGGCTTTGGAGATGAAGTCATCCGCAATCCGGATCGCAGTCATCGTGAAGCCTGGAGTCGATTGGGCAGCTGCGCCGGCGTGGGAACGCTGGTGGGTACGTATAACGGAGGCGATTGCAGGGGACCGGAGCAACTTTGTGCATTAGGTTAGCTAGCGCACCGCTAGCTAAAGCGTAATGCACCGATTAAAAAAAAACAAGGTTACCGCTAAGGAGGTTAAGCACCAGCTATGGCAACCTGGCTCCAGGAACTTAGCCAGCCCTGGGTCACTAAAAGGAGACCTGAAGGGAAAAAAAAAAAAAAAAAAAAAAAGGGTCCAAATAAGATACTTAACCTCAGTAGAGGGTAGGCTCTGGATAATCCTGAGGCTTCCCCCATCCACTACGCCATTCCAGCCCCCCAAGCTCGTTGATAGTGGCAGTGCAGCCACGCTCGTAAACATGAACACAGCTGCAAGCTTCTGAGAATCCTAAAGTTGGATCAGTGGTCGGGAAGACTGCAGAGAATTCCCTCTAAAGCAGTAAGTGACTTATTGTCCTGTGGATCTCACAGGTATGCTTTAAAGCACATACTGGGGGATTTTTTTTTTATCCACTTTAATGATTTTCCATTATCGTGGATTCTTCCTCTTCCAGTGACTAGCAGTCAAAAGGACATAAGAGGAAATATCTTAGTGAGGACACACAGTGACTGGACAGAGCATAAGAGGAAAATTCTGAAAGAGAACACACTAATAAAACAAAACTTTTATTAGAGAAGGCATGGTTGGCTCTTCTTTTATTTATCTATATGATATTGGGTACTTATCCGTTAGCCGGGCGCATCCGGCAGGTGGCGCTAATTACTATTCCCCCTCCAGGCCGACATGGATAGTAGGGAAAGATGTAACTCTGGTGGAGTTTTGTCGCCACCTGCCGGATGAGCCCGGCTAAGTACCTGATATTGTAGGATATCTACATGAATATTGCAGATTGATGTTCTTCTCCCGTCTGCCCAATGAGCAAAACTGGCTGCCATGCATTGGGTCTGTATAACTATGGTTATTTATTACATAAGTGTGTACATAACTTTAGGCTACGTTTACACTGTGGTGCAATATGTTGGACAATATAACTACATTTGCAGTGACGCATACTTTGTATGCACTGTATGCGTTGCACCACATGCTTAACTCGCAGTGTGACTTTTCCCCTCCATTGTGTTGCCATTCTGCCCCAGTAAAAAAAATAGCCTAAGAGCTGGGACCAATTCCAAACACTAACATTTGTGATTTCTACCGCAAATAGATTTCCACAGCATTTTGACAGCTTGCAATTATACCTGTGCATCCCTTCAAAGGCCTTCTCTCCAAAAATGTTGCGTGCTTGCAACTTCAGGAAATTGCAAACACTTCAGTGGAATCACTGCCAGTTACTTCAACTGGAACTTTTGAAATCTCTGGCTATTACCCAAATCACTGCCAGTTACTTAAATTAACACTGTTGGAATCTCTGACTATTCCCTAAAATTGCAAAGCGCTGTTGTGTACTGCAGTGGACTCTGGGACATATGCTACTAACGCTCCCCTCTATCTAAGCAAAACAAAAGTTTGCTTTCTTAAAACAGAAAGAATTTGCATTATTCAGGTTGGAGTGAGCTTGAGATGTCTCCCAGTGCATCACTGCTGAATATATGCAAATTAACCATTGTACCCTATCTAAGCAAATGACAGGGGATGGAGCTGCATTATGAATTAAGTGAATGAAGAATACCCCAACATTGGAGCAGGACAGGAAGAGCTCACCACAAATGACAATACTAGCTGGTAGGTATGAAGACAGTTTTACTAATGGTTTTGTTTTTGTTGTAATGAGTGGAGACTGTACTGGTGTCCTCTCAGCTAACACAGCTGTCACCTGCAACTAGGATGGAACCCTGCAGGCCTTTCTAGCAGCGAAGGAGTTACAGCAGTCACGGAAACATAGAAGCAACAGATTGGGTTAGGTTAGGCAATTGGCATGAGTTTCAGACCGACCTATCAATCATTATGTGTGGATCTCCCATCCACGGGATGAGGTGCCTGCCCTGCTCGTGGTAGAGCGCCTTCTCATCGTCCCGGAACACCTTGCAGGCATAGCCGAACACTAGCAGATCCGCCACCACCGGCTGCTTCCCACTGCTCTTCTTCCGCGGCGCCGCTACGTACATCCCGCTAACTCGGCAGTGCTCTACAGCGGCGAGAAATCTCCGTCCTCGGGCCTCTGTCCCCCTTCACACTCCGTGCAAGATGGCGGCGCGCTTATTTCCGGTTCCCCAGCAGATTCCACACGCTGCAGCTGCCACTCTCTCCCGCCCTATAAAATAAATTCCTTCTTAAAAGTGGCGTAAAGCGCAATGTGGCGACCGCGAGAAACCGAACTGCTTTAGTTATTGCAATTTGGATTTTTTTTTTCTTTTAAAAAGAAAGTGCCGAAGCAGAAGGCTATATTTCCGCCAATCCCAATATGGCGACTGATGATTATTTTTTTCCCTTCATAGCTTTGCAATGTAAACTAAATATAGTTCTTCTATTTTCTGTTATGCTTCAGGCTGTGTGTGTCCTGCACTCAAGTGTCTCAGGAGGACCAGTTTTACAGCAGATCCCAGGACTATGCATATCAGCCAACTTTTTGACACAAGAGAGACATTAAAAGAGGAACTGTAGTGAAAATAACATAAAATTGCTTAGTTTTTTATAATATTAATTAATAGATTATTTATTCAGTATTTGCCTATTTTCAAATCTTTCCTCTCCCCTGAATTACATACTGATGTTTATCAAAGGTGGTGACATCTTTAGTCTGGTGATCTCTGCAGAATGTTCATTAAGGCCTTGTTAACATCTAAAATCGCAATTGCTGACAACAAGCTTTTTGCGTTTTTGTGCGCAATTATTTTAAATTGCACATTGTGATTTTTTGTAAAGCGCTTTTGCAGATCGATTGTTTTTTCACTTCCTGACGCACTCTTTGACCCTGAAAAGAATAAATACAATGTATTTATTCTTAAAAGTGCTGGGGAAATAGCTATACAAAGCGCTTTTTCAAGAGTTTTGCGATTTCCCTATACCTTCCGTTGGGGCAAATCGCCCCGAAAATGGTACAGGTAGCGCTTTGGTGAGCGGATGGGAATAGAACCGCTCATATGTGAACACTCTCATGGGGAATCATTGCACAAGTGCTGTTAGGGTGATTTTAAAAATCGCCAGCGCTTAAAAAAGCCAAAAGTGCCCTTAGTGTGAATAAGCCCTCACTGAGAGAGATATTGTTTGCTTGGTAGCTGGAAAAAGCTGTTATTTCTCACAATGCAAGCAGGTTCACAGACAGCAAACTGTCAGGACCATGGTCAAGACCAGTGTTTCCCAACCGCTGTTCCGCGTAGTGTGCCGCGGAACGTTGCCTGGTGTGCCGTGCTCTTATCCCCCCTCCCGCCCGTCCCTGCGGCCGCCGCTGTTATTACCTTAGCAGCGGCCGCTCTCCCCTCTCCAGACCATGTATATGCTAGCACAGGGGCGTCGCTAGCCCTGTTTTAGGGGAGCACGTGCCCCCAATCTTTCCTGGGGTGCCACGGATCTCCCGGCCGCCGCTACTGCCCCCTCTGTCAGCGGCTCCCTCCAGCCGCCGCCGCCGCGTCTCAGACCTCAGGATCAGGCGGCGAGCCGGCGACCAATCGTGCGGGCGCTAGGACCCAGCGCCCGCACTGATATGCGGAAGTGACATCACTTCCGCATATCGAGCGGGTGCGTCCAGCGCCCGCTCGTACATCTGGTCGGGTCGCCGCTGATCCTGAGGTCTGCTGAGAGGTAGGGGGGGGAGCGGCGGCGGCTAGAGAGGGGGCCTCCCTGTCACTCACTCACTCACTCACTCACTAAAGGGGCTCCCTGGCACGCACTCACTCCCTAAAGGGGCTCCCTGGCACTCACTCACTCCCTAAAGGGGCTCCCTGGCACTCACTCACTCCCTAAAGGGGCTCCCTGGCACTCACTCACTCCCTAAAGGGGCTCCCTGTCACTCACTCACTCCCTAAAGGGGCTACCTGTCACTCACTCACTCCCTAAAGGGGCTCCCTGTCACTCACTCACTCCCTAAAGGGGCTCCCTGTCACTCACTCACTCCCTAAAGGGGCTCCCTGTCACTCACTCACTCCCTAAAGGGGCTCCCTGGCACGCACTCACTCCCTAAAGGGGCTCCCTGGCACTCACTCACTCCCTAAAGGGGCTCCCTGTCACTCACTCACTCCCTAAAGGGGCTCCCTGTCACTCACTCACTCCCTAAAGGGGCTCCCTGTCACTCACTCACTCCCTAAAGGGGCTCCCTGTCACTCACTCACTCCCTAAAGGGGCTCCCTGGCACGCACTCACTCCCTAAAGGGGCTCCCTGGCACTCACTCACTCCCTAAAGGGGCTCCCTGGCACTCACTCACTCCCTAAAGGGGCTCCCTGTCACTCACTCACTCCCTAAAGGGGCTCCCTGTCACTCACTCACTCCCTAAAGGGGCTCCCTGTCACTCACTCACTCCCTAAAGGGGCTCCCTGTCACTCACTCACTCCCTAAAGGGGCTCCCTGGCACTCACTCACTCCCTAAAGGGGCTCCCCTGGCACTCACTCACTCCCTAAAGGGGCTCCCCTGGCACTCACTCACTCCCTAAAGGGGCTCCCCTGGCACTCACTCACTCCCTAAAGGGGCTCCCCTGGCACGCACCCACTCCCTAAAGGGGCTCCCTGGCACGCACCCACTCCCTAAAGGGGCTCCCTGGCACGCACCCACTCCCTAAAGGGGCTCCCTGTCACTCACTCACTCCCTAAAGGGGCTCCCTGTCACTCACTCACTCCCTAAAGGGGCTCCCTGGCACTCACTCACTCCCTAAAGGGGCTCCCCTGGCACTCACTCACTCCCTAAAGGGGCTCCCCTGGCACTCACTCACTCCCTAAAGGGGCTCCCCTGGCACTCACTCACTCCCTAAAGGGGCTCCCCTGGCACGCACCCACTCCCTAAAGGGGCTCCCTGGCACGCACCCACTCCCTAAAGGGGCTCCCTGGCACGCACTCACTAAAGGGGCTCCCTGGCACGCACTCACTCACTAAAGGGGCTCCCTGGCACGCACTCACTCACTAAAGGGGCTCCCTGGCACGCACTCACTCACTAAAGGGGCTCCCTGGCACTCACTCACTCCCTAAAGGGCCTCCCTGTCACTCACTCACTCCCTAAAGGGGCTCCCTGTCACTCACTCACTCCCTAAAGGGGCTCCCTGTCACTCACTCACTGCCTAAAGGGGCTCCCTGTCACTCACTCACTGCCTAAAGGGGCTCCCTGTCACTCACTCACTGCCTAAAGGGGCTCCCTGTCACTCACTCACTGCCTAAAGGGGCTTCCTGTCACTCACTCACTGCCTAAAGGGGCTTTCTGTCACTCACTCACTGCCTAAAGGGGCTCCCTGGCACTCACTCACTGCCTAAAGGGGCTTCCTGGCACTCACTCACTGCCTAAAGGGGCTTCCTGGCACTCACTCACTGCCTAAAGGGGCTTCCTGGCACTCACTCACTGCCTAAAGGGGCTCCCTAGCACTCACTCACTACCTAAAGGTGCTCCCTGTCACTCACTATCGGGGTCCCTGTCACTCACTACCTAACTGGAGGCGCCTGTCACTCACTAGCTAACCTGGGGGTCCCTGTCACTCACTACCTAACTTGGGGGGGCTACCATATTAAGGGGGCATTCTGCCTATTTATGTGAAATGCTGTCTATTTATGTGCCTCATGACTGCTGAATGTGTCTTGTTGGGAGCTTTATGATTTGTTGGGGGCCTCATGATTGCTGAATTTGTCTTGTTGGGGGCCTCATGATTTGTTGGGGGCCTCATGATTGCTGAATTTGTCTTGTTGGGGGCCTCATGATTGCTGAATTTGTCTTGTTGGGGGCCTCATGATTTGTTGGAGGCCTCATGATTGCTGAATTTGTCTTGTTGGGGGCCTCCTGATTTGTTGGGGGCCTCATGATTGCTGAATATGTCTTGTTGGGGGTCACATGATTGCTAACTGCGAGACTATGGGAAAAGCTGAATCCTTATCATATGAGACAATAGCATTAAACCTACTTTTTTAGCGTTTTAAAACAGAAAATAAAACTGGGAGGTTCTAAAAAATTGAATACATTTTTCAGGAGTAGGATGGATGAAATTGTTTATCTTCACAGTTTATTTTCAACTTGGATTTTCCATAATGTTCATGTATGAGTTAAAACGTTTGTACAGTATTTAGTTTAAATTGCTGTTGCCACATTGCGATAGATACCGGTAAGTGACTTTTGGGTTGCAGTTTGGGCACTCGGCCTCCAAAAGGTTCGCCACCACTGTCCTAATCTGATGTCCCACCATTGCTAGGTTCATGTAAATTTGTCTCCACCCGTTACCACACCTATATTCTGGTCCATGGCCCACCCATTTTTTGGTGCGGCGCGATAAGCACGCCACACAACGTGATCGTCATATTTTTGGCACGCTAGCTGCAGTGTGCTGAATTCTGCTGCCTACAGTATGTACAGTATACGCTGTTCTCTAGTGCTTGCACTGTGTGCTGATTTACCTCCAGTGTGTACAGTGTAAGGTGTTACTCTGTGCCTTTATTGATTGTAAACCAGCTGTATTGTATGCTGATCCCTGCTACTTTCAGTATGTACAGTATTAGCTGTAAAGCCTGGTACACACATACAATTTTGATTAGCCAATTTTAGCTCTGTTCATAAAATTCATTGTCTGTTGGCCCACTTACTGCACGGGGGTGGGAAATTGGGGGTCAGTGATTGACCAATCAAAATTGTATGTGCGTATACATCTTTGATCTATGCCTATACTGATTGTAAATGATCGAAATAAAGGACAGGGGGCTCCGTCCAATATTTCGATGGGCAGGCCCGTTATCCGTAGCTTACACCGCTGCTAAGTTCATGTACATTTGGCCCCACCCATGGCCACGCCCACTCACCCCATGGCCACGCCCATTTTTTGCCATGTACCTCCCCTCCTGGTGCCCACAGGTGCCACTGATCTCCAGGGACCCTAGAAACGCCCCTGTGCTAGCAGCGTATCTCCGGCTGCTCTGTGTGATGCACTGATGCGGAAGGAGGCAGGGCTCGGTTACCATAGTAACGGCGATACATATCGCCGTTACAGGAAGCCGCTGCCCTCCTTTCTTCCGCATCAGTGCATCACACAGAGCAGCCGGAGATACGCTGCTTGAACATACACGCACCGGAGAGGGGAGAGCGGCCGCTGTTAACAAGGTAATAACAGCGGCGGCCGCGGGGACGGGCGGGAGGCACTAAACTGGCTATACTGGGGCACTATTCTGGGGTACTATACTGGCTATCCTGGGGCACTAAACTGGCTATACTGGGGCACTATTCTAGCTATACTGGGGCACTATTCTGGCTATACTGGGGCACTATACTAGCTATACTGGGGGGCTATACTGGGGCACTATACTGGCTATACTGGGGCACTATACTGGGGCACTAAACTGGCTATACTGGGGCACTATTCTGGGGCACTATACTAGATATACTGGGGCACAATACTGGCTATACTGGGGGGGCTATACTGGGGTACTATACTGGCTATACTGGGGCACTATACTGGCTATACTGGGGCACTATACTAGCTATACTGGGGGGCTATACTGGGGCACTATACTGGCTATACTGGGGCACTATACTGGGGCACTAAACTGGCTATACTGGGGCACTATTCTGGGGCACTATACTAGCTATACTGGGGCACAATACTGGCTATACTGGGGGGCTATACTGGGGTACTATACTGGCTATACTGGGGCACTATACTGGCTATACTGGGGCACTATACTAGCTATACTGGGGGGCTATACTGGGGCACTATACTGGCTATACTGGGGCACTATACTGGGGCACTAAACTGGCTATACTGGGGCACTATTCTGGGGCACTATACTAGTTATACTGGGGCACAATACTGGCTATACTGGGGCACTATACTGGCTATACTGGGGGGCTATACTGGGGTACTCTACTGGCTATACTGGGGCACTATTCTGGCTATACTGGGGCACTATACTGGGGCACTATACTGGCTATACTGGGGCACTATACTGAGGCAACTAAACTCCCTACACTGGGGCAACTATGCCAGCTATGCAGCCGCACCCCAGCCCCCCCCCCCCATAGCGGCACTGTCCACTAGGTCGCGCAAACAACCGGGGGCCGCATCGCCCCCACCGCGCGCGCGCGCCGTTCCCCGGAGAAAAATTTGGTCAGACAGTGTTCCCCGGGCCGGAAAAGGTTGGAAAACACTGGTCAAGACCACACTGTGTGAGGGGTTTCATCACAGTATCAGCCATACGGACCCCCTAATGATATATTTGAGAAAAGGTTAAGATTTCTTGTGGGAAAGCAGGAAATTTGGGTGTCGGAAGGGCTGGTGAAGTTTGGGCGCCACCATAGGTGCCCATATTAACAGCCACAATCAATTCTTTCTTTATTTATTTATAAAGCCAACATATTACACAGCGCTGGATATTAAAGTTACAGTCAATATTTAGGGTGACGTACAGCAATAAGGCCTTGTTCACACTGCACGCGTTTCCAGCCGCGTTTTGGGAACGCGTGCAGGAGGCCGACACGCACAACATCAGACAGTGCACTCTATGTGCACTGTCTGATGTTCAGACTGCATGCGTTCCGGACCAGTGCGGTCCGGTAACGCATGCTGCACGCATTTTTTCCAAAAATGCGCGGCTGTCCCATTTACTTTCAGTGAATGGGATCAGCCACGCAACGCATACAAACGCGGATGGTGTACGTGTTGCGTTCCGAACGCACAGCCGTCCGCGTTTGTAATGTGAACGGGGGCCTAAGACAATACAGGAATACATGCAAACCAGATCACGCAGCATAGTATGAGTACAAGGTAATTCTTTGTCAGTCACTGGATGGGAGCATGGGGATTAAGTCGAGTTCACTCAAGTTCACTCAGGAGTTCACTCAGATCCATAGGATGGGTGTACGGTAAGGGAGGTGCATGAACAGGTAGGAGACATAAGGAGGAAGACCCTGCCCGAGGGCTTACAATCTAGAAGCATCAATGGCTATAACAGGTAATTTGGGTGTCACTGGTGCCCACTATTAGTAGCCACTACTTTTTTTCAGGCTTATGGCGACGCCCAAACTTCCCAGCAGTGGACTGCGGCAAGTGTAAGATTTCGATCGACTATATAGCCTCTCACTGGGTCCACTAGACTTTGGCTATACTGGAACTGAACTCTGAGCTTTTTAATTATGTATACACTCACTGGGAGAAATAGTGCAACAGAGTTTGCCTAAATTGTAGCTGAACTCCAGACTTTGGGGGGTGGTTAGTGTTAAGGTGCGTACACATGTCTGATTTCTCCAAATGGTCAATCGTTCTCCAAATGACCAGTCTTATCAGCTGAATGATCATTTGTACACACGTCTGACTTGACGTCCAAACGACCAGTTGTTTGGAATAAGCTAGTGAGCCTTTGCCTCTGAATACATTGTGAACAGATATGAAGGTGTCCAGGTTTGAAGCATGACGTACAGGCTGTGGAAGAGAGTTCCAGATCAGGGATGATGCTCGTGTGAAGTCCTGGATGCGAGCATGAGAGGAGGTGATCAGCTTAGAGGCCAGGATAATTTCCTGGGAGGAGCTAAGATTGCAAGAGGGACAGTATCTAGAGATTAGTGAGGAGATGTATGGAGGGGACAACTCGTGGAGGGCTTTGTATGTTAGAGTCAGGACGAGGTTATTGGGATGTTGTCTACAATTATGTTTGCAATTGGTGGGGGCTTAGATAGCGATGGTGGAAAAATCACAATTTTTGTTTTACTGATGTTGAGTTTGAGAAAGCGGTAGGACATAAATGCAGAAACGGCACATAGACAGCCAGGTACTCTATACAGTAGTGATGACAGGTCAGAGGCTGAGAGATAGATTTGGGTGTCACCGCATAGAGGTAATACTGTCACCATGCCTTCTATCATTGTTCCAGTGTCTGTGTTCCCCTGGTTCCACTTTCAATGTGTCCACTGTCTGCATCCCACTGCTCCCCTTTCAGTGTGGCCATACCATGTATCCCCCTGCTCCCCCTTTTCGGTGTGCCCATTATCTGTTTCTCCCTTTCAATGTGACCAGTCCCCCTGTTCCAACTCCATTGAGGCTGGCCAATGTGTCCCCCTGCTCCCCATCATGTCACTGTGTAATAAACATCCCCCTCCCTTCTCCATTGTGGACAGTGCCGTGTAAACACCCCCTCCATTGTGGCCAGTCTTTTGTAAACACCCCCCCCCCCCCCAATCGTGGCCAGTGTTGTGTAAACATCCCCCTCTCCCCCCTCCATTGTAGCCAGTGTTGTAAAGTAAATTATGCACAGCCTCGCTGGAAGCCGACATTCACAAATCCAGCATCTGGCACAGAATCACCTCTCACGCTGGCCTGTCTGCATTAGAGTAGCTCCGGCTTAGGGGGTCACGTGACTTCAGGAGCTGGAGCTATGCTAATACAGACAGACTGAATCGGCTATAGCGATTCAGCTGTCGCTTCACAGCAGCACGGGTGCCACATCACATTTTTAAAAACAGATGCAACACCCAGTGGAAATAGGGCCATAGCGCTGTGTTTTTTGTAGTAAAAGTATTGTTTTGCCACTTTCAAAGTGCATTAGAAAATGTAAAGGAACATATTCTATGCATTATAAAATCCATGTGTGGGAATGCAAATCCAGGTTCAAGCGTGAGCCTTGCCTTGAAGGCTGAGATCGGCTGCATGGGAGCGTTCCGCGCGGAAGGGGCTGGAGGAAACCCCAGGTATGTATAAAACTTTTATTTTTAATTGTCTCTGGCACTTCAATTCTCCTATTCATCGTGAATGTTGATTGTCAATTGAAACAAAAAATTGAACAGTGCACCACCAAATTATCAATCCAATGTTCAGTATCATCATGCAAAATTATAATTTGATGTCCTGGTCATTTTTGCATGCATTTGTGGAGTGGTGAGGATGTCTTTCAGTAAATGAGATAAAGAATCCTTTGCCTATGCCATTCTGCTAACGAGATGCAGAAACAATAGCTGAAGAAAAGGCATACTTGGACCAAGAACTGGCTGCAAAACTGCAATTTGTCCAGTCAAAGTTTCATAACCTATTTAAAAACAACTCTGAAATTTGAAGAGCTATATACAAATGTGAGACACAAACTTTCAGCTGCTGATGCGAAGCCCCAAAACTGTTACAAGCAAGACTCCGTGATGTGGAATGTTATCACATCAGAAGAGCATATGGCAGTCGCTCTGCAATGTTTTGCTACTGGTGGTTCCTATGAAGACCTCAAGTTTTTGTCTTCAAGATCTGCACAGAAGCTGGGCAGAATAATCCCCTAGACCTGTAATGCAATCTTTGATGCACTTATTTTGAAATATATTAACCACTTGCCGACCGCCCACAGCCGATGAGCAGCGGCAAGTACTGGGCCTAAACGACCGCAATACGCCCATCGGCGGCGGCGGCGGCGGGCGTGGTCATGCGGCGATCACGTCACGCGTGACGCGATCAGGCGCCGACGACAGGCTCCGCCCCCCTTGCGCAGTAACCCACCGGCCGTTCGGCGGGTTATTAGCATCCAGATCGCTGCAAACAAAGTGTATAATATGCTTTGTAATGTATACAACGCTTATTATACAGGCTGCCTCCTGCCCTGGTGGTCCCAGTGATCGAGGGACCACCACTGCAGGCTGCAGCCACGAAGGGAAGCACCCAAGCACACTGATCTCCCCCCCCTTCCTTCTGATCGCCCACAGCACCCCTCAGACCCCCCCTGCCCACCCCTCAGACCCCTGTTTGCACCCAATCACCCCCCTAATCACCCATCAATCACTCCCTGTCACTATCTGTCAACGCAATTTTTTTTAATTAGCCCCTAAACTGCTCCTGATCACCCCCCCCCCCACACACACACACACACTCTCAGATCCTCCCCAGCCCCCCCCCCCCCCTGTGTACTGTATACATCTATCCTCCCCTGTAATCACCTGTCAATCACCTGTCATTCACCCATCAATCACCTGTCACTGATCAGAACCTAACCTGCCTCTTACGAGCATCTGATCACCCTCCCACACCATCAGATCGCCCGCAGACCTACCCTCAGATCACCTCCAAAGTGCATTGTTTACATCTGTCCTGCCATCTAATCACCCACTGATCACCCATCAATCACCCCCTGTCACTGCTACCAATCAGATCAGACCCCTATCTGCCCCTGGGGCACCCAATCACCCACCCACACCCTCAGAATGACCTCAGACCCCCCCAGACCTCCCCCCCCTGTGTACTGTATACATCTATCCTCCCCTGTAATCACCTGTCAATCACCTGTCATTCACCCGTCAATCACCCGTCAATCACCACCTGTCACTGCCACTTATCAGATCAGACCCTAACCTGCCTCTTACGGGCATCTGATCGCCCTCCCACACCATCAAATTGCCCGCAGACCTACCCTCAGATCACCTCCAAAGTGCATTGTTTACATCTGTTCTGCCATCTAATCACCCACTGATCACCCATCAATCACCCCCTGTCACTGCTACCAATCAGATCAGACCCCTATCTGCCCCTAGGGCACCCAATCACCCGCCCACACCCTCAGAACGACCTCAGACTCCCCCAGACCTTCCCCCCCCTGTGTACTGTATACATCTATTCTCCCCTGTAATCACCTGTCAATCACCTGTCATTCACCCGTCAATCACCTGTCACTGCCTCCCATCAGATCAGAACCTAACCTGCCTCTTACGGGCATCTGATCACCCTCCCACACCATCAGATCGCCCGCAGACCTACCCTCAGATCACCTCCAAAGTGCATTGTTTACATCTGTTCTGCCATCTAATCACCCATCAATCACCCCCTGTCACTGCTACCAATCAGATCAGACCCCTATCTGCCCCTGGGGCACCCAATCACCCGCCCACACCCTCAGAACGACCTCAGACCCCACCAGACCTCCTCCCCGTGTACTGTATACATCTATTCTTCCCTGTAATCACCTGTCAATCACCTGTCATTCGCCCGTCAATCACCCGTCAATCACCACCTGTCACTGCCACTTATCAGATCAGACCCTAACCTGCCTCTTACGGGCATCTGATCACCCTCCCACACCATCAGATTGCCCGCAGACCTACCCTCAGATCACCTCCAAAGAGCATTGTTTACATCTGTTCTGCCATCTAATCACCCATCAATCACCCCCTGTCACCCCCTGTCACTGCTACCCATCAGATTAGACCCCTATCTGCCCCTAGGGCACCCAATCACCCGCCCACACCCTCAGAATGCCCTCAGACCCCAGCCCTGAGCACCTCGCCAGTGCATTGCTTGCATCTATTCCCCCCTCTAATCACACCTTGAGACACCCATCAATCACCTCCTGTCACCACCTGTCACCCCCTAGCACACCTACCCATCAGATCAGGCCCTAATTTGCCCCGTGTGGGCTCCTGATCACTCGGCCAAACCCTCAGACCCCCTTCCGATCACCTCCCCAGTGCATTGATTGCATCTATTTTCCCCTCTAACCACCCCCTGAGACACCCATCAATCACATCCTGTCACCCCCCTAGCACTCCTATCCATCAGATCAGGCCCAATACAACCTGTCATCTAAGAGGCCACCCTGCTTATGACCGGTTCCACAAAATGCGGCGCCTCATAGACCACCTGTCATCAAAATTTGCAGATGCTTATACCCCTGAACAGTCATTTTGAGACATTTGGTTTCCAGACTACTCACGGTTTAGGGCCCGTAAAATGCCAGGGCAGTATAGGAACCCCACAAGTGACCCCATTTTAGAAAGAAGAAACCCCAAGGTATTCTGTTAGGTGTATGACGAGTTCATAGAAGATTTTATTTTTTGTCACAAGTTAGCGGAAATTGATTTGTATTGTTGTTGTTTTTTTTCACAAAGTGTCAATTTCCGCTAACTTGTGACAAAAAAAAAATCTTCTATGAACTCACCATACTCCTAACAGAATACCTTGGGGTGTCTTCTTTCTAAAATGGGGTCACTTGTGGGGTTCCTATACTGCCCTGGCATTTTAGGGGCCCTAAACCGTGAGGAGTAGTTTAGAATCCAAATGCCTCAAAATGACCTGTGAATAGGACGTTAGGCCCCTTAGCGCACCTAGGTTGCAAAAAAGTGTCACACATGTGGTATCACCGTACTCAGAAGAAGTAGTATAATGTGTTTTGGGGTGTATTTTTACATATACCTATGCTGGGTGGGAGAAATCTCTCTGTAAATGGACAATTGTGTGTAAAAAAGATCAAAAAATTGTCATTTACAGAGATATTTCTCCCACCCAGCATGGGTATGTGTAAAAATACACCACAAAATACATTATATTACTTCTCCTGAGTATGGCAGTACCACATGTGAGGCACTTTTTTGCACCCTAAGTGCGCTAAGGGGCCCAAAGTCCAATGAGTACCTTTAGGATTTCACAGGTCATTTTGCGACATTTGGTTTCAAGACTACTCCTCACGGTTTATGGCCCCTAAAATGCCAGGGCAGTGTAGGAACCCCACAAATGACCCCATTTTAGAAAGAAGACGCCCAAAGGTATTCCGTTAGGAGTATGGTGAGTTCATAGAAGATTTTATTTTTTGTCACAAGTTAGCGGAAAATTACACTTTATGAAAAAAAACAATTAAAATCAATTTCCGCTAACTTGTGACAAAAAATAAACTCTTCTATGAACTCACCATACTCCTAACGGAATACCTTGGGGTGTCTTCTTTCTAAAATGGGGTCATTTGTGGGGTTCCTATACTGCCCTGACATTTTAGGGGCCCTAAACCGTGAGGAGTAGTCTTGAAACCAAATGTTGCAAAATGACCTGTGAAATCCTAAAGGTACTCATTGGACTTTGGGCCCCTTAGCGCAGTTAGGGTGCAAAAAAGTGCCACACATGTGGTATTGCCGTACTCAGGAGAAGTAGTATAATGTAGTGTAGTTTTGGGTGTATTTTTACACATACCTATGCGGAGTGGGAGAAATATCTCTGTAAATTGACAATTGTGTGTAAAAAAAATCAAAAAATTGTCATTTACAGAGTTATTTCTCCCACCCAGCATGGGTATGTGTAAAAATACACCCCAAAACACATTATACTACTTCTCCTGAGTACGGCAATACCACATGTGTGGCACTTTTTTGCAGCCTAACTGCGCTAAGGGGCCCAAAGTCCAATGAGCACCTTTAGGCTTTACAGGGGTGCTTACTATTAGGCACCCCCCAAAATGCCAGGACATTAAACACACCCCACAAATGACCCCATTTTGGAAAGTAGACACTTCAAGGTATTCAGAGAGGAGCATAGTGAGTCCGTGGCAGATTTAATTTTTTTTCTTGTCGCAAGTTAGAAGAAATTGAAACTTTTTTTTTTTTGTCACAAAGTGTCATTTTCCGCTAACTTGTGACAAAAAAGAAAATCTTCTATGAACTCACCATGCCTCTCAGTGAATACTTTGGGATGTCTTCTTTCCAAAATGGGGTAGTTTGGGGGGTATTTATACTATCCTGGAATTTTAGCACCTCATGAAACATGACAGGTGGTCAGAAAAGTCAGAGATGCTTCAAAATGGGAAAATTCACTTTTGGCACCATAGTTTGTAAACGCTATAACTTTTACCCAATCCAATAAATGTACACTGAATGGATATTTTTTTTATCAAAGACATGTAGCACAATAAATTTGGACAAAAATGTATACAGAAATTTTACTTTATTTGAAAAATGTCAGCACAGAAAGTAAAAAAATCATTTTTTTGCCAAAATTCATGTCTTTTTTGATGAATATAATAAAAACTAAAATTCGCAGCAGCAATCAAATAGCACCAAAAGAAAGCTGTATTAGTGGAAAGAAAAGGAGGTAAAATTTAGGTGGTAGGTTGTATGAGCGAGCAATAAACCGTGAAAGCTGCAGTGGTCTGAATGGAGAAAAAGGCTCTGGTCCTTAAGAGGCGAAAAGACTGTGGTCCTCAAGTGCAGGGCCGAGGCCGAGGCGGAAGAGGCTTCAGCCTCTGGGCGGAATGGCATAAGGGCGCATTCCTCCCCACTCCCCCTGCCCGCCGCTGTTCTTACCCTACAATCAACCCTCTATGAGTCCGCATTGCTGAGTATGGCTCTGGCGAATCCAGCCGATGGATGCAAGTGCCACCGACGATCCTGCGCCCGCCCTCGTGTGATAAGCTGCGCTGTCAGGTGACTGTGATTTCATTGTTCTTAGCAACAGTAGGAAGTCGGGTTCTGCTTCTACGGAAGTGGCACCGGCTTCCTCTACTACACTCTGCATACAATTCCATCCTTGTAGCAGGTTCAGTCAGTCCGGTGTTCCTTGCTGTGTTCTTTCAAGTGTGCAATCAGCACTGCCAGCGTCACAGCAATAATGCTAATTGCTGGTCAGCGTGGAGAGAACAGGAAGGAGTCCAACTGGGGTGAATAGCAGGTCATGCTAAAGCTAAGTACCCACGGGGGTACAATTGTAGCTGTCGCCGCACACGGGAGCGTGTGCGCGACAGTTCGGCGGCAGTTCGGCGACAGCTCGTCGCCAAATCCCTCTGCATCCACACGGCAGCAGAGGGATTAGCGATGCGGCGGAAGCTGTCGCCGAGTTTCCTCCCCCCCGCCGGAAGCTCCGTGTGTTGTGTGTGGGTAGCTGTCGCTAGCCCGCATACACATGCGGGGCTAGCGACAGTTCCGGCGAGGTTGCGGCGACGACTGTAGCCGGCGATTGAACATGTCAATCGCCTGGCGACAGCTCCGACGGGCGACGGTTCGGGGCGCGCGCATCATACACACGGGGGAACTGTCGCCGCAATACGCGCGTGCCACGCGGTTGCGGCGACGGCCGTCCCCCGTGAGTATGGGCCTTTAGAGTTCTCCGGGCAGTACAGTGAGGGGGGGTGGTGGGGGACAGAACACGTGCACTTACGGTATCTCTCACTCTAAACAGTGAGAAGTGTGGTTGGATTTGTAGTTTGTACAGATGGGGGGATTTATGGAGCATATACAGTTTATTATAAGCAATACTATAATTGGAGATTCACACAGTACTGTTGTAGCACTGGGGACCTGAGTTCAAAAGCTATTAGGCAGGCCCCTGGAGAGCAAAGCTTGCTAAAGTTCAAGTTTTTGGTCCCACTTTGCAGCGCGGTTTGCATGAATTTTACCTGCGAATGTAAAGAACTTGTGTTTTGTGGGTTTTTTTTAATGTGCTTTGAAAAAAAAGTTTTAGCTACTGTACATGTGGGTTTTTTTCTGACTTTTCTTCTGACACAATCATAGTCAGTGTTCCTCAGCTCCTTTGGTGCAGACTGATAGGAATGGATCAATGATCTCTGTGCAGAACTGTGGAATACTGTAGGTCGGAGCTATATAAATGTATAATTCTAGTGTGTGACTGTGATGAGGACATTACAGTGTAAGCTCCTATGGTGCAGAGACTGAGGGGAATGGATCAGTGAACTCTGTACAGGGCTGTGGAATAAGTCAGAGCTATATAAATATATAATACTTATTGTGTGTGACTGTGGTGAGGACATTAGAGTGTAAGCTCCTGTGGTGATGGGAATGGATCAGTGATCTCATCTCTGTACAGAGCTGTGGAATATGTCAGAGCTATATAAATGTATAATAATAATAATCATAATGTGTGACTGTGGTGAGGACAAAGTGTAAGCTCCTCTGGTGCAGAGACTGATGGGAATGGATCAGTGATCTTTGTACAGCACTGTGGTATATGTCAGAACTATATAAATAGACTGTGTTACCTATACTGGCGATGGGGAGCAGATCTGCTACTTATAATGGACTGTCATCGATTGAAGGGGGGGGGGGGGCGCACTTTGGAATGTCTGCCTCTGGTGCTGGGGAACCTTGTCCTGGCTCTGCTCAAGTGGTTAAGGTAAAACAAGTTAAATATTCTGTATGCTTACGTACTAAATTAATTCATTTTCACCCAAAAAGTTTCCCCAATGTGAGATTTAACATGTTGTGGTTTATATTGCAGTTTCCATCATGTGCCAAGTGGGTTGCTAAGGAGCTGGGGGCCCCCCAAGCACTCTATACATAACAATTGATACAGCGCACGAGAACCTGCTAAAGGCAACTACAGTGTCTGAGGTGCAAGAAGTGGGTGGGGAGCAGTTTGTTAATGATTACCACTATTCAAAGTATCTATAGAAGTGATTATTATGAGCACAGGGCCAATAGAGAACTAATACTGCTGTTGAGGGAAGGCCCCTCTGGCCCAAGGTCCCCGATGCAGTCGCAACCTCTGCAGTGCACCCCCTATTGCTACGCCCCTGGCCGAGGAGCAGAAGGCAGCCAGTGACATTACAGTGCCAGAACTTGCGGCACTTCCTTAACTTCGACAGAGCATCATACAAAATGCATGTGCGGATTTAATCTGAGCCCCCGAATGAAGTCAGGATCATATTTTTATAACTATGAAGGATTTTTTAGTATAGTTCTGATGGCACTGGTAAATGCAAGGTATGCGTTTCCAGTGGTTGACACTGAAAAAAATGGAAGGATGTCTAATGGGGGTGTGATTGATTACTCCGAGTTTGGTAGTTGGCTGAAGAACACGTCAAGCAACCTGCCCAGGAATTAGGAATTGCATGGTGGATTGAACACTATTTTTGTGACCAATTAAATGTTTGCATTTGGTAAACATGTAATTAAACCTATCCCAATGAGGCTGAGTGTCTCATGCCAAGCATGTTGTAGATAATGCCTTTGCAACTACAGTTCAACAGTTCAGGAATTTTTATACTGCAATAAAGTTGTGCATCAACAAGGCTGTAAAAATTGTGCTAATATGCTGCATATTACATATTTTGTGTACACCAACACAGTGGAACAGCATACATAATGCCAAACATGTTAGAACAGGAGCACTTAAACTGTAGTGTTGCATTACCTGGTGACTTGCTAGTGGAGCCTCCTGCCAGGCCTGTTTCTATGGGCGTACGAACAGTGTGACTGCCCGGAGCGAAACCTCTGTAGTTAATACAAGGGATTTTTATGCTATGCTAGATGATATTTTCTATTTGGCACTTTTACTGGCCTGATGAAGCGGGCCGAGACCCGCGAAACGTGTTGCCTGTGCTAATAAAAATCCCTTGTATTAACTACAGAGGTTTCGTCATTGAGGTAAGCTACCTCATATCACTTTTCGATTTTAAGCTGATTTTAGATGCTTTTATTACACCAGGGTGCCTCTTTCCCTTTTACGTACCTTAAACGAGAGCTGAAGGTGGCAAAGAGAGAATACTCCAACAAGCTGAAATTTAACCTTCAATCCAACAACGCTCGAGAGGCCTGGAAAGGCCTAAGGGCTGCCACAAACTTCAGGCCCCCTCCTCAACACACACTTCCAAACACAGCACTAGCTGAGGAGCTCAATAAATTCTATTGCAGGTTCGAGGCCGAACCAATCCACCCCGTGGATCAGGCGACCACATCCTCTCTCAGGCATCCACTACCCTCCTCTCCTCCGCACTCCGGTCTGCCCCCACCTCCTAGCACTGGCTACAGTCCAAGAGGCTGATGTACTAAAGCACCTCCGAAAGCTAAAGACAAGGAAGGCCTCAGGCCCGGATGGCATATCCCCATCCTGTCTGAAATCCTGTGCAGGTCAGGTAGCCCTGCTAGCACCAGGGCGCCTCTTTCCCTTTTACGTGATAAGTATACCCCCGAACACATCTTGTCCGAGGGGAGGTGGCAGACCACCAGTGGACTCTGTCCCCCTTTTTCCACTAAGAGAGCGACCATCCTTCCGGTTCTGGCTAGGACCACCCCGAGTGGAGTCGGGTTTAATGTCTCCACCTGCTTCCTGTGGTTGGTTGCCCCCAGCAACCTCCCTTTGTGAGTAGTGCTTCTAATTTATTTTCTTTTATTGTGGTCATTGACATATTGCACTACTGGGCTCCCGTTTTTTGTCTCCTGTGACTTTTTCTACAGGGTGTTCATCCACCCATACTACAATTGCTCATTTTAAGGTGTTCCTGGCCTCCCTGAACTCCTCTGGTGTTCCAGATTTGTGGGCTTCCTCTTTTGACTTACGTAGCTTGCGTAGTCTGCCATTGAACCAGGGCTTATTGTTTGGGAAGATCTTAACCACTTGAGGACCACAGTCTTTCTACCCCTTAAGGACCAGAGCCTTTTTCTCCATTCAGACCACTGCAGCTTTCACGGTTTATTGCTCGGTCATACAACCTACCACCTAAATGAATTTTACCTCCTTTTCTTGTCACTAATACAGCTTTCTTTTGGTGCTATTTGATTGCTGCTGCGAGTTTTAGTTTTTATTATATTCATCAAAAAAGACATGCATTTTGTCAACAAAATGATTTTTTTGACTTTCTGTGCTGACATTTTTCAAATAAAGTAAAATGTCTGTATACATTTTTGTCCAAATTTATTCTGCTACATGTCTTTGATAAAAATAAAATCCATTCAGTGTATATTTATTGGTTTGGGTAAAAGTTATAGCGTTTACAAACTATGGTGCCAAAAGTGAATTTTCCCATTTTGAAGCATCTCTGACTTTTCTGACCACCTGTCATGTTTCATGAGGTGCTAAAATTCCAGGATAGTATAAATACCCCCCAAATGACCCCATTTTGGAAAGAAGACATCCCAAAGTATTCACTGAAAGGCTTGGTGAGTTCATAGAAGATTTTATTTTTTGTCACAAGTTAGCGGAAAATGACACTTTGTGACACCAAAAAAAAAAAAAGTTTCCATTTTTTCTAACTTGTGACAAAAAAAAAATTAAATCTGCCACGGACTCACTATGCTCCTCTCTGAATACCTTGAAGTGTCTACATTCCAAAATGGGGTCATTTGTGGGGTGTGTTTACTGTCCTGGCATTTTGGGGGGTGCTAAATTGTAAGCACCCCTGTAAAGCCTAAAGGTGCTCATTGGGCTTTGGGCCCCTTAGCGCAGTTAGGCTGCAAAAAAGTGCCACACATGTGGTATTTCCGTACTCAGGAGAAGTAGTATAATGTGTTTTGGGGTGTATTTTTACACATACCCATGCTGGGTGGGAGAAATATCTCTATGAACTCGTCATACACCTAACAAAATACCTTGGGGTGTCTTTTTTCTAAAAAGGGGTCACTTGTGGGGTTGCTATACTGCCCTGGCATTTTACGGGCCCAAAACCGTGAGTAGTCTGGAAACCAAATGTCTCAAAATGACTGTTTAAGGGTATAAGCATCTGCAAATTTTGATGACAGGTGGTCTATGAGGGGATGCATTTAGTGGAACCGGTCATAAGCAGGGTGGCCTTTTAGATTACAGGTTGCATTGGGCCTGATCTGATGGATAGGAGTGCTAGGGGGGTGACAGGAGGTGATTGATGGGTGTCTCAGGGGGTGGTTAGAGGGGAAAATAGATGCAATCAATGCACTGGGGACGTGATCGGAAGGGGGTCTGAGGGGGATCTGAGGGTTTGGCCGAGTGATCAGGAGCCCACACGGGGCAAATTAGGGCCTGATCTGATGGGTAGGTGTGCTAGGGGGTGACAGGTGGTGACAGGAGGTGATTGATGGGTGTCTCAAGGTGTGATTAGAGGGGGGAATAGATGCAAGCAATGCACTGGCGAGGTGATCAGGGCTGGGGTCTGAGGGCGTTCTGAGGGTGTGGGCGGGTGATTGGGTGCCCTAGGGGCAGATAGGGGTCTAATCTGATGGGTAGCAGTGACAGGTGGTGACGGAGTGATTGATGGGTAATTAATGGGTGTTTAGAGGAGAGAACAGATGTAAACAATGCACTTGGGAGGTGATCTGATGGCATGTCTGCAGGTGATCTGATGGTGAGGGTGGGTGATCAGATTGCCCGCAAGGGGCAGGTTAGGGGCTGATTGATGGGTGGCAGTGACAGGGGGTGATTGATGGGTGGCAGTGACAGGGGGTGATTGATGGGTGATTGATAGGTGATTGACAGGTGATCAGAGGGTTTTTACAGGGAAGAACAGATGTAAATACTGCACTGGCGAATTGATAAGGGGGGTCTGAGGGCAATCTGAGCATGTGGGCGGGTGATTGGGTGCCCGCAAGGGGCAGATTAGGGTCTAATCTTATGGGTAACAGTGACAGGTGGTGATAGGGGGTGATTGATGAGTAATTAGTGGGTGTTTAGAGGAGAGAACAGATGTAAACATTGCACTTGGGAGGTGATCTGACGTCGGGTCTGCAGGCGATCTGATGGTGTGGGTGGGTGATCAGATTGACAGCAAGGGGCAGGTTAGGGGCTGATTGATGGGTGGCAGTGACAGGGGGTGATTGATGGGTGATTGACAGGTGATCAGGGGGGATAGATGCATACAGTACATGGGAGGGGGGGGGTCTGGGGAGAATCTGAGGGGTGGGGGGTGATCAGGAGTCCCCAGGGAGCAGTTTAGGGAATTTAAAAAAAATAGCGTTGACAGATAGTGACAGGGAGTGATTGATGGGTGATTAGGGGGGTGATTGGGTGCAAACAGTGGTCTGGGGGGTGGGCAGGGGGGGTCTGAGGGGTGCTGTGGGCGAACAGGGGGCAGGGGGGGCAGATCAGTGTGTTTGGGTGCAGACTAGGGTGGCTGCAGCCTGCCCTGGTGGTCCCTCGGACTCTGGGACCACCAGGGCAGGAGGCAGCCTGTATAATACACTTTGTATACATTACAAAGTGTATTATACACTTTGTAGCGGCGATCGTGGGGTTAACAACCCGCCGGCACTTCTGAACGGCCGGCGGGTTGTCGTCGCGGGTGGGCGGAGCCAGTTGCCGGGGGAAGCGTGCGTCACTAGTGACGCGATCGCTCCCCCGGCATGCCGAAAGGACGCAACGCCCATGGGCGTATTGCGGTCCTTTCGGCGTCCACTTTGCCGCCGCCCATCGGCTGTGGGCGGTCGGCAAGTGGTTAATGGTCACTGCTGGAATCCATGTTTCCTCAAAGAATCTAATGTAGGTGGTGACATTTTCAGACCATTCCTCCAGACAGGAAGATTCCAGGGCTGACCAATCAGTGCTGTCAAAACAGGCCTGAAATTGCCCTTTGGCTTCCTCCGTCCATTTTTTGATGGTCCTGACTAGCGGCTTCGAGGTTTCACGATGTCTTCTGTAGGTGGGGATCAGGTGAATTATGCAGTGATCCGAGCTGCCTAGAGCAGCTCGGCTTCTTCAGAAGATGTCAGTACTATAAATATGCAGTGGTCACCACAGTGGCAGAAACCCATCCCACACTACAATTACTGAGCAAGATAATCACATAAACAACCCCAAAAAACAAAAACTGTCAACGTGCAAACTCATAGGGCTTGATTCACAAAGCCGTGCAAACTGTTTAGCACGGGTGTGCTAAACCGTTAGCACGTGAAGTGGCGTTCGCGATCGCGGACTTTTGCGCTCGCAATTTGCCGCGATTCGCGGCACTTTGCGCACGCAAAAGTCCATGAACGGCACTTCACGTGCTAACTGTTTAGCACACCCGTGCTAAACAGTTTGCACGGCTTTGTGAATCAAGCTAATAGTGTTTACTACAACCCCTCAGCAACCCCCCCCCCGCTCATGCCCACTTTACAGTGTGCAGAAAATAATATCTCCCCCCCCCCATGATTACTAATATACCTTTCCCCAACAGACACTGTGTCAACTTGATGCTGCAGCTGGAAGATCGGACTGTGCCTGGATGCATTTTGTTTGTGGTATATTGACTGGATGTGTGCTCTTGATCCCTGACAGCATGCTGACCCCTGACTAAGAATATTGTATGAACAATAAGACGTTCCAGTTATGTGTTTTGCTGTGACCCTGTGATCTCACTCCCACCGAGTGCCAGGCTTCTTTCTTCTACTGTGCCAAGGGTATGGAAAGTGCAAGAGTGTGTGTTGGCTCCCGCACCCCAGGGCCCCTGTAAACCCCAGACACCATCACTTGACCTCTTTCATGTTCTTGGCTTGGCAGGCGGACATGGTTCTGGATGCCAAAATCCCAACAGATCTGCTCTGACAAGCATAGTCAGGTGGCAAGCTGCTATCCAATTGGATGGCCGTATGGGTCACCTGACACTGTGTAGCAGCCAGCGATTGCAGCAACACACTTCTGTGTGCTCAGTAGGGCAGCCGGTGCAATGCCTGATCTTGATGGCAATGCAGAGCAAATGATCAGAAAGTAATGAGGGGGATAGAAGCGGCACCTCTGGAAAGTGCTCGCGGCTCACCAGTGTGTGGCTACGCACATTTTGAGAACCACTGCTATAGCTAACTAGGCGCCTGCTATAGCCAAATCCCAATGCCCAAACTAACTGAGCAGCCATTCCTGCAGCCGAATGGCATTTGGCTATACTATGATAGTCCCAATTAGGCACCCACTGTAGCTGAATCCCAGGCCAGCACCCAAACTAACTACCGTATATAATATATAACTTTGATAGCCAAGTACCGATTCCTGATCGCCAAACCACCACAGCCAAACAATGCCCAGGTACATTTTAGTCGATCACCCGTTAAAGGGACTCCGAGCAGTGCAGAAACTATGGAAAGATGCATATCATTTTAAAGCTCTCTTTCTCCTCTTTCCAATGATATATAAACCGCCGCCCTACGCCTTACACAGGACGACACTTTCCCCAGTGTCAGCAGCTCTATTCAGCAGAAAAAGTCGGCCTGTGTAATACAATGTAACTATGGAAAGATGGATATCATTTTAAAGCTCTCTTTCTCCTCTTTCTGGCGACACCTAAATCGTTGCCCTACGCCTTTTAGTTTTCTTTATTTTCGCGATTGAAATCGCGGCCGCGGCAATTTCAATTGCGAAAATAGCGAAAACTAAAAGGCGTAGGGCAGCGGTTTATATATCATTGGAAAGAGGAGAAAGAGAGCTTTAAAATGATATGCATCTTTCCATAGTTTCTGCACTGCTCGGAGTCCCTTTAAGGATCGAAGCACCGCTATGGACTACTTGTGACACTAGCCGTAGTCTGTATAACTGAATTCTGGAACCCAAATCACACACTCAAAATTACCAGGCACACCTCGTGCCCATTTTACCTGTTCTAGGGCTATTACATATCATTATGGCAAGGCACATTTGGTCACCAAGAAAGTCATTTCTAAGAAGATGGGACAGGAATTTATTGTATTACAGTTTAGGGATTGTTGTTATAGGAAAAACATGGTCTACGTTATTGAGTGCATAAAGTGTTGCAGACAGACCACTTTGAGTCATAATTGCTGAACCTTTTTGTGTGTTCGTAAATCAAGGCACTAGAGTCCTTCTAATGTTTTAAAACGTTTTCTGTTATACACAATGGCAATATGAATGGTGATTTTTAATGTTACATTAGGCGACCTTCAATAGAAATTATTAGAATGGAAAGGTCATTGTAGCTTCATTTTAGAGATTAGAGAACCCAGTGGCCTTATTTTAGATAAGAAGTAAACTTGTTATTTTGTTCTCATCAAGGACCACTTCACGCTGCATTACTTTTTTCTTTGATTTTATTATTTATTGTCTGTGTAAAGGAATATGCCTTGCATTTGCCTTAAGTGTGGACACTACCCCATGCATTGTTTTAGGCTGACCCCACAGGCAATTCACAATGACCAATATTATTTAATAAGGTTATTTTTAAACCTAGTGTTGTTTTCTATAAGTAAAGCCATGATGTGAGGCTGTAATGCATTAGCTGTTTGCCACAAAAGTTATAGAATAAAGATGATTGCCTTGATTTCATACAAGTGTGTATGCAGGCTTTTTTCCTATAATGTAAGATGGTAACAATAATAGTTTTCACAAACGTTTTATGAAAGAGAAATACATTTTTTGTTGTAATATCAATTTGGTGTTAAAACCACAGTTCAGCTCTGCTTAGTACAGGCATATTACTCTCACCTGCACCTTGATCCAGCAGATGACTACTCTATGGGTTCCATGGCATCCTCCATACAAACCCGAGCCAGGAGGGTGTGGATGTTACAGTTAGGAGCAAGTTCTGTTGACCCTGCCACTAGTGGTTGGCACGGGCTCTAGGTGTGGAGTGTGGACCATGAGTCTTCAACGGAGCACCACACAAACAATAATGGGCCGCTACCTCTAGCAAGCAATGGACCACTTTGGGGCCTAGTAGCTACCAGGTTATGACCCCTGGGATCGCTTCACCAGTGACCAGAAAAAACAGGTGTCTCTGAACTGTGGAGTTCATTGTCAAAGCGCAAGATGAGGGTTGAGGGCAGGCTGGAGACATTAGGAGTCAGGTCACAAGCCAAATGTCATGGCAGGCAGAGTTTAATCATAAATGGAAAAAGAAGGCCAAAGGTCAAGGAAAGCAGAAAACAATTGTAAACAGAAAACTAGCAAGTCCATCAGCCCATTCCTTGGTTAAGCTAGTGCAGGATTCACCCTCCTGTTTCCACCAGTAATAGGGAAATTGCAGAGATCATGACTTGGTGGCTACAAGGCAGCAAAACAGTCCAATACTCACTAGGGGTTTGAATACAACCAATCAGACTCACCCCAAGACCGTGGGCACCACCTGTCTTTTGCCCACCCTCCTACTCAAACCAGCACAGGCCCCCCGTTGCAGTGATGAAAGAAGAGGCTGAGGTACTAAAGCACCGCAGTCCCGAAGAAACCAGGACCTGCTCACCTAAACAACTACAGGCCAGTAACACTAACATCAAATGTCATGAAAGTCTTTGAGAGGCTGGCTCTGCCCCCCTCTGTCCTCTGACCCTCCTGTTTTCACCAGTAATAGGGAAATCGCAGAGATCATGACCTGGTGGCTACAAGGCAGCAAAACAGTCCACTACTACTCACTAACGGTTTGAATATAACCAATCAGACTCACCCCAAACCAGGACCTGCTGACCTAAACTACAGGCCAGTCACACTAACATAAAATGTCATGAAAGTCTTCAGAGGCTGACTCTGTCCCACCTGAAACACACCACCATGGATTTGATCGATCCTAACAGTTCGCCTACAGAGCAAACTGGTCCGTGGAGGATTCAATCAATATCAGTCTAGAGCACATTCTGAACCACCTAGACAGGCCAAACACCTATGTCAGGATTCTCCTTCTGGATTTCAGCTCCACATTTAAAGAGACTCCGTAACAAAAATTGCATCCTGTTTTTTTATCATCCTACAAGTTCCAAAAACTATTCTAATGTGTTCTGGCTTACTGCAGCACTTTGTACTATCACAGTCTCTGTAATAAATCAACTTATCTCTCTCTTGTCAGACTTGTCAGCCTGTGTCTGGAAGGCTGCCAAGTTCTTCAGTGTTGTGGTTCTGCTATGAACTCCCCCTTCCAGGCCCCTCTATGCACACTGCCTGTGTATTATTTAGATTAGAGCAGCTTCTCTCTTCTCTCTTATCTTTTACAAGCTGGATAAATCGTCCTCTGAGCTGGCTGGGCTTTCACATAGTGAGGAATTACAGACAAGGGCAAAGCTGTTTGCAGGAAGAAAAGAGCAGCCTGAAACTTCAGTGCATGAGAGATGCAGGGGGAAAGAAACACACAAATGATCTCTTGAGATTCAAAAGGAAGGCTGTATACAGCCTGCTTGTGTATGGATGTATTTTCTATGTGTGGACATACTGTACATCAACCTACTTCCTGTTTTGGTGGCCATTTTGTTTGTTTATAAACAAACTTTTTAAAACTGTTTTTAACCACTTTTAATGCGGCGGGGAGCGGCGAAATTGTGACAGAGGGTAATAGGAGATGTCCCCTAACGCACTGGTATGTTTACTTTTGTGTGATTTTAACAATACAGATTCTCTTTAACACCAAGACAAAGTTTTAAGCTTGCAGTTCTCATTTAGAAAAGTTTCTGTATTGCTATCGACTAAATATGATTAGATGTCTTAACCTTGTGTAGTCCTTCCTTTGATAAGCCTGCCTGTTAACACATCTTGAATGATGTGCGCATGCACGCATGGGCACACACATATACACACACCTGTTAGCAGAGGTGTAACTAAGGAGCTTGGGGCTCCAGTGCAAGTTTTACATTGAACTCTATTGATATGGAGCCCCAAAACCTACTAATGACAGCTGCAGTGTCAGAGAGTTGTAATCTGTGAGGATCCGCTCGGCTGCCTGCGCAGGCAGGCAGCTTTTTGACCACTGTTCAGGTCTGCATTCTGCAGGTCTCTAGAAGAGAGACCTTTTGTCAGTTTTGCAGTTTGCTGCTGAGGAATTTGCATACATTTGTCATGCAGATTGCCTAGCCACATCCTTTGTAGGCTTGCTCTATATATACCATGTGATATCACAGACCTGGGCTGGTCATAAGGGTTTGTCCTGTGAAACACTCCTGGAGTGTCAGCCTTGCTCATTGTTTGAAGATTAGCCTAGAGTAATTCCTGGGACTGCACTAGGCAGGTTCCCTAGTGCAGTTAGGATTGCATATCTGTTTTGTTTGTCTGTTGCGATTGTCCTGTCCCAGCGGTGGTCGACAGGAAGTCGTTCTGATCTTTGTTCTTGTAGTATAGCTGGAGCAGCGGTTGCTACCAGCTATCTCATCTGATCTGTCTTGCCTGGATCGCACTCGCCTTGCGCTAGTGCTGTGGATCCGTCTGATCTCCATCTCTCTTTCTGTACTTGGATCGCACTTGCTCTGGCGGAAAGAGCAGTGGATCCAGCTCGCTCTGTTTCTATACTTGGATCGCACTCGCTCTGGCGGAGAGAGCAGTGGATCGTGTCTCTCACTTATTCCTGTTTTCGTGTATCTGTCTTGTCTGCTACGAACGCTTGCTGGAGGCTCGGTGAGGTAACCGTTAAGCAAGCGCTCGCGTCCTCTGTTTCATGTTTGTCTGTCGGTGGTTAGTTAGGCGTGCTTGTCTCTGTTGTGCTTAACACGCAGAGACCGCGCATAAACGCGTGCACTGTTGCGAATGAGTGCGGTGTTCGCGTTTAGTTAGCGTTTGTTATTTTCCTTATCTTCTCATTGTATGATTTGCTGTGCCTTTGCTACTCTCGTGCTCTGCCTTGCTGTAGCCTTGTGTCACCTCTGGCAATCGCCTCTCTCGCGATTACGTTCCTACTTCATATCTGCTGTTGTATGTGCACCGTCGCGGGTTGGCAACTAGATTGGGGCACATACATACATTCTGTCCCTGTGCTCATTCTCTTCCGCAATCGCTTCTCTTGCGATTGCGTTCTCACTTGGTTTCTTCTGTTGTGTGTCCACCGTCGCAGGTTGGCGGCTAGATTGGTGGACATACATACATTCCTCATCTGTGCTTATTCGGTCTTGTGTCGCTGTTAGCAATCGCCAACTCTGGCGATTGCCTTCTCACTTTATCTTCATGGTTGTGTGTTCATTGTCGCAGGGTGGCGACTAGATTGGTGGACACACATACTCTCTGTCGCTTTGATCTCTCTCTTTCAGGGCTATCTTGCCCTGCGTTTCTTCCCTTCGTACAATTCCTGTCTGGCGTCTGTGGCAGGGCAGAGGAGCTGTGATATTGTAAAATGTTTTCTTCTTTGATATCCATTAGAGAGCATCCCTAGCAATAAATGATATTATTTGCTTTCTTTCCATCCTCTCCTCATCTTTGCTCTTTTCGCTCTCTCTCTTTTTCTCCCTCCCTCCTCTCTCTGTTTGATAGAGATGATTGTAAATGATTTGTCCTGTGATTAGAAATTCTCCATGGGAGACCACTAAATAACATGCAGTATCTGATTAATATTAAGCTGGACAGCAGACATTGCTTTCCCTTAAAAAAATCATTATTATGTGCAGTACACGGCCGTGTTTTATGACATTGTTATAAACGGCGGTGTAGACCGATGCCAAAAGGAATGCATCAGTCATCTATTTTCGCTGCAACGTGGAAACGTCTTTTAGCTGCTGCGTTGGGTCAAAGTGGAACCCTCTGTTAATTTGAACACAGGTCATGCTGTAGAACTGGAAAGACTGCATGAAAGACATTTTGGTTGCCTGGAACTGACACAAGCAGAGCTTTCATTATTTGGATAAGTGACAGAATAGACACATGAAAAGCATTGCCAACAGCGTGCATCTTAAAGCTCACAATCTGCCAGCTACATATAAGCTTTCAGCTTCACCAAGGTCAACATTGCCTTTTTTCCAGCTATAGCTCCTGAAATGGTCTGTAATTGATATTAGGTAATAAAAACATATAGCCTTTGAAAAGGACATTTGACTGTAAGGATAAATCTCTGTACAAGGCAGATAATAATTACTTCCAGTGTCAAATCTGAATTACAGTCAATTAAAAAAAAAATCGAGGCATCTATTGAAACTAACAAATTTGCATGTCTTTTCACAATCAGCTGCACTGTGCACATATAATGGTTAGAAAATGTGATGCAGCATATGACGATAATAGGGGTAGGCAAATGACTCTACAGCCCCATGCCACCATTATTCTTTGTGGGCCAAAGTTATCATTTATGTTCTAGAGTCAATCTGGCAGCCAATGATGCATACATGAAATAAAGGCACCTGGAAAAATGGGCGTGGTGATTGTCACTAGTAGCTAAGGGTAGCGATATTGTATTAGTGAATTTTTTTATATTAAAATATTGGTAATATTTACCTTTATTTTACTATGGCTAAACCTAACCCTACTCTCATACAGACCCCTTCCGTGGTGGTGCCTAATCCTAAGACTTCCCCCTGGTGGGGCCTAAACGTACCCCTGGTGGCGGATAACCCTACATCCCCCCCTCCATAAGCTAACCCCCTGTTCTGCAAAGCTGCAATATGCGGCTATGAAGGTAATTTCTGGCTTTGCAGAAGTCTTGATTTGCGGCAAAAAAGTAAAATTGGGTGCCCTGAGGCACCTGCTAGCGGCTGACGCCATGCGTCCACATTTTTATTTTATGCTGGTAAATGCAGCTTTAATCATTGGTGCCTATGGTGATGTCATTTTTTCCGTAAGGGCTCCTGCAACCTTTTTTTCCTGCTTCGACCAATTACTGCCATGTACACTGGGCTCTTTTGAGTTGTATATTCCTGAGTACAAGGAACCCACTGGCTCTCTTTTTCCTTTCTGAAAGTATATCTCACATCATTATGTTGGGGACAGAAAGGGGAATGCCTATGCAGACTGTTGACTGAAACGATCACAAATTGTTACGTACCGCTCCAGCAGGTCCGGCGTCCACGTGTCTCTAGGCGCATGCGTGGGCACACTCTTGGCCTTTATAGTTGCTGGCAATTATCACGCTTCTTCCCACGGCTCGCGCACACGTATGTGTCCCTGTGCCCAGACTTATGTGTACACACACGCACATCACACACGAATGCTAATTCTTACACAAGAATTCAAAGGTATTGAAGGTGACAGCAGTTCAGTGCTGTGACTTCAGTTCAGCTTGGTGCTAGCGTTGCCTAGAGCCTGTTATTATTCTGATCTACCTGTTATTGACCTCGGCTTGTTTGATTACTCTTGATCTGTGTTCCCATTGCTGACCTCCTGCTTGTTGCCTGTCTGCCGCCTGCCTCGACGTTCTGCTTGTTACCCGTTTATGCCTGTCTGCCGCCTGCCTCGACCTCCTGCTTGTTACCAGTTTACGCTTGTCTGCTGCCTGACTCGACTTCCTTCTTGTTACCGATTTCGCCTGGTTCCTCCCACAGTGGGTTCCTCCCACAGTGGAGTCATTCTCTCTGCCTCTTGTGGGGTAATCCTGGGGACCGCAACCTGGTGGCTACTAGGCAGCAAAGTAGTCCATTGCCTACTAGGGGTAGCGGCCAAGCAATCATCCCTTGTGGGGTGCTCTGGTGAAGACCCATAGCAAGTTAGACACCGCACCAATGAAGGATCAGTGCCTACCACTGGTATCAGGGTCAACGTCTATCCTGCTCGTAACACAAATGATTAATTTGGCCATCAAAAGCCTAATGTCTTTAGAAACTCAAGCCTATGCTAGAAAATCTGAGACTAAAAACATCACCCCATCCTTCCCATAGACTTCCCACAGGCTTACCTGGCAAAGGGAAAACAAGACAATAAGGCTAGCTTTATACAGTGGATACAAGCAATGAATACACATCTGTTGAAATGCAGGGTTTTTGTGATGTGATAAAATGAGACTACAATAAATCTTTTCAAAACATTCCCCATCTTGAAAACTTGTAAAATTCAGTTAAAAAACAAATCTTTTGGATTTGGCACAGGGTCATTCGTAGAAGGTGTGGTGTGGACTAGTGCAACTCCGTTGGGCTGCACTAGCCCACAGCCAGGAGCGCATCCAGAAGACACTTTAGGGAACTAAACCAGATCCTCAGAGTTCTGATAGCAGCAATGCTGCCAGCTCCATTAGTTGAGTAATTTCTCATTGAGATGGAGAAACTTTTTCTTTTTGTAAAACAAAGATTCATATTCTGTTAGCCCTCTGTGCAATTTCATTGCTGCACTATGCAATTTCAATTGATTTAATCCGTGTATGCCTGTTTATTGTTGCAGATTTCTTTAAGCATTGCTTTGTGATGCTTTCTTTTGTATATTTAACATGTAAATCAAGTAAACAACTTATTGCTGCTTGCACAGAAATTATGTTTAGAAAACAATTAACTAAAGCCAAACAATTTTTCATTTGCAATGATTTGCTTGGAGGCAGGAGTGGCAAAACGGGACATATTGTTCTCGGAACTCGTACTCCCACACAGCAATGCACTATGGTCTGTTTTATATTCTCACAGTTTTTCATTCCCCGCCTTGCCTGGATGATTGTACTGAACCCCAAAGTACCTATATGACCCAAGCCTTTGTGTATACTTTGGGGAATGTTTGCTTGTGCTTTATGTACTGCTGCCATTCTACAGAGACTATGTTCAGAAACATGAGAAAACAAAGCTGAACAACAACAATGCAGGAAACTGGGAATTTATGCACAGGATACAGGTTTACTGAAACTATTTTAACAGAAGAAAATAAATCTTAACGGTGCAGAAACAGTACAGTTCGCTCTACTTTGTTCTTAGTAGTGGAGATTTGTATGGCTCATACACAGAACTTTAACCCATACAATGAACAGAATCTGTAATTTTTATTGGTTTTAAAATGTTACACAGTATAGAGAACTGAATGCATTTTTTTTGCTTTCAAAGGTTTTATTTAAGGAAGAAAGAAAAAAAATACAACATTGGAAGAATACTTCCAGCGCAATGGGATATAACTTAAAATGAACCTCCAGACTAAAAATCTACTCAGCAGCACTGAAAAAGGTTGGTGTTTCTTTAACCTCCTGGGCGTTACGGACGAGCTCAGCTCGTCCAGTAACGCCGCGGTGTATTGCTCAGGCCCTGGTTGGCTGATTTACATAATTTTTTTTCAAACACGCAGCTAGCACTTTGCTAGCTGCGTGTTTGTTCCGATCGCCACCGCTCACCGCCGATCTGCCGCTACCTGCCTGCCATGAAAGAGCCCCCCCGCAGACCCCTTGCGCAGCCTGGCCAATCACTGCCACGCTGCGCTATGGGGTGGATAGTCATGACATCAATGAAGTCATTCTGATCGTCGCCATGGCGATGGGGGAGCCCATACAGGAAATCCTGTTCAGAACGGGATTTCCTGTTGGGTATTTGCACCGGCGGCAATCGGAGGGGTGGGTGGGAAAGCGAAGGGAGGGGGGGAAGCATGTAGCTAGCACTAGGCTAGCTACATGTTAAAAAAAAAAATAACTATAAAAAACCCTCCCGCGGCCGTGCGCTGCAATTAATCAGAATGCCAGGTAGGTTAAGAGTTTAATAGCATCAGAACTTTGTTTTTCTTACACAAGCCTCATTTTTAGCTGCACAGAAGCTAAGCTCCGCCCAATCCAAGAAATCTCCCCTGGCATTTTTCCCCTGATGCTGTGCAATGCATGATGGGACTTCTGATGTTGTTGTTCTTGCTGCCAGGGTGCGCAGCTGAAAGGGGTGATCAGGACACAGGACAGTTGGAACTGTGTCTCATGCTCCCTGTCACCTCCTTTCAACCAAAAAGATGGCTGCTTCCATGAAATCACAAACATTTGCCTGTTCTTTTAAAGCTGGATTGTCACCATAAAAATCACATTTCAACAGCAACTGGTCTGAGTGTATTAAGTGATAAAGATGCTAATCCTGCTTTCAAAACTGTTTCTGCTGTTATGGTTTGGAATTATCACATACCTTAGGAGCACTGGCCCTTTACGCGCCATTGCCAAACAGTTGCATGCTGTGGGTCTTTTTATCTATAATATATTCCTCCTCTTCCCTTTAGTTCCCCCTCCTTCTAATGACATCAGACAGTGCACTTCCTAGTATAGACCTCAGTGGGAGTGTCTGAAGACTCTGGGAGGAGGCAATTTGGAAAGAACAACCGCCACTCAAAACGATCTTTTACCGCAAAATACAAAACTTTATTGTGAAGAGAGAAAAATCGTAGAAACCACCCTGTTAAAACAAAGAACCCCCATAAAAACAAGATCTGGGCATCATTTCAAGAGTACTCCTGGAATACATACACACGCCTCATAACGCCACTCATGCACACACAAACTGGTCGGCCGACCTTATTGATAGATGCACATTGAACAAGTAGGGAGCGCGGAACACTTCAACTCAGGGATGATAGCAACCTTTCCACATGAATTCTGATATCCTCATATAAACCTTCTACTCGGCGTGGAATACAGTTCATTCATAGAAGGGAGGTAACAAAGCATCCGTTTGTCAGCAAGGATTACTCATGGAAACAACATCCCAGCGGTATAGTGCATTAAGCATGTAGAGGCTGTATAAGCCATACTTTACCAGTCTTCTCAGCAAGACCTGGCTATGTCCTCATGCGCCACAGAGTCCCGCATCAAGCTCCTCCGCGGCGTCTTGCGGTGGCAGGTACCTGCTCCGTGATCCGGCTCGCTGCAATGCCTCCCGGCTCACCATGCTCTCCACTGGTCTCATGGGCGTGTATTACGTCTCTGTACCAGGTAGTTCCTCCAGCCCATCTCCTCAGGCCTCGCCCACATACGTTACGCCCACCATCACGTGGGCTTCGTCAGTGTGATGCTGCGATGGGGTTACACTGACGAAGCCCACGTGATGGTGGGCGTAACGTATGTGGGCGAGGCCTGAGGAGATGGGCTGGAGGAACTACCTGGTACAGAGACGTAATACACGCCCATGACACCAGTGGAGAGCATGGTGAGCCGGGAGGCATTGCAGCGAGCCGGATCACGGAGCAGGTACCTGCCACCGCAAGACGCCGCGGAGGAGCTTGATGCGGGACTCTGTGGCGCATGAGGACATAGCCAGGTCTTGCTGAGAAGACTGGTAAAGTATGGCTTATACAGCCTCTACATGCTTAATGCACTATACCGCTGGGATGTTGTTTCCATGAGTAATCCTTGCTGACAAACGGATGCTTTGTTACCTCCCTTCTATGAATGAACTGTATTCCACGCCGAGTAGAAGGTTTATATGAGGATATCAGAATTCATGTGGAAAGGTTGCTATCATCCCTGAGTTGAAGTGTTCCGCGCTCCCTACTTGTTCAATGTGCATCTATCAATAAGGTCGGCCGACCAGTTTGTGTGCGCATGAGTGGCGTTATGAGGCGTGTGTATGTATTCCAGGAGTACTCCTGAAATGATGCCCAGATCTTGTTTTTATGGGGGTTCTTTGTTTCAACAGGGTGGTTTCTACGATTTTTCTCTCTACACAATAAAGTTTTGTATTTTGCGGTAAAAGATCGTTTTGAGTGGCGGTTGTTCTTTCCAAATTGTCTACTGTTTGTGTCAACCTGCCTTCCCCTAAGCTTTAGGGTGATCTTTGCAGTAAGGCCTGTGCACCGGTTTTTCTTAATATGACTCTGGGAGGAGGGTGGGTAACGAATACACAATTAGCATGAGGAGAAAAAAGTGAGGGAGGAAATGATGTCAGGAGGTCAAAGGTAACAAAGATGGAAACTGCCTAGAGTAGTATTCTCTGCTTTTCCTTTATAAAATTCAAAGGAATCATAACGTGGACAGTGCAATACATCTGTTATGTGAGTAGAACTAGTATTTATCTACTTATATATGTGTATTTTATTTCTAGGTTAGCATGGGTGTCACTTGTTCTTTAAAACAGGGTGGGTAAGAGATTATATTACCTATCTATTTTAACCTCTTGACGACCAGCTAACGCCGATTGGCGTAAACTGGTCGTCTGCGGGTTACCATGGAAACGACTGCTCGATCGAGCGGCCTTTCCATGTCAGTTCACGGAGGGTGTCTCCGTGAAGAGCCGGAGAGCCGCCGATCGCGGCTCGCCGGCAAAATGTAAACAGGCGGGGAAGAAATCCCCGCTGTTTACATCATACAGCGCTGCTGCGCAGCAGCGCCGTAAGGCAGATCAGCGATCCCCAGCCTCTAATTGGCCGGGGATCGCCGGCATATGATAGGCTGAAGCATATCCTTCAATGCGCAGGACGGAAATCCGTCCTGCGCAGCTCACAGGGGGAGGGAGAGGGAGGGAGCGGGCGAGACGGCGGAGAACGCTGCGGAGGGGAGCTTTGAGGAGCCCCCCGCGAAGCAAATGCAGCCGGCGGCGATCAGACCCCCCAGCAGGACATCCCCCTAGTGGGGATAAAAGGGGGGTAGTCTGATCGCCCTGCTGCACTCCTGATCGGTGCTGCGGGCTGTAGAGCCCACGCAGCACCGATCACTGAAAATTCCCCTGGTCGTCAAGTGGTTAATTAACATAACTAAAGTAACTTAATGACAGTTTGTTTGTTTAGGCTGAAGTTCCTCTTTAAGACAAAACAACAAACAGTAGACTGAATTGTCTTAACAAATATAGTAAGATAAAACAATGTATTCAGTACCAGTAGAGTACTGAGTTAGAAAGATTTAGAGGTTATGCAATAGAATTCTAAATAGGTTTGATAGAAAATTTGGGCAGCAGAGGTAACCATCTTGAAAGAAAATAATTAGGTAATGTACATATGCTGAAGGGATGAGACGTTAGTGTCCGACTTTCTGAGGAAACTGGGACCATAAGTGGGAACCCAGGGGAGAGTTTAACCAACTGTACCAGATTTCCACAAAGGAGTCGATATCAAATAGCAGGTAGCTAGTTAGGTATTCATTTAGACATATATAATTTATTTTTGAGATGATTATATTCCATTCAATATCTTCAGATAACCATTTAGCGGCTATGGAAATTCTGGAGGCTGCCAAAAATTTTATAGTAGCTTATTTTGTAAACAGCTTAGATGGGGATATTTAAAGAGACTCCGTAACAAAAATTGCATCCTGTTTTTTATCATCCTACAAGTTCCAAAAGCTATTCTAATGTGTTCTGGCTTACTGCAGCACTTTGTACTATCACAGTCTCTGTAATAAATCAATGTATCTTTCCCTTGTCAGACTTGTCAGCCTGTGTCTGGAAGGCTGCCAAGTTCTTCAGTGTTGTGGTTCTGCTATGCACTCCCCCCTCAGGGGGGAAAGAAACACACAAATGATCTCTTGAGATTCAAAAGGAATGCTGTATACAGCCTGCTTGTGTATGGATGTATTTTCTATGTGTGGACATACTGTACATCAACCTACTTCCTGTTTTGGTGGCCATTTTGTTTGTTTATAAACAAACTTTTTAAAACTGTTTTTAACCACTTTTAATGCGGCGGGGAGCGGCGAAATTGTGACAGAGGGTAATAGGAGATGTCCCCTAACGCACTGGTATGTTTACTTTTGTGCGATTTTAACAATACAGATTCTCTTTAAAGGATACCCGAACTGACATGTGACATGATGAGATGGACATGTGTATGTACAGTGCCTAGCACACAAATGACTATGCTGTGTTCCTTTTTTTTCTTTCTCTGCCTGAAAGAGTTAAATATCAGGTATGCAAGTGGCTGACTCAGTCGTGACTCAGACAGGAATTGACTACAGTGTGACCCTCACTGATAAGAAATTCCAACTATAAAACACTTTCCTAGCAGAAAATGGCTTCTGAGAGCAAGAAAGAGGTAAAAAAGGGGAATTTCTTATCAGTGAGGGTCACACTGTAGTCACTTCCTGTCTGAATCAGGACTGAGTCAGCCACTTGCATATCTGATATTTAACTCTTTCAGGCAGAGAAAGAAAAAAGGAACACAGCATAGTTATTTGTGTGCTAGGCACTGTACACATGTCTATCTCATCATGTCACATGTCAGTTCGGGTATCCTTTAAAGGGAACCTGAACCAAGAAAGATATGGATTTTTCCTTTTATAATAATACCAGTTGCCTGACTTTCTGCTGATCCCATGTTTAATACTTTTAGCCACAGCTCCTCAACAAGTATGCAGATCAGGTGCTCTAACTGAAGTCAGACTGGATTAGCTGCATGCTTGTTTCAGGTGTTTGATTCAGCCACCACTGCAGCCAAAGAGACAAGCAACTGGTATTGTTTAAAAAGAAACATCCATACCCCTCTAAGTTAAGGTTCCCTTTAAATTTAACAAGAGGTTCTTAGGATCAGGTTGTACTGTATATGTTTCTGGAATAGAATACCGGCCATTCTGTAGATTCTGGCCCAAATATTCTTAACGTTTAGACAATCCCACCAGAGGTGTTTAAAAGTTCCAAGTGTCTGACAACCTCTGGAACAGTTTGGATCACAAATGTTGGTGAATTTAGATCTTATAACCAGGGTCAAGTATGTACGGTGTATCACCTTGATTGAAGTTTCTGAATGCATTTTTTTAATCTGTTCCCTCCAGACTTAAAAGGGAACCTGAAGTCAGAGGGATATGGAGGCTGCAATCTTCAGTGTGCAGTTGAATGTGGTCACCCAGATGTGTAGTTGGGGCAGGCAGTTGGAGGGCAGTGAGCAATTATACAGTTTCTGTGCAGTCGAAAAACATTATTATTTTATTATATTATATTGTGGAACCCACAATGAAATAAATAAAGGGAAAGTTGGAGAAAAGGAAGGTAAGTCTGGTGAAACTAATTTGACCGTTGTGAATTTAACAGGGGTCGATTTACCGAAGGAGTGTATTGAACTCCTGGAGAAAGGTCTGAACTTTTGTGTAACTCAAGACTTTGATTTCCACAAATCTGAAGTGGACTTGTGTAAAGCAACAAGAAAGATACAGATAGATCGATTCTACAATAAAGGACAAGGGGAATCAATAAAACAGACCTCAAATCAAATTTGTGTGAACTGTTAGGGGAAGAAATACAGTAGGTGATATCAGTATGTTGTCAGTAGAGCAAGAAGAAGAAAAAGAGGAAGAAAAACCTTTTCATATCAAAACGAGAACACCCTTTCCATTAACACCAGGGTCACCAGCCAATATTTTTCATAAGGCAGTTTTGAGGGATGTGAAGGCTCAGGTCTATCCTGGAGTTTCCTCTAACCTTAATGAACGAGAAAAGAGGGCCTAAAAATTTCTAAAATCTCGAAAGGACCTTATAGTGAAGAAAGCAGATAAGGATGCGAATATTGTAGCTATGAGTAGAGAATATTATGTGAAAGAGGCGCAATGACAACTGTTAGATGAAAAAGCATATTTAAAGAGACTCCGTAACAAAAATTGCATCCTGTTTTTTATCATCCTACAAGTTCCAAAAGCTATTCTAATGTGTTCTGGCTTACTGCAGCACGTTCTACTATCACCATCTCTGTAATAAATCAACTTATCTCTCTCTTGTCAGACTTGTCAGCCTGTGTCTGGAAGGCTGCCAAGTTTTTCAGTGTTGTGGTTCTGTGATGCATCTCCCCCCTGCAGGCCCCTGTCTGCACACTGCCTTTGTATTATTTAGATTAGTGCAGCTTCCCTCTTCTCTCTTATCTTTTACAAGCTGGATAAATCCTCCTCTGAGCTGGCTGGGCTTTCACATACTGAGGAATTACATACAGGCAGAGCTGTCTGCACTCTGCAGGAAGAAACAGCCTGACACTTCAGTGGAAGATAGCTGCAGGGGGAAAGAAACACACAAATGATCTCTTGAGATTCAAAAGGAAGGCTGTATACAGCCTGCTTGTGTATGAATGTATTTTCTATGTGTGGACATACTGTACATCAACCTACTTCCTGTTTTGGTGGCCATTTTGTTTGTTTATAAACAAACTTTTTAAAACTGTTTTTAACCACTTTTAATGCGGCGAGGAGCGGCGAAATTGTGACAGAGGGTAATAGGAGATGTCCCCTAACGCACTGGTATGTTTACTTTTGTGCGATTTTAACAATACAGATTCTCTTTAAAGTTAAAAGAGAATCCAGGGAGGAAACACCAGGATGGGCTGTGCTCCTTATTGAGAAAAGGAGTAGAAAATGTTTATTTAAGTCAGAAATTAGGTGAACAGTTGTATGTAGAGTGCCCACACCATCCAGTGTGGTACTTCTTGCCCAAAATACACAAGTCCCTGGTCGACCCCCCAGGGCGGCCAATAGTGTCATGATGGGGATCGGTGACAGAACCCCTGTCTTGGTACCTCAACCACACTCTCAGGACCTTCTTGAAGCATATTCCATCCTACTTGAAGGATTCTACTGCAGTTCTAAAAATGGTGGAGGAATGGGATTTGAGTCCTGAGTATAGCTTGGCAAGTATAGATGTAGTGAATCTTTATGGGAGTATTCCACAGGAAAAAGGAGTAATTGCAGTTGAGGAAATTTTAAGGAAAAACAACAAAGATGCAGGTTATGTCTCATATATAGGAGAATGTCTTACTTGGGTGTTGAGTTCCAACACGTTCAAGTTTGGGGGAGAATGGTATAAGCAGGTAACGGGGACAGCGATGGGGACCTCGTGGCCCCCTTCCTCGCTAACCTGTACCACTCCCTGTGGGAAGAATGATATATTTACAGTTCACGGAATCCATATAGATAATACCTGGAAGTGTGGAAGAGGTACATGGATGATGTATTGGCCGTGTGGGGATCGACCAGGGACTTGTTTGAAGAGTTTGTTGAATATCTACAAAATTATGAGTTTGAACTTAGCTTTACCAGTGAATGGGTAGGTGGAGGTATAAACTTTCTTGATTTGATATTGGTGGTGGAAAATGGTAAAATAGTCACTGAAGGTTACCGTAAACCTACAGCTACGAATTCGGTTTTGCACGGAGACAGTTATCGCCCGAGTTACACAATAGATGCTATACCATATAGCCAATTTGTGCGGCTGCGTAGGAATAACTCTGAGTACAGTAAGTATGTAGAGCAGGCCTCAGAATTAACAAAACGCTTATTGGCAAGAGGATACAAAGAAAGTAACATTCAAGTAGCTTTTGACAAGGCTTCAAAGTTGGATAGAGCAGGATTGCTCAACTATAAAAATAGAAAAAAGCAGAATGAGACATTTTCGTTTGTTTTTGATTATAACCCCATGTCCAAAAAGATAAAAGAGATAATTGAAAGGCATTGGCCAATATTAAAAGATGATCGAAAAATTACCGAAGTGAAAAAAGAAAGACCAATGGTAACCTTTAGAAGGTGTGAGACGATAGGTAGCCGCATCACACATAGCGAGTTTCGCAGTGAGAATACAGGTACCTGGTTAAATAATATGAAGATAAAAGGATCAAGGCCCTGTGGCCACTGTGTGGCATGTCCAAACATGGCCAGAGGGGAAATTTTTCGCTTGGGTCCCATTGGATGGAAAATTAAGACCTTTATCACTTGTAAAACCGAGTTTGTAGTCTATGCAATTCTCTGTGATTGTAATAGATACTATATAGGCATGAGAACACAGAGTTTAAGGAGGAGAATTAGAGAACATGTAAAGTTGATATCTTCAGGAGTGGGATGCCCACGATTAATTGAACATATGAGGTTAAATCATGGTGGGAGGACATCAGAAATGAAGGGTATAGGTTTATTACATGTCCCCAGCCCAACTCGTGGAGGTGATAGGGAAAAAAAGCCTTTTACAAAAAGAGCATGATTGATTAGTATTACTGAGGCCTTAGGTCCACTAGGATTAAATGAGCGTAATGAATTTGCATGTTTTCTATGAAAAAATTCTCCCCCTTTCCCTCCCATTTCTCCCCCTATGGGGGCTACCTGCTACTAGATGAGGATAAATTGTTGTATAGAAGGATAGTATATTCTGTACATAATGGTCGTACCATCTAGGAATTCTGATTAATATAAAAATATATGGAACTGGAAATTGTAATTTTGCAAAAAATGTGCTCCTACAAATTTAAAAAAGTTGCTCGAGCTGCTTGTTAAGTTTTCAATTTATCATGTACTATGAAATACGGCATGTACTAAGACAGTTCTTATTTATATAAAAATAGCTGGGTGAAGGGTTTAAGTAGGTTTTTCTTACTATATCTAGTCTATCTCACACTCTTTCTAATACCTTGCCGGAAGCATTAGGTGGGGGAATAAAGTGCTAGGGGTGCAATTCTAAATATGGCCACAAGATGGCCACACTGTGCGGCGCCAGAATGCGTCATACACGTGCGGCGGTTGCTATGCGACCGCATTGACGCATATGATACGGAAAAAATTATGCGACGGAAAGAGGCCGGAAGTGAGGAGACGGCGTTGCGCCTAAAAAGGCGGAAGACGCCAAGAACTCCACACTAGAAGCAAATGAGTGCGCAGCATGTCGCGGGCGTGAGAGGCCCGCGACTGATGACAACCGCAGGAGCCAGCAACGGTACTAATCCCCTCTGATGAGGCCCAAGAAATGACATAAGGGCGAAACGGCTGTAAGGGCGTCCGACCTGGAACAACCCCAGTACCACTCTCCTCTACCCATTCCATGATCTGCCACCACAATTGGTCACGCAAGTATACCTGCACTGCTCCTCTGTTGCTCCTCGCATGCTTCCTTGCTTTGCTTCAAGCTGAGATATGATGCTATGTGATGTTGAGACTGTACACAAAAGTGGTTACAAGTTTGCCAAACAGGCATAGATGTGATAAGTATCAGGTTCCAATAAAGCGGTGTTAACTTTTATCCAGTTTGCCTGCCAGTTTTTCCTCTTGTCTTGACATTGTTTTATTTATATAGAGCCAACATCTTCCGTTGCGCTGTACATAGTACAATGCAAATATTGGGGAACATAGCTACAAATCATGAGGGGTTCAAAACGCTGTTCAGTCAGGACATCCAGCAATACAAATACATACAGTACATAGTTGATGAGATGTTGTGGTTTGAGATAGCACTAAAATTGGTACACGTTCATATGAAAAATTACAGCAAAATAAGAAACAATAGGAGGTGGTCTCTGCCCTTGCGGGCTTACATTCTAGGGTGGTTGGAGATGTTGGGGAAGGAGACACAGGGGTTAGCTGATGAGGCAGTAAGCAGTACAGCAAATTATAGGCGGTGTTTGCCACCCTCTCAGATGTCTCTGCACTGGGCATGGCACTGTTGGAATGCAGTACCACTGGAGCCATTTGCCTCTAGCCATGTGTGAATCATACAAACAGTTGCAGTGGCTGAAAAGAGGTGAACTCATATCCTGTCAGCTATTCCTGAATAAGGCCTTGGAGACAGTATTAAGGAAGAACAAGCAGCAAATAATTATGTTTGATTGGGATGCAGTAGCGTCGTGATGGGGGTGCCTATCTGCCCACCCGGCTACCTATCTACCCACCCAGCTACCTATCTGCCTACCCTCCCACCCGGCTACCTAACTGCCCACCCGGCTACCTATCTGCCCACCCGGCTACCTAACTGCCCACCTGGCTACCTAACTGTCTACCCTCCCACCCAGCTACCTAACTGCCCACCCGGCTACCTATCTGCCCACCCTGCCTACCATGCCATGGGCGTCCCTACATAGGGCAAAATGGGGCATGCGCGCTCCCCTGGCTAGCTGCTGCCCCCCCCCCGGCCACCCGGACGTAGCTGGCCCGCCTGCCCTGGGGTGGCAGCGGAGAGAGAAAAGAAGCGGCGGGCACAGCGGCGCTGCCTGCTGCATCACTTAATACTAAAGGGGGGAGCGAGAGAGGAGGAGCCCCAAGGTGAGGGAAGGGGGGGGGGGGACGTCCTCCCTTCCGCACCGCTTCTCTTCTCTCTCCACTGCCACTGAGGACACCTATAGATCTGGCTATTTAAGCTGGGGACACCTATACACCTGGCTATCTATACTGGGGGCACCTGTCACTTCCTGAACTGGAGGGCACCTGTCACTGCATACACTGGGGGGCTCCTGTCATACCTAAACTGGGGGGTACCTGTCACTAACTGACCTGGGGGGCGCCTGTCAATACCTGAACTGGGGGCACCTGTCACTACCTGAACTGGGGGGCCCTGTCACTACCTAAACTGGGGGCTCCTGTCACTACATACCCTGGGGGGCCCCTGTCACTACCTGAACTGAGGGGCTCCTGTCACTATATACACTGGGGGCTCCTGTCACTACCTAAACTGGGGGGCATCTGTCACTACCTAAACTGGGGGATATATGTCACTAACTAAACTGGGGGGCTCCTGTCGCTACCTAAACTTGGGGGTCCTGTCACTACCTAAGCTGGGAGGCTCCTGGCAGTACCTAAACTAGGGTGCACCTGTCACTACCTAAACTATCCAGGCCAGCCAGCTCAGCATCACCACCAGCCAACCAGCCCAGAATCACTGTCAAAATGACCACAGCATCACCACCAACAGTCAGGCCAACATTTACTTCAACCAGCCAAGCACAGCCCAGCATCACCACCATCCCGGCCACAGCATCACCGCCAGGCCTTTCAGCCCACACATCATCCCCAATCCAGCCAAAAACAGTATTGCCAGCCAGGCACAGCAGCCAGTAGAGGAGAATTCAGAAGCCAGGTGAGAGGTGTCTACTATATTAAGTGGGCATTCTGCCTATTTTTGTGAAATGCTGTTTATTTATGTGCCTCATGACTGCTGAATTTGTCTTGTTGGGGGCCTCATGGTTACTGAATTTGTCTTGTTGGGGGCCTCATGGTTACTGAATGTCTTGTTGGGGCCTCATAATTGCTGAATTTGTCTTGTTGGGGCCTCATGATTGCTGAATTTGTCTTGTTGGGGGCCTCATGATTGCTGAATTTGTCATGTTGGGGGCCTCATGATTGCTGAATTTGTCATGTTGGGGGCCTCATGATTGCTTAATTTGTCATGTTGGGAGCCTCATGATTGCCGAATTTGTCTTGTTGGGGGCCTCATGATTGCTGATTTTGTCTTGATGGGGGACCTCATGATTGCTGAATTTGTCTTGTTGAGAGTCACATGATTGCTAACTGCGAGACTATGGAAAAAGCTGAATCATCATCATATGAGACAATAGCTACTTTTTAGCTTTTTAAAACAGAAAATAAAACTGGAAGGTTCTATAAAAAAAGAATACATTTTTCAGGAGTAGGATGGATGAAATTGTTTATCTTCACAGTTTATTTTCAACTTGGATTTTCCATAATGTTCATGCATGAGTTAAAACGTTTGTATTTAGTTTAAATTGCTGTTGCCACTTTGCGATAGATAAGTGACTTTTGGGTTGCAGTTTGGGCACTCGGCCTTCAAAAGGTTCTCCACCACTGTCCTAATCTAATGTCCCACCATTGCTAAATTCATGTAAATTTGTCTCCACCCATGACTACACTCACATTCTGGTCCATGACCACACCCAATTCTTCCATGACCGCACCACTTCTTCCCCCTCCCCTTTTTGCCTATCTGCCCACCCGGCTAGCTACCTGCCCACCCTCTCACCCTGCTAGCTATCTAACCTATACTGGGGGCAGCTACCTATCTAACCTATACTGGAGGCACCTACCAATCTAACCTATACTGGGGGCAGTTACCTATGTAATCTATACTGGGGCACCTACCTATGTAACCTGTATTGGGGGCACCTACCTTGCTAGCCTATACTGGTGGCAACTATACTGGCTACCTATATTTGAGGCACCTACCTAACTAATCTATACTCCGGGCACCTACCTATCTAACCTACGCTGAGGGCAACTATTCTGGCTACCTTTATTAGCCCACTGCCTTACCATTACAGTTACATTACAGTTGCCTCCACCCCTGTGATGTCATGTCCACACCCATTTTTTTGCCGCTGAGCATTTTGCTTTTTTTTTGGGGGGGGGGGGGGGGGGTAGGTGTCGGTAAATTATCCGCACCGGGTGTCAAATACCCTAGCTACGCCACTGTTGGGATGAGCCTCTATGCACATTGCACAATGATAATTTGCTAAAACTTAGTTACAGTCTAATCACTAATATAGTCTAAACCCAGTTTCGGGAGGGGCTACAATTTACTTCCTAGTATGTTTTTGGGACGTATGAGGAAACCAAAGTGTGTGGCTGAAGCTTACACAAACATGGGGTGAATATACAATCTCCATGTACATGACATCTTTGGCCCAGGTTTGAGCCAGGGAACCAGTGTTGTAAGTTTAGAGAGCTATCCACAACACCAACATGAAGCCTTTAAAAAGTATCCTATATATTAAAATCCCTGTTGCTGCGTCCTCTAGTGTGCCAGTGTCTGTGCAGTCATGCACTGTGCCTGGATGTGGACGGACTGCAGAGAGCAGAGGAGGATGGGTGTGTGCATGTTCGTGTGCATGTGGGAGCACATTTGTGTGCACACACAGAAGCATTGCAGCAGGGGAGAGGGTCACGGACAAGGCCTAGTGCCTGTTATTTAATGGGCAAGCCTTTTAGTTAGTGCTTATATAATAGTTACTTATCGTAATACTACAAAGTAACGCAATAGTACACCTACATAATAGTAGATTGAAGATAGAACTCCTTTTCAAGTGTACCCAGTACAGTCAATAGATGTATTTCCTCAGAGGCCACTGCTATTCTAATATCTGCTGACAAGCTTTGAATTCCATGCCATGAATGCCAGTCACCTTGTCCCACCGCTGGTTTTATGATCCCCATAGTGCATTGTGCCAGTTGCCTTTCTATGCTTCATCTATTTATTTATGTTTTTCTGGTTTTAAAAGTGTCCTCCGGACACACAGAGCACTGGCTAAGGCAGCTTTCTATTTTTATGCACGCATCTATCATTAACTGTATACCTTAATGAAATAAAACATCAATAAAACAGTCCTGCTTATGCTGCAGTTTTTTCATGTTTCTCCAGCAGGGTAAATTACCCATTTATAGGGAACATTTGTTGGCTCCTTCTGGCAATGAATGGTTAAAGACCACAAAGAGGTTCATTCAAGTGCTGTTTGCATTTGAGTTTTAAAATGACTGCATACAGAAATATTAATTGCTTGTCAACACAGCTGGGGAGGTTTTCAAACATGAAAAGCGTGTCACTAATGCACAGCCAATTCATGGAGATCTCAGTGTTGCCTAGTGTTAACTATTAAAATGCAAGATTATTGTTTTTTTTTTGGGGGGGGGGGGGGAGGTTGGGTAGGTTTAACCACTTCACCACTTAGAGGTTTTACCCCTTGAGCACCAGAGCAATTTTCACCTTTCAGCGCTCCTTCCATTCATTCGTCTATAACTTTATTATTGCTTATCGCAATGAAATGAACTATATCTTTTTTTTTTTCGCCACCAATTAGGCTTTCTTTAGGTGGGACATTATGCCAAGAATTATTTTATTCTAAATGTGTTTTAATGGGAAAATAGGAAAAAAATTGGGAAAAAAAATCATTATTTTTCAGTGTTCAGCCATTATAGTTTTAAATAATGCATGCTACTGTAATTAAAATCCATGAAATGTATTTGCCCATTTGTCCCGGCTATTACACCATTTAAATTATGTCCCTATCACAATGTTTGGCGCCAATATTTTATTTGGAAATAAAGGTGCATTTTTTTTCAGTTTTGCGTCCATCCCTAATTACAAGCCCATAGTTTATAAAGTAACAGTGTTATACCCTCTTGACATAAATATTTAAAAAGTTCAGTCCCTAAGGTAACTATTTATGTGTTTTTTTATTGTCATTTTTTTTCTTCTTTTTATTACAAAAAATAAATAAATTGGGGAGTGTGGGAGGTAATTAGTAAATTTATAATGTAAAAGTATGTATTTGTATATGAAAAATGTTTTGGATGTAGTTTTACTATTTGGCCACAAGATGGCCACAGTACTTTTTTGTTCATGTGACCTGTAAGTGTCGGAAGTACGCTTACAGGAAGCACAATGAGGCTGGGAAACTTTTTTTTCCCACAATGATCGCGCTGCTTCTCATAGAAGCAGCCGATCATTACTGGGGGGTGAGATCAACGAACGGGAACGTTTTTTCCCATTCATTGATCTCCGGGCGAGTTGCCGGGGGTGTGCACAAGCGCGGGAGCACGCGCACGAGTGAGCAGGAGCGCGGACAGCGGCGGTAGCGGCGGGAGGTGTGTATATCTTCACTCCTGGTGGGCAAAGGGTGTAAAAAGGAGCGTAGATATACGCACACGTGGTGGTGAAGTGGTTAAAATTAGTTTCCAGAACAATCACAAATCTACATCTGAGTAGTGTTTTGTAACGATCGGTGAAGCACAGAGAGGATCTGATTACCAGTGATCTGCAGAATCACTGGGAATACAGATGTATACCAGATTATACGTGATCTGCAGTATCACTGATAATCCGATATACTAGCTAACCTCTGTTCACCTGAGTAGAGTGTAGTGTTTGGTGTAACAGTAACACTTTGAGGACTAGGCCTCAGTGCAGCAAGGAGTACTGCACAGATTCCTTCCGCAGACCTGAGCTCTCCAAGACGGGAGGAGTCAGACTGACAGTAGGAAGGATAGTCTGAAAGTGACCCTCAGGAGGAAGGGTCGCTAACAGAGCGAGGAACCGCCTCTAACGGTAAGGTCGGTTCTCAAGGTCGGACAAGCCAGGTAGTACACACACGGACAGATAAAGTACAAGATCAGGAGGCAAAGGCGGAGTCAAAGTACAGGCAGGGTTCAGCAACGGGGTATCAGATATATCGGGGTACAAAATCAGGAGGCAGAAGCAGAGTCAAGGAACGAGCCGGGGTTCGGCAACAGAGTATCAGAAATATCGAAGTACAAGATCAGAGTTCAGGAGGATAGTCAAGGCAGGCAAAAGTCATAACAGATAATCACAATCAAACTAGTACTTTAGCTATCAACAGAATCTAGCTAAGTGTAGGATTACAGCTCCAGCTGGTCCCGGCACACTTGCGGATCTGACTACGGATCTGGGTGCTCCCACATATGTGATCGCACGCCAGACAAAGAGCAAGTGAACAACCAGCAGTATATATACTCTAGGACCTTTCCAGGACCTCCCTAATTGCTGGTCCAATGAGAGCAGTGGAATTTGTCAGCTGACCCAGCTGGTCAGCCGACTCCCTTCTAACTGCTATTTAAACTCTGCCTCTGTGCTCGCGCGCGTGTAAGTCTGAATCTTGGTGGACTATCAGTCCCAGCCACACCAGTACTGTCATGCAATGTATCTAGTGCAGAGGCCGCCTCTGATGCGGATTCCGCCGTTACCAATGCGGATTCCGCCGCACTGCGGCATGCGGCGTTTTTTCCGCGTTGTGACACCATGCTGGACGCGGAAACGGCCGCCTCACCTCGAGAGACAGCGCCTTTCCGCGTTTCCTTACAGTACCCCCCCCCCCCCGAGGAGTGGACTCCGGACAACTCCCACCAGGTTTCTCGGGGTGTAAGGCATGAAACTCCCTCACCAACTCATCCGCATGCATACGGTTCCCAGGTACCCATTGCCTCTCCTCGATGCCATACCCTTTCCAATGTACGAGGTACTGTACCGAGTTTTGTACCTTGCGAGCATCTAATATTTTTTCCACTTCATATTCGGGTTGGGTATCTACCAACACGGAAGGAGGAGGAGTAGGACCCACCTGGACTGCAGGTTTAAGAAGGGACACGTGGAAGGACTTCACCCCCCGCATGCTGGTGGGAAGGTCAATGGTATACGTAACATTGTTAATCTTTTTAGTCACGGAAAATGGGCCCACAAACCTGGGACCCAGTTTGGCAGATGGCTGCTTCAGGGTCAAGTGACGTGTGGACACCCAGACTAGATCCCCTGGCTGAAACTTCCATTCCACGGACCGTCTCTTATCTGCTTGACCCTTCTGACTCTGGAACGCCTTCTGCAAATTCCCCTTAACAATTCCCCAATTGTCCCTGAGTGACCTCTGCCAATCCTCCAGTGCAGGAAATGGGGACGAGACAACTGGAAAAGGGGAGAATTTGGGTGACCTCCCTGGTACAATCTGGAATGGGGAAAACCCAGACGAGGAATTCTTTAAATTATTTTGGGCGAATTCCGCGAAGGGCAAAAATTTCACCCAGTCACTTTGTGCCTCCGCAACGTAACATCTCAGGAATTGCTCCAGAGATTGGTTAATGCGTTCTGTCTGCCCATTCGTCTGTGGGTGGTAGCCTGACGAGAACGACAATTTCATGCCCATTTGGTGACAAAATGCCCTCCAGAATCCAGAAACAAACTGGACTCCCCTATCAGACACAATGTCTTCCGGAATGCCATGCAGCCGGAAGACGTGAATGATAAACAATTCGGCTAATTCTTGAGCCGAGGGGAGTCCTTTCAGGGGCACAAAATGGGCCATCTTGCTAAACCGGTCGACTACCCCCACAAAATCCATGGACAGGTGGGTCCATGGCTCACTCGGGGTGGGCAAAGGCTGCAACCTTCCTACAGGTGCCAGCCGGGAGGGTTTACTCCTGGCACATACCGCACACTCCTTAACAAACTCCTTGCAATCTGTTGCCAAGGAAGGCCACCAAGCACACCTGGCAATCAGATCCTGCGTTCTGGCCGCTCCAGGATGACCAGCATTCTTGTGGGTGTGAAAGAGTTGCAGAACTTGTAACCGGAATGGCAGTGGGATAAACAAGACCCCTTTGGGTTTCCCCTCAGGAACATCCCGCTGAAAGGGACCCAAAATCTCTGTCCAATCCTCCCAAGTCTCCGTGGAGGCTAACACCAGTTTCTGCGGGATGATGGATTCAGGAGCGGGGGGCTGTGCTGTCTCAGGTTCAAAACACCTGGAGAGGGCATCTGCTTTGACATTTTTGCTGCCTGGAGTGTACGTGATTATGAACCTGAATCTCGTAAAAAATAAGGACCACCGGGCCTGACGGGGAGTCAGCCTCTTAGCCCCCTCGATGTATTCCAAGTTCTTGTGGTCAGTGTAAACAGTGATCGTGTGCTCTGCCCCCTCTAACCAGTGGCGCCACTCCTCAAATGCCAACTTAATAGCCAGAAGTTCCCGGTTGCCTATATCATAATTTTTTTCTGCAGGTGAAAACCTGCGGGAAAAATAAGCACATGGGTGTAATCTGCCCTGCAACCCAGACCGTTGAGACAGCACCGCCCCCACCCCAACTTCTGAGGCATCAACCTCCACAATGAAGGGAAAGGACGTGTCAACATGCCTCAAAATTGGTGCTGAGCAAAATAATTTTTTCAATAGAGCAAATGCCGCCACGGCTTCAGGAGACCAGTGGTTGGTATCCGCCCCTTTTTTCGTGAGACTGGTAAGGGGGGCAACTAACGTGGAGTATCCCTTAATGAACCTCCTGTAATAGTTCGCGAACCCTAAAAATCTATGCAGGGCCTTCAACCCCACTGGCTGTGGCCACTCCAACACGGCTGTGACCTTGGCAGGATCCATTGAGAGGCCCGAGGTGGAAATTACGTATCCCAGAAACGTGACCGTGGTCACTTCAAATATACACTTTTCCACCTTAGCGTAGAGCCTATTCTGTCTTAATTTGTTTAGGACAAATTTCACGTGGACCCTGTGTTCGGAGAGGTTATTGGAGTAAATTAGTATATCATCGAGGTATACCAGTACGAATTTACCCAATACCTCCCGGAATACCTCATTGATTAGTTCCTGGAAGACGGCTGGCACATTGCACAACCCGAAGGGCATCACTAAGTACTCGTAATGCCCGTCGGGTGTGTTAAAGGCCGTCTTCCATTCATCGCCCCTTCTAATGCGGATTAGGTTGTATGCCCCCCTCAGATCTAACTTAGAAAAGATCTTAGCAGTAGTGACCTGCGTGAATAAGTCGTCTATCAATGGTAACGGATAGCGATTCTTCACCGTGATTTTATTGAGACCTCGGTAATCGATACAAGGTCGAAGACCCCCGTCTTTCTTCTTAACGAAAAAGAAGCCGGCCCCAGCAGGTGACCGAGAGGGCCGAATAAACCCCTTGGCCAAGTTGTCACGAATGTATTCCTGCATAGCCAACTTCTCAGGACCGGACAAGTTATACAGGTGACCCCTAGGGGGCATACAACCAGCACGGAGATCAATGGGGCAATCGAACGGGCGATGAGGAGGTAATTGATCAGCAGACTTGGGACAAAAAACATCAGAAAAATCGGAATATACCTCGGGAACACCCTCCACGTAAACCTTGGTCTGACCCAATGTCACCTTCCCCAGACACTGCTGATGACAATGATCGGACCATCTGGTTACCTGGCCCGTAGCCCAGTCGATTTGGGGAGAGTGGGCTTGTAACCAAGGCATGCCTAGGATAATAGTGGAGGTTGACATATGTAAAACGAAAAACTGTAATTGTTCCCCATGCAGTACCCCTATCATGACCTTCACCTGCGGAGTCTGTGACACAGGACGATCCCGTTGCAGAGGGGAATCGTCTACTGCCGTGACCTGAATGGGGGGTGTCACAGGAGTGAGCGGAATACCCAACTCCTGAGCAAACTCAAAGTTCATAAAATTGGCCGCTGAGCCTGAGTCAATGAAAGCCTCAGTAGCCACAGATTTCTTCTCCCATGTAACTGTACAAGGGAGAAGCAATTTCTTTTCTTTAAGGGGTGCAAGTGGCGTGCCTAGGGTGTCACCCCCCACTACTCCTAGGCAAATTTGTTTCCCGACTTGTTCGGGCAGTTGATCCGTCATTCTCCGCCTTCGCTCCACCTGGGTCAATTTCGAACAACCAATCTGCATTGGTTCGGGTGGAGGCAAGGCCGGAGGAGATGAGACAGATGGAGATGGTGTTACTAAGGGTGCAGCGGAGGGTGCCACATATGATGTTACCCTGGCACGGTGACTGCCCCGAATCTGCCTCTGATGGCGTAATCGACGGTCGACTTGAATGGCCGATGTGATGGCCTCATCGACTGTCCTGAGCTTGGGCAAGGTTAGCATTAAATCGGAGACCTCCTCCGATAACCCAGACAAGAAGTAATCCATGAGGGCAAAATTATCAAATCTGGCCGTGACTGACCATCTGCGAAATTTTGCCGCGTAATCCTTGACGGAACCCCCGTCTTGCCGCAAAAGTTTGAGCTTCCGCTCAGAGGTTGCCGCAAGGTCAGGGTCGTCGTAAATTACGGCCATGGACTTAAAGAATTCCTCTACCGAGGTCAGAGCAGTATCGGTAGGAGGCAGGTTGTATGCCCATGACTGGGAGTCACCAGTCAGCAAAGTTTTAATAAAGGTGACCCGTTGAGTCTCAGTCCCCGAGGATCGGGGTCTCAACTCGAAGTACGATAACACTCTACTCTTAAAATTCCGGAAGTCAGACTTGTGGCCGGAAAATTTATCTGGTACGGGCATACGTATGTCAGCACTAGGAGGGGATCGCACTGAATCAACTGACGTCTGGAGAGTTCGCCCAGAGCCTGATAAGACATCAATCATAGTCTTGTGGCTACCCAGCACTTGGTTGATGTTTTCCACCGAAGTGGCAAGTGCGCCCAGACGGTCAGTGTGTGCGTCCATTTGCATTTTTTTGGTCTGGCGTTCTGTAACGATCGGTGAAGCACAGAGAGGATCTGATTACCAGTGATCTGCAGAATCACTGGGAATACAGATGTATACCAGATTATACGTGATCTGCAGTATCACTGATAATCCGATATACTAGCTAACCTCTGTTCACCTGAGTAGAGTGTAGTGTTTGGTGTAACAGTAACACTTTGAGGACTAGGCCTCAGTGCAGCAAGGAGTACTGCACAGATTCCTTCCGCAGACCTGAGCTCTCCAAGACGGGAGGAGTCAGACTGACAGTAGGAAGGATAGTCTGAAAGTGACCCTCAGGAGGAAGGGTCGCTAACAGAGCGAGGAACCGCCTCTAACGGTAAGGTCGGTTCTCGAGGTCGGACAAGCCAGGTAGTACACACACGGACAGATAAAGTACAAGATCAGGAGGCAAAGGCGGAGTCAAAGTACAGGCAGGGTTCAGCAACGGGGTATCAGATATATCGGGGTACAAAATCAGGAGGCAGAAGCAGAGTCAAGGAACGAGCCGGGGTTCGGCAACAGAGTATCAGAAATATCGAAGTACAAGATCAGAGTTCAGGAGGATAGTCAAGGCAGGCAAAAGTCATAACAGATAATCACAATCAAACTAGTACTTTAGCTATCAACAGAATCTAGCTAAGTGTAGGATTACAGCTCCAGCTGGTCCCGCCACACTTGCGGATCTGACTACGGATCTGGGTGCTCCTACATATGTGATCGCACGCCAGACAAAGAGCAAGTGAACAACCAGCAGTATATATACTCTAGGACCTTTCCAGGACCTCCCTAATTGCTGGTCCAATGAGAGCAGTGGAATTTGTCAGCTGACCCAGCTGGTCAGCCCACTCCCTTCTAACTGCTATTTAAACTCTGCCTCTGTGCTCGCGCGCGTGTAAGTCTGAATCTTGGTGGACTATCAGTCCCAGCCACACCAGTACTGTCATGCAATGTATCTAGTGCGGAGGCCGCCTCTGATGCGGATTCCGCCGTTACCAATGCGGATTCCGCCGCACTGCCAATGCGGCATGCGGCGTTTTTTCCGCGTTGTGACGCCATGCTGGACGTGGAAACGGCCGCCTCACCTCGAGAGACAGCGGCCTTTCCGCGTTTCCTTACATGTTTACAACAAATACTAAAATCCTACGCAACCTTACAGCGGTTTTCAAGAGAAGCCTGTTAATAAAAATGAAACACTTTAAATTGTTTTCACAAGGTTGATATTATTATACCTCTGCAAGATTAGTACTCAGGCCCATTCCCTGTACCCCTGTGCAAGGTCTGGAAAGCATGGTTTTAAATCTTAGGGTGCTTTTAGATTGGGGAGCTGTGGTAGTGGTGTTGCAAAGTTACTCACTGCAGCTTGTGCGTTACTTCTGGGGATCCCAGAGTACTTCTGTCGCATCATGTTGCACCGCAAGCAGTGTGTCATTTACAGTGTGTTCTCATTCACTTTAAAGCAAACCTGAAGTGAAAATAAACTTATGAGATAATGATTGTATGTGTAGTACCGCTAAGAAATAGAATATTAGTAGCAAAGAAAAGAGTTTCATATTATTTTCCAGTACTGGGAGAGTCAAGAAACTTCAGTTGTTATCTATGCAAAAGAGCTTCTTGACCCACTAGGTTAAATACAGTCCTGTTTTCTGAAGCATTTAAACACCCAAAAACCAGTGAGAGACAAGCTGAGCATTAAAGAGAAACTCCGACCAAGAATTGAACTTTATCCCAATCAGTAGCTGATACCCCCTTTTACATGACAAATCTATTGCATTTCACAAACAGGCCATCAGGGGTGCTGTATGGCTGATATTGTGGTGAAACCCCTCCCACAAGAAGCTCTGGGACCGCGGTACTCTGGGCAAACTGCCACAATGTAACAATGTTCACAGACAGGAAATAGCTTTTTACAGCTGTCTGTAATGGCCAGAACAGCTAGAAGCAGCTACATAACCTGCCCACAGTAACAATGTCACCATGTAATACATGTCAGAATGTGAATGGGGAGAGGAAAGATTTTACAATGGGCAAACACCAAGTAAATCATTTATACATAATTATTGTAAAAATGAAGCACTTTTTTTATTACATTATTTTCACTGGAGTTCCTCTTTAAGGTTTTACTGTTTTATTTTATAGTTTAAGGCTGCTTTCACAGTGGGACGTTACAGGCGCACGTTACGCACAGCAATGTAACACAAGTGGGCTGTTCACAGTGCCCACGTTGCGTTACATGTAACGCTGCTCGTTGTAGTGAAAGTGCAGCATGCTGTGCATTCGACTGTTTGCACATGCTCAGTGGGGGGCGGAGAGGAGGCGGGGAGATGCCGCTACAGTAGCCGTGCACATGGCTACTTAATATGCACTGCACTGGCGGCCGCTGATTGGACGGCGGGACCACGTGATGCGGAGTGTCTCGCTCCACATCATGTGGTCCTGCCGGCCAATCAGCGCCACTCTGGGAGACCTTATGCGGATAGAGCCGCCTCACGCGGCTCACTCTAACGTCCTCTCCCACACCAGCAGGCGTTGCGTTAGGGGCACGTTATGCGACCATAACGTCCCCTAAAACGCAACGTCTTAGTGTGTAAGTAGCCTAAAAGACAGAGTATGCTTTTAAAACGGCAACTGTGACAGAATGATGAAATGTTTTTTTAACAAAGCTACTGTATATAACTGAAAATAATACAGGACTCTTTTCTTTGCTACTAATATTCTATGTTCTATCATACTCTATTCATTATATATCATACTTTTTTTTTCTCTCGCTTTAGTTCTGCTTTAATGGCCACTGCGACAAGCTGATGGAGGGCAGAGTACTGTAAGAGGGGCCTCAATGTCATCAAATATCCATTTTTCCTGCCACATTAATTACAGTATTGCTTCATGCTTTCACTGTGGTGAAAACCTGTAAAATTATACACATACATTCAAATTATATACATACAAGGTGTATATTTGTCCAAGACTAAAAAAAATGTAAATAACTTTTTTAGACATAGCTAATCTGTCACTTACTGGTCATATATCTGATGGCTCTAAACCTCTTGCAAGATTTTGGACTTCTCTGCATGGACAATGCATATGAGAGAGATGTACATGTAATAGGAGGAAGCTGTCATACAGGAAATGAGGATGTGCACATTCGGGAGACTGCTGCCCACTGAATGGGAGGCTGCACATACAGTGGGATGCGAAAGTGTGGGCAACCTTGTTAATCGTCATAATTTTCCTGTATAAAGTGTTGGTTGTTACGATAAAAAAAGTCAGTTAAATATATCATATAGGAGACACACCCAGTGATATTTGAGAAGTGAAATAATGTTTTTTGGATTCACAAAAAGTGCACAATAATTGTTTAAATAAAATTAGGCAGGTGCATAAAAATGTCATTTTATTGATTCCAAAACCTTTAGAACTAATTATTGGAACTCAAATTTGCTTGGTAAGAGGTGAATCCAAGTATGAGAAAGAGTATTTAAGGGGTCAATTGTAAGTTTTCCTCATCTTTTAATTTTCTCTGAAGAGTAGCAACATAGGGGTCTCAAAACAACTCTCAAATGACCCGAAGACAAAGATTGCTCACCATCATGGTTTGGGGAAGGATACAGAAAGCTGTCTCAGAGATTTCAGCTGTCTGTTTCCACAGTTAGGAACATATTGAGGAAATGGAAGACCACAGACTCAGTTCAAGTTAAAGCTCAAAGTGGCAGACCAAGAAAAAATATCGGATAAACAGAAGCAACAAATGGGGAGAACAGTCAGATGAATCATCTTGCTGCAGATGGAGTCACTGTGCATCGTTCAACTATTCGGCGCACTTTACACAAGGAGATGTTGTATGCACGAGTGATGCAGAGGAAATCTTTTCTCCACCCACTGTACAAACAGAGCCGCTTGAGGTATGCTAAAGCACGTTTGGACAAGCCAGCTTCATTTTGGAATAAGGTGCTGTGGACTGATGAAACTAAAATTGAGGTATTTGGGCATAACAAGGGGCGTTATGCATGGAGGAAAAACAACACAGCATTCCAAGAAAAACACCTGCTACCTACAGTAAAATATGGTGGTGGTTCCATCATGCTGTGGGACTGTGTGAACAGTGCAGAAAATTGGAATCTTGTCAAAGTTGAGGGAAGCAAGGAATCCACTCAGTATCAGCAGATTATGGAGACCAATGTCCAGGAATCAGCAACAAAGTTGAAGCTGTGCTGGGGCTTGATCTTTCAACAAGAAAACGACCCTAAACACTGCTCAAAATCCACTAAGGCATTCATGCAGAGGAACAAGTACAACGTTCTGGAATGGCCGTCTCAGTCCCCAAACCTGAATATAATTGAAAATCTGTGGTGTGAGTTAAAGAGAGCTGTCCATACTCGGAAGCCATCAAACCTGAATGAACTAGAGATGTTTTGTAAGGAGGAATGGTCCAAAATACCTTCAATCAGAATCCAGACTCTCATTGGAACCTACAGGAAGCGTTTAGACACTGTAACTTCTGCAAAAGAAGGATCTACTAAATATTGATTTCATTTCTTTTTTTGATGCCCAAATTTATGCACCTGCCTAATTTTGTTTAAACAATTATTGCACACTTTCTGTAAATCCAATAAACTGTATTTCACTTCTCAAATATCACTGTGTGTGTGTCTCCTATATGACATATTTAACTGACATTTTTTTATCGTAACAACCAACGATTTATACAGGAAAATCATGACGATTAACAAGGTTGCCCAAACTTTTGCATCTCACTGTACAAGAGAATGGGAAAGATGACCTAGGGGAAAATGTATAAGCTGGCCCTGGGAGAGATCAAGTACCCCTATCACATGAGCTGTTTACATAGCACTGTATGTCTGCTGAACCAGAGCGTCAGTATTGTGGGTGGAGATACAGTGATAACTCTATATCAGGTATGTCAAACCGGTCCTACGAGGGCCGAGATCCTAACACATTTTTGATACGGCTCAAATGAATTGATGGGTCTGAATTTGGAAAGGTGTGGTTCATCAGGTAGAACACATTCCTTTCTTTCTCAGTCCATCCTAAACACTGGCATGGATCTGGCCCTCCAGGCCTGGAGTTCGACACATGTGCTCTACATTACTGATTTATCCCATTTAAACTGAATCCATAACAAGTGGCAGGTCTGTATAAGTAAGAAAGACATCTGACAGTATCCATCAGGAGCCTGCTGCCTTCGGTCATTGGTCACTGATTGTTTTTGTTTTGTTTTTGAATGTCAGAAATGTATATTTGTGAATGTTGAGATGTTATATTATTATTATTATTATTATTTAGTATTTATATAGCGCTGACATATTACGCAGCACTGTACAGTATATATATATATATATATATATATATCTATATATATATATATATATCTTGTCACTAACTGTCCCTCAGAGGAGCTCACAATCTAATCCCTACCATTGCCATATGTCTATATTATGTAGTGTAAGTACTGTAGTCTAGGGCCAATTTTAATGGGAGCCAATTTATCTGTATGTTTTTGGAATGTGGGAGGAAACCGGAGTGCCCGGAGGAAGCCCACACAGACACGGAGAGAACATACAAACTCTTTGCAGATAGTGCCCTGGCTGGGAGTCGAACCAGGGACCCAGCGCTGCAAGGCGAGAGAGCTTACCACTACGCCACTGTGCTGCCCAATGTTATATTTATTTCACTGGTAAAAATAAATAATTGAAATGGGTATATATTTGTTTTTTGTCAAGTTGCCTAATAATTATGCACAGTAATAGTCACCTGCACACACAGCTATCCCCCTAAAATAGCTAAAATTAAAAACAAACTAAAAACTACTTTCAAAAATATTCAGCTTTGATATTAATGAGTTTTTTGGGTTCATTGAGAACATGGTTGTTGTTCAATAATAAAATTATTTCTCAAAAATACAACTTGCCTAATAATTCTGCACTCCCTGTATATATGTATACACACACACACACACACACACACACACACGCACGCACGCACGCACGCACGCACGCACGCACGCACGCACGCACACACACACACACACCTTCTTAGAAGTGTGTCATAGAACATATTTGATAAATCCTTGTTCATCCACCTTTTCATTGTTGCTTAGGGTGAATAGAGGACTAAGCCATCACTCCCACAATCCTTGACTTTGATGCAAAGGATCAAGAGAAATTCCCGTTGGAAAACTCAGGCACATGACACATATATCTGTGCTCTAGAGATGGTTAATGTCAAGCAAATAATTCTGAGTTGCTGCAAATTTTATGTTAATTTTATGCAAATCTACCTAGCTTGAAAATGGTCTTATCAAATGCCACACTGACACTTTGCACCAGTTTTGGATTATGCGCGTCTTATTGACCATCTCTGCTGGCCCCTTGGGGGTTTCTACCTCAGCACATAGCAATCATGTGACCCCATCCACCCCTTTCTCTTATCTTTCCAGTGGGGCACAGACAGAATGTGGGAAGAATAAGCTCTATTTTTATAGGGAGAGACTAGCTGGTGCTCCCTCACAGCTATTCCCTGAGGATTTCATGTGGATGATGAAGGCAAAGGGGGGGGGGGGGGGGAGTTTGGACAGAACACAGACTGCTAATTAGTCCATCCAAGTCTTATCTGAAATCAGCGTTGCAAATATAGCTAGCCAGGTAACAGAAAAAGAATAATAATGCAATAAATAGTGTATGTACAACACGTGTATGTCTAACTATATGACATATTCCACATAATATGAATTAAAAAATCATGATCCTGAGCTTTAAAGAGAACCCGAGGTGGGTTTGAAGAATATTATCTGCATACAAAGGCTGGATCTGCCTATACAGCCCAGCCTCTTTTGATATCCCAAACCCCCCTAAGGTCCCCCTGCACTCTGCAATCCCTCATAAATCACAGCCACGCTGCTGACAAACAGCTTGTCAGAGCTGGCTGTGTTTATCTCTATAGTGTCAGTCTGCTGCTCTCCCCGCCTCCTGCAGAACTCCAGTCCCCGCCTGCATCCCTTCCCTCCCTGCTGATTGGAGGGAAGGGACGGGGGCAGGGACCGGAGCTATGCAGGAGGCGGGGGAGCAGCTGAGACTGACACTACAGATGTAAACACAGCCTCACAGCATGGCTGTGATTTATGAGGGATTGCAGAGTGCAGGGGGACCTTAGTGGGGTTTGGGATAGCAACAGAGGCTGGGCTGTATAGGCAGATCCAGCCTCTGTATGCAGATAACATTCTTCAAACCCACCTCGGGTTCTCTTTAATACAGTGCTTTTAACTTTCAGCTTTTATTCAGGCTGCTGCATGTTATTGGGTCAAGTCTACCAAAAATCTTATATCTAAGTTCTTATACAGACCCATCATCCTGTCAAAGGTCTTATGGTATTTTTAGCAAGATTAGATTAATCTCACGGAATACAAGTAGATCATCCTGCTAATAAGGTCATTGATTCTGGAAGCACAAGCTTGAAATATATCCACTAAGCCTGGAGGATTACACTGGCATTGTTGGAAATTCTCATCTGGCAGCTAAGCTAATCTGGATAATGTGAGCTGCTGAGGTCACATTAGGCTAGTCAGCAAAAAGCTGTCTGCATCTATACATGTACTTGCACGGCAGATCAATTGTTAGGTTTATATATAGTAAATTCACCTGTCTAATTCCCCCTCATTTGTGTCTAATCACAGGTTGTAATTTGATCTCAGCTGTGTCAGCTGGTTGCCAAAGCTGAGCAGCTAATTGGTTAACGCAGGATATTAACAATATGTCTGCTTCCATGAAAGCAGAAAGTAAACACACTGCATATTTATTGCAGGATTTGTATCAGCTGTAACAAAGAAATGTTTTTCTATAAAGGTTATTATGTTTTTGCTTATCTTTTAAAGCAGAGAGGAAGTTGTGACTTGTGAGTTCAGGTCCACTTTAACATAAAATGAGTCTATGATGCCAGGAAATACAGCATTCAGGTGGAATTCTAGATCGATTTCCATTCTTATAATCAGTGTTTTTAATCCTGTGTTATCTCCTGCTTAGTGGGATTGATTGTTTCCCCTGGTTACAATGTGTTGTTTTAAAACTGTCTGTAAACTGCTTGCAGGAAAATCCACCTTTAGAAGTTAGGCTCGATTCACCCAATATCTTGCTCCCTGCTTCACCTTATGGCCCATATGCAATTAACCTTTTGGCCCAGTGCACACCAAAAACCTCTAGCAGATCTGCAAAACGCTAGAGGTTTTTGAAGCAGATTTCAGAGCGATTCTAGGCATGTTTAGAGACTTTTTCTAAACATGCCTAGCATTTTTTGGAGCATTTTTGTGTAGCAGATTTCATATATTGTTACAGCTTCTGTAATAAAAACGCCTGGAAAACCACTCTGATCTATAGTTTTTCAGAGCGGCTTGAGCTTTTCCTATACTTTACACTGAGGTAGAAACGCATCTGCAAACCACAAAAATGCTGCAGGAGCCAAGTTTACTGTTTGTTAAAAACCTCAAACCACTGATGTGCACCATCCCATTGAGATACATTAGCCAGGTGTTTTCACAGGCGGCAGAGGTTTTGAAAACGTCACCAAAAACGCTTGGTGTGCACCAGGCCTTTCTCCTGATTTTACTCCTAAGTGATATCTTCAACCTTGTCAATAAAATGCTTTTCAACCTCTTGAGGACCAAAGGTTTATACCCCCCTAGTGACTATTTTACAATTCAGCACTTCCCCACTTTAACGATTTATTGCTCGGTCATACAACTTAGGACCTAAATTAATTTTACCTTCTTTTATTGCCACTAAAAGTGTTCTTTTGGTGGTCTCTTTTTTATTAATTAAAATTGACATTTTTTTAAAATAAAAAACCCTATTTCTTTTAATTAACCCCCCACCCCTAAATTATTCTTAGACTACATACATACACTACATAAATACATACACTACATAATACATACATAGACATATGTCTATGGCAAGGATTCGATTGTGAGTCCTTCCGGAGGACAGTTAAGTGACAGGGCTTTCTTCTGTACAGCGCTGCGTTAGACTGCTTTAAAAAAATAAATAACAGCCTACCAGCTCTGATCACGGGCTGGCAGGCTGTTCTCTGTCCCCCGCTGCGTGCAGTACAGGGGGCGCGAGATAACGCCATTCAGTGTTAGGCGGTCCCTGAGAGCCTAACGCTGACGTGAGGCAGTTGGAAGCAGATTAAATCACAAGCAAGCAAGAAAATACTTAACTTGTTTTGACAGTATTTTCCACCTACTTTTTGGTACTTTTTCATTTGCAAAGTGCTGGACAGTTATCTATATATACTTATGTTATTGCCAGAACCCGAAATCTGGCCACTTCGGGTTCTGGCTGGTCAAAACTAGAAGTGGCCATCTTACTGCGGCCAACGTCACAAATGAATTAAACCCTGACAGCTCCGTGCTCCGCTCCTCGGCTCTGGCTCCTCCCCCTGCACCACTCTTATTTACCTCTGGCAGCCGGAGACACACACATGCACACAGACAGAGTCGTTCGTTGCTGCAAGGAAGCACAGTGGGAACGCTGCAGACATTGCTGCTGCCAGCACCCGCTCTGCAGGAACAAACGGCATGAATCCCTGCTTCCCTGCAGTGACAAATGACTCTGTCACTTTCACAAAATATTTTACCTTGGTCTCCAAGTATGTGTGTCCCCAGGTGCCAGAAGTAAATAGGGATGGGGGGGGGGGAGGGGGGAGCCAGAGCCAAGGAAAGGAGCACAGAGTTGGCATGATGCAATTCATTTCTGACATTGGCCGCAGTAAGTCGGCCACTTCTAGCTTTGTGGCCAGACTTCGGGTTCCGGCCTTAACATGTATAAAATAGTGTGTGTGTGTGTATGTATGTATGTGCCGCAATCACTAGAAAACGCCTTGACCGATTTCAATAAAAACTTGTTATATCCCTTACCACCTGGCATGATATGTTCTGGGGGTCTCGCGTCCCTCCTGCACACCTGGGTCGGAACCACGAACAGCCAGTTAGATTTCACCCATTCACGTCAATGGAAAAAATGTAAAAGGCTGCCATTCTCACAGCAATAAAGCCAGAGTCCCCAAACTTTGCACAGTTGCTCACTTGGAGACCAAGGTAAAAAATTTCGGGGAAAGTGGGCGGAGCATAAAACAACCAATCAAATTTCATCAATTTGTTTTTTATGGGAATATGTAAACTGTAGGCATTCTTAGGGCTCGATCCACAAAAGAGTGTAACTCAGTTAGCATGCCTAAAAGCTTTGGGCATGCTAACTAGGTTGCTAAGCACTTAGCACGCCTAAAGCTTTTATTGATCGTGTGCAAAGTTCAGCACTGCCCGCAGTATGCAAAACGTCACACCGGGTGTGCCTAAAACTTTGCACTGGGTGCGCCTAAAACGTTGCACCGGATGCGCCCAAAATGCCCAGTGCGCCGTTTTGGGTGCACCCGGGGCAACGTTTTGCGTGCTATGGGCAGAGCTAAACTTTGCGCACGATAACCTAGCGCGCAAAACTTTGCGCGCCCTAAAGGGCTTTAGGCGTGCTAAGGGGCTTTTAGGCGTGCTTACTAAGTTGGTTAAGTGCTACTTACTTTATTTTAAATTTGTACAGTATAGTATTTCTATATAGTAGGGCCACTAAAATTGAAGCCAGGAATGGCACAAGCGGGCTGCAGTGTTTTGGCCCCCTCCACCTTCTGTGGGCTGCTTATCTGGGTGTTATACTTGTGAAACTGTTTTGCTGCTGATCAGTCACTACTTGTTGTTTAGATGAGTGTTTTTTGTACTCTTGTAATTTTTAAATCATTTTATGCATGTGTTTTTGTACTCTAGTTTCTGCATAGGTATTACTATGGTACCAATTCTGAACATGACTCAGTCATGCTTGGCAATTAAAGATGATTCTGATTCTGTGGTATGTATTGTGCATCTGTCCATGTGTGTAATCATCATGCCACTTTACAACACTGTCATCAACAACTTGCAGCTTCAGAGAACACTTGTTTCTGTATGCAGATGCTGTGCATAGTGAGAAATTACATTACCTATTCTGTTGTTTTTATGATATTATTGTTTATGGTGTACACAGCTATGGCCAACAATCTTGACAGTAGCGATATATGTGTTTTGCAATATTTGCAGCTTTGTTTTTTTATGGTGGCAATTCACAGTGTTTATAGATTATTGTACAGAGTGGTCAGATGCATATTAGCTAATGGCAAAGAGGGTTATCAAGATAAAAAGTTAGTTGTATCACACATTTTCCCTGTATTTTGGCACTGGCCCAAAGTGATCTGCTAACTTCTTGTCATTATAGTCGGCACAAGTAAAAAAAATGAATAAAAACACTCATTCATTCTAATTTTATTATAGAATCTGGCTGATGGTTACTAAAGATGACGTGCTTGAAACTGTTTTGGCTGCGCTCACATATGGTGTTAGATGCTGGTTCTGGGGCCCCGGGCAGTGAGAGTTCCCGGGGCCCCAGGCTGGCTCATGCACCATTGTTTTTAATTATTGTAGTATCCCATGCAGTTTAGTTAGGAGGGGGGCAGATGAGAGGGAATATCCTGCACGCTGGTGCCCCCTGCTGGTCATATAGCCATTGTCTATATGCAACTGAAGCCCTCTCCAACTAATTGGCTGACTTGCTCAGCTTCTGCTTGATTATCACTGCAAGCTAGGTGTATTATGTGTGCACTTCTCATTGGCTTATAAGCAGCCTGCAGGCTTTATAAAGCAGCAGAGAACTGTTTGGGAGTGAGTTTCTCCACTTGTATGTTTGGTAAGTTTTAGAGCAGTAGGAGACAGGCCTTGGAGGTGGCAGCTCCAAGGTTTTGGCTGCGCTCACATATGGTGTTAGATGCTGGTTCTGGGGCCCCGGGCAGTGAGAGTTCCCGGGGCCCCAGGCTGGCTCATGCACCATTGTTTTTAATTATTGTAGTATCCCATGCAGTTTAGTTAGGAGGGGGGCAGATGAGAGGGAATATCCTGCACGCTGGTGCCCCCTGCTGGTCATATAGCCATTGTCTATATGCAACTGAAGCCCTCTCCAACTAATTGGCTGACTTGCTCAGCTTCTGCTTGATTATCACTGCAAGCTAGGTGTATTATGTGTGCACTTCTCATTGGCTTATAAGCAGCCTGCAGGCTTTATAAAGCAGCAGAGAACTGTTTGGGAGTGAGTTTCTCCACTTGTATGTTTGGTAAGTGCTTGAAACTGTTGTCTCCTCTTGTTAGTTATTGTAACACTAGGGATAGGTAACAAGAGCTTTGCCTTCTGGGACAGGCAGAGATGGAAGAAAGTCTGAGGAATTGTTCACACTAAGGCCTGGTGCACACCAAAAACCGCTAGCAGATCTGCAAAATGCTAGCAGATTTTGAAAAGCTTTTTCTTCTTTTTCTGTAGCGTTTCAGCTAGCATTTTGCGGTTTTGTGAAGCGTTTTTGGTGTAGTAGATTTCATGTATTGTTACAGTAAAGCTGTTACTGAACAGCTACTGTAACAAAAAACTCCTGGCAAACCGCTCTGAAGTGCCGTTTTTCAGAGCGGTTTGCGTTTTTCCTATACTTAACATTGAGGCAGAAACGCATCCGCAATCCAAAATCTGCAGCAGCCCGGGAGTATGCGTTTCTGCAAAACGCCTCCCGCTCTGGTGTGCACCAGCCCATTGAAATACATTACCCTAGCGGATCCGCACCCGCAAGCAGATCGCAAACCGCAGCAGAACCGCTCTGGTGTGCACTAGGCCTAAGAGACATTTTGCATTTCTTTTTTTTGCGCGGGACATTTTAAAAATCACCTTAAAACGCTAGTGCAATGTTAGCTTATGTGAGTATTCGCACATAAGCAATGAGCTTTCTATATAATTGTGGCTCCTGCACCATTTTCTGAGTGTTTGCAATTCAATAGAAAATATAGGGAAATCGCTTGAAAAAGTGCTTTGAATTGCAATTTCCCAAGTGCTTTAATGAATAAATACGTTGTATTTATTCATTTTCGGGTCAAAGAGTCAGTCAGGAAGTGAAAAAAAAAACAGCGCTCCACAAAAGTGCTTAGAATAGCGCTTTTCTAAGAGGAAATCGCTCAGAAATTGCTTGTAAAAGCGCTTATAAAAAACCCTATATATCGCTCAGGGCGATAGCACTGGGGATTTATAATGTGAAGGCCTCAAAGAGAGAGAGTCTTTGTAGTTCAAGAACACCAAGCTTCATTGGTGCTGTAGAAACTATTTGCAACTATTTATAATATGTACAGGAAATATACATAAAGAAAACCTTGCCAGTGAATGGGCAACTAACAGCGGTGTAGCAATAGGGGATGCCGAGGTTGCAACCGCACTGGGGCCCCTGGGCCTGAGGGGCCCATTAGGGGATCTCCTTCATCAATCTTATTAGCTTTTTATTGGTGTAATGTTGGTAATCAACACATCTATATGTGCGTTGCATAGTAGTAATCCTTAACAAAATATTTTCTTACTCTGTTTACACCTCTCTGACACTGCAGCTGTCAAGTGTATGTTTTGGGGTTTTATATTAAAGAACAAGCGACACCCATGCTAACCTAGAAATAAAAAACACATATATAAGTAGATAAATACTAGTTCTGCTTACATAACAGATGTTTTGTGCTATCCACATAATGATTCCTGTGAATTTTATAAAGGAAAAGCAGAAAATACTATTCTAGGCAATGGCCATCTTGCTAAGCTAACACTGACATCATATCCTCCCTGCCTCTTGTTTTCCCCCTCCCTTCTCTTGCTCATTGTGTATTCATTAGCTGCCCTCCTCCCAGAGTCTTCAGACACTCCCACTGAGGTGTATACTAGGAACTGCACTGTCTTTTTTTTTCTTTTCAACTCCAATCACTGAGTCACCTCAGCCTTGCTTATAAACACAAGTGAGCAGGGGATCATGTTTCAGATAGGCTAGGCATGGAAATAAATGGAAGAAGAGGAATATATTATAAATAAAAAGAACCCCCAGCATTCAACTGTTTGGCACTGACAACTAAAGGGCCAGTGCTCCTTAAAGGAATACTATCGATTCACATATTTTTTTCAATTGACACAGGAATTGTTTGGGAAGTGCTGCTAAGTACTGGTGTATACATTTTAGTAGCAACTTCTTTGTTTACTGTTATCAATATACATTCAAACTTTACGGATGCCAAAACTGACGGCTGACTGAGCCATGAGGAGAGGGGAAATTTCCCTCACACTTGATAAGTTAACTCTATGTGTAGCTCTGCGTGTGACAGAGAAGAGAGCTCCCAACAGCTGCAGCTCCTGTGTCCTGTGTTTCTGACTGACCTGTCTGAAGAGAGCAGAGGAAATGTAACTAATTGTCACAGCTTTTTCATACTGTTTTTGCTTTTAGAGTTTTATATGTTTGATATTTGCTTTCTGTAGTCTGATATGCAACTCTGGCTGTGCATTGAAGCAGACACCTCTTCTGCAATTGATTTGTCCCAATATAGCTAAATCCTACCCTCAATAAATTACAGCTTTTGTCTCTGATATTTAACATTAAAAGTAAGAAAATGTTTACACAGCTACTTAGACATTATTTGTGCATTCTCATTTTAGAACACTTGAGTATCAATAGTATTCCTTTAAGTATGTGATAACTTCAAATCATAACAGCAGAAAAAGTTTTGCAAGTTTTGAATGCAGGATAAGCTGCTTTATCACTTAAAGCGGATCCGAGATAAAAAACTAACTATAACAAGTAACTTGTCTATATATCTTATCTAAAGTTTAGATAGTTTACACAGCAAATCTAGCTGCAAACAGCTTTAATAGAATATGATTGATTATTCCTGTGATACAATGACAGCAGCCATGTTGTTTGTAAACATTACACAGAGGCAGGCTTATCTGCATCTTGAGCTAAAAAACCTAAAGCCGCATCTACACGAGTAGATGCGGCCGCGATGCTCCTTATCAATCGAGCCGCTGATGACAATGGCAGGGAATCGTGCGGGAGATAAGCGGCACCGGCGGAGACGAGCGGGCAATCGAATGCGGCGCACGCGCGGCGAGCGGGGACGCGGCGGGCACGCGGAAGAGGCGATCCGGCGGCTAATCGAGCCGCCGGATCGCTGCAATGTCCCATGGTGTAGATGGGGCTTAACCCCCCCTCTGCCTCTGAAATCTCTGGCTAGTAATACCTCCCCATCCTCCTGCCCAGACTGAGTTCCCATGAGCCCTTGCTACTTTCTGAAAGTGCCTTGGCTCTCTGAAAACCTGTGCGCGTGGCTTCTTTAGTTTATAGGGAATTAGAGTATTAAAACAAAAACAAAAAAGTATTTGGCTTGAGGAATGCCCTATAAACAATAGGAAAGGAACACAATTATGCAATGAGTAAAAGTTCATCTCCGATCCACTTTATTACACTCAGACCACTTGCTGTTGAATTTTGATTTTTATGGTGACAATACCACTTTGATAGAGTGCTTGGAGCTCCATGTAAAACTCACACCAGGGCCCCAAGCTCCTTAGTTACGCAACTGACAACTAACAAAATGTAACTCTTTTTCAGCACAAGCCATACCTTTGCAGTATAAGGGCCAGTGCACACCAAAAACCTCTAGCAGATCCTCAAAACGCTAGAGGATTGTGAAGCAGATTTCACAGCGATTCTAGGCATGTTTAGAGAGGTTTTCTAAACTGCCTAGCGTTTTTTTGGAGCGTTTTTTGTGTAGTAGATTTCATATATTGTTACAGTAAAGCTGTTACTGAACAGCTTCTGTAACAAAATAACAAAAACGCCTGGAAAACTGCACTCATCTAGCGTTTCCAGAGCCGTTTTCCATTTTCCTATACTTTAACATTGAGACAGAAACGCCTCAGAAATCTAAGAAAAGCTGCAGCCCCGAGTTTGCGTTTGTGGAAAAAACGAACTGCTCCCATTCACTTGCATTAGCCAAGCGGTTTTCCCCCTGCAAGTGTTTTAAAAAACGCTCCAGAACCGCTCTGGTGTGCACCAGCCCTTACACCTACAGCCTGTGCTCTTCTCCCAGATCAGGCAGCACTATGGTGTGCTGATTGGGCTTTTATTTCACAGCTGAGCAATCCTCCTTGACCTAGAGGAAAGACAAGTCCTGATATGAATGTATTGCTTCCTTACAAAGTCTGCTTCAGGCAGCAGAAAGTCTAGAACCACCCATACATACAACTAGCATAAAAATTGCATCAGCTGAATAGTTGGAGTTGCACTCTTAAGGCCACATACACACATCAGACCATAGTCTTTTGAAAATGAAAGACCACAGACCAATTTTACCCCCTTCCATGTAGTATGAGAGCCATACCTACACAGTCTATTCTATGGAGCTGAACTCCCCATCAGACAGAAATCTTTGCAGGATGCTGCACACAAAGATGCTGTACACATTCAAAAGATCAGTATCTGCAAAAGATCTGTTCCTGCAAAAGATCAGTTCCTGCAAAATGCATTCATAGTCTATATCTGCAGATCATCATACACACCTTGTTTAACAGACATTCATCTGCAGATATTGAACTGATCTCCCCATCATATAAAAATCTTTGCAAGATGCTGCACACAAAGATGCTGTACACATGCAACAGATCAATATCTGCAAAAGATCAGTTCCTGCAAAAAAATCAGTTTCTGCAAAATGCATTCAAAGTCTATGATATCTGCAGATCTCATACACACCTTGTGTAATGGACAATCATCTGCATATCTGACAATTAACTGCATCCTGGTGGATCTGATCTGCAGATGAATGTCTGTTAAACAAGGTGTGTATGAGATCTGCAGATATCAGACTTTGAATGCATTTTGCAGAAACTGATTTTTTGCAGGAACTGATCTTTTGCAGATACTGATCTGCTGCATGTGTACAGCATCTTTGTGTGCAGCATCTTGCAAAGATTTTTATCTGATGGGGAGTTCAGCTCAATAGAATAGACTGTGTGAAGTATGGCTCTCATACTACATGGAAGGGGGTAAGGGCTCGTTTCCACTATAGCGAATCCGCATGCGGGCACTGCATGCGGCTTCGCATAGTCAATGTAAGTGGATGGGGCTGTTTCCACATGTGCGGCGGCGGGAGCGTTTTTCAGTGCGGCAGAAATCTGCACGGCAGAGCCGTCAGATTTCGCGTGCGGGAGGAATGTGGGCGAATCGCCGCTAATGCATTTAATAGGGAAATCGCATGCAGCTTTGTCATGCGGATTTCCCCGCGATTTCGCGTGCGATTTCGCATGGTTTGCTATGGAGCTGTACTGAGGCAGGGACATGGTTAAATTTGCCTGGCTCCTTGCCATGCGAAATCACATGCGAAATCGCATGCGAAATCGCGGCTAAATCCGCATGCAGAAACGCAGCCGCATGCGATTTCTTCTGCGGTGGAATCCAGGCGATTCCGCACCGCAACAGTGGAAACGAGCCCTAAAATTGGTCTGTGAGCTTTCATTTTTACAAAGACTTTTATCTGATGTGTGTACCACCTTTAGTAGTTGTATTTTGTTATTTGCAAATCCTCTTGTGCAGATACACTATTTAAAAATCTGCCTCTCTAGAAGCATTAACTCATAAAAAGTTACAGATTGCCTAGCAAGCTCATGGTGAACCAGAACAACAAAGGGGGGATTTGCATATTCAACAGTGATGCTCAGTGGGATGCTTCAAATACTCACTCCAACCTGAATAATTGCAACTACCTTCTGTTTTAAGAAGGCAAAATTCTGTTTAACCTGCTGGGCAGTTTGATTATGCGCAGCCGCACGGCTGCGCATGTTTTTTTATACCTATTTTTTTTTTAATCTTGTAGCTAGCCTAGCGCTAGCTACATGATACCCCCCTCCCTTCCGATTCCCACCCACCCTTCCGATCTCCGCCGGCGCCTATGCCTGTCAGGAAATCCCGTTCTGAACGGGATTTCCTTGAGGGCTTTCCCCGCCATGGCGACGAACGGAATGATGTCATCAACGTCGTGACATCATAGGGAGTCCCGATCCACCCCTCAGCGCTGCCTGACACTGATTGGCCAGGCAGCGCACGGGGTCTGAGGGGGGGGGGCGTATTACGTGGCGGGTATCGGTGGATCGGTGGCGAGCGTTGGCGATCGGAGAAACACGCAGCTAGCAAAGTGCTAGCTGCGTGTTTCAAAAAAAAAAATATTCAAATCGGCCCAGCAGGGCCTGAGCGGTGGCCTCCGGCGTCTCTGGACGAGCCTAGCTCGTCCAGAACGCTAGGGAGGTTAAAGTGGGATTGTTAGCCACAAAACCAAATTCCACTTACCCATTGCACTGTGCTTATTATGCTGTCAGGAACCTCCCCCTGCATTACAAGCACTCCAATCTATTCAGAAATGTTTTTGTAGTAATACATCTTATCTCAGTCAGCCAGGCTCTATTCTCTTGCCATCGCTGAGGAGAAGGCCTATCATCTCCCCTCCCACATTCCTGATCCTCACTGATTGGCTGAGAGCAGTTCAGTGTGACAGGCGGAGGCTGAAACCTGATGCTGTGCTCACATGTGTTTAGAAAGCTAACTAGAGAAGACACTGCAGATTGTAGGAAAAAATAAAAACAGAGTAAGGGAGGAAATGACATCAGGATTTGGCTTCAGTCAGAGGGAATAAAAAAGGAAAACTGCCAGGAACAGAATTCTCTTATTTACTATATAAAATGTACTGAAATCAAAACGTGGACAGTACAATACATCTGTTGTGTAAGTAGAACAAGTATTTATCTACTCATATACAGTATGTGCTTTTTTCCTGGCATAGTATGGCTGACCCTGCTGCTTTAACTCATATAACTGATTATTCTACAGTGATAGTGGTATGGGCTAAATGTTTTCACAGCAATTGTTTTATGGCACTTCACTTTTTTCCTAACTCTCAAAGGCAGCTGTGTGTCTTCAGGAAAAACTGTTTCTGTCAAGACAATGAGCTGTCCAGCTGCTGGCGAGTTTCCTGTTATGCCAATGCTGCTGGGAGAAGCATGTGAACAAGCTGTGATGTTTACTGCCAAAGGCTCTGTCCACTTCCGATACATTGGCGTGAGCCTTCCTGACTGAGACAGCCCTGAGGCTTACACATTAGCTTTGCTTTACTCTCTTTGGTGTCTTATAGCATCTGTCTGAAGAAGGTCTCGCAGCTCGAAATGAACGCCTGCTTTTATTCGTGACAGCTTAGTTTCATTCCATAAGACACTTTCTGCTGATTAGAATTCCAAAACATACAATGCTCTTGTGGATACATTACATCCATCCATATGCAGTGAAAGTTCTGAGAATTCACATAAATACTTAACTTTACTAATGCTTTCAGTAGCAAATAGTGCAGTGTTTTTATCATATTTCTTGATCACTACATATTTTCAGTCAAAGGAAGTTGGGAAGTTGTGTAAAGTGCAAATAATAATGTGAAAGAAAGTGACGGGAACAACAAAAGAGTGGAAAAGCTGCATAGCTAAATATATATTTAGTATGAGAACACCCTGGTTTTCTATTGCAAGTAGGGATGGTCAATTAGATGCAAATCATTTCAAATTGCTGCAGCATTATACAAATTCTGTATGCAAATGTATGCAGCTTGTAAATTAACCAGTCAAATCATGCTGAGATCAAATTTGATTTGTCCATTTTTAAGGTGCATAAATTTGCGATTAAAATTAGCATAATCCAACATCAACTTGAAATTTGAAACGAATCGGGAATTATCTCCGTGGTCAGCGCACAAGATGTGCGCTGACACTGCGGAAATCCTCCACAAGCGTTTAAATAACAGAACCCAGCTTTGGTGCAATGCACCTGTAGAGAGGAATTCCCACCGGCAGATGGAGCTGTGGAGTACAGAGGAATAAAGCCTCTGCACTGCCACAGATGCCAGGTGGAAATTGTACGAGGTGAAACAATACAGGGCAAGATAGCCCCTAGAGAGAGAGTGAGCACAGAGACAGAATGTATGTTTGTCCACCAATCCAGTCGCCACCCGGCGACGGTTGACATACAACAGCGAAAACCAAAGTGAGAATGGCGATTGCTAATAGAGACACAAGACTGAATAAGACAGAGCGTGACTGAGTAGGGAAGACACAGCAAAGAACCACAATCTGAACATCAAAGAAAATAACAAACCAACTACCTGAACGCGGTCCCCGCACGATATGCGCAACAGAGACAAGCGTGTTAACGGTACGGTCACCACACGAAAAGCGCAAAAGTGACAAAACGTACCAACCCTAACTAACACATGAACCTAACAATGACGACAGACAAATAACGCGAACGCTTGCTAATCGGTTGCCTCCCACCAGACAACAGCAAACGCTCGTGCTGGACAAGACAGACTAAGGGCCCGTTCACACTGCACGCGTTTCCAGCCGCGTTTTGGAAACGCGTGCAGGTGGCCAAAATGCACGACATCAGACATTGCATAGAGTGCAATGTCTGATGTTCACACTGCATGCGTTCCGGACCTGTGCGGTCCGGGAACGCATGCTGCACGCAGATTTTGCAAAAACGCGTGGCTGTCCCATTCACTTTTCAGTGATGGGATCAGCCACGCAACGCACACAAACGCGGATGGCCATGCGTTCGTACGCGTTGCATTCCGCACGCGTTCCGCACGCATGGCCATCCGCATTTCTGATCTGAACGGGCCCTTAAGGAGTAAACAGTAGCAACCGCAGCTAAGGTTATACTACAAGACAGACAAAGGAGATCCACCGCCTCTACCACCAAGGCGAATGCGATCTAGGAACGAGACCAAACGATTTACTGCCAGCCGCCGCAGGCGACAGTACAATCGCAGGGACCAGACAAAACAGCACAGGAATAAACAGTACAGTACATAATACAAAGCCTGACTGCACTATAGAGAATGCAAGATGCACTCCCCAATAATTAACTACACTAGAATATTCGCAAACAATCAGCAGAGGGGCTGAAACTCAAGGTAAGTCCAGCAGAACCAAACCTTTATGACCAGCAGGGAATTCTGGGAGGAAATGGTATTTATACTGCAAGCCTTCAAAGGAAGCAGCTAAGCAATTTGCATGACAAGTGGATGCAAATCCCTCAGCAGAACAGCAGCTCTGAAACTTGCAGAATGAAGACAGGTCTCCTTTCCAGGGACCTGCAGCATACAGACCTAAAAAATGGTCAAAAAGCTGCTTGCCTGTGCAGACAGCAGAGCAGATCATTACAAAATTATTTGCATCTCATTGACCATCCCTGATTACAATATTACCAGAGGTTTGTGCAGCAAACTTCAAGTGCCCAAACCAATGCTGCATAACTGATGTAGCTAGATTAGCCAAGTGCTATATCTCAAATCACCTGCTTGGGAGTGGGGGCATAACAGTGGGCAGAGATCCAAATGATTGATCTCCAAAGTATTCCGCCTTCTCTGCCACTACATATGAATGCTGTTTGTACATTCGCTGTTTTATACAGTTATATAAATCAGCTGGTCTGTCAGAGAAATACAACAGGCTGCAGCAGTTCAGCAGATCAGTCATCACCACAGGAAAATGTTGTGGAAGCCAGGAGGGGGTTAAATGATAATGATAGTTCTTTGAAATGACTGGCCCAAAGAGACATCAACTTATATATGTAGCTGGTACAGGCTGCATGGCTGTGAGGGCTTTCACTCTGCACTATCAATCAACTGATGTCAGCACTTTCTTCAGTAGTTTCTAACCTCATAGAAGCACTTAAAATGTGTTCTTCTTGATGCAGTATTATGCAATCTTTTATTTGAAGATGTGTGCAGCTTGAAGATAGAAAGGTAGTGTTTCACTGTTTGTGCGTTTTCTGTGCATTTTCTGTCTGTTTTCTGTGCATTTGAGTTTTGTGTTTTTTTTCCCTGCACATGTGTTTTTCTTGCGTTTTGCGTGCGTTTTAATGCATTTGCGGTTCGCATATATAAATCTCATATGCATATTTTAGGCTATATTTTTTAAGGGTGCTTAGTAAGAAAATTATTCCTGAGAAATTGTTGGTGTCTTTTTACCGCAGTACAGTGGAGAGTGTCCTAGTCTACTGTCTCTGTGCGTGGTTTTCAAGCTGCACAGTAGCACAGAAAAAGCAGCTTCATAGGGTAATTAAGGTTGCCCAGAGGATAGTTGGCTGTCCTCTTCTTCCATTAGAAGAATTATATACGTCTTATTGTTTCAGGAATATTAAGAACATTTTAAGCGACGCCTCATATCCAGGACATGTGTTATTTGAACATCTCCCTTCTGGAAAACGTTTTAGACTTATAAAAATTAAGACAAATAGAGTAAAGAACAGTTTTTATCCTTCAGCCATTTCTATGTTAAATGCTGCTAAGTGGCCATGTTGATAAAGGGTGTGTGCAATGCAATGTATGTAAGAATGGAATGTTATGCGGTCTTTGTTTTTGCTGGAAAATTGCACTTAAGAATTTCGTTGTACAATTTCGGTTGTTACAATGACAATAAAGATTTTCTATGCTATTCTATATTGTATGCATTTTGCATGCTTTTTATGCATTTTATGCAAATCACTAGGATGTCAACAGGAAGCGGAAATACATCATCAAACTTGTTTTTTTTTTTAAAAAGCATACAAAAAGCATTAAACGCTATACCTCTGCGTCACCATTGACATACATTATGTGTGTTTTAGATGCGTTTTGGATAAATATATGGCAAGAGCACTGTTTTTAAAATTGCACATTGCAGAACGCAAACATATGCGTTTTTTCATGTGGTCCACTGACTTGCATTATGTGCGTTTTGGCTGCGTTTTCCGCAACGCTAGCATTTCTGTCTGGTGTGTTCCTACCCATACAGAAAGTTTTCCATTTCTGTATACTGCCTACTGAGATATCAGGCCCCCACAGAGATAGTGACATGGGCCATTATTCAATTAAATTCTTCTCTTGAGTTTTCGCCTAGGAGACACGCTGTGAGACACGCGGCAGCACTTCCTGGTCTGCGAGTACGCCGATGAAACCCAGAAGCCTTGCCATGCACGGCATGGATTCGCTACCTAGCGCACGAAAAAATGCTGTAATCACAAGCAAATAGGACAGCGTCACCATTATCCCCTATGGCAGAGTTTCCCCGCACAATTAGCTTGCGGGGAAACTGTGGATTTGGCTCGACTTCTGCAGCAGTGGAAACGGGTCCTTAAGTATTTTGAAGTTGAAAAATTTGTCAAAAAGTGGGTAGGGAAAATCAAAATTATTTTGAGTATTTCTTTGGTTACTGGTGGTTTAAAAGGCATTCTATTGATAAAATGTGAACATATCACCTGGGATAAAAAGGACACCTGGGCCCGTATGCAATTATCTTTTCCCAAGTTATCTCACAGGATATAATTTTCATCTGTTCTTTAAAATAATTTTTAATCATTTTACAATTGAAAAGTGTTATAATTTAAGTAGGCCTCAGTTACGTGGCCTGAGTTTTATGTAAAAGGCTTGTCCGCAGTGTATGCCTTTAAAATAAATAGAGGTTTTGTGATGCAGGCAGAGGCATCTCAGGGTCTGCGTGTAGCAGAGGATAAACGCAGATACTGAGAACATGTTCCTAAAAGAAGGCCATCGGACTACTCTGACCTCAACCACAGGAACAGAAAACATTGGCCATATTTACTAAACATCCACGGTCCTGCATATAGGCCAAATGCCTCATTGATTATTAATCAAGTAGGTGTGTATGATGACACCACAAGTGGGTCCACCAATAGACTAATCTAGGGGGTGGCGAAGATGAGGTCATATTTAACTCTTTCCTAGTCGGTATTAAAGGCTGAGGGAGCTATGAGAGCTCACTTCTGCTTCTTCCTTCCACACTAGCTCGCAAGGCCGACTGGGACCTCTAAGCATGTTCTTCCTTTCTGTAATCTGATATAATGTATGCTGTACATAGGTAGTTTAGTGTAACGTAGTTAGGAAGAAGGTACCTGATAGACTTAAATGTGGTTTAGAGTTACGCTGCGCGCTTGAGTAGTTTTGAGGTATGGCGGAGATAAGCTGCAGATGATTTGTGGAGAGAGGGAGTTTTCCACGTCCCAAGGATTTCTCCTTAGGTTTTTACGGACATCCAGGAATGTATGTGGCGCAATGCTTTTTTTTTTACTCTGCATTGTGGATAGATGCTGAGTAACTATGCATAAAAAATGTTTGTTCTGTTTGTATTTTGTTTTCTCTCCTAAGATATAGGAACGAGAGGCTGCTATGGGAGCAGCCATCTTAGCTGGCAGTCCAGGACTCAAAATGGCGGCAGTGGAGAGAGCCCGCCCCCGAGAGTCATGGCCCCCACACGTCATGGCAGGGGGGAGGAAGGGCTGGGGGATCCACGTCACGTCAGGCTGTGCTCGCGGCTCCGGGCAGAGCAGCTGAAAGGGAGGGGGGTAGAAATACAGAGACATGCTACTGTGTGTCTCGGGTCTCAAAGTATTTCCCCAGAGTTTTTCCCTGAGTCCATGGAAAGGAATGCCAGGATACGTGCACCAAGCTATTACTGTCAGATTAGCAGGAGCACAGATAGGAAGTGTGTCCCAGCTAGGTGCAGGGACACACGTAGCAGTGCAGGTCAGGAAAGTGTCTGTACTGAGTTGCTTACGGGGTTATTCCTGTAAGTGGGGCACCTTTATGGGTGGTGCAGCATGAGTTCCCAATAGAGTATAGGGGGGGGGGGGACAGTGCATCAGGGGGGTGCTGGAGGTGGAAAAAAGGGAGTTGACCAATCCGGGTTTCCGTCGCCGCTGCTGCAGAGCGGTAACGTTTTTTCCGGTTTTTGTCGTGGACAGGGCCAGAGCTTGACTGAGAGGTCTATGCTGGGCTGGGGCTGTTTTTTTGTGCGTTTTTTTCGTCCACTGATTGGTCAAATATGTTTTTTCCAGCTCCTATCAATTGTAGCACTAAGAACAAGAACTGACAGCAGTTCAGGGGGCAATTATACAGATGATAGAATTGCCGTTTACAGAGTGACAGTGTATCAGTACGGTGTTTGCCATGTGACTACCTACCAAGTGGGCATTCAGGGATCTGCATACAGGCATGTGACGCTGGTATGCTTAGCCCTGCACCCTGTGTAGTTTAAGTGTAAAGTGCTCCTTCCTACAGGGAGGCAGCCATTTTTTTTTTGGTAGTCTAGGTAGTGGCACGGCAAACATTGATCAGAGGGTACAACACACAGAACTTCTAGCAGAGCTGGTATCGCGATGAAGTTCTAGATAAGTAAATGCGATAATGAGTAAGAGCATTGCAGGCTCACCTGCAAAGCAGCATCAGGTGTGGCATCCGTAATCTGTGCATGCGACGGCCGCGCATGGACAGATGAGGGGGGATGTGGAGTGAGCTGCAATGGGGTGAGAGCTTCCAAAGGTGAAGCGAGCTTCCAAAGGTGAAGTCCGCGGGAGCATATTTTAAACAGGTAAGTACTGAGGATAGTACTGAGGTAGGGGGGTGAAGTTTAACTCCAATCTACCAAAAAGAGTAAACAGAGTTCATGAGAACCATAAAACAACGAGATCAATTACGGTATATATTGATCATTTTAAAGGATAAAGAGTACAAGCCGCAGGGAGAATCCCAAATCATTAATAAGAATTGATTTGTTTGTTTTTCGATTTCAGGTGTTTGGCAATATGGAATTGAGACAGCTGCAGTGCTGGCAGCAAAGCTGGAGATGTCAGTCGGATAAGCGAAAGGTTCCAGATGCCAATCTAAGCTTGGAGAAACACGAGATTCTTGAAATGGGAAAGAGACTAAAACACGAGATTCCTGAAATTGGAAAGAGACTAAAACACGAGATTCCTGAGATCGGAAAACGTCTGAAAAAACTGTCTGAGCAAAGCATAGTGCAAATTGCTAATGTTTTTCTTTCCCAAGGTGGTGCTTTTATAATGAAGAGTACCGTGCTGATGGTGATCCTAGGTTGCCATTCCGTCCTAGGAGAACGGAGAGGACATTCTCATGTATAATAAGGGGTTAATGAGAATGCAAGGCCCAAGCATGTTAATGTTTGGTGACAAAGGTACTGATCCTTTCACACTTCCCTCTGATTGGCACAGATGGACCAAGCAGGGATGGAGGAAAAGAGCACTTGTGCCAGGAGAAAACAAATTTCATGGCACAATGTGGGTGAAAGGTCTGAAAGGTCAGGTGTGCTGGCAGGGTGACTGGAAAGGCAGTGTATGCTATTGAAGGTCACACTCCCAGAATCGATGCACCGATCCAAAGGTTTGTTAAAAGGTACATTGCAGTACAATGGGTACATGCAAAAGGTGGAGTGTGTGATTCAGGGGTACCTTGTCTTGGTTATGCAGAGTGAGATGGTTCCAGATTGGAGAGGAACGAGCAGGAGGCGTCAATTCTCTTACCAGAGAGACGCAGGGGACAACATCACACTCTGGAGCTACCAACAGAGAGTGCCTCTGAAACAACTATACACACGTAAAGGCTGGAAAGCTGAGGGTTGGTGGTTCTTCGAAACAAGAAGTAAAAATCGAGATCAAGCCACATTTCCAGGTGACAAAGAGGGTGGGGAGAGCGGTCCCGGGGGAGGGAACGCCAACACAGGGAACCCCATTCACACTACACGGGTCACAACAGGGGACGATATTACACAGTCCATATGCAGCAGCTTATCCTCATGATAGTTGGGTAAGTGAAGAGGTACTCTTAATCGAACGATTGCAGAGAGTACAGTCTGCCCGACCTCACAGCTGGGGACATATTTTGTCAGCGAGAGATTGGACAAGGGGAGGTATATTAATTTTTCTGGAGAAGGATCTTTTGCATGGCAGCTTCGAGATGTTTGGGTGAACAAATAGAAACGGTGCAACATTCCTTTAGGCACCGCTACTTCCTTAGTTCCCACCTCAACCCGTGTCTTACACCAGGACCTGAGAGGTCAACCTTTTTTGGTGCTAGACGGGGAGGTGAAGCAAGTAGAGTTGTCCTCATGCGGGCAATTCTTGCAGAAGTACCTGCGTTGGCCGGGGCAAGTCAAATTTAGTGAAGAAGCCTGCAGGCTCAATAACGCAGAATGCGAGGCTACCATTCAAAAGATCCACCCTGAAGCCCAACCGATAGTTCCAGTGGCTGAAGGAAAGGTTTGGTTTTTTTAACATAAGTTCTAATGATACATTCAAGGTATATTCTCATAATTGTTTCCGATAAGGGGGAGTTTCCAAGGGGAACATATTGGGTGAGTGGAGATCCCATATGGATCCTGTCATCCAGGTTGGATGACGTTGTTTCTCAAATTGTTAAGAAAAATCTAAAGTTCAAAGTTTCACTGGTAGTTCCCATCCTGAAAGAGAACATGACATGGGACGAAGGGAAACAGGTTTTGATCCAATACGACCACATTTTGTTACAAAGGTTAAACAAACAATACACTAAGTTAGAGGTAAGATTTCACCATGATACAGGTTATCTTCACGAGGTAGAACACAAAAATGAGCAGGTGAGTTCCAGTCTGACCTGGTGGACAAAGGTTCCGGTGATGTTCCAGGGACACTCGGACTGGGCCTCTGCAGTTCCAAAGTTCTTTCTACACCCACTGGTCGTCTGGATGGGGATGACAACTTTAGGCATCATTATCCAGGTGAGGTTGCGTGTTAAAATTACGTAAAACAAATTAACCTGGTCCAGAGATTGGTGCCTCATAAACAATCTCCTGAACCAATAGTTTAAATTAAGGGATATACAGGGTTACGGGTATAGGTTTAGTAGTACCTGTGATGGAGCTGATTGTATAAAGGCGCTCTTTTAGAAGGCACCTGGCACTGCTCCATCGAGTAACAAACAAACGAGTTTCACTTTTCTGTGGTCATGCAAGTTTGTGAGTGATACGTGAGTGACGCAAATGCTGAGCATGTGGTATATAGAGGGACTTAGAAGTAGGGCCTCCCCAGAGAGCCTGGTTACAGGAAGACCAAGAGGTCTTGCTCTCTCTCTTCCAGGGGTAATCGCCTAGAGCAGAGAAGTTGTGTGAGCACGAACATCGAAAAGTGAAACATAAAAGAAAAGAAACCAGGTACTGGGAGGTTCAGACGCTGGGATCTGCGGGTCAAGCCGTTTTAGGGGGGATTGTTATAATTTAAGTAGGCCTCAGTTACTTGGCCTGAGTTTTATGTAAAAGGCTTGTCTGCAGTGTATGCCTTTAAAATAAATAGAGGTTTTGTGATGCAGGCAGAGGCATCTCAGGGTCTGCGTGTAGCAGAGGATACACGCAGATACTGAGAACATGTTCCTAAAAGAAGGCCATCGGACTACTCTGACCTCAACCACAGGAACAGAAAACATTGGCCATATTTACTAAACATCCACGGTCCTGCATATAGGCCAAATGCCTCATTGATTATTAATCAAGTAGGTGTGTATGATGACACCACAAGTGGGTCCACCAATAGACTAATCTAGGGGGTGGCGAAGATGAGGTCATATTTAACTCTTTCCTAGTCGGTATTAAAGGCTGAGGGAGCTATGAGAGCTCACTTCTGCTTCTTCCTTCCGCACTAGCTCACAAGGCCGACTGGGACCTCTAAGCATGTTCTTCCTTTCTGTAATCTGATATAATGTATGCTGTACATAGGTAGTTTAGTGTAACGTAGTTAGGAAGAAGGTACCTGATAGACTTCAGCAGGGAGTCTCATCACGAGCTTGTAACGCAACATGAAGATTGGCATAGCTAGGATATGATGACTGTATCTATCTGTCTTTCTGTGACTTGAATAAATAACGTAAACATTGAAGAAGCCTGAGAAAGTCTATCTCCTGTTTGCTGTGTGGAGAGTCAAGTGATCTCACAGTCTGTGAGACGATGGTGTCGAAGCAAGGTGATAAGAACAGTTTATAACAAAAAGTACCTAAAAGTTGGGAAAAAATTACTATCAAAATTATTTTAACCAATTTACTCCCCACGCGTAAGAATTTCTCCGCCCCTTTTTCCACCCTTTCACCCCCAGGGACGGAGAAATCCGTACTTTCTGCGCTCCCGCCGCTGCCCACGCTCCCGCTTGCACTCCCACTCGTAAACACGCCGCCGGCCGCTCGCCCGGGGATTAATGAACGGGAAAATCCATTCCCGTTCATTGATCTAAGCCCCACAATGATCCGCTGCTTCTCCGCTAAGCAGCGCGATCATTGTGGAAAAAAAAACTTTCTCAGCCTCCTAGTACTTCCGGAAGGACGCTTGCAGGTTGCATTAAACAAAAAGTTACTGTTACAAATAGTAAAACTACACCCTAAAGCATTTTTTTCATACAAATAAATTAGTTTTACACTAAAAATTAACTCCTTACCTCCCACACTCCCCAATTTATTTTTTTTTGTAATTAAAAAAAAAAAATTACAATTAAAAAAAAATACATAAATAGTTACCTTAGGGACTAAACTTTTGAAATATTTATGTCAAGAGGGTATAACACTGTTACTTTATAAACTATGGGCTTGTAATTAGGGATGGACGCAAAACTGAAAAAATGCACCTTTATTTCCGATTAAAATATTGGCGGCAAACATTGTGATAGGTACATAATTTAAAGGGTTTTATAACCGGGAGAAATGGGCAAATACATTTCATGGGTTTTATTTACAGTAGCATGCATTATTTGAAAACTATAAAGGCCGAAAACTGAAAAATAATACATTTTTCCCACATTTTTTCCTATTTTCCCATTAAAACACATTTAGAATAAAATAATTCTTGGCATAATGTCCCACCTAAAGAAAGCCTAATTGGTGGCGAAAAAAAAAAGATATAGTTCATTTCATTGTGATAAGTAATGATAAAGTTATAGACGAATGAATGGAAGGAGCGCTGAAAGGTGAAAATTGCTCTGGTGGTCAAGGGGTGAAACCCCTCAGTTGGGAAGTGGTTAAGTATTTACTTGCTTGCTAATGGCTTAAAAAGCATATTGTCACAAGTTATTAAAATATCACCTAGAAGAAAACTCAGGTGAAAAAGTAAATTGCATATGGCCCCTTTTTCTCCTGAATTTTCTCCTATAAGATAATGGGCCTGATGCTATTCCAGGTGATAAGTAGCTTGCAGATGCGAGCTACTTATCACCTTGCCATCGCACGAGGTTTACCGGCAAATCCTATTGCCAGTTTCACTCGTGCGATGGCCGATCGTTAGGGAGCATTACTCAGGCGAAAGCCTGAGCGATGCTCCCTATTACCGGGTGATGGGGAGCGAGGTTTATCCTGTGGTGCTGTCCATCAGCACCACGGCCTCGCTTCCCACACATGCGCACAACCCGCCGAACATCTGCCGCCATTTTCCGCCGCTGCATCTGGGGGTCTCCTTTAATAAGAAGACCCCCAGAGCTCCCCGCCGGCCGCCGCTTGTCTCCGCAACCCGCCATGTAGCTACAAAGTTAATTGTAAGCAATTTTATTACCGCCGCTTTACACCTGCCGGCCGCCGCATCTCGCCGCAAGTCCCCGCTGTGTAATTACAGTGTACGAGTTACTGTAATTACACTCGCTAATAACAGAATCCCGGCAAAGCATCTTTGAATCAGCCGCCGGGGCTCCCCATTGTTTCACAGGCTGGACCAATGAAAATGGTGCTTTGCCAGGACTCTGTTATTAGCGAGTGTAATTACAGTAACTCGCGGCGAGATGCGGCGGCCGGCGGGTGTAAAGCGGCGGTAAGAAAATTGCTTACAATTAACTTTGTAGCTAAGTGGGGGGTTGCGGAGACGAGCGGCGGCCGGCGGGGAGCTCTGGGGGTCTCCTTATTAAAGGAGACCCCCAGATGCAGCGGCGATGATGTGCGTTAGCATGTTTAGACCTGCTTTTTGCAGGTCTAAGCTAACGCTCATGGAGGCATGCACAGTGCAATAGGGTAGGGTTTAAGGAACTTGCTGGGCGATAATATCGCCCAAGCGAGTTCTTTTAGCACCCTGCCTAGGGCTAAATGCAATTGGATCAGGCGACTTTATAGTCGCCTGATTATCGGACTCACCACCGTTTAACGCTGGCGAGTCTGACAATTGCATCAGGCCCAATGTTTCATGTTTTCTTTAAAATAACTTTTCAGCACTTCGCAGTTAAAAAGTACTAAAAAATAGGTGTAAAAGTACTATCAAAATTATTGTCTTTTTTTTCTTGCTTGCTGATGGCTTATAAGGCATTTTCTTGTCAAGTTGTAAAAACATCACCTAGTAGAACACTCAGGACTATACTTTTTCATCTTTCTTTAAAATATGTTTTAGTTCATTGCATATGGTCCCTGGTGTAAGAGGGATAGGAATGCTGACATACAGTATTCATTTCCTTTCAAACAATATCAGTTGCCTGGCATCTTGCCGATCTTTCATGCATCAGTAGTGTCTGAATCACACACCTGAAACAAGCATGCAGCTATTCCAGTCAGACTTCAGTCAGAGCACCTGATTTGCATGCTTGTTCAGGGTCTATGGATAAAATTATTAGAGGCAGAGGATCAACAGAACAACCAGGCAACTTGCATTCTTTAAAAGGAAATAAATATGGCAGCTTCCATATCCCTCTCTCTTCAGGTCTAATTGAATAGGGGGCATGGTGTAAATGTCACCGTCTAAAGAGAGAACTGCAGGATCCTCAGAGTCCTTGATTCTTACTGGGTCATCTTCCAAGTGAACGGAAACAGGCACAAATCGCTTAAAGCTTTAGGAGCATCCAAATCAAATAATCCCCACCAAAAAGAAATGAAAACCCAGACATCAAAGATTAGCTCAAATCCCAGAGCACAGCAAGGCAGCCTTTCATTCGCTGGTCTTTGAAAGCTTGGCTAGTTTGGTAGTACTGTTCAGCTCACTTCTTGTTGCAGGTTAATCTGGGTATTCTTCACGAGTAACTGGCATTAAAGTGTAATATTTTTTTACAAGGAGAAGATTGCTGCTCAAGGGCTCTTTCATGCATCACACTGAACACTGACTTGTCTTTCAAAGGCCAGAACAAAACACAACCTCCCCTGTCAAGAGGTTGCGGTGCAGCTCAGGTGGAAGATCCATTGTAGTTACAATAATAGTATAGCATTTTCCTCTTTCACCTTCGTTCCATTAGAATTTTCATTGCTATAATCTAAGCGATGCGCTGTTGTCACTTGGCAATTGTTTGCTGTGCTGCATTATATTTTGCACACAATGCAGCTGTTTCTCTACTGCTTCAATTTTTTTTCAAGGAATCATTGCCAATGTGGAATCTGGTTCATCATTGCTAGAACATCAACAAGATAAATTGATCAATAAGATAAATATATATTCTATATTACATATTACCAGAGCTGAATCCTTAAAATGTATGGTATTTTATTTAGAGGTATTTAGTTCTTAAAGGACTACTGTAGGGGGAAAAATAGTTGAACTTACCCGGGGCTTCTAATGGTCCCCTGCAGACATCCTGTGCCAGTGCAGTCACTCACCGATGCTCTGGCCCCGCCTCCTGTTCACTTCTGGAATTTACGACTTTAAAGTTGGAAAACCAATGCACCCGTGCGTCCGCGTCCTTGCTCCTGCTGACATTACCGAAAGCGTACTGCGCAGTCGCAGACCGTACTGGGTCTGCACCGTACACTCGCAGTGACGTCAGCAGGAGCGAGGACCGTGCAGGCACAGTGGTTTTCCAACTTTAAAGTCACAAATTCCAGAAGTGAACCGGAGATGAGGGCCAGAGCATTGGTAAGTGAGCCCCAGCTAAGTTCAACTCTCTTTCCCCTACTTCCCTACAGTAGTCCTTTAACCCATTAGCAGGCACATATAGCAAAGCTATATGTGGCTGCACAGCCTAACTTTTTTTTATTTCTTTTGCCGCTGAGTGTGCCTTCCCCAGCCTGGCATGGTGTGCAGAGCAGTGCAGTGAGCGGTCATATTTACCTACTTTGGGCAGCTGGATGGTGTCTTCTCTCCTCCGCTGGCAGTACTGCAATGCTGACATCTTCTGCAGAGTTCCAATCACATAATATGACGTGATCGCAACCCAGGGGATGGTGTCAGCGGAGCAGCTCCTCCTGGTGGTGGAAGAGGGGTGATGGAAGAGTCTGAATGAAGAGGAGTAGCCAAAGGATTAAATCACTCCACTGTACTACTAGGCAGACTCAGACACATGTACAGATTCAAATCCAAGCTGTGAAAATACTTACAAAAAAATGCTATAAAAAATTATGACCCAGGTAGGAAGAATGTTGAATAGGGGATTTTTAGGGCAAAATACTGGCTATGATACTTAAGCTTTATGTGATTTAGGAACTCCAGATTTAACCCAAGATATCTTAAGACTCTCATTCTCTTGTGTTTCACTGTTCCTTTACTGGTCCTTCAAATGTGAGCATGGCACGTGACCCCGAAACTGCACCTTACTTTGTTTACACCCTTCAAATTCAACAAACAAAAAAAACCCAAACTAAAAATGTGGAGGCTTCCCAAGGTTCACCACCTTCAGTATAGACAATGGCCGCATTTCACTGTCAGCGAATCTGTCAGAAACAGTCTTATCTGTCTGCCGACAGCGTGTACACACGTGCTATTGTTGGCAGAACGTCGCCCGGCGGGAGGGTCTGAAGGACCCGTCGTTTGCTACAGTATGGCGTGTGTACGCGCCTTAAGGAATGAAGAGATAAGATAACACATCTTTCACTGTGAAAACGTATCTGTTTACCTTAAAGAACAAGCGACACCCATGCTAACCTAGAAATAAAAAACACATATATAAGTAGATAAATACTACTTCTACTTACATAACAGATGTATTGTGCTATCCACGTAATTATTCCTGTGAATTTTACAAAGGAAAAGCAGAAAATACTATTCTAGGCAGTGGCCATCTTACCAAGCTAATGCTGACATCATATCCTCCCTGACTCTTGTTTTCCCCCCTCCCTTCTCTTGCTCATTGTGTATTCATTAGCTGCCCTCCTCCCACAGTCTTTTTTTTTATTTACTCATCCAATCACTGAGTCACTTCAGCCTTGCTTGTAAACATAAGTGATCAGCTAGGCAGGGAAAAAAAATAGAAGAGGAGGAATATATTATAGATACAAAGAACTTCCAGCATTCAACTTTTTGGCACTGTTTGGCACTAGGGCCAGTGCTCCTAAAGTATGTGATAACTACAAACCATAACAGCAGAAAAAGTTTTGCAAGTTTTGAATGCAGGATTAGCATCTTTATCACTTAATACACTCAGACCAGTTGCTGTTGAAATTTGATTTTTATGGTGACAATACCGCTTTAATAAGGCAAGGTCGATGTATGATGGTAAGTTTTCTCTTGCCTTATTATCTCAAGCTGGATCTTTTTACCTCCGGCAAACCTAAAGTTAACTCTTCTGTCTTTAAGTTAAGGAGAGATCTCTAAAATTAACTCTTCTATCCTTAAAATAACTCCAGAATTCTAAAATTAAAGGGATACTATGGCGAAAATTTTTTAAAATTTTAAATATATGTAAACATATACAAATAAAAAGTAATTTTTTTTCCAGAGTAAAATGAGTCATAAATTACTTTTCTCCTATGTTGCTGTCACTTACAGTAGGTAGTAGAAATCTGACAGAAGCAACAGGTTTTGGACTAGTCCATCTCTTCATGGGGATGCTCAGGGATTTATTTATTTTCAAAAGCACTTAGTGAATAGCAGTTGCTCTGTCCAACTGCCAAAAAACTGTGTAGCGGGCAGGGAAGCTGGCCAGCATCATTTAGGGAATATCTTTACACAGAATAAAAGCCTTGCTGAAAATCCCCTATGAAGAGATGGGCTAGTCCAAAACCTGCTGCTTCTGTCAGATTTCTACTTCCTACTGTAAATGACAGCAACATAGGAGAAAAGTAATTTATGGGTCATTTTACTCTGGAAATAACATACTTCTTATTCGTCATAGTGCCCCTTTAATTGCAGGTGACAATAACTACAGAAGAGGTAACTTAAAGAGGAACTCCAGTGAAAATAATGTAGTAAAAAAAATGCTTCATTTTTTACCATAATTATGTATAAATGATTTAGTCAGTGTTTGCTCATTGTAAAATCTTTCCTCTCCCAGATTCACATTCTGACATGTATTACATGGTGACATTGTTACTGTGGGCAGGTTATGTAGCTGTTTCTAGCTGTTCTGGCTGTTACAGACAGCTGTAAACAGCCATTTCCTGTCTGTGAACATTGTTACATTGTGGCAGTTTGCCCAGAGTACCGCGGTATTCAGAGCTTCTTGTGGGAGGGGTTTCAGCACAAAATCAGTCACACAGCGCCCCCTGATGGTCTGTTTGTGAAAATCATTATATTTCTCATGTAAAAGGGGGTATCAGCTACTGATAGGGATAAAGTTCAATTCTAGGTTGGAGTTTCTCTTTAATGCCTAGTACACACCATACAATTTTCTGTTAGATTTTTTTGTTAGATTTTCTGTTAGATTATTTTCTGTAGAGACTGGTCATTCTCTCTGGTGCATTGTCTTCTGGTTATCTCCTGCTGAGTAGAACAATGCCTAAATGATTGGCAGATAGATGGTTCGATAGATAATTTCCAACATGTTGAAAATTATCTACAGTATCTGGCAGGTAAATCTAACAGAAAATCTAACAGAAAATTGTATGTTGTGTACCTAAGATTAGGACTGAAGAGATAAGATAACTCTTTCACTGTGAAAACTTATTTCTACACCTTTAAGGTGCATACACGTGCACTACCGCCGGCAACGACGGGACTGCCGGACCCTGCCCTTGGGGCGGGCGTTCCAACGACAGTAGTGCGTGTGTGCAGTCTGTCAGGCAGACTGATAAGGCTGTTTCTGAACAATTTGCTGAGCGGAACGTTCAGTAACAGCCTTATCAGTCCGCCAACATCGCGTACACACATGCTACTGTCGGGCTGAATGTCTGCCCAGCGGGAGGGTCCGCCGGAGTCATCGTTGCTGGCGGTAGTGCGTGTGTACGCACCTTAATAAGGCAAGATCGATGTGTGGTGGTAAGTTTTCTCTCGCCTTATTATCTCCAGCATGATTTTAGTGAATTGAGGCCATTGTGTTTATCTTGACATGTCAACCTGCTACAAATCCATTCACATGATGAAAACATCGACTACAGGCTCTTTGAAAACTGTGTGTAAAAATATTTTGTAGTTTCAAACATACAGGGCTCTCCAATACATGGACTGAGAAGAAGCTGAAACATTTTAGTTGGTTTACATATGTGGGAGAAGTCAAACCAAACGAAATGTGGTCAGAAGGAAAATGCTCTTTTCAGTTCCATCAGTCTCCATACCTTGCACATTTTAAAGCAAATCTGAACTTAAAAATTAAAAAGTCAAAATAAACAAACACACATCATACTTACGTCCTGTGTAGTCTACTCATCAATCTTTTTCTCCTCTCTCATGTCCTGTTTGTCCACTGTGATTAATGGAATTCTCTGTCCAACATTGTGAAAATGGCCATTACCCCATAACAGCTACCTGGTCAGCACACTGTTAAACTGTAATATCGCCCACATGAGGCATAGGGAAACTTGGACATTACCTTGCTCACCAGTTGTACTTTCAGTTATAACTGACAGAAACTGATATATTTCAATTCTGACAAAATCTTGTCAGAACTGGAAGGAATCATTCTAAGAAGAAAATAGTGAGCTTCTGAGAGGAACTGACAGCGAGGTAAGTATGCAATAATTTGCTGGTACATTGTGGTTTCATTTTTAAATAATTTTACTCGGGTCAGGTTCTCTTTAAGGCCTCAGTGTAACTGAGTATTGGGACAATGCATTGGTCATCCCTCAGCTGAGCAGGAACGCGCCACACAAGGTGAAGCATGTGAAGGAGATTGAGGCATAGAGACTGAACCGAGGGCAGGGAATTGTGCTAGGCCTTACAAATAGAAGTTTTAATAATTTCCCTAAAATTAGCTTTAATTATATTTTTTGCTGTATAAATTCATTATGATAAGTGTGTTAGTAAGTTTGCCTATGATAATATTATGATAATTGCCTACGCCTAATACAAACCGTTATCTGCAATTTTACTTTGGTTGCATTTATTTATTTATTTAAAACTTGTTTGGAATGATATTTACAAAGCTGTATTTTAACATATGTTAATATATTGTTGATATTTTTTTCCTATACCTGCCTGGAAAAGCAGCTCCCACACTTGTGGCAGTTCGGCATTTTAATCACAGATCTTGGGGTCATGTGACTGGCATCTGGAACACCTGCCTCAAATATGTGAATTGTGAAATAGTGACACAGGGCCTCCTCTTCCCCACCAGAAGTTAATTCATTTGTTGTTTGTAGAGCTAACTAGGGAACTATGGGGTAAATTCACTAAACTGGGGTAAGCAGAAAATGATGCGTAAAGTCTCACCATGCAAAGAGTAGACACAATACATTACATGCAATGAATTGTGCTTTACTTATCATGCAGGAGACTTTATGCATGTTATTCTCCTTAATCTCCTTGCCGGTTATCCCGAACACAGTTCGGGGTAACCTGCGCAGGAGGATTTCTCAGGCCCCGTGGGGCCGATTTGCATAAATTTTTTTTCCTACACGCAGCTAGCACTTTGCTAGCTGCGTGTAGTACGCGATCGCCGCCGCTCGCCGCCAATTCGCCGCTACCCGCCGCGCCGAGCCGTCCCCCCCGCCCCAGACCCCTGCGCAGCCTGGCCAATCAGTGCCAGGCAGCGCTAAGGGGCGGATCGGGGTTCCCTCTGACGTCACGACGTCCATGACGTCGGTGACGTCATCCCGCCCGGTCGCCATGGCGACCGGGGAAGCCCTGCAGGAAATCCCGTTCTCAACGGGATTTCCTGCATACTCTGATCGCCGAAGGCGATCGGAGTAGGTAGGGGGATGCCGCCGCTCAGCGGCTATCATGTAGCGAGCCCTGGGCTCGCTACATGATTTAAAAAAAATAAAATAAAAAAAAAGTGCGGCGCTGCCTCCTTGCCGGATTTTTTAGACCGGCAAGGAGGTTAATGCGGTTTAATGAATTTACCCCAAAGTTCCCTATTTACCTCTACAATTAATGAATGAACTTCTGGTGGGAAAAGGAGGTCTCAGCTGTCCTACAGGTGGAAAATGACTACCAGGGTGGTAAAACTAGTGCTTCATTAGAGATGGCCCGAACGGTTCGCCGGCGAACGGTTCCAGGCGAACTTCGGGTGGTTCGCCTTCGCCGGCGAACTTTCCCGGAAGTTCAATTTGCCCCATAATACTCTATTGAGCAGAACTTTGACCCTCTACATCACAGTCAGCAGGCACATTGTCACCAATCAGACTGCACTCACTCTTGGAGCCCCACCCCCCCTTATAAAAGTCAAGGTTCTGCAGTCGTTTTACTCACTCGTCTGCCTCCAGTAATTAGTTAAGGGACAGCTGCTGACAGACTCTGCTAGGGAGAGTTTAGTTAGGATCTTGTAGGTTTGTTCCTAGCTGATTGTTTTTCTCTCCCTCCTCTCGGAGGGAGGAGGGTCTCATCTTCCAGGGAATTGTAGTATTTCAAAAGCCAGCTTACATTCCATGGCTGGGAATTGAACCCAGGCTGGGTTGGGAATTGAACCCAGGTCTCAGTGTGCGGTAGGTAACTCATTTAACCACTATACCACCAACCACACTACATGCTGAAGCCAGCCTAGCATGTACCATTATGATCAATTCAAGAGAAAACCTAGCTTGCTTAATCCACAGAATTGTACTATATCAAAAGCCAGCTTACATACCGTGGCTGGGAATTGAACCCAGGTCTCAGTGTGCGGTAGGTAACTCATTTAACCACTATACTACCAATCACACTACATGCTGAAGCCAGCCTAGCATGTACCATTATGATCAATCCAAGAGAAAAATTAACTTGCTTAATCCACGGAATTGTACTATATCAAAAGCCATCTTACATACCGTGGCTTGGAATTGAACCCAGGCTGGGCTGGAAATTGAACCCAGGTCTCAGTGTGTGGTAGGTAACTCATTTAACCACTATACCACCAACCACACTACATGCTGAAGCCAGCCTAGCATGTACCATTATGATCAATCCAAGAGAAAAATTAGCTTGCTTAATCCACGGAATTGTACTATATCAAAAGCCAGCTTACATACCGTGGCTAGGAATTGAATCCAGGTCTCAGTGTGTGGTAGGTAACTCATTTAACCACTATACCACCAACAACACTACATGCTGAAACTTCTTGGAGCAGACTTACTTCCTCCCTCCAAAAGACACACATACATCCCCATAAAATCATTCAACAGCAACTGCATGCACAGTCTTTGTGGTACACAGTCTGTGTGGCACAATTGGTTAGTGCGTTTGGCTGTTAACTGCAAGGTTGGTGGTTCAAGCCCACCCAGGCATGGCCTTGCCTTTTGTGTTCAACAGTTGTCCGAAGAGAACCCCAGATAGCCAGGTAGATTCATCTCTCTCTCTCTCTCTCTAGTAGGGATGGTCACCGCTTTCCGCGGAATTGTATTTTGCGCAATTTTAGGCGGAAATTGGTCATTTCTTTCCGTTTGGTCGGAACGGAATTGCTTTTTCAATCTGACGGAATTCCAAAATTGCCTGTGAAATTCTGCCGGTATCCGTTGATGGTTTTAAGCTGAAAATTCACTTCAATGGCATCAAGTCCTAGAGAGAGAGAGATCATTTTTCTCTTGGGTATATCACAATGGTACATGCTAGGCTGGCTTCAGCATGTAGTGTTGTTGGTGGTATAGTGGTTAAATGAGTTACCTACCACACACTGAGACCTAGATTCAATTCCCAGCCACGGTATGTAAGATGGCTTTTGATATAGTACAATTACGTGGATTAACCAAGATAATTTTTCTATTGGATTGATCATAATGGTACATGCAAGGCTGGTTTCAGCATGTAGTGTGGTTGGTGGTATAGTGGTTAAATGAGTTACCTACTGCACACTGAGACCTGGGTTCAATTCCCAGCCCAGCCTGGGTTCAATTCCCAGCCACGGTATGTAAGCTGGCTTTTGAAATACTACAATTCCCTGGAAGATGAGACCCTCCTCCCTCCAGGAGGAGGAAGAGAGAGAGGGAGAGATTCCTGATGTTATAAAGCAGTGTAGGCCTGCAATTGAATTCAATAAGATTTCTGACCTTAAAACACTGCTTTGTATTAAATCCAGATTTTTTTCTGGGACTTTTGGAGTGTATTTCACGCAACCATGTCTTCCTCCGGGTATTAGACCCCATTAAACATCTTTTCTATCATATTTGAAGTCTGCAGACATTTTTAAAAATTTTGAAGTTTGCCTCCCCATTGAAGTCTATTGCGGTTCGCGAAAGTTCGCGCGAACCGAACCTTCCGCGAAAGTTCGCGAACGAAAAATCGGAGGTTCGGCCCATCTCTATTCTTCATTTCATTTCACACGAATGGATTTAAATAAGCTGTCAAAATATAGCCATTGTCCTGCATTTAAAGCAAACCTGAAGCGAAAATAAACGTATGATATAATGAATTGTATGTGTAGTACAGCTAAGAAATAGAACATAAATAGCAAAGAACAGAGTCTCCTCTTGTTTTTCAATACCAGAAGAGTTAAACAGCTTCTCTGAGCTATTCAACCCACTGGGTCAACTACAGTCATGCTTCTTGAAGCACTTTAACAGCCAAGAAAAGGTGAGAAACAGCTTGAGATAAGGTTTTACTGAAGGAAAGCTCAAATGGTCATTATTTCTGCTGTGGCTTTTAGCTTAAAAGACAGAATGTGGTTTTTAAACTGCAACTGTGATAGTGTGATAAAATGTTATAAGGAAAAAAAGCTATATACCAGGAAATAAAACTATGATACTCTTTTCTTTGTTACTAATGTTGTATTCATTATCCATACAATTCATTATATCATATGTTTTTTTTCACCTCAGGTTTGCTTTAAAATATAAAGAAACCGGTAACATACTTTAAATGACTGTAGAGAACAGTTGTCACTGAGTTACGCTGGAACACCAGTGCAGAGACATTAATTCATTCCAAACAGATAAGCCATGGAACCCAAGTGTGTAGACAGATAAACTTGCTTCATTCTCTATGCCTCTTTGCCCTCAATCATTTTACATTGTTAGCTTTGATGCCACCATGGTTGTCTTTAATTAAAACTGACATTCGTAATTAAAAGGACAAAAAAAAAATATATGGGTTTGTGTAGATGAACTGTGTGTAATCTATTGTAGCGGCTGAGTTCTCCTTTCTGTAACTTTGGGAAATCCTGCATGGTATGCATAGATGATAATGCCATACTTGCCTTGACGGCAGCGCTGTTTCCAGACTCCTAAGGGATGAATGAAAATCTTAGCGGCTCTAGATTAAGAAGAGTTATCGGTCATGAGATATCAAAGATAAAGGGCAGGATATCCAACGAGAACAAAATACAGAGAGGTAAACCTCCCAGCTAATTCCGGATAATTGAAGCCTTGAGAGACTCGCAATGAAACCGACCTGCATTAGAAGAGACATCTAAGGATTTATCATGTAACACATCCTCGTGTCACGCACACATCTCAAGCATTTCCTAGCCTGTAGTTCCAAATTATAGCTGTGCTTGAATCAGTCCACAGGGATCTAGAGAACATCAATGACAGCAGCTTACATCTCATTAAACAAGAACAAATCAACACCGCAAAGTCAAGTATTAACTGCGAAAACAATAACTAGGTTTTTTAGTGTTGAAAGATTGGTGAAAACTTCCCAAAGAGGAGATGCTGCTGTAGATACGCATTTGTTGTGTGCAGTGTCAATTTGTTTGCTGGCGGGGTTAATAAACTGTACTATTTTGTTAAAGAGACACTGAAGCGAAAAAAAAAATGATATAGTGAATTGGTTGTGTACTATGAATAATTACTAGAAGATTAGCAGCAATGAAAATATTCTCATACTTTTATTTTCAGGTATATAGTGTTTTTTCTAACATTGCATCATTCTATAATATGTGCAGATTACACAACACTCAGCATTCAAAATGAGTCTTTCAGAGCAGTCTGTGAAGTAATGACCTCTCCTCTAGCAGAGGAAAAGTAAATAGTCCAGGAACAGTTGAGATAATAAAAGTCAGATAACAGCCCTCTCCACGACTAACTTAGTCGGAGAGCTTAATGGATTTTTTGCATAGAGATAACAACTGGAGTTTCTCAACTCTTCCTGTACTGGAAACAATCACACTGATGTATCTGATCTTAATGTTTTATTTCTTAGCTGTGCTACACATACAAATCATAATATCATCATTTTTTTTCGCTTCAGTGTCTCTTTAAAGAGGAACTCCAGTGAAAATAATGTAGTAAAAAAAGTGCTTCATTTTTCACCATAATTATGTATACATGATTTAGTCAGTGTTTGCTCATTGTAAAATCTTTCCTCTCCCTGATTTGCATTCTGACATTTATTACATGGTGACATTTTTACTGTGGGCAGGTTATGTAGCTGCTCCTAGCTGTTTTGGCTGTTAGAGACAGCTGTAAGCAGCTATTCCCTGTCTGTGAACATTGTTACATTGTGGCAGTTTGCCCAGAGTACCGCGGTACTCAGAGCTTCTTGTGGGAGGGGTTTCAGCACAAAATCAGTCACACAGCGCCCCCTGATGGTCTGTTTGTGAAAATCATTATATTTCTCATGTAAAAGGGGGTATCAGCTACTGATTAGGATAAAGTTCAATTCTAGGTTGGAGTTTCTCTTTAAGTAAATGATGTGACTGATCAAGGCATCAGTATTAACTAGTAGTTAGGGTTAAAGTAGACCTGAACTCCGAACATTTATCTGCTCTAAAAGATAAGCAACCACTTTATTGTAAAAATAAATAAATAAATAAAAAATAAGCAACTGCAAAATAGCCTTAGAAGAACAACATTTATTTTGTTACAGCTGATAGAAATCCTGCAGTAAATCTGCATGTGTCTACTTCCTGCTTTCAAGGAAGAAGACATAGGACTTGATTCACTAAGACAAATAGCATGCCTTATCAAAGTTAACATGCCTTATCAGAGTAGCATAGCCAGCGCTACGAACCAACAGGGGCTCAGGACAGGATGAGTAGAGCTCTAGTCATTGCCAATTAGCAGGTATAAGTTTACTATGCTACTCTGATCAGGCATGTTAACTTTGCTAAGGCGTGTTAACTTTGATAACGCGTGCTATTTGTCTTAGTAAATCAAGCCCATAGGGCTAACATCCTGTGTTTACACATTAGCTGCTTTGCTGAGGCAGCCAGCTGACACAGCGAAGACATAGTTGTGATTAATCACAGATGAGGGGAAAATCAGACAGGCTTAACTCTCTAAATACATACAGGGTTCATTTCTCTATGTGTTCCTTCTGGCCTGTGCAAGAGTTTAAGGCCACTTTAATCTGGCTGTGCTGATATGTGTATCTATTTTGCTTTGTGAAAAAATAAGTGCTCTGTGAATGTAGAGGAAAACACACAATTGTTTAAATAGCTACGTTTACTAAACATGTACAAAATTACAGAATATGGTAAAAGTAAAGCAATGGATGGTAAGCACAATAGGAAATCAATTATTACTCAATACCTATTTTCAAAATGCCTTTGCCTTCCACAGACCACAGAGCTATCCATTAATCTTGCGGCTCAGCTGAAAAGTGAGAATGAGAACCAGCTATCCTTTTATCCTGCATGGATCCCAAAAGAAAAGAGAATGCTGTTAACCCCTTATATTGCCTCTTCCTCCCACTGACTAATATTATAGTCAAAGCACAGAAAGCTGATAGGGTTTATAGGTTGGGAGACAGGCAAGGAAACTTTCTGAATTAATACTTTTAGTAATAAAAATATGAATAGTGATAATAATAACATTAATGAAATTAATGAAAGTGATTCCTGCTCAGGTTTTCCAATGTATTAAGAAGTCACACCCTAGGATAAGAATGACAGAAAAAACAATAAAGTCTTATAAAGATTTCCAGTAGTATTCTTATATTTCCTTCACAACATGTTGACTTTGTAAGTTTGTTTCCAGTTTAATCAGTGTTTCATTTGTGTGCAACTGTATTTGTTTGGTAAAAGTCTGATTCTGATATCTTTTCACTAAACAATCCAATATTTGCTCATCTTCAGAATGAACCAAAACCGCACACACCTGCAGCATCATTTCCTGCTGACTCAGCAGACTTGGAACAGATGGTTTGCTCAAGACAATATATTTTTTTTCCACCAGACAGATTTCAGTTCTTATCTCAATAATTACTTCCGATTCATTTGCATTTGTATATACAACAAAATGATTGTTCTGCCAAGCCAACTTGGACAGCTGGCATTTTCATAGAAACGTTGCAGTACAGCCAGGCTTACAAAGGTAGGGTCTACATCCAATGGGATGAAACAGAAGCTCAAGTACGGTAGTTTGTTGACACTGCATTGGCCATATGAACTGAAACTGTTTGTTAGAACAAAATAAAAGCAAATGACAAATTGGTGTAAGGCAATTTTAAGTTTAATAAATGCCCACCTACTGTTCCCAATTTGGCAAATGTTCAGTTACATCCACCAATCCATTAACCACAGTGTGCTGCTAAATTTTTCTTAGATTTCAGTAAATCTTATCAGTAAATTATTGAACCACATGTACTGCTAGTGTTATACGGCTCAATGCAGTACAATGCTATTGGTTCCCTTCCCCACTTCTCTTTGTCTGATACATAAAAATTATCACCATTCCGATCTAGTTTTATTTTGGTCCATTGTTACTGTTAAATCAGTTGCTGAGTTGTTTTCTAAAATTCAATGGTAGAACAGGATCTTTATCTGAGCATTTAGCATTAAAATGTAAAATTAAATGATATCAACCAAAAGAGAGTAGGTATTGTGGTGCCTCCGCTTGAGTTGGGCACTGGGTGGTGCTACTAGTAAAAAATATTAGTAATTTACTTTACCAATATTTTACTATGTACTACCCAACACTTATTCTAACTTGAACCCTCCCCTCCTAAAACATACCCACCCACCTAATCCCTAACACTAATCGCCCTCCTAGTGCCTATAACTAACCGCCCACCTAATGCCTAACACCACCTCCCCTCCTAATGCCTAAAACTAACCCCCCACCTAATGCCTAACACTACCCCCCAGTGCTTAAAGCTATCCCCCAACCTAATGCCTAACACTACCTCCTCCCTAATGCCTAAAACGAGACCCCTAATGAATGCCTAACACTACCCCCCCGTGCCTAAAACTAACCCCCCACCTAATGCCTAACACTAACTCAAGTGCCTAAAACTAACCCCCCACCTAATACCCAACACTACCTCCTCCCAAATGCCTAAAATGAATCTCTCATCTATTGCCTAACACTATCCCCCCCCTCCTTGAAGTGCCTAAAATTATCCTCCCCTTCCTAATTCCTAACATTAACCCCAAATGACAGCTAGTTGTATTTGATCGACTACGATTGGCCATAAGCATTTTTTCCTATGTAGCAGCTGTTATCCAAGATGAAATAAAGAACCATGTTTTACTAAGAGCTATTATTTACACGAATGGAGGTGCTGACAAGCTTCTTGCTGATTGGATTTTCTGCCTGAAGGATACTTAAAGAGGAACTGTAACAAAGGATTGAACTTCATCTCAATCTGTAGCTGATACCGGATTTCCCACGAGAAATCTTTACCTTTTCTCGAATAGATCATCAGGGATATCTGTATGGCTAATACATTGTGTTGAAACCCCTCCCACAGTATGATGTCAGGACCTAGAGGATGTGCTCCATTCATATTCCCTGTTGTGTTCCACGCCACTCCCATGCTTCCTCCTTCAACACGGAAGGAGGAAGCATGGGAGTGACTCGGAATGTGAGGTGTAATGCATCGTGGTGCGCATCGTCTAACAACGACGGCATGGCTACATTAATCCCCGTCTTGTATGGGTATTGCTAGCTAATTAAAATTTTGATTCGAAGGAGCTATGGATGTCTGTGCTGCATGATGTAGCTGGTGAAGGGACTAGTAATCAAGCACTTGAGAAGCAATTTATTTGACATCTTAAAGGACACCTGAACTGAGAGGGATATGGAGGCTGCCATATTTATTTCCTTTTAAACTATACCACTTGCCTGGCAGTTCTGCTGATCAGTTTGGGCGCAGTAGTCTCTAGATCAAACACCTAAAGCAAGCATGAAGCTAATCCAGTCAGAAAAATCTGATCTACATGCTTGTTCACGGTATATGGTTAAAATAATTAGACAGAAGCCCAGCAAGAGACAAAGAAAATGTGCATTGTTTATGTTTAAAAGAAAATAATTTTGGGAGCCTCCATCTGCTTCATAAATTGTGCTTTAATCAAGGAACATACACATAAAAAAAAAAAAAAACTCTACCACCGAAGCCAAAAAGAGACAATAAATGATATCTAGAGTTGCACTTTAAATACTATTTGATACTGACCTGCAGTCTGCCGCTTTCCAACTAATAAAATGCTATCAAGGTGCCTGCAAAAGCTGCAGTTTCCCTGTGTCTGAAATAATACGACTTCAATGACAAAAGGATGATCATTCCAATTTATGTAGGGCCACTTCGCTTCAGGGACAGGTAATGACCTGTAGGCTGTTATCCAGAAAAGAATCAGACATAACACACCTGACTGATACTCATGCTATTGTCCTTCCTGCTCTGGTAAAGACTCTTTGTATGACTCTTTCATGACTCTTTGCTCCATCAATCCTGTAAATTCAATCTTGCTCTATCAGAAATGGGTTCTACAGAATATAACTTTTTAACCATGTATAAAACTAAAACTATATACATTTAAACCTTTTTTTGCACTTTAGTAGGGCACCGGGGATCCAACTCATAAAGCTGAAATGCAGGCAAATATATAACTTCTCAAATGCAGACTCAACTGCAAGATAATGGCCCTTTTTCAATTCACTTTTTTGTCCCAAGTTTTCTCCTTGGTGAAGTTTTCAACAACGTATCAATAAAATGCCTTTTAAGCCACCAGCAAGTAATACTACTTTTGGTCCTTTTCTATTGCAGAGTGCTAAAACGTTATTTTAAAATAGAAGAAAAAATATCTACTAAAGGGCTGAAAATGAATTACTTGCTGTGATCAATGACACCAGCAGTTGGCATGGGCTCAGGCAAGATGGCAAGTCACCAGGCCATCCTGGAAGGGACACCGAAAGCCACCTCTACTGTTTTCTGCATAATATGGCTGAATGTATCCTCAAAGCCATACAGCCTGGGATCATTTCACTGGTGGCAAAGTGAATAGGCAAGTCTACTTTGATTGAAGTCAATAGAATAATTTTGGACACATCCCACAATTGAAGTTATTCACGGTTAATCCCCTTGAACACGGGCGGACACACAGACAATTCATAGAAAAGACTGGCACTCATGACAGTCAGTCCACTGGAATATGGTGGAATCCAGTATCCACAAAGTACATACAGTGACAATACATAGGGCAAATAGGCAATAGTTATAAGACCCAATATAAGGTATGAAAGTCATTTGCAGATGGCACCTATGTATATAGAGGACAGCAGCCCGGGAGACCACAGGGTCAAGGACAGGTATCTATTAAATGCCCAGTAGGTATAGCAGCATACTTTGATTAAAATAACAGGAACAGACCAAGGACAAGACTGTTGGCAGGCAGGATTTGGACAACAACCTAGCTGAAGGTTGAGACAGTGGCACACCCAAGTTGGATATAAACAAGCAAATATTATATGTTTATAGGATTATATCCAAATCGCCAAGGGTAAAGGGACATTTCCAGTTTTTCTGTGAAGCAGAGGTAAAGCAGACTAAGTATTGTTGTAGAATCTGGTTTGTCCTCTTAATTTGGCTGTTAGATTAGGGATGGTATCCAAAGGAGAGTGGATATTTAAGCTGGTAATATGACAAGATGTTTAAAGAGACACTGAAGCGAAAAAAAAAATGATGATATAATGATTTGTATGTGTAGTACAGCTAAGAAAAAAAACATTAGCAGCAGAGACACAAGTCTAATATTGTTTCCAGTAAAGGAAGAGCTAAGAAACTCCAGTTGTAATCTATTCAAATTAGCCATTGAGCTCCACGACTTTCAAATTCGCAGAGAACTCTGCCAGACACTTGAGATAATAAGCTTTAAAAGATTAGTATCTTTTTTTCCCCTCTGCAGGGAAGATTTTTCAGAGCAGGCTAGTGAACTTTTGAACCCATTTAGAATGCTGAGTAGTGTCTAAACTGCAAATATTAGAGAATGATGCAATGTTATAAAAAAACACTATATAACTGAAAATAAAAATTAGAATATTTTCTTTGCTGCTAAAATTCTAGTAATGATCCATATTACACAACTAATTCATTATATCATAATTTTTTTTCGGTTCAGTGTCTCTTTAATAGGCTTAAGGGAGCGTTCTTCTGACACATGAGAGGCATCTAGACAGTGAAAAATAGCTATCCATGGTCTCAATGTCCTTTGAGAGGAGCACACATCTTCCAGACCATTTTCCAACATTGTTGAACCTTAGGACAAAGCCATAAACAAAGCCATAATCGGTGAAAGAATCTAGATGTGTCTCCACATTTGGGGCAGGAAGTTAGGTATTTCAAATTACTCACAGAGCACTTGAAATTAAAACATAATACCCTCTTTTCGGCAAAGGCAGAAGACACTTTCTGCCTCTGTTTTTATTCTAATCCCTTCTCCTCCTCCCTGCCTTTGCTGAACAGACACATTGCCCTGGTAACAGCTGAGTAGCTTCAGCAGAAAAGGAGGAATGCAAAGTGAAGGCACATGCCTCAGAGAGCTTCAGACAGACGTTATTACATTTATAATTAGCCAGAGATAAGCTATCTTGTACTGCTATGTGCAGTGAAAGTATGCATTTTTACACAGAGAGAATGGGCTTGATTCACAAAGCGGTGCAAACTGTTTAGCACGGGTGTGCTAAACAGTCAGCATGTGAAGTGCCGTTCGCAGACTTTTGTGCGCGCAACAGTCGTGGCACCTTGCGCGCGCAAAAGTCCGCGAACGGCACTTCACGTGCTAACTGTTTACCACACCCGTGCTAAACAGTTTGCACCGCTTTGTGAATCAAGCCCATTGTGTGTGATTTCAAATGTTCTTTTAATAACTAAGAGTAGTTACTGAAACTTTAGTTTTAAGTGGCATGATCCTACTTTTAGCTGCATCTACGCCATAATTCTCCTGTTACCTTATGTCTCACCTCATTCCACTGCTTCTCTAGTAAAGGCATTAAATATGGAACTTTGTCCAATAGTTAAAATTCTTAAAGCAAGATAAAACTCTATATACAAGGAATTAAAAAACAAAATTATTTGTCCCCTCACAATAAATGTACTGTACCTCTAACATCTTTTCCTGTTTTCCAGACCTGGCACCATGGTAAATACTTTTCTTTTCATTCATTCTGGGTAAGTGTATATCTTGATCTCAGTTCTACATGAGAAATGCAATCGCTCCAAAATGCAGCGTCTAAGAGGTACATACTCATCCCTGAAAGTTCGGAGGTCTATATACAATTCAGAGATATGACGGGAAAGCCGGGAATCCCAGTGATGTACTTCCTGTACAGCAGGTAGTGGGGGGGGGGGGGGGGTGATGATGGGCGTGCGAGGGGGGGGGGGGGTGTTGCTTTGCATATGACCCTCTCGACGCACTCTGCCGCAGGGTCATATGAGTCTCGTTTTTGGCATTGCAGTGCGATGTGAGGTGTTGGCACATCTCAGAGGTGGAAAAGAGAATTCATCACTTCCCAGAGGTGGAAAACTGGCTTAAGACATCCAACAAGTGCGTGCTTTTAAAAATAAAGAATCCCTATGAATCCCCATGAGGAGATGGACTCGTTCAAAACTTGTCATACTGTACTTGTCAGACTACGCACTGTAAGTGACAGTAACATAGTGAAAGAGGACCTGAACTTTTGCACAGGACAGAAGGAAAACATAGAAAATGCACCCTGTATCTATTTAGAGAGTTTAGCCGGTCTAATTTCCCCTCATCTGTGTCTAATCACAAGTCGTAATTTGATCTCTTCCCTGGATCAGCTGACTGCCACAGCAGACAAGGCAAAAAAGCTCATTTGAAAGCTCTGGATGTTAACAATATGTCTGTTTCCAAGAAAACAGGAAGTAGAAACAGTGCAGATTTATTGTAGGATTTGTATCAGCTTTAACAAAGAATTTTTTTTCTTTAAAGGATATTAGGCTGTTGCATATCTTTTAGAGCAGAGAGGAAGTTCTGGGTTCAGGTCCACTTTAAAAAAAATGTTTTTTGCAAAAAATTGTTCTTTAAGCCAGTGATATGCAAACTTGGCTCTCCAGCTGTTAAGGAACTACAAGTCCCCACAGTGCATTGCAGGAGTCTGACAGCCACAGTCATGATTCATAAAGGCAAATGCATTGTGGGACTTGTAGTTCCTTAACAGCTGGTGAGCCAAGTTTGCAGATCACTGCTTTAAGCAATTGCCATATGTATGGTGCAGTGTTTCATACAATCGGAAGCCACGACTACCAATACAAACTTTGATGCAGAGGAGTGGCCAGCATTTCACATGGATGGTGCATGCTTGCTATGTGTTAGTAGAGCACTCTACTACAGTAAGCATTGGGAGTGGGAAGACTCTAATTTCATGTCCTTTTGTTTCTAATGGAGGTTTTAATCTAATTATTATTATGCAGTACACAAAGAAATATGGTAAAACTATTTTTGAATAAAATAAAGGTTTATACGGTTTCCTATGCTCCATATTTTGTGTTCCTTACACTTTAAATATCTTCAAGCATTTTACCGTCTCCTTGGAACAATCCCTTTAATTTAATGTGAGTCACATACCATTCCGCAGCGGGCGTTTGCCTGTAACGTTTTTCACTACTTGAATGACTATGTTCTTGTAAGCTCTCATGCATTTAACTTTAAAATAGTTTTGTCGTTTATGGATTGTATAGCTTATTCTAAGGCCAGTCCTTGACTGACATATTAGCCCAGGGTAAATGGGTCAAGTGAAACAATTCAGAGATTGCCAGCTGTCTTCACTCATAGCCCCGGATTCCTTCTGAAGCGTTCACTTAGTAGGGAACTACCGTATGCTGAAGACTCTAATTAAGTTAAAATGCTAGAAGATTCTATAATCGCTGCAGACCTGCAGTAGAGTAAATGAAGAGGTTGCATGTGTAAAGTATATCGACTGGACTGCTCTACGGCTTATTGCACAGGTGATCTATGACTTTACAAATAGCCGGCGTTACGTTGCAACTTTTCAAGGTCTGCATGTCTCTTTAACCAAACCTGAATAATAGCTTTTTTCTTGATAATTTATTCAAGACAGCACAATGTAATAAATCAGACTGCAGGCCGAGTGCAACAAGTCTATGATCCTGGGGAACACTTGGCTTGCTGTGCTTTTTCAAGTGTGTTGCATATTTTTCTCACTCTTCGCTGAACTTCTGGCATGTCCGCCTAGTACATCTTAGAATGATGAATTGGAAGGTCTTGTGCGCAAATGATGCCTTCTGCTCTTAGTGCTGGTTGAAAAGACTTGGGCACATACCTTTTTTACATGCCAGAAGCGACAGCTGTACTCTTTTCGACAACGTTTGTTTCTTTATCCACACCATTGTTGTACCACCTGGACTCTGCAAGATGCCACCTGTCTGCGAGGCAATCATTCCATTTCACATAAAACACCATGATGCTGCTCTCATGGGCGAAAATGTTATTAATAAAAGGCGCAGATGGATATTAATTACAAGCACCGACCACATGTATTCTGATTAAATATAAACAAGTAACTGGGGAAATTTACAAACATATGTACCTGCTCCTACAAGAGTTTCTAAAAGTCTGATTAATCTCGGTTAATCCAAACCTGATTAACCATACGTTAATTGGAAATGCATATCCAGACTTTATGTTTGACTTTGTGAGACTAACAGCATAAGTATTCACTTTGGGTCTCATCTACAAGTAAAATGGAATAAAATAATGGTGGCATGCATGGAAACCTATTATAAGTTTGTTTTGTAACAAATACATTTCCCCATGAGTGGGGTACTTTATTGTACTGTTCTGGTTTACCTGTCATGCTTATTTATTTCAATAAACAACCTAGAAACGAAAAAGGCTGTTCTTTTCTTCTCAGTTTTTTTTCCTTATCGAAGGGGTTCTTATTGGATGTGTTCTTTCTTTTAACCATATATTATTAAACACAGAAAATAAAACCTGCCACACCTTTAGCTGGGACTACTGGAACAGGGTGGGGGTCTGCACTGGGGAACTCAGGTGTCAGCATGAATGACAGTGGAGAGTAAAAGTTCTCTCAATTGATAATTGAGTCAATTATTTTAACCTTTTTTCTCAGGTAGACAGAGTGGGAGGAGTCCTGTGCAGAGGAGGAAGTGAAAGTCAAGACACAAGTAAGGGTATGAAATGGAAAGAACAGGAGCTAGGAATTAAAGATTTAGAGTTTACCTGAGGCAAACCTCATGTCAAAAAACAGATACTTACCTAAGAAGAAAGAAGTCTCTGGACCCTATAGAGGCTTCCCACACTGTCCTGGGCCATCATTGTTGCTGACAGACCCCTGTGAGGAATCCCAGAAGAGCTTGTTGGATTGAAGATCTGAGCTCTTCAGGCAGGAGCATGGCAATACTGTGCCCACCTGTTCGAGTACAGCCGCACCTGCGCAGTAAGCCAGAGCTGCTCATGCACGATTGGCTCCATGCTACCACACAGATGTGGTCATGCTCACATCGGTGCCATGCTCGTGTTTGAAGAGGAGCTTGGCTAGGATCTTCTGGAGAGTCCCAGTCAGTGGTGGTAGCGGCAAGGAGGACATGGGATCTAGAGGCTTCTCTCCTCTTTGGTAAGTGTCTGTTTTTTTACCTGAGTTTCAGCTGGGTTTTCCATCAAACATTATGTTCTGCTTGCAGTCAGCCTTGGAGATTAAAATGAGTGAGAGCCTATTGGAAAACTCAGGCTATTGTTATCCTTATAGATGTAGGTGTAGTATTTTGAATAACATTTATTTTTAAATAGTGTTACACAACATTTTACAGTATGTCAATATCCTTTATTGAGTAAAACTGAATTAGATTATTCTTTCAAGGAGAAGAGGTGGGAATACAAAATTCACAGGCCAAGTGTGAGCCATAGACTTCATCCATGCAAAGTGACCATTTACAGTTATAGCCAACACCTGCTGTTAGTGCTTTTGATTTGGGTGCCCTGGTAGTAGCTCTCTCTCTGATCTCTATCCTTGAGGGAAACATTTATATACAATACAACTAGTAAAAAAGCCCGCCCATTAGAAAATGGGCACTGGGCTACAGCCGCTCTCCCCTGCCCCCCCCCCCCCCCCCGCCAGCAACGGGAGAACAGATGTGTCCCACTCACCCGTCCTACACCACTGTCTGCAGTATATGCACACGGGGAGATGTTGCTTGCTTGGCAGTTGGAAAAAGCTGTTATTTCGTACAATGCAATGAGATTCACAGGCAGCAAACTGTCAAGTCTGGAAGCAGGGACACAGGGACACAGTGACAGGACGCAGAGACACAGGGGCAGGGCAGTTTCTAGGCTAAATTGCATGCAGGGCGAGGGTATAAAAATTGCGCCCCCCACCCCGTGAACCCTTACTCTTTAGGGACAGTCACACAGCCACAGGTTACAAGTAGATCTGACTACTTACTAGTGACCAGCAGCTCATCCAGGAAGAAGCAGGAGAACACAGGCGAAGAGAGCCCAGAAAGCCGACTCCTCCATGGGCACAGCTCACTGACAGCCTGCAGTACCGCTACAGGACATCCGGTGTCATCACCTGGTGGTGAGGTGATAATGACTTGACATCGGACGCAGGTAGCCCAGGAGGAGTCAAGGAAGGGATCGGGCTGGTAATCTTCTTTCTTCTATTTTGCTGCACCACCCAGCCGTCACCAGCTCCCTAGCGTTTATGTCCTTCTGCCTGTGCCCCCCTTCTTCTAGTTGCTGGTCTGCGCCCAGGGCGGTCGCCCTGACGCGCACTGCCCAAGAAACGGCCCTGCACAGGGGTTTTATTATAGAGGATGATAAGCGTGTGAAGCTTGGTTTATACACACATTAGTTTATAAATATATGCAGGTGATATTCAAAAAATAATAAGTGATGCACACTACAAACTTGCACAGAAAACAGGTATAAACAATGGCACAGGAGAAGAAGACTCTCATTATTCAAGCTTACAAGTGGATGAACCTACAGGAAGGAAAGGTAATGAAGAATGAATATTATATAGGTAGGCAGTTTTGAAGAGGATTTGGATCTTTGAGAAAGCTAGAGCCAAGCCCATCAGGATAAAGCAGAAAATTTTAATGTGAACTGGCTGGTCACTCCTTTTTTATACTCAATCTTGATTCAGGAGTTCTGGCCGGTGCAATCCCTCAAGCAGGTATGCCACTCCTGCTCCACACCGTGATAAACTTATAACCACAGAAGGATGAACTCCACAGGCTTGAACATACGTTCACTTTACTTCAATGTCAACACATTACATGTTACGGGCTCTGCCCTTCATCAGACGATGAAGTGATCGTATGTTCAAGCCTGTGGAGTGCATCCTTCTGTGGTTATGAGGCAGAAAATTAAATAACGTAAGAGAGACTTTAGAGAAGTCTTGGCCATGAGTAGTAAAAGGTCATGAATGTAAGGAATGAAAGGTCAAGCTGGTTTGTCACTACAAAAGACTGAGTAATGAAATTGTCATACTTAAAGCTTAATGGTATTACTGATTTACTGTCCACTTGGGACTAACTAACCTGCTGATGTGCATGACTCGTACTCCAAAGGGATTTTCGTTTTTAGTGGAAATGCCGCTGAAATGCACTTTGTGAGATTTGTTTTACACTTCTAAACATAGGAGAAATAATTTACAAAAATGTATCATTGGTGCAAGTTTGCACAAAATGCAATCAATAACTGGCTTTTAGCAAAATTAAGAAAATGATTCCACAAAAGGAGATTTCTCTTTTTGGTTAAGAACAACTTAGTACTGTTAATATTAAGGAATGTAAAAGGGTATTTGTCACATTTCTGTCCACTATGAAAAATATATCACTCAACTGCTGACGTCTTGCCGAATATTGGTAAATCTCTTTCATGGGGCAGACATAAGCAGAAACCGTGGTATCAAACTTCTTTGTAAGAGAATACCTTCAATATCCACACTACCAAAATACTGCAGATTTTTTTTCTGGATCATGACTATGCCATTATTGTATGGGGTTGATGAATGGTGCCCAAAATATGAACAAGTAATACATTTACCAATTTTTCCCTCCGAAAAGCCGGGGACTCCCAGCCTCTAGCCCATGGATGTCAAACTCAAATACAAAGTGGGCCAAAATTGTGCACTGGGACCTAGTCGTAGGTCAGCCTCAATATCTACTGGCCACCTTCCTCCCTTATAAAGTTCCCAGGTGTTTAATGCCCCCCTTCAACCCCTATACAGTTCCTTGGTGTCTAGCAGTCCACCCTCCCCTAAACAGTTCCCTAGTGTCTAGTGACCTCCTCGCTCCCCTATACAGTTCCCTGGTGTCTAATTTTGAATGGACTCTTAAACAAAGGAACTCTTTCATTTGGACTTCCATAACAAATGAGCGTGCCGTGCGTAGAGTGGTGGATCAAGCTGTAAAGGAGCATGAACAAGAACAGGAACAGGAGAAAGAGTTGTGAGATGAATTCTCAACAGAAGCAGATGATTCCTCAACACCTGCAGCAGCACAGAGGGGGGAAGAGGAGGAGGAGGAAGAGTCGTTTGGGGAAGAGGAGTCTGATGATGAGGAAGGTGTTGTTTTGGAGGAGGAGGATGAGGCAGAAGAACAACTGCAGCAGGTGTCGCAGGGGGCTTGTACTGCTCAACTTTCCCGTGGTATTGTTTGTGGCTGGGGGGAGGAGGAGAACTTAGCTGACATCACTGAGGAAGAGCAAGAGGAGATGGATAGTACGTCTGCATCCAACTTTGTGCAGATGGCATCTTTCATACTGTCCAGCCTGTTGAGGGACCCCCGTATAAAAAAACTCAAGTTAACTCAATGACTTTTGGCGTCTATCCCACTCATCCATGCAAAAACTCAGTGTCAGGGGCCTGAGTGGAGAAACAGGGTTTGACCACAGTTTGCAGTACACAGACACTGGAACCAGGAATTAAGGTGCAAAAATAATGATTTATTGCAAATGCAATAGAGCACGCATACATGCAAGCGTAATGCAAATATCACACAAACATATGTACAGCACACAATATATACGAATAACCCAGGAAGCAGTGACAAATATATGTAACACCTGACTATCTATCTATCTAAAGTGCACAATAATATATACAGGAAATATATTCACAATCGCAGTACAGACAGGGATCAGGCAGAATATCAGAGTCAAACAGGAGAGCAAAGTCAGCAACAGGTTATCAGAAAGCACAGTACCAGGGATTAGACAAAAGCAAGGTCTCAGACAGCATAAACAGGTTTGGCAACAGGAAGGCATACATAGGAATCAGGGCAAGGAACAGGAACCAGGGTGTCCAGAACTCAGACCTGGGAACATAAAGTTCTGGCGATTAGCAGGGGGAAGAGGCAGTCCTTAAATAGTCCATGTGATAGCAAACAGGATGCAGCTGGTGGTGAGAGTTCACTTGAAACCACCCGGAGGCCAAACAAGGAACTGCAAGTCCTTAAAATAGTATTCACAGGCCCCCTGCTGGTGGATGGTGGAGGTTCAGGACAATTCAAAGTCCCCAGAGCCCTCTGCTGGTGGAATAAAAGAAGTCCAGGACAGTCCTGTTCCATGTTGCCACCAGCAGGCAGAAAGTGGCAATACAAGTTCCTGACATATCCCCCCCCTTAAGGAGCGGCCTCAGGACGCTCCACCATGATCTATTAACCTTACCACCAGGGTCCCAAGAGGTGGCAGGCAGCAAACACCTTGGCAGAATGGATAACAGGTGCCAATGCTGGGTGGGCAGGGAGGGAAACAAAAAATAAAAAACTTTGCAACTTGGTCTGCAAGAAACTGGAACAGAAACTGGAAAACAAAAATATCAAACATAACAGCAGGCTGGTAGGTATCAGGCAGGATCCAAAAAAAAGCAAACAGAACACTGGATAGTGGATACCAAAACTGGGCGGGCAGGGAGGGAAACAATCTGAAAAAATAAAACATGAACTGGACCAGCTGTGCAATGAAAAGTTTCAAAACTTGGACCTCAGGAAGCTGGAACATGGATTGGAAATCATCAGACAAGGAAGCAGATAAAACAGGAGACTGGAGGACATCAGGCAAGGTATCAGGTTGGCAGGTCTCAGGCAACATAGCGGACTGGCAGGCATCAGGCTTGAAAACGGGTTGGCAGGTTTCAGGCAGAGCAGGAAACTGGAGAGGGTCATCAGACTGAGCAGGAGACTGGAGAGGATCATCAGACTGAGCAGGAGACTGGAGAGGATCATCAGACTGAGCAGGAGACTGGAGAGGATCATCAGACTGAGCAGGAGACTGGAGAGGATCATCAGACTGAGCAGGAGACTGGAGAGGATCATCAGACTGAGCAGGAGACTGGAGAGGATCATCAGACTGAGCAGGAGACTGGAGAGGATCAACAGGCTGAGCAGGAGACTGGAGAGGATCATCAGGCTGAGCAGGAGACTGGAAAGGATCATCAGGCTGAGCAGGAGACTGGAAAGGATCATCAGGCTGAGCAGGAGACTGGAAAGGATCATCAGGCTAAGCAGAAGACTGGAAAGGATCACCAGACTGAGCAGAAAACTGGACAGGCTCAGGCTGAACGGAAAACTGGCAGGCACCAACATGCTTGGCCGGAAACTGGCATGCATCATCAGGCTGAGCAGGCGACTGAAGAGGATCATCAGGCTGAGCAGGAGACTGGCAGACATCAGGCAGGACAGGAGACTGGATAAGATCATCAGGCTTGGCAGGAAACTGAGCAAGATCAGGCTGAACAGGAGACTGGCATGCATCATCAAGATGAGCAGGAGACTGGCAGGCACCAACAGGCTTGGCACCAACAGGGCAGACAGCAGTTTTGGCACCATCAGGAGCGTTGGTAACAAGAGTCTGTGGAGGCTGGGCAGCAGCAGACGTTTGCGGAGGCTGGGCAGGAGCAGAAGTCTGTGAAGGCTGGGCAGGAGCAGAAGTCTGTGGAGGCTGGGCAGCAGCAGAAGTCTGTGGAGGCTGGGCAGCAGCAGAAGTCTGTGGAGGCTGGGCAGCAGCAGAAATCTGTGGAGGCTGGGCAGCAGCAGAAGTCTGTGGAGGCTGGGCAGCAGCAGAAGTCTGTGGAGGCTGGGCAGCAGCAGAAGTCTGTGGAGGCTGGGCAGCAGCAGAAGTCTGTGACGGCTGGGCAGCAGCAAAAGTCTGTGACGGCTGGGCAGCAGCAAAAGTCTGTGACGGCTGGGCAGCAGCAAAAGTCTGTGACGGCTGGGCAGCAGCAAAAGTCTGTGACGGCTGGGCAGCAGCAAAAGTCTGTGACGGCTGGGCAGCAGCAAAAGTCTGTGACGGCTGGGCAGCAGCAAAAGTCTGTGACGGCTGGGTAGCAGGCCGTGTAGCAACAGGCTGGATAACTTCAGACAGGGTGGCAACAGGCTGGAGAGCTTCAGACAGGGTGGCAACAGGCTGGAGAACCTCCGGGGTCTGGGCCGTTGGCTGAGCACCTGGCTGGGCCGTTGGCTGAGCACCTGGCTGGGCCGTTGGCTGAGCACCTGGCTGGGCCGTTGGCTGACACCCCGATACAGTCTGTGTGGGCTGGAGCGGAGCCTGTGCGGGCTGGAGCGAAAATTCTGTAGACTGGATGCATGATTCTGCGGAAAAAACGGTTGGATTGGTTTCTGGTGTATGTAAAATCTGCAAGAGTTGTGAAATGAAGGCTAGAGTCTGTATAACTTGTGTCACAGGAACATTGGCTGGAGGCTGCACCAGACAGGAGTCGGCTGGAGGCTGCACCAGACAGGAGTCGGCTGGAGGCTGCACCAGACAGGAGTCGGCTGGAGGCTGCACCAGACAGGAGTCGGCTGGAGGCTGCACCAGACAGGAGTCGGCTGGAGGCTGCACCAGACAGGAGTCGGCTGGAGGCTGCACCAGACAGGAGTCGGCTGGAGGCTGCACCAGACAGGAGTCGGCTGGAGGCTGCACCAGACAGGAGTCGGCTGGAGGCTGCACCAGACAGGAGTCGGCTGGAGGCTGCACCAGACAGGAGTCGGCTGGAGGCGGCACCAGACAGGAGTCGGCTGGAGGCGGCACCAGACAGGAGTCGGCTGGAGGCGGCACCAGACAGGAGTCGGCTGGAGGCGGCACCAGACAGGAGTCGGCTGGAGGCGGCACCAGACAGGAGTCGGCTGGAGGCTGCACCAGACAGGAGTCGGCTGGAGGCGGCACCAGACAGGAGTCGGCTGGAGGCTGCACCAGACAGGAGTCGGCTGGAGGCTGCACCAGACAGGAGTCGGCTGGAGGCTGCACCAGACAGGAGTCGGCTGGAGGCTGCACCAGACAGGAGTCGGCTGGAGGCTGCACCAGACAGGAGTCGGCTGGAGGTTGCACCAGACAGGAGTCGGCTGGAGGCTGCACCGGACAGGAACTGACTGGAGTAATGGATGCTGTTGGAAAGTATTTGCGTTTTGTTTTATGAACCAATCTGGAAACAGGAACAGGTTCTTGTGAAGTAACCGGAAATTGCCATGACCAAGGTGTGGATTTGATGGCGGTTTGTAATTTTACAGGCTTTTTACTTTTTACAGGTTCTGAGCTCTGTACATGGTTGGAGATATATGGAGGGTGAGCAGAAGGAGGAGAGTGGAAACAGGAAGAAAGGATCTCACGCCAGACAGTAACCAACATAGAAGCAAAGTCACGCTTACAGAGCTTATGCAGCATCAGCGACTCAGTTGCATGTATACAGGCAGACACAAAACCTTCACTTTTCTCACAGTAATAATTAATAAATCCTTCTCTATCCTTTCTCAGAAAATCAAACAAATCATCAATCAGTTCAGAGTCAAAAATAAAATTAAATTCTTCCTTGCTGGGAGACTGACATTGGAGCTGTTTAACTGCAGTGGACTGGGAGTGAGTGGTATTCAGAGGGTTAACAGAAGGAATATCTAAGGGCAGGATCTCTGAATAGGCAGCAATTAAGGCAGCAGCTGGTTCATGCTTACAACATTTCTTATGCATTAACTTTTCCACGCTATTCTTACAACCTGAGACAAAATCAGTAGATTGTCTGGAATAGAATTCAAAGAAAGCACTTCTATCCCTCTTCAGATATCTATAGTACATATCTACCTGTTCAGATGTGAAATCAACATTAACTGGGTTTTTAGCAGGTAAAGCAGAAGCTACAGAACATGATGCAGAGACAATTCTCTGCCATGCAGTCAGCAAGAAGGAGGCTTTCCCATACTTGCATATTCCCTGATTGATCAGAGTCTGGAGGGAATCTATTCAAGCTTGAACAGTCTGCTTGTTTTTGTTTGAATAATAATCAAGAAATCCTGCTCGGTCACTCTCAAACAAATTAATCAGAACTGTTATCTTTTTATTGGTAAATGGAGGCAGGTAGTGGTCTCCTGGAGTGGGGAATGCAAGATCATACCACAGTTTGATTATGCATTCAAAATCAGGTGCATAAAAAGCTCCATCTTTAATATAACCATACACTTGGCTAATAAACTTTAGCAACTCTTCTCTGGGGTAGTTTGCAAAGAAATCACGACATTCATCCTCTGCATCCTCAGCCAATAATGCATAATAATCCAGATCTTGCGGACTCATTCTGACAGACAACAGATTCTCAGTATCCTGTATAACTGCAGTGGTCAGTAAATGTATGGCCAGAACTTTCTGTCAGGGGCCTGAGCGGAGAAACAGGGTTTGACCACAGTTTGCAGTACACAGACACTGGAACCAGGAATTAAGGTGCAAAAATAATGATTTATTGCAAATGCAATAGAGCACGCATACATGCAAGCGTAATGCAAATATCACACAAACATATGTACAGCACACAATATATACAAATAACCCGGGAAGCAGTGACAAATATATGTAACACCTGACTATCTATCTATCTAAAGTGCACAATAATATATACAGGAAATATATTCACAATCGCAGTACAGACAGGGTTCAGGCAGAATATCAGAGTCAAACAGGAGAGCAAAGTCAGCAACAGGTTATCAGAAAGCACAGTACCAGGGATTAGACAAAAGCAAGGTCTCAGACAGCATAAACAGGTTTGGCAACAGGAAGGCATACATAGGAATCAGGGCAAGGAACAGGAACCAGGGTGTCCAGAACTCAGACCTGGGAACATAAAGTTCTGGCGATTAGCAGGGGGAATGTAAGGCTTGGTGGTGTATTCTCCACAGTCAGCATGCAACGCATGAGCTGGCGTGGAGGAGGTACACACACTAGCACCAGGAAACAGGCTATCCCTAGTATAGTGGAGGGGAGGACTGACTCCAATAGGAGATTGTGGCGCACAGAGCCGGTGCAGATCTGACAGCCACAAACAATGCTTACGTTATAACGTCTCAGCGCAAAGTAGCGCTGAGCGCACAAACCAGAACTGAGGAGATCAGGACAGGCAGACAGAATGAACGCTTGCTAGCTAGCGGCTACTTAGCGACAGCAAGCGTCCAAAACCAGACAGACTGGAATGAGGCAGCCAATGCGATGCGGCGATGGCGTGCCTCACAAAGACAGGCCAGGATAGTCAGAAAATAGCAGGATTAAGATAGATGAACGTAACACAGATAAATATACAATAAGTATGTTTTCCTAGCGTATTACAATTACAGCTATCAATAAAACTATTTGTAACGTCTGACTAACATATGTATATATCGGCAATGAACCGATATATGACATAAGCAGGAACGCTGACTAGGAATGGAGTAACACAAGGAACAGGACTCAGAAAGATTCGCTATCTCTTCGCAGAGATGAACGCAATCCACAAACGGTAACAGAACAGGATTCAGAAGGATTCGTTATCTCTTCGCAGAGATGAACGCAATCCACAAACGGTAACAGAACAGGATTCAGAAGGATTCGTTATCTCTTCGCAGAGATGAACGCAATCCACAAACAGAACCAGGAGCAGGGTAACTACCTCAGCACGGGTGGTCACGGTACGCGCAACCTACCAAAACGTGCTGGAAACTGACTAACTGCACACAGGATATAAACAGTTCGTGTACGTATACATCAGCGACACTGATGTATTAACGTAACACAAATACAAGGAAAATAATAAACGTGCTGGTATGCATATATATTGGCAATGAACCAATATATGATGCAAAGACCAGCAAAGTATCTTTATAACAAGAAACACGATCGGGGGCTAAAGCGACAGCAAGGCAGGCTTAAGCTGAAGCTATGAAAACCCAAGGAAACCCTGCAGGAAGCAGATCTTTATACTGAGGTCATCCAATGGGAGCAGACATGCAGATTCCCACACAGGTGAATGATAATCAGTCACAAGCTGACAGCAGGGAAAGACAGACAAACCTATGCAGCTTGCATGGAAAGACATCAGAACTGCCTGAGCTGCAGCACTACTTCCAGCAATAGCTGCTGCAGCAGCGATCATTACAGTACCCCCGCCTTTAAAAGTGGATTCCAGACGCTTTTCAAAACTGAAATTTCCAACAAAACAGTCTGACTGATAATTCATGATGACCGGGACAGCCCGGCAAGACCGAATTCCAGAATCAGTCCCCACAAGACTGGACCCATCAGAACCAGAACCTACAGAACCATGCCCATCAGTACTACAAGCCCCAGTGTGACACCCATCAGAACCATGATTTCCAGAAGAAAGCCCTCCGAAACTCCCTGAGCGATACCCACCGCCTTCCAGGAACAGTTCAGAAACGCCAAAGCCTTTGCAATGCCCACCGGTACTGTCTTTACCAAGACAAAACCCACTGTTGAACCAGTCCAAGGCACCAGGACAAGTTTTCTCAGAGACCTCCCAGAACACCTTGAAGCTCCAAAGAGATCCCCATAGGTCAGAATGCCCCTTAGGCTCACATGGAGAACTATCAAGAACCCCTATGGAACCTAGGGCAATTCCCGAGTCAGGGCCACAAGGACAAACATCAATATCAGGGCTTTCAGGGACCAGAACCATCTCTGGGCATGCAGGCAGACTGGCAACATCAGAACATGTTCCCACTAAGGAAGCATCAGAGCACGCTAACACCTTAAACACACTTGGGCATTCTGGCACACAAAGAACATCTGGGCACACTGGCACAAGAGAAACCTCTGGGCATGTCAAGGAACTGTGAGCCTCAGGGTCAGCCAAGACAGGACCAAAACCAGGACTGGCCAAAAAAAAATCATCATGACTAGACTTCGCAACTACTGGATTTTTACACGAGAATGCAGGATCAGACTTAGATGTCGCTGATTCCAGCAAAGTCAGTAACAAATCAGATTCAGGGGCACTAACAAGACAGGACAAATCTTCTGATGTATGCACTGAACCAGATAGGGACTCCACAACTACCTCTGGACTGGACAGAGACTCATCTAATACACTGGATTGGAGCTCATGAGGCGCTGCAGAACAAGTCAGCATTGCAGCAGCCCCCACTGGACTAGGCAAAACTGAGGAATTCCCTGGACAGGAAGGGGACTCTGGAACCTCTGCCACAGCGGCCAGAGAACCAGAATCTTTCAGGATACAGGGCTGGGTTTCAGGAACACACATCAGACCGGACTGAAATTCTGAGATTTCTATTATTTTGACCAGAGAATCAGAATTATCCATGTTACAGGGCAAGACTTCTGAAACATTCAGAGGACAGGGCTGGAGTTCCTCGGCTGTTACAACACTGGAGAGGGACTCAACATTGGTTAAATCAGACTGTGTACAGGGCAAGGTATCTAACACAATTGCTGACGAGGACAATATTTCAATGGCTTCTGCTTTGCTGGGCAGAAATTCACCAAGTTTTATTAGAGCAGACTGTAATTCCAAAACAGCTGCTAGACAAGTGAATATTACTGCAACACCAACTGAGGTAAGCAGTGCCTCAGACCCTTCTGCTAGAGGGTTTGAAATCTCCAAAGTACTGGGTGAAGCATAAGACTCTGCGACCACAGCTTCACTGGACAGGATCACTGAACAGTCCATATTGCAGGGCAAAACCATGGAAGCACCTGCTGGACAGCATAATGATTCTGTGACCTGAGTTTCATTGGAGAGATCTACTGCACAATTCATGGTACAGGGCAAATTTACTGGAAGATTTTCTGAACAAGGTAATAATTCTGCGATTTCAGGTTCACATAGCAGATGCTCTGAGCTATTCATGAAACTAGAGCGAGGTGTAGAAACAGGAAGATCAAGACACAATGTTTGCGCATCTGAATCACCATTCATTTGTAAAATTGGAAAATTCAGATGCTGGGGTTCTGAGTTTACTAGACAGGACTGCTGGGACTCGGAAACTGATGTAGTGCATCTATTGGCATCTGCTGGATCAGACAGGAGTTGAACTTTATTAACACAGGTAATTTCTGCAGAAGTGTTTGCAGAGACAGGCAAGATTTTTCTGGTGTCTGTTTCACTAAACAAAGAGTCATGAGTACTGGCTAGGCTGGACTCGGAAGTCAGCAGGACCTCTGGATTCTCTGCTGAGAAATTTGCGCAGGGCAAGGTTAAGAATGTATCAGTGGCTTCTGTTTTACTGGGAAGTAACACTGAGTTATCCATGGTACAGGGTGGAATTGCAGGAACTTCAATTTCACACAAAAAGAGCTCCGAATCACCTGCTGAATCAGCCAAAGGTGCTGAAGCAGGCGGGTCAGAACGCCAAATTTGCGAATTCGGAGTCACATAAAAATCATCCAAAATCAGTTCCCACACATCAATCAAGGGAGCCACACAGTCATACCTACACACACCAGCCTCTATTAGGTTATAGGCTGACTTAATGCATGCGTTCAATACCATTTCACTTTTTGCACTGTAAAATTGACAAAATGAACTTGAATCATTCTTCCATTCACAGACCAGGGCTTCCATCTCCCCCCTCTCGAATGGAGGATCCCATGCATACTTAACAGCGAAACATTTAGGCTGATCACAGTCTGCAGATATGATTGTGGCAGGCACATGTATAGGGTTAATTAGCAGGTGATTGGCAGATTCCTTATTCTTAATAATCTCCAATACCTGTAGCAAGTGTTGAACTGTAGTGTATGCAAACTTCCCTTGGTTCACAAATAAGTTGATTTGTTCAATACTCTGTAATATCTCATCATAATCATACTCAGATAATTCTTTTAAACAAAAATCTTTATTTTCCCTAGCCAGGGAGGAAAGTTCATTAGTAGTTTCATAAGTCCATTTAACTCCCCTGAAAGACAATTGCATTTCATTATCTGTTAATGGCAGAATCTCATTATAGGTCTCAGTCGCTAAGGATAACGATTCTGCAGATTGGACACGTTTCTTAGAACGTTTGCGTTTTGCCTTTGACCTTGCGGTTTTTGGTGATTTATTCAAAGCTGCAGGAAAATTATCAGTAACACTTTCTGCTTGCTGCTCATTCTTGCAAGCAATTGAAGGAGCAGCTGATTGGCCTGCTGCCAGGAGTTCATTAAGAGGAAAAGGCAATGGATCTATGCGCAACCAGTTATGGATCACAAACGCTAGAAATTCCAGCGGTCTATCTTTCAAATCGGAATGATTGAGAACATCAAATGCCCACTGGAATAATTCCCCTTTAAACAAAATATAACTTAGTTGGAGTGCCCAGGTTGAAACAGGAGTCGCTTGGAGATCAGGATTGGTCAGGAACCTGGCACATTCAGAGAAAAACTCATTTTCTGTTTCAGAGCTAAGTTCTTCAAATTTCTTAAAGGAACAGGAACCATAATTAACAGTGTCATACTTTCTGGGAATCCCCCCCACAATGGGGATTGGTAATGGGGTTTTCATAATGTAAGGCTTGGTGGTGTATTCTCCACAGTCAGCATGCAACGCATGAGCTGGCGTGGAGGAGGTACACACACTAGCACCAGGAAACAGGCTATCCCTAGTATAGTGGAGGGGAGGACTGACTCCAATAGGAGATTGTGGCGCACAGAGCCGGTGCAGATCTGACAGCCACAAACAATGCTTACGTTATAACGTCTCAGCGCAAAGTAGCGCTGAGCGCACAAACCAGAACTGAGGAGATCAGGACAGGCAGACAGAATGAACGCTTGCTAGCTAGCGGCTACTTAGCGACAGCAAGCGTCCAAAACCAGACAGACTGGAATGAGGCAGCCAATGCGATGCGGCGATGGCGTGCCTCACAAAGACAGGCCAGGATAGTCAGAAAATAGCAGGATTAAGATAGATGAACGTAACACAGATAAATATACAATAAGTATGTTTTCCTAGCGTATTACAATTACAGCTATCAATAAAACTATTTGTAACGTCTGACTAACATATGTATATATCGGCAATGAACCGATATATGACATAAGCAGGAACGCTGACTAGGAATGGAGTAACACAAGGAACAGGACTCAGAAAGATTCGCTATCTCTTCGCAGAGATGAACGCAATCCACAAACGGTAACAGAACAGGATTCAGAAGGATTCGTTATCTCTTCGCAGAGATGAACGCAATCCACAAACGGTAACAGAACAGGATTCAGAAGGATTCGTTATCTCTTCGCAGAGATGAACGCAATCCACAAACAGAACCAGGAGCAGGGTAACTACCTCAGCACGGGTGGTCACGGTACGCGCAACCTACCAAAACGTGCTGGAAACTGACTAACTGCACACAGGATATAAACAGTTCGTGTACGTATACATCAGCGACACTGATGTATTAACGTAACACAAATACAAGGAAAATAATAAACGTGCTGGTATGCATATATATTGGCAATGAACCAATATATGATGCAAAGACCAGCAAAGTATCTTTATAACAAGAAACACGATCGGGGGCTAAAGCAACAGCAAGGCAGGCTTAAGCTGAAGCTATGAAAACCCAAGGAAACCCTGCAGGAAGCAGATCTTTATACTGAGGTCATCCAATGGGAGCAGACATGCAGATTCCCACACAGGTGAATGATAATCAGTCACAAGCTGACAGCAGGGAAAGACAGACAAACCTATGCAGCTTGCATGGAAAGACATCAGAACTGCCTGAGCTGCAGCACTACTTCCAGCAATAGCTGCTGCAGCAGCGATCATTACAGGGAAGAGGCAGTCCTTAAATAATCCATGTGATAGCAAACAGGATGCAGCTGGTGGTGAGAGTTCACTTGAAACCACCCGGAGGCCAAACAAGGAACTGCAAGTCCTTAAAATAGTATTCACAGGCCCCCTGCTGGTGGATGGTGGAGGTTCAGGACAATTCAAAGTCCCCAGAGCCCTCTGCTGGTGGAATAAAAGAAGTCCAGGACAGTCCTGTTCCATGTTGCCAACTTGCCACCAGCAGGCAGAAAGTGGCAATACAAGGTTCCTGACACTCAGATGTTAGACCCCTTGAAACATCTTTTCCATCACTTTTGTGACCAGCATAAATGTTTCTAGTTTTCAAAGTTCGCCCCCCATTTACGTCTATTGCGTTTCACAAAATTTTGCATGTTCGCGAACGTTTGCGAAAATCGAAAGGTTCTGGCCATCTTTAGTGAGCAGGGGATGGGAGGCACACCGGGACTCCTGGGACTATACCTCCCAACCTTGGTTGCTTTACGGAAAAGGACATAGATTCAAAAACGAGGAAGTGCGGTTTTATGGTATCAAAACTTTGTAAAAAAACTTTATTAACACACATAGCAAAAAACATTAAAAATGATTTCTTCAATTTCACATGATCAATCCTCATATAATCAATAATATATCAAAGGAAAGGATGTAGTTGATGGAACTGATAAATATTGTATTCTGGCTTGGATTGATTGTAACTTTAAATAGATGTTGTGTCTTAAAGGCAACGACACATGTTCGTTTCGGGCTCTCTATACAATAAATATGCCCTTCATCAGGCCGTAACACAAAACTCTGCATGTAACAGAAGCTTCCACCGTAGCAGCGCTATCCTCTTATCACGACTTTGGAGTACCATTCTGTGCATCCGGTCGGATCGGATGCCAATATTACTGGTCCTATTTACTTCTGGCCCCTTTGCCTTTTGATTGAGCCATACATACAGTTCCATCAACTACATCCTTTCCTTTGATGTATTATTGATTATATGAGGATTGATCATGTGAAATTGAAGAAACCATTTTTAATGTTTTTTTGCTATGTGTGTTAATAAAGTTTTTCTACAAAGTTTTGATACCATAAAACCGCACTTCCTCGTTTTTTAATCTATGTCCTTTTCCGTAAAGCAACCAAGGTCTTATATATGCAAGGTGGATTGCCTCTAAAAGGACTGTGTTTTTGATCCTTCACTTTATAAAGGATTGTGCCCAATTATATGTATTCAACTATACCTCCCAACCCCAGACAGACCTGGTCAAATCGGGATGGTTGGGAGGTATGCAGATAGCAACCTAGTCCTAGCTGCATTAGTAAATGTAAGTCTCCTTACTTACACTGTGAATGGGACCACACAATTTATGTTGTTCTGAGCAAAGGACACAGTAAATATAGGCTGTGTCTTGTCTTCTGGTTGGTGAGTGTGCTTCATGTCAAATACACCAACCTAAAAGTAATTTAGCTACCAGTGTTTAATACGTATTTTGTGCAAATCAATTCTCCTGTCTTTTGGCTTTTTCTTAGCAATGTGTAGAATTTAGTGGCAATGAAAGTGTTAAATCCCTAGTCAGGATATAGACAATGTGTAATGGATTTTGTTATCCTGATGCTGAGTAATTTCTTTTGAGATTGCCAGCAATATGTAATCTGTCCTTCTGTGTGTTGTTCTATTCAGTAGCCTGTCCTTTCTTTGTTTGTAATGAATAGCCCTCTCCGATGTTGTTTCTTGTTAAATCAGTAAACAATGCAACCGATTTGGCAAAAAGGAATGAACAGCTACATCTAAAACGACTGCTCCAAGGAGATAATGAAAGCAGAAGTTATTCCTCACTGGTGTGAGCACAGTTCCCTTGTGCCTGTCTTCACAGGATACAGGAGAAACAATTAACTTAGTGCTTCAAGACGCAGTTTTTACATTTTTTGGGGATTTTAAATTTCAGGTATTTTTTTTAATTGCATGTCTACTGAAAAATAGAAAATCTTTTGACAAGAGAGCAGCCACCAAACAAAATCATTATAACATAGTCTGGGATGGTCGTAGTCAGCTACCTTCGCTACGCTGGAACTACGCGTAGCTTTACGCAATTATGCTTCGCCAAACTACGGCTTCGAAATCAAATATTTGCTTCGTATGCATTTCGTAGATTACGCGTTAAAATACGCAATTACGCATAGTGCAAAGTGTATTGTATAGGACAGTAGAGGAGGAAGCAGAAATTGCTGGCACTGCAGAGATCGTAACACATCCAAGAGGGGGGGGGGAGGAGAGGGGAGCACTGCACAGCCCCAGACGGAGGTGTATATGAAGTGATTCCTCAGCGTGCTCAGGCCCAAGTCACAGCATGATTAGAAGGAGGAGAAGAAAGCGCCGGCACTGCTGTTATACACTTTATTTTGGCGTTGGTAAAATCAATGCAAGGACATTCATCCAGACAAATTGAAAAGACACATACCGTGGGTGGATGTGGAAGGTGCGGTGGGTGCGGTGGGTGCAGAGCCTCCCGCACCCACCGCACCTTCCACATCCACCCACATCCACCCACGGTATGTGTCTTTTCAATTTGTCTGGATGAATGTCCTTGCATTGATTTTACCAACGCCAAAATAAAGTGTATAACAGCAGTGCCGGCGCTTTCTTCTCCTCCTTCTAATCATGCTGTGACTTGGGCCTGAGCACGCTGAGGAATCACTTCATATACACCTCCGTCTGGGGCTGTGCAGTGCTCCCCCCTCCTCCTCCCCCCCCTCTTGGATGTGCCGGCGCTTTCTTCTCCTCCTTCTAATCATGAAGTGTATTGTATGCGGATGCTTAGACCCATTTGCAGAAAATGTTACGCATTAATTCCCCTTTTAATGCTTATATCGGGAACTCTTCTATGCGTACATTCCCCTTTCCAATGCGTACATTTGTAAGTATATAATCACACCCGGAAAATTAGATGCAAGTATCACTACGCAATACACATGTTAATAGTGGGCGTAAGCTACGTGTAGCGGTACTTCGCTACGCGTAAATTCGTAAGTGTAGTTTTGAAACTTCACCTACAAACTCTGATGCGTAGTTGCTTACTACGATGCGTAAATTCACACTGGCGTAGTTTCTGCTCATCCCTGAACATAGTGGGCCCTGTTACCAAACTCGCCAGTGATAAGCGCTGGCGAGCTCTTAAATTAGGTTATGGGAGCATCGCCCAATGCTATTACATTTACCACCCCCCCCCCCGGCGGTAAAGAACTCACTTGGGCAATATAATCACCCAGCGAGTTCTTTATAAGCTATCCTATTGCACCTAGCATGCTGCTGGGAAGTGATGCTTGTCCATCTGTCCATCTTTGCCCAAAGCCCCCTGCAGCTGAGGCAGATACCCCCGACCAATTTACCTGCAGCCGCCAAATATCCGCCGCCCCCTTGCCACACGTTCCATCACTGTAATTATCTCTGAGTTTCGGCAAAGCATCTTTGAAGCTTCTGCCGGGGCTCCCCATTGGTTCACTGTCTGGACCATTTTCATTGCAGAAGATGGCGATGGATGTTTGTTGAGAGCATGCACATCTCTGGAGAAGCGAGGCAGCAGTGCCATGGTGTTGAAGGACAGCACCAAAGTGCAAACCCTCACTCCCTATTGCCTGGGATACGGGAGCATTGCTCAAGCTATAGCTTGAGTAATGCTCCCTAACGATCGGCCATCACACAAGTGAAACTGGCAATAGGATTTCCCAGTAATACTCATGCAGTGACGAGGTGATAAGTAGCTCGCATCTGCAGGATATGATATGGCCCAGTGGATGTAAGTAGGGATGGTCAATGAGGTGCTGCTAATTCAAAGATGAAGCAAATTTTATGCTGAATTTATGCAAATTGTATACATGCATACGTATTAGAAAGCTGCGGGTGAGTTGGGTGCAGGGAGAGCCGAATGACAGCTCTCCCTGCTGCTGCTAAACACCCTGGCGGCGTTAAAGAGGAACTCCAGTGAACAGTGAAGTGCATGGTTTTTGGCAGTTGGAAACAGCTGTAACAGCTATTTTCCACAATGCAACAAGGTTCACAGACAGGAAACTGCCAAAAAGTACGTACTTTTCTTGTGGGAGGGGTTTCTTGTGGGAGGGGTTTCACCACAATATCAGTCATACAGCGCCCCCTGATGGTCTGTTTGTGAAAAGGAATAGATTTCACATGAAAAAGGGGTATCAGCTACTGATTGGGATAAAGTTCAATTTTTGGTCGGAGTTTCTCTTTAAATACTATTCTTCCTCTCATGTCATCATAACTCGGAGGGAGGTGTAATTCTGGGTCCATTGATCGCAGGAGCCCCAAATTACTCTTATGTGCCCCGCGCAGCATATTGTTGCTGCTATGGGGCGCCTAGTTTCGGATCCCAGCACTAAGCGACGTGCGCTGAGACCACCTGCTCCGAGTTGAAATAGGGCCAATCGAACATACTTCCTGCTGATTTTATTTGGCTGGACACAATTTGCATTCAATTTGTATGATTCACCATATTAAATTAATATGTGTGCTAATTATAGGAATTAGAGATGCTCATGTCTATGAGATGCAGAAGCATGTGATGATGAGTTTAGTCAACATATAGCTTTGCAAATCTCTGATATGCAGTGATCATTTCCTGTTTGACCACATGATTCTGGACAGCAAATCAGAGCCTTAAGATGCCCATTAATTATATAATCTTGATTGTACAATCTTACCACTTCTATGTACTATAAGGGGCTACCTAAAGTAACTGTTCAAAGCATATTCACTCCGTTTACTCTTCTGCTACATAGGTTTGGTAAGATTATGCAATTAAGATGTATGGCTAATGGGCACCATAACAAAAACATCACCTGATCAACTTAATCACATGCTTCTCCATGAGTTCTCATGGACAATGAGCTCCTCTAGATGGTGATATGTGTATCCAGTCTGTGCATACATAATATATATAAGTATATATATATATACTAGTAATTTAACAAAGGGATTTGTTTCAGTAATAGTGCAGATATACACTACACTATACCTGGCAAAGGCAACCATTTGTGGTCACCTTAGGCCCCATTTTACACTTAATCAGTTGCTCTCAGTTATAACTGAAAGGACAACTGATTTTCAAAGTAATGCTCGTGTTTCCCAATGGCACGGTTCACACTTAAAGGAACACTATCGCAAAAAAAGTAGGTAGTTAAAGTCTGACAGAACCAACTGGATTGGGGCCAGTCCATTTCCTCATGGGGGATTCTCAGAGTTTTTTCTTTGTTTTCAACAGCATTTCTTGAACAGCAGTTGCAAAGTCTAACTGACAAAATAGTGTGCAAGTGAGTAGGGAGGCTGGCTGGTATCTTACTATTTTAGCAGTTAAACTGCTGTTCAGGAAATGCTGTTGAAAACAAAGAAAACTCTGAGAATACCCCCATGAGGAGATGGACTGACCCAAAACCTGTTGTTTCAGTCTTTAACCTCCTTGGCGGTGCATTTCTGTCAGGAATTAGGAATCAAAAGCGGTACATTTTTTTTCATGAATTTTACGCCTCCGATTTTTAAGTCTTAACTCACCAAAATACATCAGAATAAAAGTGTGGTAGACATTCTGCATATAAATAAAAGTCAGGAACACAAAATTGTTGAAGTAAATAAATTTATCAATAATCTGAAATAAAACTGTATAAATAATGCAGCAGATTATGCAGTATGTACATATATACTCCTAATACACCTCCCGTGTGTGGTATATTTTAAAGCAAGGAATTGCACACAGGGCAACATCACAGTCTGGACAGTAGAATCGTGATTCTTTCCTGATTCTTTTCCCCTTCTCGTCGCTTTTGCTGCAGCACACATGACATGTCCTAGTTGGGGCATTTTTTTGGGGAGTTGGTGGAATGTATTCCATAAAATGACGGCCAGTGAGGCGATCCGGATTAACCACATAAGAGGCACGGCGTCCAACTCTGGCATCCGATGCAGTCTGGTACCTTAGACAGATACATTCGCACAGTTTCCAGATGAAGTCTGCGTGCGTCACTGTCCTGTCACTTCCCTGCTTGTGCAGAATGTATGCATTCCAAATGCTTTGTTCCAGTAGGTGCCGGAAAATCTTCTTATAATACTTTTTCTGCTGTTTCCTGACAGCAGGATAAAAGGTCACCGCCTGGTCAGCTTTGTCCACACCACCCATGGTGTGGTTATAGTCCACCACGACCTGCGGTTTTACAATATCTTTTCCTCCTCTCGTTCTGGTGGGGACAGTGGAGGTGTCATGAACAGTAGAGAGGAGACAGACGTCTTTTTTGTCCCGCCACCGGAGGGCTAACATCTTCCCTTTCTGCCAAGCAGCTATGTCCCCAGTCTTCAGCTTCTGCTTGGCAAAGGCCGACGGCATCTCCCTCCTGTTAGGCCTAACAGTGCCATAGATGTCAGTCTTATGCTTTATAAGAATCTCAGACAGTTCAGGGGAGGTGTAGAAATTATCTGTGGTGAGACAGTAGCCTTTGTCCAACAAAGGCTCCAGAAGGGACAATACAGACGATGTCGCCACTCCAAACTCGCTAAACCTGGGACAAAATTTTGTGCCTTTTCCCGTATACAAAATAGTATTCCAGATGTATCCGGTACTTGACTCGCATAGCGTGTATGATTTTATCCCAAAGCGGGCCCGCTTTGAAGCAATATATTGGAGCCAGCTCAGCCTCCCCTTATAGGCCATCAGGCTCTCGTCCACGCTGATATCCCTCTGTGGCACATACGTGGTCCTAAAATTTTCCACCACCATCTGGTAGACCTCCCAGATTTTTTTTAGTTTTGGAGCAGGGTGAGTCGACTCATCAAAAGTTTCATTGTTGGAAAAGTGGAGAAATTTCATTATAAGGGAAAAACGGTACTCGGACATAACTGTACCGAAGAAGGGGGTTGCAATGATCTTATTCGTGCTCCAGTACCATTTCTGCAGGGGCTTCCCCACCACTCCCTGCAGAATGATCAGGCCCAAAAACAGCCAAATATCCGCTGCTGTTACCGGCTCCCAGGTCCTGCTTCTGGAAAAGGGTCCTTGAGGAGTAGCCAATTGTTGGGTCGCATAGCGATTAGTCTCCTCCACTATCCTCTCAATAACCGCCTCCGAGAAGAAAAGCTGCAGATATGCCAGGGGGTTGCACTCGCATTCCTTCTTCAGGCCAGGCTCCCCAGTAAAAGGGAAACGTGGGGGCGGTGGCGGAGCCTGAGAAAGGTCGATGGGGCACCAAACCCGGACATCACTAACTTCGCTGGTGATGGAGTCGCAGTCGCTGTCGCTATCTGGGTCGGATGACAGATCCCCAGGTGCGTCGCTGTCACTGGAGTCCGCCAGTGACTGCAGATCGCTGTCCTCCAACTCCGTCAGCGCTTCCGCGGTGAGACGCCTTCTGGAGGATGATGCCATAGTAAATCCAGGCAGAGGTCGGTGCAGGCAGCAGGCAAAGAGTAGTCCAAGTCCAGGCAAAAATCGTCAACAGGTAATCAATCAAATCCAGGCAGAAGGCAGAAAGAGTAGTCAAAGTCCAGGCAAAAATCGGCAACGGGTAATCAATCAAAATCCAGGCAGAAGGCAGAAAGAGTAGTCAAAGTCCAGGCAAAATCGGCAACGGGTAATCAATCAAATCCAGGCAGAAGGCAGAAAGAGTAGTCAAAGTCCAGGCAAAAATCGGTAACAGGTAGGCAGAAATCAGATAAGATAAGCACTCACAAATCACAGAGATCACAGCCAGCTCCTCTCCAGCTCAACAGCCACAACTCCTCTCAGCAATCCAGGAAGCAGAAGGCAACATTGCATTGGATACAAAATCCCATTGTATCCAATACAATGCTGTTTTGGGCCAATCAGAACTGTTTATTTTAATTTTTTTTTTATACTCCCTCCCTCCCTCCCTCCCTCCCTCCCCTGTGACCCTACGCTTCCCCCTACGTCACTTGCCGCTGATCGGCTGGGCTAATTGGCCGCCGGGTCCCCCAGGATCAGAGCAGTAATGGGGACACCGGCCGGCCGGGTGGAAGAAGCCTGGGTCCCGCTGACAAGCGCTGATCGCGCGCGGGACCCAGGAAATAGATGCAGGCACTTCTTTCCCAGCCACCCTCCCCATGCCTTCTCGCCGCCCGCGACGTCACGACGCACCGCCGATCCTCCCAGCTAATTGGCCGCCGGGTCCCGGAAGATCAAAAGGTAATGCGGACTCCGGCGGCCGGGGGGAAGAAGCCTGGGTCCCGCTGACAAGCGCTGATCGCGCGCGGGACCCAGGAAATAGCTGCAGCCACTGATTTTACCCCACACGAGCAGAGCTCGGGCTTACCGCTCCTGACATGTGTCAGTCAGCCCGAGCTCTGCTCGTGAATACCGCCAAGGAGGTTAAAGAGGAACTCCAGTGAAAATAATGTAATAAAAGAAGTGCTTCATTTTTACAATAATTATGCATAAAGGATTTAGTCAGTGTTTGCTCATTGTAAAATCTTTTAAATCCCTGATTTACATTTTGACATTTATTACATGGTGACATTTTTACTATTGGCAGGTGATGTATAGAGATGCGGCGAACTGTTCGCCCGGCGAACATCTCTGGAGCTCATACTACTTCCGGGTCGCACTGACCCGGAGTAGTACGCCTGCGCTGCCCGGCGGAGCGCGTCCTCGATCGCGTTCCTGTAGCCGAGCACTCTCTGCGCATGAGCGTGACGTCGTTCATGACGTCACGCACACGCGCAGAAAGTGCCCGGCAACAGGAGCACGATCTAGGACGCGCTCCGCGGGGCAGCGCAGGCGTACTACTCCGGGTCAGTGTGACCCGGAAGTAGTAAGAGCCCCAGGGATTTGGAGATGTTCACCGGCGAACGGTTCGGGAACCGTTCGCCACATCTCTAGTGATGTAGCTGCTGCACGTTTTTTTGGCAGTTGGAAACAGCTGTAAACAGCTATTTCCCACAATGCAGCAAGGTTCACGGACAGGAAACTGCCAGGAGTACGTACTTAGAGTTTCTTGTGGGAGGGGTTTCACCATAATATCAGCCATACAGCGCCCCCTGATGGTCTGTTTGTGAAAAGGAATAGATTTCTCATGTAAAAGGGGGTATCAGTTACTGATTGGGATAAAGTTCAATTCTTGGTCGGAGTTTCTTTTTAACTGCCTACTTTTTTCGGGATAGTGGTCCTTTAATGCGTTTTAACTGAAATCTTTTTCACATGCACTGCTATGGAGAAGAAAAAAAATGCATACCAACTGATTAAGTATAAACGGGGCCTCAAAGGACCACTATTGCGAAAAAAGTAGGGAGTTAAAATCTGACGGAACCAACAGGTTTTTGACTAGTCCATCTCCTCATGGGGGATTCTCAGGGTTTTCTTTGTTTTCAACAACATTTCCTAAACAGCAATTGCACAGTCTAACTGACAAAATAGTGCGCAAGTTAATAGGGAGACTGGCTGGTTTCTTACTATTTTGGCAGTTAAACTGCTGTTCAGGAAATGCTGTTGAAAACATAGAAAACCCTGAGAATCCCCCATGAGGAGATCACCTGGCCTATAACCTGTTGGTTTTGTCAGATTTTAATTGCCTACTTTTTTCACGATAATGGTCATTTAAAGAGACTCTGTAACAAATTTTTCATCCTTTTATCCTATAAGTTCCTATGCCTGTTCTAATGTGCTCTGGCTTACTGCAGCCTTTCCTAATTGCACTGTCTCTGTAATAAATCTTATCTCCTTTCCTCTGTCGTGTCTGTCGGGCTAAGGCTTGGATGTGTGGAATGTGCAGGGCTGCTTGTGATTGGATAGAAGCAATACACTCCCTCTGCAGGCCCCCTGCACACTCTGTATGACTCACACAGTCTGTTTATGTGAGCCTTTCACAAGCTGGTTAGTTTGTTTGTAAACACTGCCTAAAACTGGCAATTACAAGCCAGGATTGCAGCAGAGAGTGGCAGAAACAGCACAGAGTGGCACAGGAGAAAATAAGGAATAGAATGGTATGCTTTTTAGTGTAAGAATATTCGAGTACAGATTCTCTTTAAGAATTTAATGGGTGTACAGGTATTCTCTCAGCTCATTTTAAGTCCCAACATCATTAGAAAAAAAGTTAATTATTCTTAACTACCAATAAATACTGTCACTATTTTTTGAAGTTCACATGCCAATATCCTCTAGAGGTGGACTGAAGAACTCTCCAAGGCTTGTCTGCAGCAGTCACACGTTTTGTATTTGTCTCAATGAACTCTCATAGCCATTGTTTATGATCTATAGTTATGTCATATTTGGTAGATTACATCATCAAGAAGGTAGCTGGGATCCCCAGATCCCAATGAGCCATCTAGGGTAAGGGTTCACCAAACTCAGAAATTTTAAAGTGAATCCAAGGTTTTCCCTCATCAGAGGGGCTCCTCATTCATGTTAAAACCCTCTAGGTTAGCCAACAATAACCTTAGATAGTTTCCCAAGATCCTAGTAGCCACCTTGACTATGTCACTGCCCAAATATGGGATAACTATAACCAATAAACTCCCGGTCATCAAAGTTAATCAGCATAGCATGCGAGAACTGCAACACTCTGCGTGTGTAAGGGACCATTTTATTCAAACTCCAGATGATGTTGGAGAGGGAACATTTTAACAGGTATATATTTATTGTAGATAAAGAATAAAATAATTTTATAGTGTGTGTGCATAACTGTCAGGGGTAGAAACATTCCAAAATGTAAACATAAGAGCCACAGTACATGTAATTTTTATTATAGTAGTAAATCATCATGCCAGGATGGATGTTCAGCACCTTGGAGAGCTCCTGATCTGCAGTAACTGACTGATGCAGCAGTGGTATCTTTCACAGTCTCACATCAGAAAAAACTCACTGGACCATATGCAATTGACTTTTTCTACTAAGTGGTATCCGAGGTGATTTTATCACAAATTGTCACTAATTTTGATAGTATTCTTTCTCCTACTTGTTGGTACTTTTTAATTGCAGAGTGCTGGAAATGTATTTTAAAGAGATGTAAAATTATCTCCTGCTTAGGAGATAAGCCAGGAGAAAAAGTTAATTCCATATGGGCCACAGTATTTTAATCAAATGAGTAGTAAGGTACAGGACATCTGTCTTGGAACGTTTAACATCAAGGAAAGCGTTGTTTTTATCTATAGTGTTAAAAAAAGTCTTGGGCCTCACTCTTGAGCTAGACAAACTTGTCTCCAGATATTCTGGATGAAAGTAAGCAGAAAGATACCTGGTAAATGTACAGGTTCCCTATCCCACACTCATTTAGCCAGCCAGCTATGCCAAGCAGCAGTGGCGTTGCAATAGGGATTGCAAAGGTTGCGACCCCGTCAGGGCCCCTGGGCCAGAGGGGCCCCGTAGCGCCCTCCCTCAACCACAGTATTAGCTCTTTATTGGTCCTGTGCTGGTATTAATCATTTCTATAGATGCTTTGAATAGTAGTAATTATTAAAAAGCTGTTCCCCATCTCCTTCTTGTACCTCTGACACTGTGGTTGTCCTGGCAGGTTTTGTTGTACCATATCATTTGTTATGTATAATGTTGTGCAGGAGGGAATGAATTGCCATGCCGTTTGGCAAGCCATTCACTTCCAATGCTGATAATGATAGCAGGCTGGTAGACAGAATGGGGATATGAGCTGTGTAACCACCTGTGTCTGGGCACAGGGTTGGTATTGATATGTTAATAGTCCGTGTGCTTTTACATTTTTATCTACCCCTAAACAAAAAACAAACATACAAAGAAATACAAGCTGAAAAATGTATAGCTGCCTACCATGATCAAATCACTGATTAGCTGTGTAATATCAGTTAATACCTGCTTCTTGCAGATCATAAGTTAAACCTTTGCTGGCAGCTAAAATTGACCCAAATCATTTGCTAATAGTGAGTGAGATTATTGTATGCAATTTAGTGCATATGCCTTATTTTTTATGGGCAAATTTACACATAGGCATTGATTCATGCACAAAATTTTGTGTAAAACTCATTTTAACAGTACCAAATTATAAGATACAGGTGTGGATACATTTGACTGGTACCCCAACTGTGAAATAACCTGAAGCTCATTATAGAACCTGGCACTGATTATTGTGTATTGTGTATTTTGCTTTAGAGTTCTGAAACAGAACATTTTAAATAGTAACACAAATGAAAATCACATTGCCAAAAATGATGAAGTCACAAGGGGGTTGATTCACGAAGGGTCCTTTCACACTTAGTGCAGTCCTATTGGCGTGTGGCAGAAGAGTCTACTACAGTGAATCACACTGCACCATTGCCATGATTTTGTCCCCTGCAGAAGACTGCGCAGTCCCCACAGTCACGCGCACACCTCCAGACAGGAAGTGTGTCATGTGATTTTGGCGATATGCACAAGCACACCGCACCCCTACCGCAGCAATCTATAAAGATTGTTTGCAGTGCCATTGACTCTCAAATGCACTGCAGCTTCTGCACTGGCTGGACCACTTCCATCACATTGCAGGAACTGTAGCATGTTACATAAACAGTGATGGCCACTGCGATAAGCTGCGGTGGGAAAGCAGCAGGGAAGAGTACTGTGACGTGACCCAGTAAGTATGAAAGTGCCCTAAATAATTTTAATCTTAACATGTGCAGGCGGATAGCGCACACTAAGATTACAGGCACCCAGGCAATATATGTGGTGACTTACACAAATTGTGTAATGAGCTATATACATGCACTACTTCCATTGCTTAAATAACATGCAACATAAGTGGTGCATGTATATAGTGTGTTACGCAATTTGTGTAAGCCCCTATGCAAATTGCGTAAATGCTAGTAATCTTAACATTGCCATATGAACATGTTAAGATTACCGCAAATGTAGTACAGAGGTGCCAACAGGGTACCCTGTTGGTGCCTCTGTACTACTTTTGCAGTTGTTTCCACCCCTGGTGGAGGGGAATTCTTCTTTTTTCCCGATCTACAGAGAGCGACTTCTTAATCCTGATTGGGGACAGGTCTAATCTCCTCACCTGCCTTCATAGTGGTTACCTGGACGGTAACCCTTGTTTGTGAGTATAACCTACCTATACTTACCTTCCATACCTAATTTACAGTACATACTACACTATACTGGGCTCTCGGCGTCTTTCCTTATATTTTGACATGTTAAGATTACCGTTCTTTACTTAATCAACCACAATAAGACTCATGTATCTGTCAGCAGCTAGTTTCGATTCCTTTTCCTGAGCAAATTGGTCCGGCTGTCAGGTTTGAAGGCTACCTTCTCCAGATGGCATGCTTCAGTTTTCTCCCTTGATGTGTAATAGGATTGAAATCAGGGCTAATAGAAGACAAATTCAAAATAGTACAGCATTTTGTTCTTGGGTGCTTTTAGCTCTGTGCTTTGAGAGAGATCTTTCCAGGGCCAAATTTAACATAAGGCACTGTAGGTATGTGCTTACAGGCACTTGATGATAGAAAGGCGGCTAACTCTGCTCCTCAAGTGCCTTCCTCGCTCCTTTCCTATGCATCTTAATACTGAGGGTACCTCTGGCTACCTAATACTAAGGGGATCGTGTAGCTACCTATGGCGGGCAAGTAAAGGAGAAGTGGCAGCTGGGCCAGCCAGCATACTTCAAGTGCGGTTCGGTGGTAGTTTGTAAGGCTCATGGATGGCAAAGTCTAGGGTGCCAAGACATCTTGCTCCTGTGACATAAATTCAGGTTGGGAGCTTTCTGACACTGGGCCGTCTGTTTTTTTTCTAGACTGTCTTGATGGTGTTGAGATTTTATTGTTCCCTAACTCGAAGTGCATTATGCAAAATACAGCAAGTTTCACGGTAGGTGTGGTGATCTTTTCAATGAGGTGGTTAGACACGAACAAATCTAATGGATCTCCTCCTTGAAGTATGTTTTTGGAAGTTGTCCTTTTTTTTTTTTTTTACCATTCTCACTGTCCTTCTGAATATTGTGTGGTTGATTTCACTCTTGGGGACACATTCTGAGAGGTTGGCCACAGTCCTATGAACCTTCAACATCAATAACAACAATATTGCTTGTAGCTGTTGTTGCAGTAACATCCAACTGCTTGGAGATGATTTTATAGCCTTTGACTTTAACATGCTTATCTATAATTTTCGTACTGATCTCCTCAGACAACTCTCTCTCTTGCTTTACCTGGTTCATGTTCAGTGTGGAGCACGCAATAATAGCAAATAGCAGACTGACAACTTTTCTACATTTAAATAGGGTGAATAAATGATTTGCATGACTGGAGGCACACACGATACTAATTAGAGAAAACAGCTAGTTTCAAAAATAAGTCTAATCCAATTAGCTATTATCTGTTCTTGAGGTACCAACAAATGTGTCTAGGCTATTTTGGAATATCTTTATAGTATAAGCAAATAATTTATGTCTTTTCACACTTGCCTTCCTTTGCTTGATGGAATTTCAAAGGCATGCTGGTATAAATGAGACTATAAATGAGAGTCAGAAAGTGCTTTTTAAATTGGCTGTGAGGGTTCCCACAAATTTGTCCACAGCTAAAAATCTGAGATAAAACATGCTTTAACACCCAAGACTTCTTCAGTTTTACTGAATCAGGACTGTCATTAGCGGAGTGTTCTGCACTTGTGCCTCTCACCCGGTGTGTTTCTCGCTAATTAATGTTTTTCAGGCATTTGTATTACATAATAACCTGTGTGTTCTTAAAAGCCTACTACTGAAAATAGATTGACATACATAATTCATTAAAGTATTTAAAGGTGGCTGTTATTCGATTTTCTCAGTGAGATTATTTGGATGGGCCCATGAAGAGTGTGCAGGGAAGAGGTGGAGAACTCACCTCTCCAGGATCTGGCCACATATGACCTGTCTTCATGCTCTGCTTGTAGGTTCTCCCTCTCTATGGTCCTCGAACCACAGAGACGGGGTGGGTATGGCCTCTTTGGCTACCTATACTGGTCATGCATTCTCTGGCTACCTATACTAAAGGGAGGGACACTCTCTGGCTACCTTTACTGGGTGGCCTCCTAGGCTACCAAACTGGGGGAGGGGGGACTTTCTTGGTTACCTTACCGGGGGTGGGCACTGTCTTGCCTCCTATACTTAATGGGGGTCTCTCTATGTCTACCTATACTAAAGGGGAGGCACTCTCTGGCATGTGTATGTATGTGTGTGTGTGTGTGTGTGTGTGTGTGTGGGGGGGGGGGGCTTACCTCTCCAAGATCTGGCCACATACAACCTGTCTTCATGCTCAACTTGTAGGTGCTCCCTCTCTATGGTGCGGCAGATGGTGCTTATACCATAGAGATGGGGTGGGGATGGCCTCTCTGGCTACCTATACAGGTCATGCACTCTCTGACTACTTATACTGATGGAGGGCACTCTCTGGCTACGTATACTGGGGGGCACTCTCTAGCTACCTATACTGAATGGGGACACTTTATATTTTTATTTTTACCTCCCCTATTTTGTTTGTATTGTTTTACCTAGACAAAACTAGACACTCTCTGGCTTCCCATACTGAGGAGCACTCTCTGTTTTCCTATGCTGGGGTGTCCTCTCTGGCTACCTACATGGAGGGGGGAACTCTCTGGCTAACTATATTGGGGGAGGGGCCACTCTCTACATACCTGTACTGGACCCTCTCTTTCTACCTATACTAAAGGGGGACACTCTCTAGCTACCTAAACTGGGTGGCCTCTTTGGCTACCCAAACTGAGGGAAAAGGGGATTTTCTCTGGCTACCTATACTGGCGGGGGTAACTGTCTTGCCTCCTATACTTGTGGGAAGGGGTGGTCTCTGTCTACCTATACTGAAGGTGAGGCACTCTCTTGCGGCCTATACTGGTGGGTTGTTTTTTGTTTTTTTTGGGGGAGGTGTTGGAGAACTGAACACAACAGGATTTGACCACATACAACCTGTCCTCATGCTCTACTTGTAGGTACTCCCTCTCTATAGTGTGACAGATGGTGCTCGTGCCATAGAGATGGGGTGAGGATGGCATCTCTGGCTACCTATACTGATCATGCATTCTCTAGCTACCTATACTGAAGAAGGGCATTCTCCGACTACTTATACTAAAGGTGGGGGGGGGGGGGACTATCTGGCTACCTATACTAAAGGTGAGCACTCTCTGGCTCTCTATACTGAATAGGGGCACTCTCTGGCTCCCTATACTGAGTGGGGGCACTCTCTGACTACCTATACTAAAGAAGGAGGTGCACATTGAAGCAAAAAATTAGTAATCATATATAAAGAAAATAATCTCTGGAATTGATCCCATAGCTTCCTATTGTAACCACTGTCCTTTTTAATAAATATCACACATTTGCGTATATGGCTGCTCCAATCATCATGTTAAAATTTTGAGAACTGTGAAATCGAGCTGGTAAAAGGTGCATGGCAAGTTTTTTCTTCTCATAAAAAAACTGTTCTTCAATTTATTTCGCTCATAAATAAATTAGTAGATGGGTCTTTTGGGCCCATTAGTAATTCGCCACATGCTGCAACTAATTCTCTGCATTATCACTGGGAGTAGTCCATTACCTACTTCCAATAAAGACATCAATCTGTTAAAATTTATACGGGCACAGTCAGATGTAAAAACATGGTAATATGCAATCACAAAGCAAACCAGTTAATAATATACAACTAAAAGCTAAACACAGCCAAATTAGGGCAATGAACAAGCATAAAGCCAGAAATATGCATAGGAAAGAAGAGTTTCAAGAAATATCAGACATAGCATTACAGACACCAACAATACTAATTCAATGCAGCCTGGGAATAGTGTAACCAGATTTTATATAGAAAGAACAGGTGTAGCCTAATTAGCAACACATAAACATTATCAGAAGCCAGGAGCTGCAGTTAGCCACCTGCTGGTAGCCAGTGGAATTCAGCATAGTACAACATGGAAACACAGTGCCACCAGCAGTGAAAGAAGAAAATGACAGTTCCATAATTGGATTTATTTGGAGCTTGTACTTTTATAACATAATTTTGGTTATTCTCTAATTATATGCTTGGTGGCTGCAAGTCTTTTGTAAGCTGGAGCAGGTTTTGCTCAGTAATATCACAGGTTGCTGAATATAGAGGAGAGAGAATGGAATGCAATATACTGGTACAAAGTTTACAAAGTTCACACTGTCACTGAGTAGACTGCCTGCTGAACGGATAGTTCTGGTAAAATATATTCTGCTCATTATTCTCAGTCATAATATGTATTCTGCCACATACAGCTATACTAGGTGATGCATTACATATTCATATTTTTCAGTAATATGGAACAGCTTTGTTGGCATTGAGATACGGGAACTGTACACAGGATCGGCACATTTTTCAGCTATGATGTTTAGGTTAGGTTCACAGTGGGACCTTATGAAGTGATGTTAGGGGGCATTGCAAGGCAGAAAGACACGCTGAAATGTTAAGGCTATGCGACGGTAACAGTGCGAAGTTAGCATTGCGGTGTAACTTGTTGCATTATGGTAACGCACTACTACAGTGAGTTACCATCAAATGCACACGTTAACAGGTACAGTGAAGCATACTTTTCATTGTCTGTATGCTTCACTGTACTTCACTGTATGCAACGTAATGCGGCAGTAATGTGCTTTTTTGTTCCATTGCATTGTGTTTCTTAGAATCAGAATCATTTTATTCGCCAAGCATGACTGGGTCATGCCTAGTATTGGGCTTGGCATAGAGGACTAAGAAAAAGGTATGAGATAGGACACGCAGTACTCAACAGCAAAGCAGGGTAACACAATATACATAATATACACAATATTAAGCAGTGTAATACTATCTGTCGGTAACAGTGAAAAACCTAAGGGGGAGGGGGTGGAGAGAGTTTAGGAGGTTGCCAGCCGAGGGTAAAAAACTGTTCTTCTGCCTTGAGGTCTTGAAGAACAGTTTTTCCTGTTACACAGGGAACACAAAGCAAAGTCCCACTGTGAATAGCCTTAGGCTTATGTGTCAGTAAGGGATGTTTCACCACACCGCAGAGTACATTATATCTCAGCACAATCACTGGATCACACAGTAGTTTATAAAGGCATGGCATGTGCAATGCTGAATGTGCAAATACTGTGATGTGGTGTGTAACTGCTACAGTTATTTTTTTGTAGTTATGAAGATTTGGGTCCTGGGTTTACATTGCAATGATAAAGCAGAACAAACAAAACACTAGCAATAACGCTTGTATACTTTACACTAACCATAACCCTTCTATGTCTAATAGTACTAATCAGAACACTTCTATGCTTAATGCTAACCAAAATACATATGTGCCTCACTCACTAACAATAACCCTTTTACCGTATGCCTAATACTAACCTTAACTTTTCTATGCCTAGCATTATACATTACCCGTTAATGCCTAACAATAAGCACAAACTTCTCTATGCCTAGCAACAACCATAACCCTTTTTTACCTAACACTAATCCTAACCCTTCATTGCCTAAAAGTAACCGTATCCTTCAGTGATAAATACTGACCATAACTCTTCTGTGTTCGACATGAACCATAGCCCTTCTCTACCTAGCGCTAACCATAACCCTTGTGCGCTCACCACTAGACAAGACAAATAGCGTAACATTTATATCACATTTTACTGCTGGCGGACTCACAGCACCAGAGCTGTAGCTGCTAGTGCGCCCTCAGTAGCAGTGTTAGAGAGTGTTGCCCAAGGTCTCCTCACTGCATAGGTGCTGGCTTACTGAACAAGAAAAGCCGAGATTTGAATCCTGGTCTCCTGCGTCAGGGGCAGAGCCCTTAACCAGTACACTGCCCAGCCACCAGAGCAGGGACAAGGTCCTCCAGTGCCCAAGGCTGAGACACCAAAGTGCACCCCAGCTGTCACACACTGATCGCTATTAGACTAAGAGAGCCACAGGGCCCACAACCTCCCCAACACCTTAATATCTAGTTATCTGGCGTGCAGTAACTGCTATGTATCCCCTTTTCTTATTTCTTTCTGCTTCATACACAATTAGGAATGACAGCTGAATGAATTGTGCGCCCCCTCCTACACTGCGCCCTGAGGCTGGAGCCTCTCCAACCTATGCCTCGGCCCGGCTCTGCCAGCCACTAACCAGAAGCATTCTATAATTATCACTAACTACAACTCCTCTATGCCTAAAACTAACCGTATCATACCCTTTTGAATGCTCAAAACAGCCCCTACAGTATACTTAGTTATACCTGTTAGGGTCACCTAAACACTAGCTATCAATAACTCTGCTCCCTCATCAGTCATGCTTGCCCTGCTAGAGACTAACACATGAGGTGTATGATTTAGGTCTATAGCCCTACAGATCTCTCCATAGGAATGTATATGAAAGGACATGCAGCATGTTCTTTGGATCCTATCAGTCCCTGACTCATGCTAGCCTATTCTAATCGCTCCCAACATTACCTAACAAGTCATATCAGACATACAAAGTAATAACACACAGCATTGTAAGATACACTGATGACTCTGTCAAACAGCTGTATACATGTGAATCTCAGCAAATCCCTAGATGGCAATTCCTTCTGTAGTGTCACCCTGTTGGAAATAATGATGATTTCTAGCACATCAATTGTTGTATTTGGGCTATTCTGGTATTCTGCGAATTTAATATTGCAGTTGTTAACCTTGTAGCTTTATAAATCCCTAAACAATATAAGGTACTGGTGGTTTCAAGTGTTAAAATTGTACGTCTTTATAAATATACTCATTGTTATTTCAGCATGAAAACTATTGGCATAAATAGTAAGACAGAACAGGGACTGCTCACTTGTTTTAGAGCCGTTGGTACTAGGTGTATCAGTAAATTAGCACATAGTGAAAGGAAATAGTTATAATGGAAGTAAATCATTTCCTGGCGGTGGTAAGGTAGTCCTGATCATTGCGGAATACAAGTAAATACAAGCTATAAAACATCAGCATGTCAAAACGCTTTAAGAAAAATCCCAAACTAGCAGATTGTAAAACCTGAAATAGTTACAGTAATAATTCAGTGATGCCCTAAAAACAGACCTGCAATGATCAGCATGAATATGATTCATTGGGACAATTAATGTGTTATTGTTTATCCTTAAAATGATAATAAGTAAAGCATTTAATTCGGCACGAATATGTATTTGCATTTTAGAAAGTGAAACCCAGGCACACATTAAAATACAATATGTGCTACAATATACTGTATGCCAAGAGTCTTCCTTGCTAAGCAATTTTATTTCTGCGGAGTAGATCATTTGGGTGCCGGTGTCAATATTTATAATCAGCAGCTACAGGGGGTATTTTGGGTGTTAGAGGTACCACTAGTGTCAGAGGTCGGTTACTATGTAGCCAAGCTCTGGATAGCTGCAGTGACTGGCTGCGTCGGTAGTGGTACTTTAGTTCGGCTACATTGTAGCCAAACTTCGAGTAGTAACAGTGGTTAGTGGTGGGAGACTGTGTGGTTATCCAGTGTTAGTGGCACTGCATAGTGGCAGTGTTAGTGTTAGGCATAGGTAGGAAATAGATTAGATGAGAGGGATACGGATGTTTCCTTTTAAACAATACCAGTTGCTTGGCAGCCCTGCTGATATCTTTGGCCGCAGTAGTGACACACACACCTGGAACAAGCATGCAGCTAATCCAGTCTGCATTCAGTCAGAGCACCTGATCTGCATGCTTGTTCAGGGGCTTTGGTTAAAAGTATTAGAGACACAGGATCAGCAGGAGAGTCTGGCTACTGGTATTATTTTAAAGGGAAAAATCCATATCCTTCTCAGTTTAGGTTCCCTTTAAGGCTAGAGATTGTTAGTGAGATGTTAGCATGTATGGCTTGCATACAAATGTTGTTTAAGTTTTTTTTTTATGCAACTTGGAATTGGGCCAATCAAATTCACTTGCTGGTGAATCTGATTGGCCAAATCGAAGCAGCAATTTCTTATATTATGGTTGGAAAAAACTGACAAATTAATTCATGTAATGTATGGAGTCTCGAATCATAATGCACTGCTGGGGACTATATAATGCATAGAGCCACAGTCCCTAAGACACCTGCTACTTCCAGACTTTAGGGGCCCATGCACACATCGACTTTTCAGTTTGATTCCCTGCAGATTCGATCACTCTGATCACTCTTCCTTTAAATGTTCAATTTGATTGTCCAAGAAAAAAATCCCGCTGCACCAGGTGATGGGATATAATCAAAAGACCTTTATTTGTATTCCAACATCTAAGTAGCAAAAAGCTACTTAGCTTAGCTTTTTTGCTACTTTTATGTTGGAATACAAATAAAGGTCTTTTGATTATATCCCATCACCTGGTGCAGCGGGATTTTTTTCTTGGGCTTTCTGGAAATTTGGCTTGAACTTCCCTGCTCCCATGTGTGCCACAAACATGAGTGTAGCAGCCTTTTTCACCAGTTTTTTCAATTTAAATGATTTTGACCAAAAAGGGATGGAAAATCTAGGTCGATTGGGGCTGGGCAAGGAGCGAATGGATGATGAACCATAGTGTTTCATTGCATTGAACAGTGCAGCACTGTGGTTTGATCAATATTAATAGACTACCTGCTGAAATCTATTAAAAATCAATGTGCTTTGTGTGGTAAGAATTGATTCCTTCTAAATTGATTATTTTTTGAAAGGGACCAATTATTTTGGAACATTGGGTGGGAATCTATAAGTGCTTCATACGTAACTCAGTCTCCACTATGGTCTCAGGGGTTGATTCATTATGCTGCTATGCTAAAGCAGCGCAGCTTTTTGAGAAGAGCATGAGTTATGAACACTTTGATTGGACCAATAGGCTGCCTGTCACTTGAGAGGCAGCCTATTGGGCCAATCAAAGAGCGAGGATCACGTTATTTAAAGCTACTGGACCCGCCGGGGCTCAGGGCGAGTTCAGTGGAGTGGCCGTTACTTAAGATGGCCACACACCATACAATTTTTTAAATATATGTTCAATTCAAGAATTGCAATCAATTTTTCTGACTGATTGTACATTTCAAAAATATGACCAATGTACCAAACATACGTCAATTTTACCCCAATTATGATAAAAATGATTGGATACTCTGAGAAAATTGCTAGGGTGTGTATATCAATAAATTGGCAATCTAACACACACCATACAATCTTTAGATAAATTAGATATACATAACAGGGTGAACACCACTCTACGCCACCAACCTTCACTGCAGTGCTCGACCTGGGCAGCAAGTCCAGAATCAGAAGGAGAAGAAGAAAGGTCCGCACTTGTCAGTAAACGTGGATCTTTTATTTATGGACGTATCCAAGAACAACCACGGCAAGCATTACATAGCTGACATGTTTCGGACTGTCTGTCCTTAATCATATCATATCATATCATCAGCTATGATTAAGGACTGACAGTCTGAAACATGTCAGCTATGTAATGCTTGCCGTGGTTGTTCTTGGATACGTGCATAAATAAAAGATCTATGTTTACTGACAAGTGCGGACCTTTCTTCTTCTCCTTCTGATTCTGGACTTGCTGCCCAGGTCGAGCACTGCAGTGAAGGTTGGTGGAGTGGAGCAGTGTTCACCCTGTTATGTATATCTTTAGAAGAATTGAAGAAAATTTCCAGCATTCCGGAACGATAAAAATCGGAAAAAAATGGAAATCCGATCAGATTTTTCACTCAAATGAAAAAAAAGCTTTCAATTTTTTCGGGAGATACAATCATAGTTATCGAATTGCCATAGAATCAAATCATTTTATTGTGTAGTGTGTAACCACCTTTAGAAGTAGCCCAAGTAAGTTAGCAGCGCACGCAAGCTGCACTACCAAGCTTAGCGTGCGTATAACTCATGCTCCTCTCTCCACCATGTCAATGAGCCTTGCAGCTCTATAGATTTTCTACATACTGTATGTTGTCTTTTGTCCCTCCAATGTTATATGCTTTATTCTTAATTAACAAGCATATTTTTAGTTATAAATCCATAAATGCTGCTTATGATTATCTTGCACTTTTGCAACTTTTTTTAACCTATGTAATATGTTTCTAATGTTTTTGAACTTATCTCCATTTTTTCTTTTGAAATAATATCTTTTCTATTTGAAACAACGAGATAAACAAAAGTATTTTCACTGGTTGGTTCGTTACCATTTGAGTCAAGTAATTCTCATGTAATGTTGATATAAATCTGTCACTTTTACTCAAGGCAGAAGCTTCCATATCCCAGTTAATGCCTGGATAATTGAAATCACTGATAGCTATGATCCTATTTTTCCTAGCAGCCTCATTTCTGCGATCTTGTGACATGGGTTCTGGTGCGCAATTACATGAACAAAGTTTGGCAATGCGATTGCACGAATGGCGTTTGGTGACGTGCGGCTACAACAACCATTAAGGCAGATCGGATCTTAAAGATCACGACGACTCCCGTGCAAAACGCTAATTTGCCCGCGTCATGTGCCATTGCGTATCCTCGCCGGCAGGATGATTGATCGAAGAAAGCTCATTGTCGATGTACGTCACTGACATCCATGTTCCTGTGTTGTTAGGTAAGTATTAGTTAGTTATACTTAGTTACTTAGTTAGCATGCATTCTATGTTTTTACCACCACTTTTTACTATTTTAGTAATACTGACTGGAGCATTACAAGGTTTCTGTTCTTACAATTTATGCTATTCTCACCCCTCATCAGTTCTTATAATCCCAGACTCCCATAGTCCCACTACTCTGTCTTGTCCACATGTTCACTTTATAGTCTCTGTCCTCCCCTCAAGTCCTAGTTTGAAATCTTATCCAACTTTCTTACTAGCTTCTCCATGAGAACAGCTGTAGCCTCTCTACTTAGGTGTAGGCAATCCTTTCTGTAGAGCCTGTAGCCAACTGAAAAATCTATCCAGTTCTTCAAGAACCCAAGAAGCTTGGAAGAACATAATGGAGCACCTGGCGCTTACAATAATGGTACAGATCAATATGATCAAGTTCGTCCGTCCAGCGAAACTGCGCACTGCAAATCCTCGTGGACAACAATTCCTGAGAGACAGTTCATATGTGTGGCACAGTACCTTTTGGGAGTATGGAAATACCTCCCTATCAGTGTGCAGCGTCCTCCGTATATTGCGTACGATTGTACGGGGAAGCTTGTTTAGCTCCCTAAGCTCCTTATAACACATTGCACGGGCAGTATTTCTGAGGACATCATGTTGGAGATCATTGATTTGAGTTTATCTCCCAGTTCCCTGAAATCATTTTTTACAACAATCTATCTTCCACTTACTTGGTTGCTGGTATCTATCTTTACCATGACAGCTGGGTCCTACCCAGTTCCACCCATCAATCTGTCTATGCGGTCTACTATATGTCAAACCGGAGAACTCCATTTGCAGCATACTCTATGTCATGCATAGTCTGTTAATGCCATAACATGCCTGGATTTACCTACACCTTCTATTCCCATTGTTATTGAAGCAGTCAATCGCCTGGAGGACATATACTGTTGCAGCGTTAGTACCTCAGAATCAGCATCTCTAAAGTCATATGAACATGCATACTTTGTTAGGATGTTCTAACTCGGGATTAGCCTCCATTCCACTTTCCCCCCCCCCCCTTTGCCTTGTTCTCACTGTGACCCAACCACCAACCTTTCTATCCTGCTCCGTTCATTTAGCACAACAACCCGAACTACATTACCTATCCTGAAACATCTGCCCTGCACCACATTGCTCAATATGGAGATCATAATTTGATCTAATAGAGATTAATTTAAGTTTAACTTGCAGTAAAATAAGCCAGTAAAGGATGCATACACCTGATTAACCGCCTGTATTGTAACACATGTTTTAATACCTTTATCCCTCTTAATGTCATCCAAAAAAAGGAGTAAGCTATAGACTGAGTAATTTCAGACCGAGTCCTGACACTGAATATAGGTTTCTTGCAAGGTAACCTCACCCACTTATTCACACAATGATTATTTTTGTAAACATGATACTTCCCATATACTGTACTTCCTGGAGCACTTTTGTCTACAGATTTCAAGACATCTCGTAGACCTTCCACTTTCATTTGTACATCTCCAAGAACTCTTATAACACCAGACACCACCCATACTCCGAGTATTTGCTTTCATAGCCTCTTCTTGATAGCAATAGCTTGTTTGGTGTTCCCCTTACCAGAGAGAGAGAAGGCATCTCTGTAATCCATTATGAATGCGCTACTAGTCTTATTTATCATTCTTGCTATTCCTTTGGCCTGAAGGCATCTATACAGATCTCCAAGAATCTACAGGATGGATATCATAAGTAATTGATCAAACCTGAACTAGATTAACTAAAATTTCTCTACAAATAAGTGATTAGGATTTTAACCCTGTATCCCCATGCAGGCTTGGATTAGGGCCAGTTTTACAATATAACCATTGCAATAACTGCATTTAGTCCATTGCACAAGAATGGACCCTTCCACACCCATTGGTTGAATAAGGCCATCTGAAAACCCAACACTCTGCTGAACACCCAACACATTGCGGCAAGCATTTTTAGCATGCGGCTGCAGCAGTGTTTCTACTTTATCAAATGCATGCCATCTGTAATGCAATGCACATGTTGTGTGTTGTGCTGTACAATCTAAATTGGCCCTTAGCGAGAAAAGCAGGGGCAGCAAGCATAGGGCTTCAGTCTACCAGCCCACAGGTTTTTTAACATTGCGGGGAACTTTGTAGGGCAAGAGGAGAAAACTAATAATAGCATTAAGGGGACTTATGGTGGAATTTGAAACCCCCTTTTAATAAATGAGGGGAATGAGTACACCTGTACAGCTGTTACCATTTCAATAACTAGGCAAATGTAAAAAAAAAAAAAAAAAAATCAAATCCAAATAAAAAACCTTGAAGAATCCTTAATAAAAAGTAGACAAGACAAAAAATAATTTTATTTTTAAAAATATATCTGGTCAGTATGAGTGTTGTTGTAATTCCTAAACATAAGATGTGTTTGCAAAGCAGGCGCGTAACAATAGGGGATGCAGCCCATGCGCCCGCGGGGGGCCCAGCCCCCCCCCCCCTGGGGCCCGCTCGTGGCTGTTTTGGGGGGCTGGAGGGGTCGCACCAGCAGGGGAAAGCTATGGCCACAGTCGGTGGGGAGGGGGGAAGGTCCCCCCCCCCTCCCTCACCTCGGGCTTTCCCCTCTGTGCTTCCCCTCAAGCTTCAATAGTGACATAAGTGCAGCGGAGCGGAGCAGCGGGCAGCGGCACGCAAACATACTTTCCGTGCGTTCCAGCGCGGACACTTCTCGCTCTAGTGACTGTTGCGACTTCCTGTATAAAACAGGATGTCGCGTCAGTCAGTCACTAGAGCGAGAAGCGTCCGGACGCATGGAAGGTATGTTTGCCTGCCGCTGCCCGCCGCTCCGCTGCACTTATGTCACTATTGAAGCTGGAGGGGAAGCACAGAGGGGAAAGCCCGAGGTGAAGGAGGGGGGGGGAACCTTCCCCCCTCCCCGCCGACTGTGGCCATAGCTTTCTCCTCATGGTGCAAACCCCTCCAGCCCCCCAAAAAAGCCACGAGCGGGCCCCGGGGGGAGGGGGGCCTGCTCACAGTTTCTGCAGTGGGGCCCGGGGGCTCTTAGTTATGCCCCTGTCGCAAAGCGTTGATAGATGAAGCTAGATAGAAGCTTCTCTTGCACCTAGGAATGTCTCTTTACTGGATCAAACAATACATCTTCATGATCACAAACCTAAGAGGAATAGTAGGTGCTAGACCCTATATTAAACAGTCCATACAGGGAGTGCAGAATTATTAGGCAAATGAGTATTTTGACAACATCATCCTCTTTATGCATGTTGTCTTACACCAAGCTGTATAGGCTCGAAATCCTACTACCAATTAAGCATATTAGGTGATGTGCATCTCTGTAATGAGAAGGGGTGTGGTCTAATGACATCAACACCCTATATCAGGTGTGCATAATTATTAGGCAACTTCCTTTCCTTTGGCAAAATGGGTCAAAAAAAGGACTTGACAGGCTCAGAAAAGTAAAAAATAGTGAGATATCTTGCAGAGGGATGCAGCACTCTTAAAATTGCAAAGCTTCTGAAGCGTGATCATCAAACAATCAAGCGTTTCATTCAAAATAGTCAACAGGGTCGCAAGAAGCGTGTGGAAAAACCAAGGCGCAAAATAACTGCCCATGAACTGAGAAAAGTCAAGCGTGCAGCTGCCAAGATGCCACTTGCCACCAGTTTGGCGATATTTCAGAGCTGCAACATCACTGGAGTGCCCAAAAGCACAAGGTGTGCAATACTCAGAGACATGGCCAAGGTAAGAAAGGCTAAAAGACGACCACCACTGAACAAGACACACAAGCTGAAACGTCAAGACTGGGTCAAGAAATATCTCAAGACTGATTTTTCTAAGGTTTTATGGACTGATGAAATGAGAGTGAGTCTTGATGGGCCAGATGGATGGGCCAGATGGATGGGCCCATGGCTGGATTGGTAAAGGGCAGAGAGCTCCAGTCCGACTCAGATGCCAGCAAGGTGGAGGTGGAGTACTGGTTTGGCTGGTATCATCAAAGATGAGCTTGTGGGGCCTTTTTGAGTTTTGAGGTTGAGGATGGAGTCAAGCTCAACTCCCAGTCCTACTGCCAGTTTCTGGAAGACACCTTCTTCAAGCAGTGGTACAGGAAGAAGTCTGCATCCTTCAAGAAAAACATGATTTTCATGCAGGACAATGCTCCATCACACGCGTCCAAGTACTTCACAGCGTGACTGGCAAGAAAGGGTATAAAAGAAGAAAAACTAATGACATGGCCTTCTTGTTCACCAGATCTGAACCCCATTGAGAACCTGTGGTCCATCATAAAATGTGAGATTTACAAGTAGGGAAACCAGTACACCTCTCTGAACAGTGTCTGGGAGGCTGTGGTTGCTGCTGCACGCAATGTTGATGGTGAACAGATCAAAACACTGACAGAATCCATGGATGGCAGGCTTTTGAGTGTCCTTGCAAAGAAAGGTGGCTATATTGGTCACTGATTTGTTTTTTTTGTTTTTTTTTTGAATGTCAGAAATATATATTTGTGAATGTTGAGATGTTATATTGGTTTCACTGGTAAAAATAAATACCGTATTTTTTGGACTATAAGACGCTCCAGACTATAAGACGCACCCAGGTTTAGAGGACAAAAATCAAGGAAAAAAAATACTAAACCTACGTGCAGCCATGGTCCAGGAGTGTTTTATAGACCTTTACCCCAAAGACGTCACTGTCTAAATTACACTTTCTATATTACACTACACTACACAAACCCCTGCTTTCCCCACCTCCCCCAGCTATACTAACTAACCACTACAATGACATTTCAGATCTCACCAGCCTGGGAGACAGCTTCTTCGAAAGTAGTCAGGTCACTTGTGGGTGTCCAGGCTGTAAATGAAACTGATGACGTCCACGGTGAGGTGGGGAGGCAGCAGCACAGCAACAGTGCGATCCCATGTGTTTTTACTAACAGCAAACGCTTCCTGGCTGTGATCCTGCCCCTTCCCAGCCCTGTATAATTGCAATGCGCTGTGTTACGAAGCGGCATAGCAGCAGCCGCTGTCATGACTTTAAATACCGTACTCTTGGGATGCATCCTGTCCCTTCCTCAGCCCCTTATCAGCGCGATCGTCATTGTCCTTAAACAGCATAGCATCAGCCGCTGTACTGCCCGGGGATGCTGCGCTTGGCTGTGATTCCCGTGTCTGCACGATCCCGGCAGAAGTGAACTTCTTTATACTGTGCCCTGTTTACTGGTGCCCTCTCGTCAGCTCACAGTCTCTCCCCACAGATGTTCAGCGTCATCCGCTGTCTGTCCTGGATGCAGCGGCTCTTTAAAACAGCGCGGGTGTTCTTCTGTACTGCGTAGCTTGATGACCGGGAGCAGCGGCTTTGATCTCTATACACACGACACACGCAGCGCTCTCTTAATGAGGTCATAAAGCTACCGTACGGAAAGAGCGCCACGTGTGTATAGAGATCAAAGCCGCTGCTCCCGGTCATCAAGATACACAGTACAGAAGAACATCCGCGCTGTTTTAAAGAGCTGCTGCATCCAGGACAGACAGCGGGGTGACGCTGAACATCTGCGGGGACAGACTGTAAGCTGATGCTGATCTTCTGCGGGCCGGGGACATAGTAAAAGGTGACGCTGATCCTTCTGCGGGGACAGACTGTGAGCTGACGCTGGTCTTCTAGGGGGACAGACAGCGGGGTGACGCTGATCATCTGCGGGGACCGACCATGGGGTGATGCTGATCTGCAGCATAACTCTGAGGATCATAAGGACTCTGCCGATGTATTCATTACAACATAGCCGCTGCGGGAGTAGCGCTAATCATCTGCAGGCTGCACCATATTGTCAAGAGGCAGGGAGAGCCGAACTTAGCCAGGGGACATTGTGGCCAGTAGTAAGGATCGGGGGCATAATTATTCAAGGCAGGAGGGAAGGAGGGGAGCCCCGGAACCACTAGACTGCCAGTGATTTAGGAGAGCCATTGGTCACATTCGGACTATAAGATGCACCAACATTTCCCCCCTCTTTTTGGGAGGAAAAAAGTGCGTCTTATAGTCCGAAAAATACAGTAATTGAAATAGGTATATATTTGTTTTTTTGTTAAGTCGCCTAATAATTATGCACAGTAATAGTCACCTGCACACACAGATATCCCCCTAAAATAGCTAAAACTAAAACCAAACTAAAAACTACTTTCAAAAATATTCAGCTTTGATATTAATGAGTTTTTTGGGTTCATTGAGAACATGGTTGTTGTTCAATAATAAAATTATTCCTCAAAAATACAACTTGCGTAATAATTCTGCACTCCCTGTAGTTCCACAGTGAAGGTCCACACACGAGAATCCAGGAACCATTAATGTATTGTTCCCATATCCATATACAACCTCTGACCGACCAATGATTGCTTTGGGGTGACGCAGGGTCCCCTTTGCCAAGGCATTTAGACAGAAGACAGTAAAGGCAGATGATACTAGCTTCTGTGCAAATTCCTTAACAAAGAGAACCTTGCATGGCCCAGAGACAATCATTAGTCAGTCAGAAGTTGTATATGCATGTGGGAATAATAACTTACCTGTCCCTGGATTCTAGTGTGCAGACCCTCATTGTGGGACTCTTTGCTGGATCATTTTGGTTTGTATTAAGCTTTATTTGGCTGTATTTTTATATATGCAATTACCTTGACTTCAGGATTGCTCCTGAGGAAGAGGTCATTTGGACCACAAAACATGCTGACATGTATCCTTTGAAGAAATACTTTCTGACCCTCTCTCTCTTGAATACTCACCTTTACTCACCTTTTCAAGAATATTATTTTATACTAGTCAGGTAGCCCATTTAATAACGGGCGCTAGGGTACTGGCGCACACCTTGCACAGCCGCAACTCCCTGTGTGCACGCCTGTGGCACACGCTGTCCACAGAGGCAACCACCTGGGCTCACATGGCTACGCCCCCCCCCGCATACCCGCGCACTCCACTGGCCTGTCACAACAGGTGCCTGAAGCCTGTCCATGGCCGTGTGCCCTGCATGGGCGCCTGTCAACTGTCACTGACACAGGGACACTGGAGGATGCAGCAGCAGGCAGATTATTATATAGGATTTTTTTAAACTTTATTTTCATATATTCTTATTCATACCAATTCAGAGTGCTGTAAATGTTGTTTGCTATTTGAAGTGACCTCTTAAGGTCTTTTTATTGATTGTGATGTATTAAAGATTCTATTTTTAATTTTATTATTCAGGCAATGATTTACATTTGTACATTAGAAAACCACAGTGATTATTTATTGTATATTAATTTAGTTTGCTTCCTAAACAATCCATCTGTGTGTTTCTATGGTATTTTTAACTTTAGAATGTAGGGCACGGGTTTGTGCTGCTTGAGTTACTAATTAAGGATCACTTGAAAGTATCTAGCTTGCTGTTTGTTTTAAAAAGTATTATGTACATAAAGTGAAAAGAGGATAACTGTGTTATAAGATGTTTACCTGTTGTTCTTATGTATAATTTTTACTTTAAAATGACAGAAAACCAGCGCATACATTTTTTGCCAGCCTACACAAATGCTATTATGCTGTCAGACGTATGGTAAAAATGGAATCATTTTATAGGCCAATCACACACCTAAATAGTGTGTAATTTAGACCTGCTTCCTACCTGCTGAAAGGGACAAACACATCACACAATGTAAATGGACTGAAAATAATAGGTCATGTGTAAAATAGCAGATGTAGGCTGCTGGCGTTAAAAAGAGGACCAGGCAAGAACCTTTCCCGCTCGACATCAAACATCTTGAAGGCACGGCCTTTTCCAACAGCAGATTTACTTTGAGTTTCTGCCAGCAGATGTGCAATGTGTTTTACAGAGAATGTAAAATGAGGAACCGTATTCTATGAATGCGATTTTCTTTGCTCTATTATGAAAATGTTGATTGACATTCTGCTGGAGACCACAGGCTGCTACGGAAGTGATGTTTCCTTAAGCAATGTACCCTCCAGACCTAAACTGATGTGAGTGATTGTCCTAATTCTACCCTCTGCCTCTGACAATATATTAAATCCTCTAGTTGCTGGTCACCTTAGGGCTTAGCCGGTGTAGAAATTGAAAGCAATTAATATGGCTGATTTCAGATGTTACACTAATTACATATCCCAAAGGATAACTAAATGTATCTCGCTATTTATCATCTGGAAGAATAAGCTGAGGGCCGGCTCAGTGTCACAGGCATCTCCTGCACTCATCATTCCGAGCCCTTTTACTAAGGAGAGACTCATCAATCATGTAATCTCGTTTATCCGTTAGGGGAGCCCCTTATGCAAAGGTCTCTGGAGGACAGCACACAGCAGTTAAAGGGAAGTTACAGTTTACACTTGGTGAATGCTCTTTGTTGGCTTTTGCTAGGAAGTGATTTTTTCATGTCACTCTTTTACATGCTTGCATCTGTATATCTCGCCTTTTTACATGCTCGGTATTCAGTGGCTGCCTGCCTATCTGATAGCAGAGTCTGTTACCAATCCCGAGATAAAAATCCATCATCTCTCCAATGCACACATTTCCTCATATTTCAAAAGCACCACTTTGCAGTCTTTATCAGGGAATCTCCCGTTTGCAGACAGATTACCCTTTCATTTATCTGTACACAAGGGCCAACACAAGAAGGTATGATATTGTCTCTCTACTCTCTGATGAACACATTACCTCCCACTGCGGCCATGAAGTTACGCCATAGTTATATAGTGTATGGGAAGATGGTGTTCAATAGCTCATTCACTGCAGAGGATTAAGAAAAGATCTGGGCAGATGCTCTGAAGATGTCTGCATAATAACAGGGAAGAGTATTTACAAAATAATCTTTTATGGTATAAATCTCCAGTACACCTACAGTATTTTTATTAATTATTTTATACAGCACCAGCATATTCCAAGGTTCTCTGCAATCACATTAAACTGGTCCTAAACTCTTGCACAGGACAGAAGGCAAACATAGAGAAATGCACCCTGTATGTATTTAGAGAGTTTAGCCTGTTTAGTCCCCCCTTATTTGTGTCTAATCACAAGTTGTAATTTGATCTCTCTCCTGTGTCAGCTGACTGCCACAGCAAATAAGCACATAAGCTTATTTGAAAGCACAGTATGTTAAAAAAAATTAAAGCAGGAAGTAGAAACAGTGCAGATGTATTGCAGGATTTGTATCAGCTGTAACTTAGAAATATTTTTCTTTTAAAGGTTGTTATGTTTTTGAGTGTCTTTTAGAGCAGAGAGGGAGTTCTGAGTTCAGGTCCGATTTAATAACCTGTGTATGCATACAGCCTACCATCCTCGAAGAGGAATAATATGTGGAAATGACTGGCATCCTGTGGGAAGAACTTAAGTAATATTCCATTCCCTGGCTTCATTCAACTTTTGCAAATGATTTTGGCCGCCAATGTTGCCCTGGGCATGTTAAGTTTATCTTTTAAGTTTTTTTTTCTCATAGCACTTCAAAGTGAATGAGTACCTCAGCGGTGCTGCCTGCAGTCTGTATATTCCGTTACCACGCCAACGTAAGTCAAACACTCGTGTTTTTGATCTTTCGAAGAAGACCTAAAAAAGACCAGAATAAGTTTAACTAATCAAACTACTGCTGAAAGTACCTGATGCAGTGCACCTTTTTTAATATGTATATTTATTTAAAAAATTAGAGTGCTAGTTCTAAGTATGCCAATTTCGATTATTGAAGCACACAGTATTTGCAGTTAATTGTTGTACCGGGTTTGCCTTTGATGAAAGCAGGAAGGAAGGAAAGCAGAATTCTGATTCAAAACTTCCTGCTTTTGTTATCACAATGCCATAGTTATGCTGCAAAATTTATAGAATAATACACACGCAAGCACATACACTCACACACTACTAACTATTCATCTTAAAGGATACCAGAGTTGAAACCATTAGGAGAAATGGGGGGAGCAGGCATGTATGGGGCTCTGTCCTGATGACCACCCCCCTCATTCTCCTGTGTCCCACTCCTTTGTTACCTTAAGACCAACAACAGCCTCTTACGGGTTGCCGGAGTCGGGCATCTGTGTGCAGGCTCTGGCCAGGCTGCGTACATCTTGAAAGCATGTGACTGCGGCCGGTAGCGCTTGCTTCCTAGTGGAAGCAGCTAGATGGGCGTATCAGTGCCTGCTGCCAGTCTCTCAGTTGGCAAATAATAACTTGGGCTTCTGCTTTGTGGAGCTAACTATTCCATCAGTGGGATGGGAATTTATGAGGGGTTTGTACTTCAAATCACAGTTACCATGGTTGCAAACAAGATGTATTTAGGCTTACTGTCACTTCTGGAAATCCTATCAGGCTGCAAATGGAAATGTAGGGTAATTTGTAATGTCATGAAAAGAATAAATACAAATAAAAATGTGCACTGCAGCATTGATCTACTGGGTGTTCATGGCAATTTTTAAATTGTTGAATTTCTATTTAAAATCTTAAAGATTCAGAGGCGTTAGCTATAAATCTGTGTATGTTGTTTATTGATACAGGGCTTTCAGTTCAGTGGGCAAGTGCTTCAATTCAAATCCAGGGCAGATCAAAGGGCGATAACCAAAGAAACTATTTTAAAACAATTTCTGGTGCTGAACCCTTGCTTGAAATCTAACAAAAAAAAAATACCCTTTTCTGGTGGTAACATAATGTAACATAATGTAAGCATTTCCCAATGCCTAATGCTGTCTTGACTCTTACAAGCAGACCAACATTAACATAACCCAAATGCTAAAACCTGAACCTAACTTTAAACCTCACGTCAAACCTGCACTATGGACAGTAAGGAAATATTTCATTTGAAATCTGCTGTGCCTAGTGCAATCAAATGACCAGGCAGCTGGGAGGAGTTATAGCTATAACTGCTTCCTGTTCGGAATGGCTTCTTCTCTTCCTTCACCCTCAGCTTTCAACTTCTGGCAGGTCTTCTGGGTCCAGATCACATGATTTGACATGTGATCGGGATGCAGGAGATCTTGTCGTCAGCGATACAGTGCCACCTGTTGATGATTGCCATTTTCACTTTTCTCTATGTATGCAATTGTATATTTCTTTCCTTTGGGTTGGGGTGGGGTTGTGGGCGGTGTCCCCAGGCAGTGAGAGAGCCTGGGGCGCCGCCCACGCCACGCCCCTTCCCCTTTATATGGCCGGCTGCTCCCAAGGCAATGCTGCAAGCATGTTCCCATATTGCTGGGTGATTTTAAACGTAGGTTAGGGCGGGGACCCCGAGAGAAGGCTGCACGAGCCGTCCCTGCTACTGAACTGATGTCTCTCTCAATAAGACAAGGGTAAGGTCCCCTAATAAGTTGATAATGTGTAACGCATGGATTTGCTTCCATTATTGTATTGTGAGATGCATTAGTTCTAATGCACCTGTTCTACTGCTATGAGCACAGTTGTGCCGTTAAGAGGCTAGGTAGCCCTTTGCAATGTCAGGTGCATCTTGGTTAGATGCGCTGCCATTTTCACTTTTCTCTATGTATGCAATAATGTAACATAATGTAAGCATTTCCCAATGCCTAATGCTGTCTTGACTCTTACAAGCAGACCAACATTAACATAACCCAAATGCTAAAACCTGAACCTAACTTTAAACCTCACGTCAAACCTGCACTATGGACAGTAAGGAAATATTTCATTTGAAATCTGCTGTGCCTAGTGCAATCAAATGACCAGGCAGCTGGGAGGAGTTATAGCTATAACTGCTTCCTGTTCGGAATGGCTTCTTCTCTTCCTTCACCCTCAGCTTTCAACTTCTGGCAGGTCTTCTGGGTCCAGATCACATGATTTGACATGTGATCGGGATGCAGGAGATCTTGTCGTCAGCGATACAGTGCCACCTGTTGATGATAGAGATGGAAATGACTCTTCCATCACGGGGTGGCACTGAAACGCTTACATGGTCTACTGGATCCCAATCAAATGTCATATCATGTGATCAGCACTGAGAAGACATGTTGGATTACATAGCCGCAACGGTGGAGGAGAGAAGAAGCCAATCCTGCCGCCAGGACAGATAACTATAAAAGCTCCCTGCCATCTGCTCTGAATGCCCTGCCTTTCAGGCTGGGGAAGACACACTTCCCCAGCGACAGGAAAATTTTGGCCCTGTAGTCAAATAGTCACAAAAAACTTTATTTGACTGCTAAAAGGTTAAACAATCCTGAAAGATCACTAGTGAAGCTACAACTACAATCAAAAGGACCTGAATTTTTTAGTGAAATCTGTCCTACAATGCCAAAGTCAAACACTGTGCTGAGTGCGGAGTGTCAAAAAGGAACACTTCACATAGAGCTTGACTATGTTTTCTGACCTAAAACTGAATGCTGTATGAAAGGCTATAATGTGAGAGCAGAGTACGCTGCTAGCACTTTCCACATCAGGCTCACTTATCTCTGCGTACCATGGTGCCTTTGTTCTATGGCACACCATGGCACATCATAACAATGCTTCTCATCTCAACAAAAGAAAATGGGTATAATATACATGATTTATAAAAATGACTAAAATGCTGTGATCATTCATCATGCTCAATCATAAAAGACATGCCGTTGGCATTGATATACTGTAATGGAAAGCAAAAACGCAGAACCCTACTTAGATGAAGATCAGATTGCTTGAGTAGATAAGAGTGGATGAGTGGTTGACCCATCTGAAGTCAAGGGGTATTAAAAGTTCCTGACAATAGTTAGAAAAGTAAACAAGAGCATGTATTAATTGTATTACTAAGCAAACAATGTGAAAACAGTACAAATCGAGTTTTCTGCATCACAGTGAAACTTTTTAACAAAACTCATTTTTTTTATGCAATTAAACAGGCAGATCCTGTGTCTAGCACATACATGAGGCAGAAATCACAGCAGACATGGCAGAAGTACTTTAGCATGAGGACAGGTAAAGCTAGTACTACACAACTAGTGCAAATTCAGATACCTGGCTTTGTGCACCATAACAAATGTGATGGCAGCATGGGGTGCGTGATGTTAGTGCGGACCCCTGTAGCTCTCGCCACATAGAGAATTTGAAATCCCTACTAGCTAAGGTTATCTGTTGGACCCCTTAGCTGGACAACCAAAGTCTTGTCAGAAAAGCTGAATATGCCCGTGCATATGGCCAGGCTACCTGCCAGTTTGGGTGGTATTTCAAACAAGAAAAAAAAAATATGCATGATATTACAGATGAAGACTGAAGAATAGAAAATGCATATGAAGAAAATTAGCTACAGAATTAGAATTATAAATGGCAGAATATTATGCTGGCTTTTGGGGGCATGGCAATGGGAATTACCACTCGTTACTCAACATTGGCACAAGGATGCTTGGATTTTTTTTCCTCCTCATTTGCAATGCACTTCTCAATGTTAAAAATCATCGGGGCTGGCACTGAGCAGGGGGTGGTGCCTCAGGTTCATTGTCTTCCTACTCCAGGCCACCCAATCAGCATAGCTGACTAAGAGGTCAATGAGATTTTGTTAAGGAACTACATACATTTTTTAGGTAATAATTGTAATTTACACCATTCTACGTGATTGCTTTCACATTTTATTTTCTTCAATTTTGGGTTCTGATGGGCTTTAAAAAGTAGCATTGCCAGCTGTTTGGTGCGAATTACTACAACCACCGCCAGGAGTATACCATTTCCTAGAGAAGGCCAAGTCTTATTTGCTGACCTTTTAGTGAAAGCAAAATCTGGATGTTTATCCTGTTTATGAGTCATCACTGCTCACAATGGTTTTCAGAAATCAGTTTGAGAGAGTAGGTGGGTTGGAGCAATTACTTCTGACTGATATGTTTTTACAGTGACTTGCAGATACTGTACTTTTTTGGTCTGATTACCCAAGTACACCACCAACTTTTGAAATTGTCATACATACTATCAAGACTGCATTTCTGGAAAGGCCACAGAGGCCCAGGCCTAGGGTAGCTACTGCCCAAAGGACCAGCTGGATTTGTAAAAGGGGTTGCTATGTATGGAAGAAAAGGCTGCAAATGGGAAGCCAGTGCATGAAAGAGGGCAGCTGTGCATGAAACAGAAAACTGCTGTATATTGACATCACACATTAAAGAGGAGGGCTGCATTTGGGATGGTAGGGTAGCTGGTGCACGCGAGAGGGGAGGCACAAAAAAACTGGCCTTGGGGGTGCAAGAAGGGGATGGGGAACAGTTTGTTAATGATTACCACTATTCAAAGTATCTATAGAAGTGATTATTATGAGCACAGGACCAATATAGAGCTAATGCTGTAGTTGAGGGAGGGCCCAAGAGCCCCGACACGGTCGCAACCTCTGCAACCCCTATTGCTACACCACTGCTGTTAACCTCCATAGCGGTATTGAAACTTGATTTATATTTTCATGGTGTTACTTTAATTCAGTGTTAAATGTTACTATAAACGACAGTTTCATTTTTATGATTTCTTTTCTCATAGTAACAGGCCGAAGTAACGCATTTCTTCAGCTATGAATAGTTTTCACTCTCCAGAGTCTTACTCATTATAAAACATTATGTGAGTATTCATTGGAAACAATTCGCTTGCCATAAAAAAAACCTAGCATGTGACATGGAATGGGATTCACTTGACCCAGCTAATATGCCATTGTTTCTGCCTGTTCCATGGCTGCAGGTGCTATCTGATCCACTATCATATCAATGTTCCCCACCTGGCATGCATGGAAAGTCGAGTATGTTTAATGTTCTATTAATTATGCCTGTACACTGGGAAGATGTCACTCAGGACTCACATTACTGGAAATAATATCCTATTGTAGCGTGTTATGTGGGAAACCGTTCTGGATGAATAAACGTTAGCCACAAAAAGCATTTGCGAAGTAATTTTTATTCATGCACATGGGATAATGAAGCAAATGCTTCCCAGGTGTAGAGAAATGGCAGATTCCATACGAGTCTTTCTTTATTGTATTTCTTCATATTATGAGGCTTTCCTGGACCTCCCCCCCCCCCCACAATAATACATTCGAGATGTGATGAGAATTCTACATTGTTTAAACTTGGTTAACATGGTTACGGTTTATAAGAAGACTGAAAGCCCAAATAGGAATTAACCAGATACTGAAAAGTTAAACTTTCCCCTTGTAATGTATACAGTGTAATTTAATGTGAAATGCATAATGTTGTAACTTTTTCTACTATGATTACTGGCTAGGTTAGAATCTCTCATCTGGGGTATCAATCAAAATACATTTTAATGTGATTGTGTCTTTTACAATGGTAAGAATTTATATTGCGAAATTGAATTATATGATAACTTTCTCTTCCATACATTGAATAAAATATGACTGTATTTTAGCCGCACAATGCGGCTTGAAAAAGAAATGCCATAAAAAAGAAATTATACCCTAAAACGTTTCCATGCTGTAACACATTTTTTTAATATAAAGGTTTTTTATTTATGGTGTGGGTAACTTTTTTTTTACTTTCTGTGAATAAGTAAGGAGGTCTTAAAATAAGCCCCTTTGCATAATATTCACTCTATCTCACACTTTCGCTCACTGGGGTGGCTTTTTTATTTGCTCTGCGCTCAGTGCGATACATTCCCTCCTATATCTTTGGTGGCTCTCTCTGAACAGCACTTGCACTTTATACATGCGCGTTGCAGGCGCAGTTGGTTTGCACTATTGCTCTGCTGCACAGAGTAATATAAGTATCATTGCACTTTGTTATTTCTCTGTTCATTGGACACACATACTATTTCATGATTGTATATTCTCAAATGTTATTTATTTTTATGGTTGGTGAAATATATGTCTATTTATGAGATGTAATTGTATTGGGAGCAATTATTGTCATTATTACCTTATGTATATATCCTTGATGGTAGATACAAACCTATGCAATTATTGTGGCACTATACATTTTTATTGCGGCCATACCCCGCCCTCTTTACTCTGTTTTTATGTTTTTTAATACTATCATGTGATTATTAAAGGTAACATATTATTAGCATATCCTGGTGCGACTTTTTGTTTTTTCTCCTTTTGTTCAACTGTCTATATTGACCTGTTGCACAGGATATTGTGGTATTTTACAATATAATTCTGTTACTAATGTTTGGTAGTGCTGACCTATAGCTTATTGGTTGATTAGTTCATTCACCTGGACCAATGGGAACACACAGCAGCAAACTCAAATAAGCCCAAGTGGGAAATTCAAATAAGCTGCATTGGGGCTGAGCACTCTTATTAATCCATTGATAGGTTCCCTAGATTGGTTTTACAAATATTCTACTTGGAGACAAATGTGTCTTGCCTGTTCTGTATACTCACTTGAGTATACTTACATATATAGGTTGGTCTTAGCTGGGCAGTAATGCAAAGACCTTGGACAAAGTTCAATACATTGAAGAAATGTCTTTACAAGAAGTCTTCTGAAGCAGCCCAGGGAAGTGTTTTTTCAGCAGAAGACTACTTGTGAAGAGCACCAGTCTTCTCAGACATCTTAGATGGTGAGATTTTGTCTAGTCCTCTTGTACATTTCTTGCCAGCTGTTCTTTAACAATGGATATATAGTTAAAACATCCCAGGCATCTGTCCAGTGAAAAGGAAATGATCAATGACAGAGATTTTCCAGCTTAAGCAATAAGAGTTTTGGAAGCACCACTCTATTGGATGTGGCTCTCGGGAAATCATAAAAGGTTAAACTTAAACCAGGCCAATAAAGGGTAGTATATGCACCTTCCTAATTGTAGATGCTCATCTGGATGTCAGAATGTTTATTTATCTCTAGTCCAGGATATTGAGTGGTTTAGAGCTGTTATAATACAGCTTTAGTTATTAAGCTTCTGCAAATGAAACAGAAGAGAAATTGCTAGCTTTCATTTTAATTAATGAGAATATTACAGAAGTGCCTCACAGTCTAATTTCTAACATCCATGAATGACAACTGAGTTACTGACCTTTCCTTGCCAGAAGACAAGAAATATGCTCTTATTAAACCCTTCTGTCTACTGAATTACCATTAATGCTGAAATATATTCCATGGTTTTAATCAGTGTAATACTCTATAATAAGGTTCACAAGATTGATCATTTAAAATCCCCAGTGGATTGTGTTATGGATTATGTTATTTCTTGGGGACAAATCAATCACTGTTATTGACTGCATAAGTAAATAGTGCACCTCCACAAAGGGCAGTTTACAAAAGAGACAGCTGGGGATGTTAGGAAGATTTAGGCCCCAGCTCTATGAGGCTTTCTTTGTCATTAGTATGCTGGCAACTGCCAGTAAATTGAGGTAGCCCTTTGAGAAAAAATAGCTTGCTTGGTCTGGAGAACTTTGGGATTCATAAAGGAAGATATTGGAAGATGTCCCGGCAGTATTTGAGGCAGGTCTCTAACCATCATTTAAGTAGCTGTAGAAAGACCACCATATGAGCACAACACGCCTAGAAAGATCTGACTTGATACAAAAACTCGTGCAAGCAAGTTGGAGGTGTGGCACATTGAGCTTCATTCACAAAGGTTCACTAAGGTTCTCTGGGGTTGGGGAACAGTGCAAAACATACAGTACGTAATCCTGCAAATGCAGACTGGATTTATTAAACATCCTATGTTATTATGTGGCAAGAATTTATACATTATTTCAGAGCTCAGCAAGAACTCCATAAAGGGCTGGTGAAGTTGTGCTTGTGTAAGGGCTGGTGCACACCAGAGCAGTTCTGGAGCGTTTTTTAAAATGCTTGCAGGGGGAAAACTGCTTGGCTAATTAAAGTGAATGGGTTGGTGCACACCAGCGCGGTTCGTTTTTCCCCAAATGCAAACACAGGAGCTGCAGCATTTTTTAGGTTTCGGAGGCATTTCTGCCTCAATGTTAAAGTATGGGAAAGTGGAAAACAGCTCTGAAAAACGCTAGATCAGAGCGGGTTTCCAGGCGTTTTTGTTACAGAGGCTGTTCAGTAACAGCTTTACTGTAACAATATTTGAAAGCTGCTAAACAAAAACGCTTCAAAAAACACTAGGCATGTTTAGAAAACGTCTCTAAACATGCCTAGAATCGCTCTGAAATCTGCTTCAAAAACCTCTAGCGTTTTGCAGATCTGCTAGAAGTTTTTGGTGTGCACTGGGCCAAACTGTGGTCCAGACTACCCAGCAAGCTCATGGTGAACCAGAACTCATCGTAGTGTGTAAGGGGCTACAAAAGACCAAAAAGCTCTCTTACTAAAATTTTAAGCAAAACCAAAGTCTGCCTTCTCAAAACAGAAGGTATTTGTGATAATTCAGGTTGGAATGAGAATATGATGTCTCCCATGATGCATCACTGCTGAATATGAAAATTATACTTTGTTGTCCCTGTGGATCAGTTAATCTAAGTCATCTTTTTTTCAGACTAAATAAGTCAAGTTTATCTAACCTTTTCTGTTAGTGAGACCTTTCATCTAGCTGATCAATTTTGTTTGTTTGTTTCTTTGCAACTGCTCTAAAACTGCAATGTCCCTCCTACAATGCCATGACCAGAACTCCAATGTGTCCATATTCTAGATGTGGCTTTACAAGAGAGCTAAACAGTGGCAATATTATGTTGGCATCCTGAGTTTTTATTTCCCTTTTAATATATCTCAAATTTATATTTGCTTTAGCTGCAACTGCTTGGCATTAAATATGATTATTTAACTTGTTGTTAACCAGTACTCTTAAAGTGGAATACAAATCTGACATAACATTCAATAAAAATGTGTTTTCTTCTTTTTATTACTCATGCAGTTACCATATTTGCTTTTATGCACTAGTAATATTGTCCATTTACAAATTACAAGTTCACAAAGTACAGTTTATCTGCTCTAAAAGCTGCTATTGCATTTTATTCAGAGCTGCTAAAAATGATATATTACAATTTTCTAGTGAGCTCTTCAGAACTGTGTGCATGCTTGAAGAGTACTGGACCCGGAACCAACCCCTGTGGGACCCAACTGCTAATTGTCACACATTGTAAATATGACCCATTGACCATAACTCATTTCTTTCTGTCAATACATTAGTTTCTTATCCATGCACACAAATTCTTCCCCAGCCCTTGCATCCTCAACGTCTGCACAAGACTGTTGTAGGAAACTGCATTGAAGGCCTTTGCAAAGTCCAAGTGCAGTGTATCACATCTACAGCATTTCCAATATTCACATTAGTATTCACCACCTCATAAAAGCTGAGCATTACCTGTTCTTAGTAAACTCATGTTGATGGTAAATTAAATTTTTCTCTGCTATATTAAGTCTTGTATAGCATAGCATTTCTTAAGGTATGTACACATGTCCAACAAAGTGTATGTGTAACACCACGACATGACCGACACCACGATCATGTCATGGTTGTATGAATACTGAATATGACTTATGCTGATTTTAAGAGAATAAGCAGATTTTGTTAGTCTTTAAAGGGTATTGGAAGTAATTTTTACCTGCAGTAGGTGGCTCTATAGGTATGTGTCATTGATGTTAAATTCTGACAGACAGGAAGAAGCTAAGTAGGAACAAACAAATATGCCATTTGGAATCCACAGGAGGTAAGTATTTTAATGATGACAGTGTCTTTTGAGCTTTTTTAACTTGAGCTTTAATACCAACAAAACACCTTAATTTAGCAATTCTGTGTGACTTGAATGTATATAGCTCTGAGGAACAAACAGACTGATTTACTGAACACTTCTGATGATTTAGTAAATGTGTTCAATACCAGGAATGCAATCAAGATTTACACAGTTCAGCTTTCCTTTGGGCATTTTCAACTGTTTGAATGTAACAGGAACAAAAGGGAATCTGAGGCAATAGCCTGGCATTTCTCATACTGCAAATAAAAGGCACTAATTATCTAATTATTAACCATTGTTATCGCATTGTTCTAATTGCTTGTGAATGCTTGTACACCTAGCTGTTCAGGTAGCAAACACAGCATGTTATTATCACCTAGGAGGCTCTGCCGGTGACAACTGCATTCTGCTTGTCACAAAGGCTATCGAATAGAAATTTGGAGGCATTGTATTAATCTAGGTTGTTTTTCTTCTTCTGTTGACGATAAAATTGCAATGTATGTTTTGTATCTGAGGCTGAGCAAAGATAAACATGGATCATACTTGTCTGACATACCGTTAAGCTAAAATTCTATTTGGAAATCCATTTGTGGTGTCTTTTCCTGATCCACTCAGCAGATGAGCAATCTGCTCCATCTCAATGACTTATTGCTTCCATTAGGGTGCTTTGATTTTCCAACATACTTAATGCGCTGCTATTCCATCTTCTAAACCAGGGTAGCCTCTGGGGACAGAGGAAAGATGAGATTAATAAAGCTTTGCAGAGGGGAAAAGGGCTGCTACTCCCTGTCTGATTATATAAATTATCATTTTCCATTGAGAAAATGTGTTATTTGGCTGGTGTCTCCGTGCTTGTATGTGAAATGGTGCCTGCCTGGCAGCTGTGCAAGGGTCAGATGTATGCAGATGTGACACCTGTCTTTCCTTCCACCTCCTGGGATCTGCTGCTGTACAGTGCATGATCTGTACACCCTTCATTTTTAACCCTTTTATTTCCTCAAACCAAATTATTTAGCAGCTAAACAAGGTTGATATAGGTTTCAGTGAGGATTCCTTGGATTGAATATTATTTGTAATTTCTACATTTTTATTTTACAACTTTAATATTCCTTAAAGAGAACCTGAACAGAAATTAAAAGGTCAAAATAACCATACATAGGTCATACTTACCTTCTATGTAGTCTGCTCATCAATCTCTTTCTACTCTCCTGCATCCTGTTTGTCCACTGTGATCAATGGATTTCTCCATCCTACATTTTAAAAATGTCCGTTACCTCATAACAGCTTCCTGGTCAGCACACTGTTAAACTGTAATATCACCCACTTGAGCCATAGGGAAACATGGTCATTACCTTGCACATTCATTGTAACTGACATCAACTGGTATATTTCAGTTCTGACAAAATCTTGTCAGAACTGGAAGGGATCACTGTAAGAAGAAAATGGTGACCTTCTGAGAGGAACTGACGCTGAGGTTAGTATGTAATACTGATTTGCAGCTACGCCATGTGTTCCCTTTAACCACTTCCGTACTGATGTAGTTGGTATCGACGTCCTGCTGGTGGCTGTGTGGCTCAGACAGGATGTAGATTCCAACTATTCAAACGGGAGGGAAGGGATGCGGGCGGGTAGCGCTGATACAGAGGAGGAGGGGGAGCGGCGCTGACAGACAGTCACAGGTAAACAGCCTGTTGGTGACACGCTGTGTGTCACTAGCACGGCGATGGGGATAGCAGAGCACTGGGGGTCCTGGGGGCACACCATAGGGCAACAGAGGCTGGCAATAGTGTGCACAACCAGCCTCTGTGCCCCACTAACATCATTAAATCCCACCTCGGGTTCTCTTTAATACTGATGGTACCTCTGGCTACCTAATTCTAAGGGGCACCTGTAGCTACCTATGACAGGCAAGGGAAATAAGTGTGAAGTGACAGCGGGGCCAGCCAGCACACTTGAGGTGCGGTTCGGCGGGGGTTTGAAGGTTCATAAAGGGCAAAGTCTAAGGTGCCAGGACATCTGTACATATAGGCACATGTGAGGTAAATCCGGGCCTGTACATATGTGTAAGTAAGAAAATATCCCACAATTAAGGACATTTTTGTCAAATTCCTCAAAAACAAATCATGCAGTTCCACTCTAAACAATGCCAAAATACGAAAAACATAAACGAAAGCTGTCAATAGTTATGATATACATGATGAACCCTGGCTATGCTTTGCACTGCCTGCTCTCTTTAAAGGGGAACTGAAGAGAGAGGTATATGGAGGCTGCCATGTTTATTTCCTTTTAAGCAATATCAGTTGCCTGGCAGCCCTGCTGATCCTCTGCCTCTAATACTATTAGCCATAGCCCCTGAACAAGCATGCAGCAGATCGGGTGTTTCAGACTTTAAAGTCAGATCTGACAAGACTAGCTGCATGCTTGTTTCTGGTGTTATTCAGATACTACTGCAGCGAAATAGACCAGCAGAGCTGCCAGGCAACTGGTATTGATTAAAAGGAAATAAATATGGCATCATCCGTATACCTCTTACTTCAGTTCCCCTTTAATTAGGGAACAACTGAGCTCAGATGTATAATAACCTGCTCCAATGGGTGGTAATATATTTCTGCAAGGGATATGAGTGACTCGGAATCATGGAACCTGGCAATAAATTGTTAGCCAGAGTTAAATAAGCACTCTTAATAACAGGTAAAAATCCTTTCAATCTTTGCAAACATTTGATACTGGCTGACCTTTCTGTTGATTACAACAAGAAAGCTTTTAAGCTTCATGAGAAAAAGAGGGTGTTTCAGATGTCATGGGTGCAATATCTGTAATGCACTTATCTCAGAGGCAGCTTTCAGTGGTAAAAATATGGAATCTCTAAATACTATAATCATAATCCCCAATGAAGTGCACCTGTGGTGTGAAACCATCAATGCACGCATGATACGTATGGACAGTAAAGATTATCACAATTTTTACCTTTTAATCCAATTTGATTAGCGACATGCAAGTGCCCCAGGCTGATTTATTTGAGAAAATGTTATTTTTTTATGCATCATATTTTTCTGCTTCTGAGTAGCACATTTGGGAGGGCATACACATTACAATCATGCATGTTTTGCTGCATAGCATGAAACAGTGCATTGATGCACATAGAGTGAAAGTCAATGGGGCCACTCACAATTTTTAACTTTTTTCTATTCGGTCACGCTTTTGCATTACTTGTGTGTTAACACAATTTCCAGTTTTTTCCCTGCATACTGTGTGATTGTAATTATGTTGTCTTTTGGTGCAATTACAAAATTGCATGAAAAAAAAAATCATACAAGGAAAAAGGCAAACGAAAACTCAATTGCAGTGCACTGCTAAAATGAAAAACCATCTGCGATATTGCACAGGGAAGTGTGGTATTCTAGTAATCATTAGGCTCAAGCTAAAGTACATGGAGTAGGCTGTAGGACAAAAAGTAGTGTGGGATGAAATGTTATACCGTTTAGCCCCACTAGATGGCAGTACTGGAAGGCAGGATATGTAGCAGAGAACTTGTGCCATCTCTTCCTCTTTAGCCCAAAGTCATGTGGTTAGAAGATCACATGACTGCACAGTCTTCTGAGTACACCTGAGTATACTTGTCAGTGGCAGAGTTATTTGCTATGAGATAACTTATATGAAAAAGGGTTAAATAGGCCCTCAAAGCTAAGCACCTCACTTGCATAGCTTTTGCTAACTCACAAGCCATTAATAATACTAAAAATAATTCTCTATTCGTTATGCTACATTAATACAGCTCAATTTATAGTCCACTAGTACAGTGTTTCTCAACATTTTATTGGTATGTACCCCCTTTAAAGCCCTGTACTCACCAAGTACCCCCTAGCATAGTAACATTATTACAAGTACCCCTTGACAAATATATATTTAATCATAGCAATTGTTCTAAACAATTTACAAGCATTGACTATTGCTTTTAATTAGCTAAAATACTAATCTGATATTGTTTAAATAAGATGTATCATTTTCTAAAACTATAAATTTGTTATTCTTAGATAAGTATATCTAGCCCGAGTACTCCCTGGAACCATCAGAAGTACCCCCTGGGGTACGCATACCACACGTTAAGAACCTAGGCACTAGTACATACTGCTTTTTCAAATTGTTGATCTCTGCAAAACTATTAAAAGACGGATAAAACCAAAATTGTGATGTTCACAAGCAGTCATACACCATAGACAGTATAATAACAAATATTAAAAGCTCTACCATAGTGACCTTTATTGGAACAAGACTTGTTTTTGAGGCTGTGGTGTGACTGTCTATTTCTACAACTTGGGCTTTTCCTACTAATTATAATGCTAGACGGTCTGTCTGGTATTATAATTAGCTGGAGAAGTCAAAGATGTAGGAAAAGATAGTAAATCAAATCACATTTTAATACCCTAACATATATTTAGTGGCTTCCGCACAGTGATCTTTATTATTAAATCAAAGTTAACACTCCTGCTAGATGTAGGTGTTTATTTATATTGCAATATAGAAAGCAATGTTTCAAGACTGCCAATGATTCCTTTATCAAGGCAAAACAAGAAAGTTATACAATTCAACAAAACATTACAATAACAACAACTGTCAGTCTTACCTGCTCATCTTATCAGTCTTCCCAGTCCATCCTGATAATCTCTTCTTGTCCGTCCTGTCAGACTTGCCTGCCAGTCACATTTGTAGTATTGTCTTGCACGCGCTAAAGGATAAAACTCATAGTCTTTAAGGGTGGTGCAACAGCTGGAAAAGAGGGATGACACTCTCTATGCAGTATTCAACAAAGAAAAGAGCTGGCACATCCAAAGTTAATCTTTATTGGTTCCATGTAAAATAATATGGCCAACATTTCAGAGCCAGATAGGACCCCTTTATCAAGGCAATGCTTGCTCGGAGGCAAAAATCTGTCTGCCATTGAACAAAAGTTCCTGTATAGGAAGTGGGAGTCTGGCTCCTCTAGACACTCGCAGGGACACAATGCATATTCATCTGGGGTCCCTGTCGACCCCTCTTTTCCAGCCAGCCCCACCAGGACCTCCTGTTCAGTTATCTCTGGCAATCCCTTTGGTGATTCCAGTCAGTCCCTGTAGTCTCTCATGCCAGGATCTCCTTGTTCAGCCAGTCCTTTTGGCCTAATCAGTCCAGTTCTGTCCAGTCAGTTCCTAGAATGTCTGTTTCCACCTAGGCCTGCCATTCCAGTCTAGTTTTGTTCTGTTAATTCCTGGCCTGTCAACCAGTTCAGTACGCCAGTCCTGTTAGTCTGTCCTTTTCTGCCCATGGCCTACAGCAGGGTTAACCCTATTGTTCTTCATATCACTGACTGCATAGTCATGGCGGCCACTAAGTGGTTAGCTCCCAGGTAGCAAAGCATTCCACGACCTGCTAGGGGTGGTGGTCCATTATCCCTAGACACTTAGATTCCAGGCATTGGAAAAGCCCACACCTACTGCCAGTGCCATGATTAACAGGGCTTTGATAACACAATTACATACTAAACCCTACAAAGCTGATAGTAAAGCACCACAAAGAAAAACTGTGTGTACCAAGAGACAATAGCTAGATCCTGTAAGTGTAAACAAGACTCTAAATTAAATATGAGAGCTGTAAGCCACTAGGATGGATTCTGTCACTGAATTTGTCACAGAGTTCTTTATGTAACATTAAAGTTTCTTTATTAAACAGATTGTAAAATCAAATCCATAAAGGCAATGTAATGATCTGCTCTGCTGTCTGCACAGGCAGACAGCTTTTTGACCATTTTTTAGGTCTGAGTGCTGCAGGTCTCTGGAAAAGAGACCTGTCTTCACTCTGTGAGTTTCAGAGCTGCTGTTCTGGTGAGGAATTTGCATCCACTTGTCATGCAAATTGCTTAGCTGCTTCCTTTGATGGCTTGCAGTATAAATACCATTTCCTCCCAGAATTCCCTGCTGGTCATGATGGTTTGTTCCTGCTAACTTGCCTGGAGTCTCAGCCCTCTGCTCATTGTAGGCTATTATTGCTAGCTTAGAGTAGTTACCCTTTGGGAGCGCTCCTTGCATTCCTATTTAGTGCAGTCAGGTTGTGTTATATTTGTACTGCCTATTCTGTCTTGTCTTGTCCTTGCGATTGCACTGTCGCCAGCGGTTGGCGGTAGTGAATCGTTTTGTCTTGCCGTTGCGATTATTCTATCGCCAGCGGCGGCTGACAGAAAATCGCTCTGTCTGTTTGGATCGCGCTCGCCCTAGCGAGTGGATCTCTCTGTATTCTGTCTTGGAGTTTAACCTCAGCTGCGGTTGCTGCTGGTTACTCCTTCTGTCTGTCTTGTTGTGCGGATCGCACTTGCTCTTGCGGAAGAACAGTGGATCCTCTCTCACTCGTTCCTGTTGTCTGTCTATCTGTCGGTCTGGAGTAAACGCTTGCTGTTGCCTGAGGTAAGGCAACCGATTAGCAAGGGTTTCTGTTATTTGTTTAAAACCAAAAGAGAACAAACGGTTGGCACTACAGCGGTATGACATGCATAAATCAGCTTCAGAAACATGCAGTATGCACAGGAGGACTTAAATACACCTCTTCTCTGGAACCTCTTCAGCGTGCTCAAGCAGAGACATCATGTAGCAAGCAAACAAAGAAAGCAGGAAAGCTGGCACTGCTGCAAGTGTTCAATTTATTGTAGTATAGGTAAAGCGCAAACGTTCAACATCTTGCAAAAGTGGCATGGAATAAAACACATACCCTTGTGAGAGGAGGCGTAGGTGGTGATGGGTGCTGGGCACAGGATGCCTGATGGCCGTTTCGCGCTAAAAAGCTTAGAAGCGCTGTTTAGCGCGAAACGGCCGTCAGGCATCCTGTGCCCAGCACCCACCACTACCTACGCCTCCTCTCCCAAGGGTATGTGTTGTATTCCATGCCATTTTTGCAAGATGTTGCACGTTTGCACTTTACCTATGCTACAATAAATTGAACACTTGCAGCAGTGCCAGCTTTCCTGCTTTCTTTGTTTGTCTGTTATTTGTTTGTTTGTGCTTCCTGTGTTCTTTTGTTAGTCAGGGTTGACGCACTTTGTCTCTGTTGTGCTTTTCGTGCGGAGACTGCGCCATTAATGTGTTTTGTCGCTGTTGCGCTTCTCGTGCGGCGACCGCTTTTAGCGAGCGCGTTGTGCGTTTGTTATTTTCCTTGGCGTTCTGGTTCTTATTGTTTGCTGTGTATTGCTTCCCCTCGTACAATTCCTATCTGGCATCTGTGGCAGTGCAGAGGATTTATTCCTCTGCACTCAACAGCTCCATCTGCTGGTGGGAATTCTCCTCTACCGGTGCGTAGCACCAAAGCTGGGTTCTGTTATTCAGACGCTTGTGGAGGATTTCCGCAGTGTCAGCGCACAGCTTGTGCGCTGACCTCGGAGATAATTCCCCAATCGTTACAGGCAACATTTCATGGCATAGACTAACCCTTGTTGAAGTCTAAAACAATCTGTTACATAAGTAAACATTTTTATTTTTGATTAAGAGATGTCTGAGTGTTCCTTCTTTTCAGATTGCTTTGGTAATAAAAAAGACAACCTGCTTGACTGAGAGCTACAAAAATAATAGAGTTACAATTTAAAGAGGAACTATAGTGAAAATAATGTAATGAATTAAGTTGATTTATTTTTTATAATATTCATTTATAGATTATTTACTGAGAGTTTACCCATTGTAAAATCTTTCCTCTCCCCGATTTACATTCTGAAATGTATCACAGGTGGCGAGTGGCGACATCTTTAACCTCCTTAGCGGTATGGACGAGCCCAGCTCGTCTATTACCACCGGAGGGTGCCGCTCAGGCCCCGCTGGGCCGATTTTCTTCATTGTTTTTTCAAACACGCAGCAAGCACTTTGGTTGCTGCGTGTCTACTCTGATCGCCGCCGCCCGCTATGCGCCGCGATAGAGGGCCCCCCGCCAGAACCCGTGCGCAGCCTGTCCAATCAGTGCCAGGCAGCACTGCGGGGTGGATCGGAACTCCAGATGACGTCAATGACGTTGATGACATCATCGTGATCGTCGCCGTGGCGACGGGGGAAGCCCTCAGGAAATACCATTCAGAACGGGATTTCCTTATGGACGAGTGCGCCTGCGGCGATCGGAGGGGTGGGAGGAATAGCGCAGGGAGGGGGAGCATCATGTAGCTAGCGCTAGGCTAGCTACATGATAGGGATAAAGAAAAAATAAAATACTGCTGCGCATGCACCCTGGCGCTCTTAATAGAACACCAGGGTAGTTAAAGAGAAACTCAGACCAAGAATTGAACTTTATCCCAATCAGTAGCTGATACCCCCTTTTACATGAGAAATCTATTCCTTTCCACAAATAGACCATCAGGGGGCGCTGTATGGCTGATGATCTTATTGAAAATAAGGTATTTCCTAAAAATGTTACCATTAATAAGCGCATTTACTCAGATGCTAGTTAGTACATCTGCTGGGCAGCATGGTGGCGTAGTGGTTAGCGCTCTATCATTACATCGCTGGGTCCCCGGTTCGAATCCCAGCCAGGTCAACATCTGCAAGAAGTGTGTATGTTCTCCCTGTGTCTGCATGGGTTTCCTCTAGATACTCCGGTTTCCTTCCACATCCCAAAAAAATACAGAGAAGTTAATTGGCTTCCCCCTAAATTGACCCTAGACTACAATAAATACACTACACAATGCATACATAGACAAACGACTATGTTAGGGATTAGATTGTGAGCTCCCATGAGGGACAGTTAGTGACAAGACAATATATTCTCTGTACAGCGCTGCGGAAGATGTTGGCGCTATATAAGAACTAAATAATAAATAAATAAATACTGTGGTGAAACCACTCCCACAGGAAACTCTGAGGACTGTGGTACTCTTGACAGTTTCCTGTCTGTGAACCTTTTTGCAGTGTGGGAAATAGCTGTTTACAGTTGTTTACAACTGCCAAAAAAAGCATGCAGCTGCTACATCACCTGCCAGCAGTAAAAATGTCACCATGTGATAAATGTCAGAATATAAATCAGGGATTTAAAATATTTTACAATGGGCAAACACTGACTAAATCATTTATACAAAATTATGGTAAAAATGAAGCACTTTTTTTATTACATTATTTTCACTGGAGTTCCTCTTTAATGCTGGCAGGTGATGCCTGTGCATAGAACACTCAGTAAACGAACATTCCGCAGAGGGAGATATGGATTGCTTGGCAATTGGAAAAAGCTGTTATTTCCCAGAATGCAATTAGGTTACACAGTAAACTGTCAGGACCGTGGTAATCTGATTAAAAGAATCGCACACCTGCAGTAGTGTTGCAACCCTGTTGCAGCGTAATCAAGAAAATCAAAAGAGGGATCCCCACACAGACTTGTATGGAACACTATGGCTTTTATTGTTCCAGCACACACATGAAAGACATCTGACCATCTCAGCCCACAATCGTTTCCAGGCCTATCTGATCCTCTTTATCAAAGTATAGGCAGACAAAACATGTACATCCACTAGTGCAAAAAATACATTTTATAAAGCATACTAAAAGGAAAAGCACACCCCCAGCAATTGGTTAGCTCCACCCCTAACCAGGTGGGGTAATGAGCAAAGAAAAGGTAAAGAGCTATTCATTCAGCTATTGATTGGGATGATGTTCGATCCAAGGTTAAAGTTCCTCTTTAAAGATAGTAGAATTTTTAAGTTGAAAATGGGAAATGCTGATTTCCGATCCTGACAGATTTCTGCTTTCCGATAAGTGTCTATCTGCAGAAATCAGAATTTATGAAAATCAGGTGAAATTGGAAATACGTGGTATTCGACTATATTTATGTTTCTAGGCTTTTTTATGGCTATATTTGTTAGCAAATTTGGAAAGCGAATTAAAAGATAAGAAAAAGGTATGTAAAATTAACTGCAACAACATACGGTACATATAATCTGAGGTATTTTTTATAGCTCACCCCAGAGCTCTCCTTTAGCACTTACTTTTTGTAAGATCTCTTTTTACAATAATTCAGGCTTCTGAGTTCTGTTTGCCAGGAGTGCTAAATATCTCTTCTTTATGGGATATCTGTATGGCCTCATCTTTGTTGGATGGTTGCCTTGGGCTGTCAAAGCAAGTTAGACTTGAGAAATGTACGACCATCCTAAGGCATTGCACTCATCAGTGCAACACCAGGCATTACCCTGAAGCTTATAAACTTAATTAAAACTACCCTTGTTGGATCTACAGCTACTATACAGATACAAGGAGACCTTACAGAAACACTCAACATAAAATTGTAGAGCTAGGCAAGGTGATGCACTTTTAGCAATTTTTCTCAAACTTATTTTAGAAGCTATTATAAGCAAACTATAAGTCAGGTTTTTTTTTTTTAGCACCAAGACTACAGAACCATGTGCTTTTGCAGATAACATAGTAATTTTAAACTGGTCCAAAGTAGAGATGGTGGAGAAATATACTTTCTAGGGGAGCCTTAAATGTAAGGCCCGCAATTAATGAGTAAAACACACAATATGAACACAATACATAACAAAATGTACAAAAACATAAAGGACCTGATTCAAATTGTTTTTTTCTCCGAAGTTTTCTGGTAAGTGATGTTTTCACATCTTAACACTAAAAACATTCAACAAGCAAGAAAATACTTAGAATCATTGTGACATTACTTTTTCACCCACTTTATGGTACTTTTTTTTTTAATTGCAGAAGAACGAAAAGTTATTTTAAGAAGAAGATGCAAAATTAATCTCTCCTAGGAGAAAAGTTGGGAGAAAAAGTGAATTTGACGGGGCCCACAGAGTATTGACTAATCACTTGATATGTCAAAATTACATATTTGACTGAGTGCATAGTTGTACATATTTGGATCTAGAATGAAAAAAAGCAAATAATGTCACTCAAGAGATTAACGCTAAATCCCATAGTGGTAACAAACCCTACCGTGGGTCTAAACATCTAATGAAAAGCAGATTAATTGGCCAACAGTTAAAACATTAATGGATTCCAGATTGTATCTAATCATTCATTTCCCTTAAATATATAAAAACCTCTGGCTGGGTTACTGATCATTATTATTCCTCACCTTTTTTTTATGTCACAGTTTCAAAATCCAAATAAGTGTTGTCCTAATTAGAGGCTGCACATTCTAAAGATTTATAAGTGAACTATTCTTATGAACGCTTTGTGAGGTTTTTTTTATAACTAAGAATCAGGCTAGGTCCAAATCACTCTTAATTTACAACAGCTGACATCAATCCAGAAAGCTGGGATTAATGTTTTATGAGTTCTCTATATTTGCAAAGTTATCTCTGTGCTTCCTTCTGATGTCAAATTGTGTATAAGTAGTATTTTTAGATTCAGCCTTATATACAGGATGGGAATCTGATCCAGATAAAAACCTGCACTCTGTCCTGGAATATGTACTGCAGCTTCAGCTTTAGCCACCCAGTGATCCTCCACCACAAATTCAAATGTTAAGGTGGCCACTGATGATACAATTTGCAGAACGATCGATTATGAACAATTCTTTTAGAATGATAGTAACTGATCGTATGTAACCACTAATGGACAAAAATCTCTTAACTAATCCGATCAGATTCATGAAATTGATTCAAATCTGATTGGATTGGTTTGGAGATTTATGTCTATTAGTGGTCCCAAATGATCATTTACGTTTGTTCATACGAAGAATTGTTCATAATCGATCATTTGGCAAATTGTATCATTAGTGGCCTAACTTTAGATAGTGATGGGATGGAGAATTAGATTTTTCAGCAGATTTACTGTCCGATAGATTTTCGATTGTTTTCCTGATCGATTTGCATTCACTTTTATGAGAAATCGATCAGGAAAACGATCAAAAATCAGATCAGACATGTTGGAAATTATCTATAGAACCATTCATCTGCCAAAAAAATCCCATAGTGTATTACCAGTGTATTAGAGCTGGCATTGTTTAGGAATTTGCTTGTGTTCTGGGTGTAAACAACATGGGCATCAATGTTAAACAAATAAAGTTATTACCAGTTTATTTGATAAACATTACCAAAATATATTTTTCCATTAGTGCCTTAAATTTATATCATCATCCTGATATGATTAAATGTATATTTATTAGAATGCTATTATAATCTAGCTTCCCTGTGTGCAGCAATGTAAAACACAGGAGAAACAGATATTAACCCATTCAGGTTCCGTTGTTTTCACTTGAGAAATGTTCACCTCCCATTCATTAGCCTATAACTTTATCACTACTTATCACAATGAACTGATCTATATCTTGTTTTTTCCGCCACCAATTAGGCTTTCTTTGGGGGGTACATTTTGCTAAGAGCCACTTTACTGTAAATGCATTTTAACAGGAAGAATAAGAAAAAAACGGAAAAAATCATTATTTCTCAGTTTTCAGCCATTATAGTTTTAAAATAATACATGCCTCCATAATTAAAACTCACGTTTTGTATTTGCCCATATGTCCCGGTTATTACACCGTTAAAATTATGTCCCTATCACAATGTATGGCGACAATATTTTATTTGGAAATAAAGGTGCATTTTTTCCGTTTTGCATCCATCACTATTAACAAGTTTAAAATAAAAAAAATAGAGAAATATTTCATCTTCACATTGATATTTAAAAAGTTTAGAGCCTTAGGTAAATATTTACATGTTTTTTTTTTTTAATTGTAATTCTTTTTTTTTTAATATTAAACATTTTATTTGGGTATTTTTGGGAGGGTGGGATGTAAAGTATAGTTTTATAATGTAATTGTGTGTTATGTTTAACTTTTTTTTAATTTTAGTTGTAGTTTTACTTTTTGGCCACAAGATGGCGGCCATGAGTTTGTTTACATGACGTCACTCTAAGCGTAACTCACGCTTAGAGTGACTCATCGGGAAGGGAACGGCCAGAAAAGACGCAGCTTCCGAGAGAAGCTGTCGCTTTTTCAGCGGGGGAGAGGAATCAGTGATCGGGCACCATAGCCCGATACATTGATTCCTTAGCTACCGAATCCGCGGCCGGGAGTGCGTGTGCACGCGCGCGATCGGCTGCGGGAGTGCGCGGTAGCGCGCATGGTTCCTGGACGTAGTTTCTACATCCAGGAACCAAAATAGGTTAAGCACACCTCATTGCTAATAGCTTTTGGCTAGTGAACACCAAAAATGCCAACAACTTTAATTCACTATTTTCTTTAACAGACACTTGATGTAGAAATACATTTGCTACTAAAACACTGCACATTCTGTGCTTATAGGTGGTAATGCACCTTCCCTGATAGATATACACATTATGGACTGTTGTTGCTTAATACACATTGCAACAATATTCTGTACAAAAAGATCAGTATTCGTTTAACTAATCTAATCTGTTAGAAGATCATTAGTGATGCATTTGTCTTCCTCTAATATTTTTTGTAATCCATTAAATCCCGATGACAAGGATCTGAAGATTCTTCAGGTTCTTTTGACTGTGTATTTCCCTGTTTATCATAATAATAATAACACTTTTTTAAATATTTGCTTTGCCATGATGGTGTTTTACAAGTTCAAGAGCAATGGCTGCAATTCTTCATTTTGAATGTGTTATGCAATACAACATATCTTATTTTGTAGAACTTAATGAAAGAAATACAAACCGTTGTCACCACTGCAATCCAAATAAAAGTGACAAAGGCAGCTTGAAAAGTCACTTTGGAGGTTAAGGTGCTGTACTTGTCTGTAAAGTATCACTGCCCTTTATTTTGCTGTACAATGCATAGGCACTCATAAATATTCCAGTTTTTGTAGGAGAAGTAAATAGCTAAAAAGAAGGTACGGCCTTATATCGAATTTATTGCTACAGCAGCATTTTAACAACATGTTGGTCCAGAATGGATCATTTCTCCTTTCTCGCAAACTATTTTATTCACCTTTTTTTCTAGACAATGAATTATTCAGAAGGCAGGTGCATTTCCTAGTCCAGAAGCTGTTCTTGCTTGAAACACAACACTGCTGCTGAAAAAGTTTTTCGTTTCTTAAGGAACCCTCCCAAAAAAAGAATAGGGCCCCAAATTACCATCGGTTCAGTACACCAGTTATGCAATGTGGTGCCCTAAAGACAAACAACAGTGAAGAAGTGGCCACCTACCTCCTTTCAGTCTTTAAAAAACACCGGCACCCAATGCTGAAGGGTACTGAGCTCTATATTAACCCCAGTGCCCAAGAAAGGGCAACTGGGTGGTTGATGCAGAGGTCTTGCCAGTCTTTTTTGTGACTTATCACACATGCAGTAATGATGCAAGGATTGTAAGTATGCTGACACCAATATCAAAGAACCTTTAATGAAAGCAATTATTCATTCTCATTTTCTCATCATCTTCATCCACTTATTTTTTCTTCCTGTATGCTACATGTCTTCCTCCTTGTCTCAGTTCACCAATGAGTCCCTGAAAAGGGTAGTAGAATAGATGACCTGTACTTGTAAAAAAAACAGAGGCGCCAGCAGGATAAAAACAATCACTAAAAGTATTAAAATATGCTGGGAGGAAGTGGTGGACTTACTTCCAAAAGCAGACTAGACAACTGTCTGATATAAACATATAGATACTTTATTGGTACCCCAATGGATGGGGTACCAATGAAGTATTTATAGGTTTATATCAGACAGTTGTCTAGTCTGCTTTTGGAGGTAAGTCCACCCCTTCCTCCCAGCATATTTTAATACTTTTAGGGATTGTTTTTATCCTGCTGGCACCTCTGTTATTTTTACAAGTCTATAGCGTCCACCCTTGGTGGAAGGGGGACCCTCCCCTACCTTTTTTTCCTACCTACAGAGATCAACATCTTAACCCTGAGTGAGGACAGGTCTAATCTCCTCACCTGCATTTACAGTGGTTGCCTGAGCGGTAACCCTTGTTTGTGAGTTTAACTTTCTCACATTTCATTGTACTATATTACCTTCCGCATACTACACTATATTGGGCTCTCGGTGTCTCCTTCTTAGATGACCTGTACTATTCATCTAGCTCCTAATAGAGATGATCCGTTAATATGCAAATTCTGGCTTACTTACGCTTCATGGAAATTGTTTGCAACTTGGAATGGGGCCTATCACATGCCCTTCCTGTCTATTTTGATTGGCTCAATTCTAAACTACACACAATCTGTAAAATCTTCATGGAAGCTGGAATTATTTGCATCATGTAAATCACAGCACTTACCTTTATATGAGATCCACTCTGTCATTACTGCCCTCTTGTGGTGTTCTATAATTTTGGGATCTTCCGTGCTAGGACTCCGCAATAATATGACAATTCTTCTTACCATTCCTCACTAAAATGATGAAAGCAAAAAAAAAAAAAAAAAAGATGGCTGGAGTTTAAGACCCAAATAAAGTAATTTAATTACATCAGGTCAGCATAGTAACAATGCAACAACGTAAACCTGATCTAAATTGAGATATATCTCTAAACCTCAATCTCTCAGTACACATACAGCACGAAACAGGTGACGACTACGATAGACTCACCCTCACAACTCTCGTAGCACTACTCCATGTTCCTCCAAATCTCTGTTCTTCCTTTTGTGCTGCATGCTCCTATTCCAGTGTGTCACACGGTGCCGAAGAGACCAATCACTGGGCCCAAAATGTAATCACATGGTAGTAGATACAGCCATGCAAATTTTGAAAACCCTAAAGGTGGCCATACATGGTACAATTTTTCAATTAGATATTTTAGTTCGATTATTCGGTTAGATCGAATATAAAGATTTTTCCAGCATGTCCGATCATTTTTCCCGAAAAAACGGGATAATCGTTCGAATTTTTTGATCGAAAAAAAAAAATATTTTCAATTTTCATTCAATTCGATCATTTAGATCGAATAAACTGGAAAATCGAACATTTTTATTGTATCATGTATGGGCACCATATGGTTGATGCCAGTTTAGGGCTAATGTACACAGACATTTTCATTCAATTTGACATCAGTTCAATGTTATTTTAACATGTGATTGATGGCAAGTCAACTGCAGTTGCTAGTATATATGGACATTTGTCTTTTGTTCAAGTTCAGGCCAAATTCATGTTCCTATTCATTTGTACAATTAGGTCATTAACTGATTAATTGAACATAGACTGAAATCAGATGTCTGTGTACATTAGCCCTAACGGCCCATTATCATTTTGTGATGGCATGTATCTCTGAGAGACCGCTATAAGGAGTCCCATGTGTCATATGAAAATATGCTGCCGATTATCCATTCTTTCCCTGCATGTGAATTCAGAAGCAGCTTATTGATTACAATAGCCCTAATTTCCAATGTGAATTTGTGTGCAGGGAATCACTCCAAATCACCCCCATTGGATTCAAGCTCTTAATTTTAGATATTGATCACAGATGTAAAGCCATCATTCATAATACAATCATAATGTAGTGATAAATGACCTTTATTTAAGGTACATAGAGATTTCTGTGTTTTCTCCATCACACACTCTTTGTGTTTATGATTACAATAAGTGAAAAGGAAAAACTGTGAACTTCTCAAAATTTCAAATACATTGGACTTGATTCACAAAAGAGTGCTGACTGTAAGCACGGCCGTTTTCGTGCGAATTTTTGCATTGCGCGCGATCGCAAATTTTAGTGCGAAACAATAACATTTTCGCGCGCGGACGCGAATTTTTGCAGGAAAACGATATTGATTTCGCAGGAAAATTCGCACAATGTGAAAATTCGCGCAAAAACGGCCATGCTAACAGTTAGCACTCTTTTGTGAATCAAGCCCAATATCTTCAAAACTGAACAATTCAAAAGGATAAGGCTTTAGAGGTTTCCCACACGTTGTGCATTTTTCATTTTTCCCACAACGTGAAAATGCATTAGAAATTACAGTCCATGTAGGACTATGGGCTCATTCACACCTTATCTTTCTATCAGTGGAAGAAAAACCTTGGCAGTGCTTGCTTTTTTATGCACACCTGTCTACCTTTTTTTATTCGAGTGCATTATTTGCTGCCGCGGGTGCTTTGTAATATAAACGAATGTGTGTGCTTTACGCTGAAAAACATGCATAAAGAACCTGTACCCAAACGCAGTTTCTAGAGTGAAAGTGGCCTGAAACGTTGTTAATGCTGTGATTTTGTTATATGCTGCTGGGCTGCTTTCTTTAACTGACTTTAATTCTATTTTTATTATACAGCAGTTTTACCTCTTCATTCCCTGTGTGTATCCGACATGACTAGTCTCAACGTCTCAAGTCCGTGACTAGCAAGTCAAGAACACCACTCCTGGAAGCTAAGAGTGGTCCCTGTGTTCCTCCTCTAAGCTGTTTTAATAAAAATCCCTGCAGGATGACTTTTGAATTCATCCATAAATTGTGTAATTTATGTGATCCAGTAAAAGTGCAACTGGGGTTGATTTATTATTAATGGGGAGTCTTCTATCCGTTACAGCAGAGCTGATGGAAAATGCTCTTTATAAAGACTAATATTATCTGTGTGGCAACTTCTAATGCATGTTCCTGGCTGCATAACCATAAATCAGTTGTGTACAGAAACGTATGGCTGGTGTCTGTGCCTTCCCATCATTGCCGAACAGCTGTTACCTTCAAAGCTGATCACTGCATTTTATTTCCTTTTCCTCCGGATAAAAAGCCTATTACAATTATAACAAAATAATTTAAAACAACCAACTTGAGGGCAGCTGTGCAGGCAGAAAATGAATCACTCGCTATAACTCAGACAAATGTCAATGAGTCGTTAGCGTGGCACTCGGTGTCCTGTCCGCCTGGAGGTGATTTCGGATTTGGATGAATGTGTCTTTGGTAACTTCCTACTTGATAGCCTGCCCAGTTCTCATATACATTTATCATAGACTTATTTTAACCCCTTGGTAGCTGACAATATCAAGGCAGTGTTGGTATTGATGAAAGCTGTTCTGTCGGCATACTTTGAAGGGAATTCCATTTATTTTACACAAGGGCTAACATGAAAAACAAAAAACAGAACAAAAAATAAAAACAAAATGCACACAAAACAGGCTGTGTGCTCTTGGCGTTTTATTTTCAATACTTTTTCCTGCTAAATGCAAAAAATGGGTTTCCTGTAGATGGGGGCTTTTGGGATGTAATGAACCAAAACTGATGTGCAACTGAGCCTAGCGACAGGTGCAACATGTGTTTTAGATGGCTATTAGCATTCAGTCTGCTGGAAAATGTGTTTTATACTTTGTGTATTACTTGTCCTATCATGCTCCCCATGACTAATTACAAACTGATGTTTACAAATGTAAGTGGCATATCTGGTTGTGGCACTTAAAGGACCACTGTCGCGAAAAAAGTAGACAGTTAAAATCTGACAGAACCGTCAGGTTTTGGGCCATTCCATCTCCTCATGGGAGATTCTCTGGGATTATTTGTTTTCAACAGCATTTCCTGAACAGCAGTTCAACTGCCAAAATAGTAAGCCGCCCCCCTAATCACTTGCACACTATTTGTCAGTTAGACTTTGCTACTGCTGTTCAGGAAATACAGTTGAAAACATAGAAAAACCCTGATAATCCCCTGCGATAGTGGTCCTTTAACAACCAGAGAAAAGAATGGTCAAATCACAGCACCAACCATTTTTTGGAAACAATTAATTACAGCTTTATTTCAAGATATTTCAACCATGTAAAAGCATTTAAAAACATGAATAACACACCTCTTCTTTGGCCTTCTTTGTCAAAGTATAAATATACATATCCACGGTTCAATAATAACGGCTTCAATTGTAAAACCTGGGTTCAAAGTGCATAAATTAGGCGGAAGTGCAACCTAAAGAGCCAAGAAAGTACTTGCAAACAGTGCAAAGAGTAAAAACATTTTGTGCAAAAGAGAAATCACGAAATAAATATTATCCTTAAACATACAACCTAAACCTACTAAAGTGCATATCTGAACGGAACAGCATACAAATGTACTAGACAGTGCAATGGACTGTCGAATACAGTTGATACAGTTGATACTGTACTGTACACCGGGTCCATAGTAAAATGAATGGCAGGTTTGTAGTCAGCAGCTAGGAGGAGTTTCGGGAAACATCCCGTGGATTGCCCCAAGTATTTCCAGGGTCCACATCCGCTTCTCAGGGGCATGTATCTAGCACTAGTGGATAGTGCGGCACACAATCTATTGCTGGTCGGAGCACTTGGCTTGAATATGGATTAAAACAGCCTCTCAAGTTTGCTATTAGTTTATCTACTGTACTGTTCATATTACTGATGTACCTACGGTAGCTTCCCACTGGCACCCTCACAATTGGATAAATACACACCTTCATGGAGATATGCAGCTTCACATGTACTGTATTATGATACATATGCAAACAAGACTTTTGTTTTATGATAGGCAAGTACGAGATATGAAAGGGGAGTATCTGTAATTTGTCTATAAATCAATAGTGGTGGAAATGTAGGTCAGTGTAGATGAGGAAAAGGGATTATTGGTTAGAGTTATGTTTGTAGGATGGTGGGTGTTAGGATATAGGCTAGGGTGAGGTTAGGTTTAGATGTTAAGGCTAGAATGTTAGGGTTGAGCATCAGGAAAGGGAGGTTATAGTTAGGCATCAGGAATTTGAAAAAAAAGGTTTTGATTAGTAAACAGGAAGGGGATAATTGTAGGGAAGAAAATTAGGGTTAGGGTTTAGGATGACGAGATTGGGGTTATCCATCAAGATATGGGTAATGTGAGGGAAAACATTAGGGTAAAACATAAAGAAGTAGTTAATCTTAGTGTTATTTGTAAGAGTTTAGTGTTGGATGTCAGCTGATCATGGCAGAACAATGGACCAGAGTCACCACCTGATGAGGAACTGACCAGGAGCAATTGCTGTGGAAATGATACAAAGTGAACACAACATGTTAGTATTTAAGCTCAGTTTTATATAATTGCTTCTCTCAGTACTCTACTTACTGTGAATGTCTGGCACTGATTGATTAGTGTCACTTACCAAATGACAAAGTCTTCCTCTAACAGTAATCATAGCCCATCAGAGAAAGCCACAAACCTTTTTCACTTATCAGAAAGGTTTCTCCGGGAACTGAATTGGTTTCAGGCCTTTTGGGAGGAAATGTCTCAGGCATCAATGGATTTTCACTCCTGGATGTCAATACTTTTAACCTAAAGCTAATTTTTAATCGACTAATGACAATCATATATTTCTGAATATACCACATTTGTGGTCTCGGAAAAGAGCTTTCTTAAGAATTATAGTGATTCATAGTGACTTTTCTTAGCACTTAAGAATTCTGGGAAATAGCATGCAGATGTTAATTTATATTGCACTGATTTTACTTGCATAATTTTAAATCATTTATGCTGGTGTCTCCGAAGCGTCTCATAAAAGATTTTGTATTGATTACATTTAACGGTATAAGTATTCTCGTAAATAACAGAAAAATAAAAACAAGATGTCTTTTTCTCTCAATAAAAAATTTAAAATGTTTCTACAAAATATGAATATAGTTGTGGGGCAATGTAAAATGAAGCAGATGAGTGATAAAAAAAAGAGTAGCAACAATGTAAAGCAAACATATTAAAGTGATTATTCAGTTTCAGAGAGCACTCAGTAAATTGCAAAATGACAATGTAAGGCATGCACTGGGGGCACATATCTCCTTATGTATGCCACCCTAAGGAGATGTAGGCCCCAGTAAATGAAAAGTCCACATTAATAAAAGAAGGCCTAACATGGGAATGCTGATCCATTAAGGGTTAATTATTTACCTGGCTGGGATCAGGTACTGGCTGTTTTTTATATTTTAGGTGCGTGCCTCTCTCCCCCAGTATCTGGGGAGATTGTAGCAGTTGAAAATGGCTGATTGGATGAACATTTGGCAGGCGATCCGAAGCAGCCAATGGCAAGGAAGAAGACATTATATATAAGGAGCAGGCTATGTTGCAGCAGTTAATTTATAACAGCAACAAGAAGCTCTCCCACCCACACTCCCTCGTCACTGGTCAATAATCTTTATTGGGGGTGTGTTTCCTATTTAGATGAATGTAAATGGTAATGTCTCCCAGGTTGGGTGGACATTTGATTTATACTAATGGATTGATATTAGGTTTAAAGAAAACCTGTAATGAAAAAAAAAACAGGAGAAGCCTCTGGATCCTAACGAGGCTTCCCCTGTCCTCCTCCGTCCCGGCAATCCAGCCCCCCCAAACAGCAGTGAGGCAAATATTAACCTACCGCGATCAAGTAGTTCTGGCTAAGGCGGAAGCTAAGGTGGAAATAGCCGAGCCCGATCGGGTTTGGCTATTTCCGGCTTAGCCCGAAGAAGAGGCCTGCGCAGGATCACGGTAGGTAAATATTGTGCTGCTCGTCAAGCCGCTTGACAAGCTTGTCAAGGAGGTTTGCGAGGGAGCCAGTGCTGGATTACTCCAAGCTAAAGAGGATGGGGAAGCCTCATTGGGACCCTGAGGCTTCCCCCTCTCGAGGTAAGTATGCCCCAGAGGTTTTTTTTTTTTAATTACAGAGTCTCTTTAAATTAACATTTGATTTGCTTAATTGGTTTTACAAACTGATGTTGGTTCTGGTAAGTGTTACTTAATAAAAAATAAATAAAAAAAATATTATTATAAAACTCCAATAAAAGAAATTGGCTGCAGCCTTGTTCCATAATTTGGTGTTGTGTCTTTATTATAGTTGCTAAGGTACTTAAATGGGGAGTGCATTTCCATGTTTTACATTGAGCCCCCACAAGCACTCTATACATAACAATTTTTATAAGGGGCATAAGATGCTGCCGAGGAAGGCCACAATGTCATAGAGGTTTAAGCAGGAAAGAGGCACAGTTTATTAATAATAACCAATATTCAAAGGTGACCATTACCAGCGTAGCACCGCTGACAAGCTAATAGAGTGATTTAAGGTGCAGTCACAGCATCTGCAAGAGGATCCTGAGTGGAACACATTGTGCTCTTAGCGCTATCTAATTTAAATTTCAAATTATGAGTAGCTACTGTATTTTACACCTTATAAGACGCACCAAAAACACCCCTTTTATATGCATTACACTACACAAAAAAGAAAAAGAAGGCCTCAAAGCATACCGCATCAAACCGGATATACTGTATGTAAAAAATAATCATTTATTGAACATCATAAAGATAAAAACATTTAAAAACATCAAGGTCAAAGGGTGGTGGGGCACACATATAGTAAATAAATACATTGCCAGTATGTTGGATAATAAGCTGAATATTAACAAAGTTCATAAAGTGCTCCGTGCATTATAAAAAAATTCAAGCCTAAGGATGCTTGTGCAAATGACCATAAATGGATACCAAGTGCAGCTGTGCAAAAATATTAAAGAATGATTATATACATAACGTTTGCAACCCCAAAGGAGGGGGAATGGAGTGAAAGAGTGAATACCTAGGATAGTAATGAAGGACTCACTGACCAAGCCAGAGGGAAAAGGCACCATGTGAAATACCCACAAAAAGACTGCAGCCCAATAGAGGAAGTGATTGATAAGAACACCAGTCTGTAAGGGAGGAAACAGGGAGATGTCATAAGAGAAAGAGCTAGTGTAGTAAGAATGACGAGAGGAACACCAGATGTCTGTGAAAGAGAACCTTACCAAGGAGATTGCCACTCGGTCCCCGCCACTGCTATCACAATTTGCCAATTCAATTGGCTTCCTCAGATCTATACTTTTCTATGCATTTTCGCACTCTGATCAGGAAAACACCTATCCAATTTTTTTACTTATAAGGCACTTATAAGGTACTTGTAGCTACTTGTAGCGAACATTACTACTGGTTGCTTGAGACTACCAGTTGATAGAGTTCCAGATAACTGGGATTCTACTGTATTATTTTGCTTCACCATCCCTTTCATTCCACTTGCTTTATAATAAAATCACGTACAGCTAGTAAGTAAAACATAATGGGCCTGATGCTATTCCAGGTGATAAGTAGCTTGCAGATGCGAGCTACTTATCACCTTGCCATTGCACGAGGATTACCGGCAAATCCTATTGCCAGTTTCACTTGTGCGATGGCTGATCGTTAGGGAGCATTACTCAGGCGAAAGCCTGAGCGATGCTCCCTATTATTGGGTGATGGGGAGCGAGATTTACCCTGTGGTGCTGTTCATCAGCACCACGGCCTCGCTCTCCACACATGCGCACAACCCGCCGAACATCCGCCGCCATCTTCCGCCGCTGCATCTGGGGGTCTCCTTTAATAAGGAGACCCCCAGAGCTCCCCGCCGGCCGCCGCTCATCTCCACAACCCCCCACAAAGCTACAAAGTTAAACGCTTAAATTCCTTACCGCCGCTTTACACCCGTTGGCCGTCGCATCTCGCCGCAAGTCCCCGCTGTGTAATTACAGTGTACAAGTTACTGTAATTACACTCACTAAGAACAGAGTCCCGGCAAAGCATCTTTGAATCAGCCACCGGGGCTCCCCATTGGTTAACAGGCTGAGCCATTTTCATTGGTCCAGCCTGTGAACCAATGGGGAGCCCCGGTGGCTGAATCAAAGATGCTTTGCCGGGACTCTGTTATTAGTGAGTGTAATTACAGTAACTCGTACACTGTAATTACACAGCGGGGACTTGCAGCGAGATGCGGCGGCCGACGGGTGTAAAGCGGCGGTAAGGAATTTAAGCATTTAACTTTGTAGCTTTGTGGGGGGTTGCGGAGACGAGCGTCGGCCGGCGGGGAGCTCTGGGTGTCTCCTTATTAAAGGAGACCCCCAGATGCAGTGGCGATGTCGTGTGTTAGCATGTTTAGACCTGCTTTTTGCAGGTCTAAGCTAACGCTCATGTCTGCCGGGAAGCATCGCTTCCTGGAGGCATGCAAGGTGTAATAGGATAGGGTGTAAGGAACTTGCTGGACGATAATATCGCCCAAGCGAGTTCTTTTAGCACCCTGCCTAGGGCTAAATGCAATTGGATCAGGCGACTTTAACACTGGCGAGTCTGACAATTGCATCAGGCCCAATATGAGAAGAGTCTAAACCAGGTGCTAAAGTAAACCTGACATGCAGACTTCATTTCTATAGACACAAATCTCTAAGTTAAACTAAATTGTAACATCATATAAAATGCTTGATTGAATTTATGATATGTTCAGTTTGAAGGCATATGTCTTTTTCTGAAGGAAGTATGTTATCAAATGAAAAGACTGATCTAAAAAAATATTCTGCATATATTTTAGATTGCTAGTCTATTACCCGCAAAGTGTTCTTATTTGGATTTTACATTCTTTTCATCTCGTTTTATATCTGTGCGACACTTAAAAATTAGTGTAGCATTCATTATGTAGTATGTGATTATTTGTGGCGTACAAAGCTACTTTCTATTCAGTGCTTCATTGTTGTAGCTCTCTTACAGTTCGAATCACTCAGAAATCTCTTCTGCATGGCTCATTGCCAGTGTTATTCTAGAAGTCTAGCACCATTATACATGCATAATATATGTATGTCCATGCCTTTATTTCTGCAAGATTAATTGCTGGTTGAAAAATTATCAGCTGCTGCAGTAGGGTAAAGGAAATGGAAAAAGATGCCTGTTAGAAATATTATGGCCTTATTTCTATGAAAGCACAACTCTCAGAGCTATATAAAAGTCATCTTTAAAGTCAATGGTCAGTTTAGAAATAGTAAAAACTCAGCTGTATGACCATAATGATTTGGCTGCCTCTGCATCACTGTCGCATACAGCATCTCCTTGTGTAAAGTGCGCCGAATGGTTGGTTAAATGATGCATAGTGACTCCATCTGCAGCATGATGATGTTGTAGGTTTTTGGTGCTGGTCTGTGGGTTGACTCTGATTGTTCTCACCATTCGTCGCTTCTGTCTATCCGAGATTTTTCTTGGTCTGCCACTGCAAGCCATAACTTGAACTGAGCCTGTGGTCTTCCATTTCCTCAATATGTTCCCAACTGTGGAAACAGACAGCTGAAATCTCTGAGACAGCTTTCTGTATCCTTCCCCTAAACCATGATGATGAACAATATTTGTCTTTAGGTCATTTGAGAGTTGTTTTGAGACCCCCATATTGCTACTAAAAGAGCAGGGAAACTTATTGACCCCCTTAACCTCTTTGCCGGTTATCCCCAGCTCAGCTCGGGGTAACCTGCGCAGGAGAATTTCTCAGGCCCCGCTGGGCCGATTTGCATAAATTTTTTTTGTTACAAGCAGCTAGCACTTTGCTAGCTGCTTGTAACTTCCGATCGCCGCCGCTCGCCGCCGATCCGCCGCAATCCGCCGCGCCGAGCCGCCTCCCCCCCAGATCCCTGCGCAGCCTGGCCAATCAGGGCCAGGCAGCGCTGAGGGGTGGATTGGGATTCCCTATGACGTCCCGACGTCGATGACGTCGGTGACGTCATCCCGCCCCGTCGCCATGGCGACCGGGGAAGCCCAGCAGGAAATCCCGTTCTGAACGGGATTTCCTGCTTACTCTGATCGCCTTCGGCGATCAGAGTGGATAGAGGGATGCCGCTTGTCAGCGGCTATCATGTAGCGAGCCCTGGGCTCGCTACATGATTTAAAATTTTTTTTTTTTTTTAAAAGTGCTGCGCTTCCCCCTTGCCGCAGGAATTGTAACGGCAAGGGGGTTAAATACTCTTTTTCATAATTTGATTCACCTGTGTATGTAGGTCAGGGGTCACTGAGCTTACCAAGCCAATTTGAGTTCCATTAATTCGTTCTAAAAGTTTTGGAATCAATAAAATGACAAAATTTATGCACCTGCCTAATTGTATTTAAACAATTATTGCGCACTTTCTGTAAATCCAATAAACTTCATTTCACTTCTCAAATATCACTGTGTGTGTCACCTATATGATATATTTAACTGACATTTTTTATCCTAACAACCAACGATTTATACAGGAAAATCATGACGATTAACAAGGTTGCTCAAACGTTCGCACCCTACTGTAGTGCCGAAATATTATGCAAACTGTACAATACATAAGATTACAGATGATGATGATAACAGGGGTGACCAACAATACAATATAGGTAATAAGCAATAGGATACACAGCACAATACAGGTAGTAAGCAATAAGATACAATAACACAATAAAGGTAATAATACACAACACAATACAGGTACTAAGCAAGGAGATACAACAACACAATACAGGTAATAAGCAATAAGATACACAACACAATACAGGTAATAATACAATACAAGATCATACACTGGAGTAGTAGTCCCAATAATTAAAGTGAACCTTAAGTGTACAAAATAAAAGTGTAAATAAAAGTGCAGCTGATCGGTGCCCACGACGAGTCGCTCTGATGCTCCGGGTCCCGCTGGCGGCCACTTCCGGTTTCGCCATCAGGACCCGTCAGGCTGGGGAACGCGGCTGATACTACATGTTCCCAGCCAAAATAGCACCCCTATGCGGCCATATGGTGCTATTTTGGCTGGGAACGCGTAGAAACAGCCGCCTTCCCAGCCTGACGGGTCCTGACGGCGAAACCGGAAGTGGCCGCCAGCGGGACCCGGAGCATCAGAGCGACTCGTCGTGGGCACCGATCAGCTGCAGGGGGCTGAGGTAAGCCCCAGGTGAGTAAAACTCAATTTATTTTTTACACTTAAGGTTCACTTTAAAGTGCACATTGTTCTGGGCAGAGTGCACATTCAAGTATGATACACAAGGAGAGAGGGCCTTGCCAAAGTCTTACAATCTAGCGGGAGGGGGTGGTGACATGAAAGGAGGGGGCTGCATCAAAGGATAGTTTATAGAGAAATTACACTTTCATTACAAAAAAAATAATCAAAAACGAAATATCAAACTATACAAAGAATACTGCTGCTCAAGACTTATCTTTCTATTTCAACCCGTTGCCAGCTAAGAATTTCCAAAACCAACAGTTGTCATGACTCCTTGCAATATATAGGGCCAAACTAAAAAAAACAAGTTTTTCTCAAGACAAATGAAATGTAAAAGGAGAGAAAGTCACATACTGTACTTACCTAGGTAGAGGGAAGCTTCTGGATCTTCCAGAGGTTTCCCATGTTCTGCTCGAAATCACTGATCCAACGCTGGGATCGTCCTGAACGAGCACGCCTGCACTACGCGGGTGCAGGATGCCTCATGCCTGCTCAGTAGCATGTAGCAGCTCGGGCTTGGAGGAAACAGCTGTGCCCCAGTGGCTCCATGCTACCATGCAGGCACGAAGCGGTTTGCTCACTGTGGAGTTCTCATTCATGGATGGGAGCACTGCTGCACCCACTCTTCAACGAGCCCTTGTTGCAGGACTGTTGCCGCACTGGATTGATGGAGGCGAGGGAGATGGAGGAAACCTCTGGATTATTTGGAGGCTTCCCTCTGCTGAGGTATCTCAATGGGGCACTTTTCCCCCTACAGGTACACTTTAAAGAGATCCTGTAGAGCACTGCATCACACCCAAGAAAGTTAAGATAACATATATGAAAGGAATAAGGAGGAGAACAATGATAAAGCAGCCGGATCTCTCGGCAATATATTGGGGCCACTGTACACATGCTAGAACCATCTAGCATGTACAGGAAGTCTAACTCTTACTGCTCAGCACAGCAGCTACCGCAGCTTCCAATCATTATGATCACTGTAGCTGAAGTTTAATGAAAAAAAAATTCACCAAAAAACAGTTAATCTCTTATAACAGAGGGAAGTTGTGGAAGAAGTCAGGTGATCTGTGACAGCACCAAAACACTGGCTTATGCCCCCTCCATAACTATCCTATCATTCTCCACTCATGTACAATAGTATAGTGGAAGTGTAACATACCCTGCTCTTTTCTGATTTATTATGGCTATGTCAGTTATAGTTTGGACTTTTACATACCATTGGTGGGGCAATAACTATAGGAAGATAGAGAGAGGAACTCTGTTTTCAAGGGTGGAATCAGGAGAGTGGCTTACATGGGGGAATGGGATAGTACTCAATTCATGGCAGGAATAAGCATAGCTAGATGCAAGGGGGTTTAGAAGCACTGTGTGAACATAGGGAGTAAGGAGTAGGGAGTACAATACTGGTTACAGCATGTAATGGAGTACTTCATATGGATTTTAGGCATGGGTAGAGGGGTAAAACAACACTGGGTACAGAAGATGAGGAAAGCACGTGGCAGAATGACATACAAGGGATACAATTAAAGCAGCTATCATTGTAGATCATACTGAAAAGTGAACAGATGCTCTATGTAAATGTCCTTACACTAGAGAAACAGATGAAGGGCAAATACCATCCTACCCCTTCTCACCCTTCCCTCCACTCCTTTTAATCTCTCATATTGCTGTTACTGAAAGGTTAGTAAATAAGTGGTCGTAGGACAATGGACATGTCCACACACCTGTATTGAGGACTTTTTAAAGGGAACCTGAATTGAGCAAGAGATGGAGGCTGTCAGATTTATTTCCTTTTAACCACTTGCCGACCGCGTCACGGCAATGGGCGTGGCCGCGGCAGCAGCCCAAGGACCGTCTAACGCCGATGGGTGTAAAGTCCTGGGGCTTACATTTGCAGGAGATTGCGCGCAGGCCGAGATCGCCGCTCGGGAGGCTGTAACGGTGAAACCGCCGCTTAATTGTACTGTACAGCGCTGCGATCTGCAGCAGCGCTGTGCTGGGGACAGCCGTGCGACACGGCTGTCCCCCTGGGGGACAAGAGAGTGATCGGCTCTCATAGGCTGAAGCCTATGACAGCCAATCGCCGTTATTGGCTGCCTGGGGGGTGGGAGGGACGGAGGGAAAAAAAAAATAAAAAAATACATAAATTTAATAAAAAAATAAATAAATAACGTAACTATTTATATAAAAACAAACAAACACTGCAGGGGCGATCAGTAGTGTTGGGCGAACATCTAGATGTTCGGGTTCGGGCCGAACAGGCCGAACATGGCCGCGATGTTCGGGTGTTCGACCCGAACTCCGAACATAATGGAAGTCAATGGGGACCCGAACTTTTGTGCTTTGTAAAGCCTCCTTACATGCTACATACCCCAAATTTACAGGGTGTGTGCACCTTGGGAGTGGGTACAAGAGGAAAAAAAAATTAGCAAAAAGAGCTTATAGTTTTTGAGAAAATCGATTTTAAAGTTTCAAAGGGAAAACTGTCTTTTAAATGCGGGAAATGTCTGTTTTCTTTGCACAGGTAACATGCTTTTTGTCGGCATGCAGTCATAAATGTAATACATATAAGAGGTTCCAGGAAAAGGGACCGGTAACGCTAACCCAGCAGCAGCACACATGATGGAACAGGAGGAGGGTGGCGCAGGAGGAGAAGGCCACGCTTTGAGACACAACAACCCAGGCCTTGCATGAGGACAAGAAGCGTGCGGATAGCATGCTTTGTACCGCCATGCAGTCATAAATGTAATAAAGATAAGTGGTTCAATAAACAGGGACCACACGGCAACGCTAACCCAGCAGCAGCAGACGTGATGGAACAGGAGGAGGCGCAGGAGGAGAAGGCCACGCTTTGTGAGACACAACAACCCAGGCCTTGCATGAGGACAAGAAGCGTGCGGATAGCATGCTTTGTACCGCCATGCAGTCATAAATGTAATAAAGATAAGTGGTTCAATAAACAGGGACCACGCGGCAACGCTAACCCAGCAGCAGCAGACGTGATGGAACAGGAGGAGGCGCAGGAGGAGAAGGCCACGCTTTGTGAGACACAACAACCCAGGCCTTGCATGAGGACAAGAAGCGTGCGGATAGCATGCTTTGTACCGCCATGCAGTCATAAATGTAATAAAGATAAGAGGTTCCATAAACAGGGACCGGCAACGCTAACCCAGCAGCAGCAGCAGCACACGTGATGGAACAGGAGGAGGCGCAGGAGGAGAAGGCCACGCTTTGTGAGACACAACAACCCAGGCCTTGCATGAGGATAAAAAGCATGTGGATAGCATGCTTTGTACCGCCATGCAGTCATAAATGTAATAAAGATAAGAGGTTCCATAAACAGGGACCGGCAACGCTAACCCAGCAGCAGCAGCAGCAGCACACGTGATGGAACAGGAGAAGGCGCAGGAGGAGAAGGCCACGCTTTGTGAGACACAACAACCCAGGCCTTGCATGAGGACAAAAAGCGTGCGGATAGCATGCTTTGTACCGCCATGCAGTCATAAATGTAATAAAGATAAGAGGTTCCATAAACAGGGACCGGCATCGCTAACCCAGCAGCAGCAGCAGCAGCACACGTGATGAAACAGGAGAAGGCGCAGGAGGAGAAGGCCACGCTTTGTGAGACACAACAACCCAGGCCTTGCATGAGGACAAAAAGCGTGCGGATAGCATGCTTTTTACCGCCATGCATGCAGTCATAAATGTAATAAAGATAAGAGGTTCAATAAACAGGGACCGGGCGGCAACGCTAACCCAGCAGCAGCAGCACACGTGATGGAACAGGAGCAGGCGCAGGAGGAGAAGAAGGCCATGCTTTTTGAGACACAACAACCCAGGCCTTGCATGAGGACAAAAAGCGTGCGGATATAGCAGCAATGCTTTTTGCCGCCATGCAGTCATAAATGTAATACAGATGAGAGGTTCAATAAACAGGGACCGGAAACGCTAAACCATCCCAGATGTTCATTGGTCATGTTACTTGGTTGGGGTCCTGGAGTGTTGCGTAGTCGTTTCCAATCCAGGATTGATTCATTTTAATTTGAGTCAGACGGTCTGCATTTTCTGTGGAGAGGCGGATACGCCGATCTGTGACGATGCCTCCGGCAGCACTGAAACAGCGTTCCGACATAACGCTGGCTGCCGGGCAAGCCAGCACCTCTATTGCGTACATTGCCAGTTCGTGCCAGGTGTCTAGCTTCATGCCCGGTTTCAGGTCCAGCGGTGCCAGCCACAAATCCGTCTGTTCCTTTATTCCCCTCCAAATTTCCTCCCCTGTGTGCTGCTTATCCCCAAGGCAGATCAGCTTCAGCAACGCTTGCTGACGCATGCCAACAGCTGTGCTGCACTGCTTCCACGATCCTACTGCTGCTGGTGCTGGGTTAGCGTTTCCGGATGAGGTACAGCTTTGAGATGCGTTGGAGGAGAAGGAGTCAGAGAGGTAGGTGCTGCTGTTGTTATCCAGTGGGAGGGACGGCGGTGCAGCTGTTTGCGGCGTGGGCAACACCCGCGCCGTAGCAGGTGAGGAATCGCTGCCAGGCTTCACAAGGTTCACCCAGTGTGCGGTAAGGGAGATGTATCGACCCTGGCCGAACGCACTCGTCCAGGTGTCAGTGGTGAGGTGAACCTTGCAGGCAACGGCATTCTTCAAGCTTCGGGTTATTTAGCTGACCACGTGCTCATGCAACTCAGGCACTGCAGAGCGCGCAAAGTGGTAGCGGCTGGGAACCACGTAACGTGGGATGGCCACTGACATCATGCCCTTGAAGCTGTTTGTCTCCACCACTCGATATGGCAGCATTTCGCAGGCCAGAACCTTGGCTATGCTGGCTGGCTGTTACTGCCACGGCCCGGGGGTCATTTGCTGGCAATTTCCTCTTGCGCTCAAACATCTCAGAGACAGACAACTCAACCGTAGGGCTGCACACTGAAGGGCTGTTGGTTGTTGTGTTTGATGAACACTGGGAGACCTCAAGAGCACTAGTCCGGAAAGTGACAGTGTCAGCATCGTCTGATGTTTGTGAATGTTGTGAACCACGCAATGGCTGGGCTACTGCTGCTGCTGAGGCGGGTCTGGTGGTGAGTCTGGTGAACCCAAGGGAGGCAGTGTTGCTGGTGGTACCCTGTCCTGCCGCGTTTGCCCACAGAGTGGGATGTTTGGATAGCATGTGGCGGCTCATGCTGGTGGTGGAGAGGTTGTTAATACTTTTCCCCCTGCTCAGGCGGGTCTTGCACACCTTGCAAATCGCCATGGTAACATCCTCAGTGCAGTCTTCAAAGAAAGCCCAGACTTTGGAGCACCTGCCTTGCTGGCGATTTCTGTTTGCGCCTCTTTTGCCTCTCACTTGAACTTCCATGCTTGCGGTGCCTGAAATTGCGCGCCGCCTACCTTGTGGCACAAGGCGAACTCGTGCAGCAGTGGGTTCCTCAACAGACTCATCTGTGCTGCTGCTACGACGGCGATGTTCTCGTTCACAAACAAAATCTGGGTCTATGTCCACATTGTCCATACCCTCCTCTTCCATCTCCTCAAACTCGTCATATGTCATTGTGGGGGACCGCCGCCGTGGAGTAGAGCTCCCCAGAACAACCTCTGCGCAGCTCACTCCAACGTCGTCTGGTTATCTGGCAGTTGTGTGCATGGTGTCGCTGCCGGTTGTGTCAGCTTTGTGCCCACTGGCTCCTTGTAACTGGCTGAGGACTCGGACCTCGTGCGTGATGTGCTGGTGCTGCTTAACCCACTGCTGGACGCTTGAGAGGTCATCCAAGTAATTATCTGGTCCTGTTCTTTTGGATCTGTGAGGGTTGTTGTCCTGGACAACATGGGCGGTATTGAGTGGGTTTTCTTGGGTGCTCCCCTGTGGCCTGTACGTGAACCGTCAGGGGAAACACCTCTTCCCTTGCCCCTCCCTCTTTCACCGGATTTCTTCCTCATTTCACTTATCCTTAAAGTACACGCTGACTGGCAGCAGTACAGTGGCAGTACAGAAATGCTATACAGTGGTGGGTGAGCGGTGTACCACTATTGTCAGCAGCGACACAGAGCACAATGCTATACAGTGGTGGGTGAGCGGTGTACTACTGTTCCCAGCAGACACAGAGTGGAAGTAAACACAATGCTATATAGTGTGGCTGAGCCGTGTACACAGAGTGGCATTAAACACAATGCTATATAGTCTGCTATATAGTCACCCCGAACAGGGTGATGTTCTGCAGAACCCGAACAGTGGCAAACACTGTTCGCCCAACACTACTGGGAGGGAACGCAGATTTTAGTACCTAAACACACGATACAACATGTTTTCCGGGGTCGGACTCTGAGGCACATACAGATGGTCCTGATCATCATCCTCATCATACAACTCTTCTCCTGAGTCTGACCCACCCACCACCTCTGCCACCCCAACATCCCCAGACACAGACCCCTCATCGTCCTCAACATTAACTTGGGATGCTGGCCTGAGCCAGACCTCCTCCTCCACATCAGGCCCCATCATCTCCTCAATGGCAGCCCTCATTAATCGCTCTGGCGACGGACCGATGGACACAACGTTCTCCTCCGGGGAGGGCTGCTGCTGACCACTGGCTGCTGGGGTGGATGTTATAGCTTGCGTGGGGCGTTGGCTGTTGCTGTTGTTGGGAGTGCTGCTCACAGCGGAGGTCTCTGGGGAACTCATGTTGAGCTCATATAGTGGTTGACGGTGAGTGGAGTATTACTGATCCCAGCAATATACACACTGACTGGCAGAGTACGCAATGCTATATAGTGTGGCTGAGCGGTGTACACAGAGTGGCAGTAAACACAATGCTATATAGTCTGGCTGAGCGAGCGGTCTACTACTGTTCCCAGCAGAATCAGAGTGGCAGTAAACAATGGTATATAGTCTGGCTGAGCAGTGTACACAGAGTGTCAGTAAACAATGGTATATAGTCTGGCTGAGCGGTGTACACAGAGTGTCAGTAAACAATGGTATATAGTCTGGCTGAGCGGTGTACACAGAGTGTCAGTAAACAATGGTATATAGTCTGGCTGAGCGGTGTACGCAGAGTGTCAGTAAACAATGCAATATAGTCTGGCTGAGCGGTGTACACAGAGTGTCAGTAAACAATGCTATATAATCTGGCTAAGCGGTGTACACAGAGTGTCAGTAAACAATGCTATATAATCTGGCTGAGCGGTGTACACAGAGTGTCAGTAAACAATGGTATATAGTCTGGCTGAGAGGTGTACACAGAGTGTCAGTAAACAATGGTATATAGTCTGGCTGAGCGGTGTACACAGAGTGTCAGTAAACAATGGTATATAGTCTGGCTGAGCGGTGCACACAGAGTGTCAGTAAACAATGGTATATAGTCTGGCTGAGCGGTGTACACAGAGTGTCAGTAAACAATGGTATATAGTCTGGCTGAGAGGTGTACACAGAGTGTCAGTAAACAATGGTATATAGTCTGGCTGAGCGGTGTACACAGAGTGTCAGTAAACAATGGTATATAGTCTGGCTGAGCGGTGCACACAGAGTGTCAGTAAACAATGGTATATAGTCTGGCTGAGCGGTGTACACAGAGTGTCAGTAAACAATGGTATATAGTCTGGCTGAGCGGTGTACACAGAGTGTCAGTAAACAATGGTATATAGTCTGGCTGAGCGGTGTACACAGAGTGTCAGTAAACAATGGTATATAGTCTGGCTGAGCGGTGTACACAGAGTGTCAGTAAACAATGGTATATAGTTTGGCTGAGCGGTGTACACAGAGTGTCAGTAAACAATGGTATATAGTCTGGCTGAGCGGTGTACACAGAGTGTCAGTAAACAATGGTATATAGTCTGGCTGAGCGGTGTACACAGAGTGTCAGTAAACAATGGTATATAGTCTGGCTGAGCGGTGTACACAGAGTGTCAGTAAACAATGGTATATAGTCTGGCTGAGCGGTGTACACAGAGTGGCAGTAATCAATGGTATATAGTCTGGCTGAGCGGTGTACACAGAGTGGCAGTAAACACAATGCTATATATAGCGTGGCTGAGCGAGGTGCGCAGTGGCAGTACACACAATGCTATATAGTCAGGCTAAGCCGTGTACACAGAGTGTCAGAAAACACAATGCTATATATAGCGTGGCTGAGCGAGGTGCACAGTGGCAGTACACACAATGCTATATAGCCAGGCTAAGCCGTGTACACAGAGTGTCAGAAAACACAATGCTATATATAGCATGGCTGAGCAAGGTACACAGTGGCAGTAAACAATGCTATATATATAGTGTGGCTGAGCGAGCAGTGTACTACTGTTCCCAGCAGCGACACACAATGACTGGGGGGGACCCTGGCTAGCGTGGCTGGAGAGCGAACTACCCTGCCTGCCTACCCAAAGCTAAACCCACAGAGAAATGGCGGAGATATGACGTGGTTCGGGTATTTATTTACCCGAACCACGTGACCGTTCGGCCAATCAGAGCGCGTTTGGGCCCGAACCACGTGACCCGTTCGGCCAATCACAGCGCTAGCCGAACGTTCGGGGAACGTTCGGCCATGCGCTCTTAGTTCAGCCATGTGGCCGAACGGTTTGGCCGAGCACCGTCAGGTGTTCGGCCGAACTCGAACATCACCCGAACAGGGCGATGTTCTGCAGAACCCGAACAGTGGCGAACACTGTTCGCCCAACACTAGCGATCAGACCCCACCAATAGAAAGCTCTGTTGGTGGGGACAAAAGGAGGGGGGAATCACTTATGTGCTGTGTTGTGTGGCCCTGCAGCTTGGCCTTAAGGCTGCAGCGACCAATTTTTAACAAAATAACCTGGTCACTAGTGTGGTTTAAACCCATGGTCCTCAAGAGGTTAAACAACACCAGTTCCCTGAGAGTCCTGCTACTTTCTGGCTGCAGTAGTTTCTTAATGACACATGCAGATAGAATTTCCACAGAAACAGCCCCCAGATACACAATCCTGGGGATATGCCGATACCGGGCCTCGACCCGATTGCTCTAATGGTCCAGGTATAACCAAAGTTAAAAAAGAGGTGGCAGACTATTGGCTGCAAAAGTTGCTTGTATTGCGGAACAGACGCTATATGTTACGGACACACAAGTCCTTCATCAGGTGCATAACAGTGACAGACACGCATTCAATGCACATATAGGTCTGAATGACACACCTAAAACAAGCATCCAGCTATTTCAGTCAGAATTGAGTCAGACTCATCCGATCTGAATGTTTGTTCAGGGGTTATGGCTAAAAGTATTAGAGGCAGGGGCGCATGCGCGGCGCTGAGCAAGATGGCCGCTTAACCTGAGAGCTCCGCCGATGGCTGGATTAAGTTAGACCCAACCGCGTCATACACCTGGCTTACCTGAACTAAAAAGGCTGGTCCCGGTTCCCCATCGAGCACTGATTCATATGGGACCGAAGAAGAGGGGCAGATCGGCTTCTAAAAAGAAAATTGAGGCATATTTTTCCCGGCCCACTAAGCCTCCGCCTACAAGCAAGATGGCGTCTCCTAAATCTCAGCGTGGCGAGGAACCACCCGATACTTCGGACTTTATAACTAGAGCCATACTGGAAACCTGCTTATCCGACCTGCACACAAAGATATCAGGCACAATAAAAGATGCGATCTCCTCAGCCCTGGAAGGCCTACGCTCGGATGTTAAGTCCTCATTGGCGCGGACCACGGCACTGGAAAAATCAGTTGCGGCCTTGGAACAACGCTGCGCATACTTAGAGGAGGAAAATGATAGACTAACGGACACAGTCGGGGAACTACACCGCTCTATGGAAGATCATGAGAACAGAGATCGAAGGTCAAACTTAAGGGTAAGAGGGGTGCCGGACTTTGTTAAGCCCCCGGATATCAAACAATACCTGACAGATCTATTTACAGACATTGATCCGGACATCTCACAGGACATGTGGCGGTTTGATCGTGCCCATCGGGCGATAGGGCCACGTCCAGAAGGAGCCCCTCAACTTAGGGATATAATAGTCCGCTTCCACTACTACGAAGCGAAAGAGAAGGTGGCCATGAAGGTACGCAATATTAACTTTTACAAATTTCGTGACCACGATGTACAAATCTTTAATGACATATCCCCCATCACATTGGCTAAACGCCGCAAGCTTAAAGCTGTTACAGCACTTTTACGGGAAAACGACATCCAATACAGATGGGGATATCCCTTTAAGTTGATTGCGGTCAAGGAAGGCAGGTACCACGCCATCTCTGCTCCGGAAGATGCACCGGATCTACTCAAAGGCTTAGGACTACGCATGCCGGGGAAAGTTGAATCTCAATCCCAAACAAATGGTTCTCCTGCTAAATCCCGGGATCAAACAGCATCACCACCCTGCCTCTCACCTGAAGTCCCAGCCACTTAAGCATGGAACCAGGACGCTATCTAAATCTTTCTTCTCACAATTCAGGTTTATTTTTTGAAAATCCGTAAAGTTTTTGGTGTGATGCGGTCATAAGTACGCAGTATTTTATTATACAGCCTGTCGGTGCGGCTCCGGGACACCCGGCCGCAAGGTGCCAGCATGCATTCCCTCTATGGGTGTGCAGTGGGGCGCACCCACACAAGGGATATGTATACCCTTGTACTTTCTAAAAATGTTTTGATGGCTTTGCATATACAGATTATGGTTATTTCACTGTTGTTCACCATGCAAAATTCAGTTTATGAAAATATTAAGAGGTCTGTTCCCCTAAATTTAGGGGTTGGTCTTTTTCTGTTTCTATCCTATCTTTCCCTCTTTCTCTTCTTTCCCTCCTTTATCTCGTTCTTTGAACATCTTGCCCGCCAGCCATCCTTTTTCACATGTTTGGTGTTAGATAACATGCTGTGGATCTTCCTAAGCTGGGCTCACTGCATAATTAAAGTCGGCTTCTATAACTTTTTATTATGGTAAAGCTAGTTACACTTAATGCCAAAGGGCTCAATTCGGTTCGCAAACGATACTTAGCACTACGGGATCTAGAACGCATCGGCGCAGACTTTGTTTTCCTTCAGGAAACTCGGTTTTCCTCTAGGCGACCGGGATTTCTGAAAAGCAAGGCTTATCCAACTTCTTTTATGGCTAGTGCTGCGGAAAAAAAAGCGGGTGTCGCACTTTTAATACATAGCAGATGCCCATTTCAAGTTAAAACTGAATGCAGTGATCCCAAAGGTAGATTCATAATACTACAAGGTTCCTTACATGGACTAGAAATTGTACTGGTGGTTGTATATGCACCAAACGCCCACCAGTTACAGTTTCTGGAAAAAGTATTTAAGAAAGTTGAACAGTTAAAATGTCCAAATGTGATTATAGGGGGGGATTTTAACCTGATAAGCTTCCCTACAAGGGACCGTAGATCCGAGGTCACCCCCTCTAATTTCTCCACTATTTGTAAAAATGCTAAGAATTTCAGGTTGTTGCAGAAACAGTTTGGATTGTGTGATGCTTGGAGAGCTTTGCATGCAGGTGACACCGATTTCACTTTCTATTCACATTACACCTCCACTTACACCAGAATAGATCATTTTTTTATAACCCCTGCCTTGCTGAATACTTTAATTGCTTCCGAGATAGGCCCAATTTCCTGGTCAGATCATGCTCCACTAGATTTAACCTTAAACTTGGCAAACAACCCAAAAATCCCCTCGGTTTGGAAGCTAAACGACAGCTTACTTTTAGATGAGGAAGTTTACCAAGATATTTTAGAGAGCTTAAACAGCTTTTTCCAAATAAATACAGGATCTGTAACTGATTACTCCACTGTCTGGGAAGCTCATAAGGCAAACATTAGGGGTAAACTCATCGCAATAGCAAGCAGAAGGAAAAGAGCAGCCCTCGCAAAAGTAACAGATCTCCTCACTCAAATTACTACACTAGAAGAATCTCATAAAAAAAGTCCCTCCAAACAGTTATTTAACAAACTGGAAGATCTGCGCAAACAATTAACTGATCTTCAATATACTTCAGTAGAAAGGTCTTTGCTCTTCACAAGGCAAATGTTCTATGAGAAAGGGAACAGGGCCCATACACTATTAGCCCAAAAACTTAGGGATATAAAAACACGCAATGCAGTCCTTTCCCTTAAAGATAAGAAGGGGGTGATACAACATGATCTCCGCTATATAGCCCAGATATTCAGGGAATATTTCTCCGAGATATATAACATCCAAAAAACAGAAAATTATTCACATCCCACCCAAACAGAAATGAAAAACTATCTTAAATCATGTGGGCTCCCCATATTGTCAACAAATCAATTAAACATACTAAATGCAGGCATAGAACAGGAAGAAATTATTGAAGTTCTCAAAAAAGCTCAGCCCCACAAAGCCCCTGGTCCTGATGGATACACAATGGCCTACTATAAAAAATTTCGAGATATTTTGGCTCCAAAAATGACTTTACTATTTAATAATTTTATGGGAATGGATCCTATTCCAGAAACAATGCTAAAATCGCATATGGTGGTACTGCCCAAACCAGATAGAGATTCATTAGACCCTAAAAATTACAGGCCAATATCTCTACTGAATACAGATTTAAAAATATTTACTAAAATCCTAGCAAATCGCCTATCCCCGCTATTACCATCCCTGGTAGATAAAGACCAGGTGGGATTTGTCACAGGTAGATATGCAGGAGATAACATTCGACGCACTATAAACTTGATAGATTTTATCAACCATTCGAAACTTCCTTCTATACTATTAAGCCTTGACGCGGAAAAGGCCTTTGATAGGCTGAGTTGGCCTTTTCTGTTCCAAACTTTGAGGACCATGGGCTTTGAGGGAGCGTTTCTGAACACCCTCTACAAATTATATTCCAATCCCCAGGTAGCCTTAAAAATCCCATTTACAGACCCCCACCAATATTTCTCAATTTCCAATGGCACCCGTCAGGGCTGCCCCCTGTCCCCCCTGATTTTCGCCCTTTCTATAGAGCCCCTGGCAGCCCGGATACGGGGCAACCCCGATATAACAGGGATAAAAATTGGGGAAAATGCATATAAAATCTCGCTTTTTGCAGACGATGTGTTAATATCAGTAACTAATCCACATATATCCCTCCCTAACATGCATGCAGAGCTCTCTAAGTTTGGATACCTCTCAAACTATAAAATAAACGATAGCAAAACGGAAGCTCTCTCCTTTTATCTTTCTCCCCTAATGGTGGACGGTCTGAAGTTGCGGTTTCCATATAGATGGCAAAAAGACACCCTTAAATATTTGGGAATTCATCTCCCCTACGATTCCAAGAAATTACTTCAATTTAATGTTTCCCCCTTAATCAATCGCATCATTAAAGACCTAAATAAATGGAAAGATTACAACATTTCCTGGATTGGTCGTATGACAGCGTTTAAAATGAACTCCCTACCTAAGCTAGTTTATATATTCTCCACAATACCTATGTGGATACCGCAATCTACACTGCTCCCCCTTCAAAAAGCTCTACTACGCTTTATATGGCATAGTAAACCACCCAGGATTTCCAAAAAAATAATAACTTTGCAAAGACAATTTGGAGGCCTTTCAGCTCCAAATATTTACAACTATTATGTGGCAAGTCAATTTAGGCAGATGGTAGCATGGCTTGAGAAAAGACCCCATGCAAAATGGGCACAAATAGAGTTTGAAGCATTTATGCCTTTTCATCCAAGTGCTTTCCTATGGAAAAATAATGTTCCTCCTAAGGAGGCGAGGGAGATATACTCCTCCCTACGGTCTAATTTGAAATTATGGACAGTTGTGGGGAGGCGTATATCCCTCTTTCCGCAGGTATCAGTCATGATCCCAATATTTGGCAATCCCAGATTCACCCCAGGTCTTAAACGCACCACAGCATCAATATGGCATCAAAATGATATTTGGTTTATCTCTGATTTAATGAACCCTTTTACAGGGAAGCTATACACTTATGATGATCTCAAGGACCATATAGCACTTACCAATGCCAACTATCTGCAATATATGCAAATACGACATTTCGTAGCATCCATTTCCCCCAAGTTGGAATTTCCGCAGAAGACAGAGTTTGAAATAATCTGGGATGCAGGTCCCACACAAAAAGGACTAATTTCCTCTTTATATACGTGGCTGAACTCCCCGCAACGTAAGATTCTGGAGTACCAACATCGTTACATGGCATACTGGGACCAAGCACTGGAAACGGATACTACTCTTGATACATGGTCAAAGATCTGGATAAACGCATCTAAATCCTCTATTTGTGTGCTAACAAAAGAGAACATATACAAAATAATGCTACTTTGGTATCAAACACCAGTTCGCTTACATAAATGGAACCCCTCTCTTTCCCCGGCATGTTGGAGGAACTGTGGTCAACCTGGCACTCTTCACCATCTATTCTGGTTCTGCCCGGAAATCCAAACCTACTGGTCGGATGCTCTCCAGCTAATAACTCGCTACACTGGTCTAGAAATCCCTAAAGACCCTTGGATCTGCTTGTTGGCTAAACCCATACCGAAGATGAAACCCCATAACCAACGTTTGCTTAATCATTTTCTGACAGCAACGAGGTGTGTTATCTCCAAACATTGGAGAGACACCTCTCCACCTAATATCTCTGAAGTGTTAAATAGAGTGAAATATATTTATAAACTAGAATATCTTACGGCTGTAATGCAGGATAAGATTCACATCTTTCAAAAGGTATGGAAAGATATTGACCTGTAAGCAACATATGGTGGTTTGTAAGTTAAGGGTTGATCCCCTGTGCGCTTATTTAGGATTATAAGATCTGGTGGGCTGGCAGGCCACTCTTCCCTTCTCTCCTTCCTTCTTTCTTCTCTGATCTGAATTTCACTTCTGTTTTTTCTCCCTTCTCTCTACTTCTTTCTTACCCCAGAAGAGGGATCTCCATCCCTCCTAGGATAACGGTCTAGCGGGGTCGTCCCATCTCTCTGAGAAAGATGACAGATTTAAACCCATATGGGATTCTCACAGCAGATGGGGTGACTCTTGGTTGGGCTATTGTAATGATGCAAATAGATAATAGATATAAGATATAATTGATTTCCACCTGATTAACAAATAGAGACTACTGAATCAGCTGTTAACATAATATAGCTAACTATTTTGTTCTGATCATTTAAAATTATCTGTGTGGAATGTTTTGTACTTTATTATGCAAAGGAAAAAAAATAAAAATATTTAAATACAAAAGTATTAGAGGCAGAGGATCAGCAGGACAGCCAAACAATGTGCATTATTTGAAAGAAAATAAATATGTCAGCTTCCATTTTCCTCTCTCTTTAGGTATCCTGTTTAAATTACAAATAGTTCAACCTCTCCCCAGTGTAAATGAAGGAAGTAGGCATGGTCTAATTAACAGGGACTGTGATAGAACTCCAGGAAGCCAGGCTAGCACAGGAAGTAGCAGCACCATTCACTTTATGGGGAATCATGTGAACCCTAACATTAGGGACTTCATACCTGATAATTAGAAGAGATTTGTGGGTTGGAAGTAGTGTTGGGCGAACACCTAGATGTTCGGGTTCGCAAATGTTCGCCGAACATCGCCGCGATGTTCGGGTGTTCGCGCCGAACTCCGAACATAATGGAAGTCAATGGGGACCCGAACTTTCGTGCTTTGTAAAGCTTCCTTACATGCTACATACCCCAAATTTGCAGGGTATGTGCACCTTGGGAGTGGGTACAAGAGGAAAAAAATATTTGAAAAATAGCTTATAGTTTTTGAGAAAATTGATTGTAAAGTTTCAAAGGAAAAACTGTCTTTTAAATGTGGAAAATGTCATGTTTCTTTGCACAGGTAACATGCTTTTTGTCGCCATGCAGTCATAAATGTAATACGGAGAAGAGGTTCCAGGAAAAGGGACCGGAAACGCTAACCCAGCAGCAGCAGCAGCACACGTGAGGGAACAGGAGGAGCCGCAGGAGGAGAAGGCCACGCTTTTTGAGACACAACATCCCAGGCCTTGCATGAGGACAAATAGCGTGCGGATATAGCAATGCTTTTTGCCGCCATGCAGTCATAAATGAAATAAAGATGAGAGGTTCAATAAACAGGGACCGGAAACGCTAACCCATCACAAATGGTCATTGTTCATGTTACTTGGTTGGGGTCCAGGAGTGTTGCGTAGTCGTTTCCAATCCAGGATTGATTCATTTTAATTTGAGTCAGACGGTCTGCATTTTCTGTGGAGAGGCGGATACGCCGATCTGTGACGATGCCTCCGGCAGCACTGAAACAGCGTTCTGACATAACGCTGGCTGCCGGGCAAGCCAGCACCTCTATTGCGTACATTGCCAGTTCGTGCCAGGTGTCTAGCTTCGATACCCAATAGTTGAAGGGTGCAGATGGATTGTTCAACACAGCTACGCCATCTGACATGTAGTCCTTGACCATCTTCTTCAGGCGATCGATGTTGGAGGTGGATCTGCACGCTTGCTGTTCTGTGGGCTGCTGCTGCATGGGTGTCATAAAATTTTCCCACTCCAAGGACACTGCCGATACCATTCCCTTTTGGGCACTAGCTGCGGCTTGTGTTGTTTGCTGCCCTCCTGGTCGTCCTGGGTTTGCGGAAGTCAGTCTGTCGGCGTACAACTGGCTAGAGGAGGGGGAGGATGTCAATCTCCTCTCTAAAGTCTCCACAAGGGCCTGCTGGTATTCTTCCATTTTGACCTGTCTGACTCTTTCTTCAAGCAGTTTTGGAACATTGTGTTTGTACCGTGGATCCAGAAGGGTATAAACCCAGTAATTGGTGTTGTCCAGAATGCGCACAATGCGTGGGTCGCGTTCAATGCAGTCTAGCATGAATTGAGCCATGTGTGCCAGAGTCCTGCCAGAATCCTCATCATCCTCTTGTGAGCGTTGTGATAGTTGTTGTGATGCATCATAGTCGTCACCTTCTTCCTGGTCTGCTTCTGCTGACCATTCGCACTGAATTGTGGAAGTCCAACGTGCACCGCTCTGGCCCTCGTCAGTGGTGGCAGGAAATTCCTGCTCCAACTCCAGCTGTTCCTCCTCCTCTTCTTTTTCATAGCTGCTGGGGCCAGCGTTTCCTGAGGCGGATGGCCTGATGTTGGTACCATCACACTGATCGTTTTCTCCCTCAGATTCCCCCAGTTGCATCATGACAGCTGTTTCCTTGATTTTCAACATCGACCTCTTCAGTAAACACAGCAGTGGTATGGTAATGCTGACTGAAGAGTTGTCACTGCTCACAAGCAACGTGGATTGCTCAAAATTTTGGAGGACTTGGCAGAGGTCCAACATGTTGGCCCAATCGGATCCACAGAAGCTTGGCAGCTGTCCGGATGCGCCTCGGTACTGCACCGTCATGTACTGGACCACTGCACTCTTCTGCTCGCAAAAGCGGGCTAGCATGTGCAGCGTAGAATTCCAGCGCGTAGGGACATCACACAGCAAGCGATGGTGGGGGAGATTGAAGCGCTCCTGCATCTTGGCGAGTGCCCCCGAAGCAGTACTGGAATTTCTGCAATGTTTGGCCACTCGTCGCACCTTCAACAGAAGATCGGCCACGCCTGGGTATGTCCTCAGGAACCGCTGAACTACTAGGTTCATCACGTGCGCCAGGCAAGGGATGTGTGTCAGCTTAGCCAACCTTAAAGCGCGAATGAGATTACTCCCATTATCACACACAACCATGCCCGGTTTCAGGTCCAGCGGTGCCAGCCACAAATCCGTCTGTTCCTTTATTCCCCTCCAAATTTCCTCCCCTGTGTGCTGCTTATCCCCAAGGCAGATCAGCTTCAGCAACGCTTGCTGACGCATGCCAACAGCTGTGCTGCACTGCTTCCACGATCCTACTGCTGTTGGGTTAGCGTTTCCGGATGAGGTACAGCTTTGAGATGCATTGGAGGAGAAGGAGTCAGAGAGGTAGGTGCTGCTGTTGTTATCCAGTGGGAGGGACGGCGGTGCAGCTGTTTGCGGCGTGGGCAACACCCGCGCCGTAGCAGGTGAGGAATCGCTGCCAGGCTCCACAAGGTTCACCCAGTGCGCGGTAAGGGAGATGTATCGACCCTGGCCGAACGCACTCGTCCAGGTGTCAGTGGTGAGGTGAACCTTGCAGGCAACGGCATTCTTCAAGCTTCGGGTTATTTTGCTGACCACGTGCTCATGCAACTCAGGCACTGCAGAGCGCGCAAAGTGGTAGCGGCTGGGAACCACGTAACGTGGGATGGCCACTGACATCATGCCCTTGAAGCTGTTTGTCTCCACCACTCGATATGGCAGCATTTCGCAGGCCAGAAGCTTGGCTATGCTGGCTGTTACTGCCACGGCCCGGGGGTCATTTGCTGGCAATTTCCTCTTGCGCTCAAACATCTCCGACACAGACAACTGAACCGTAGCGCTGCACACGGAAGGGCTGTTGGTTGTTGTGTTTGATGAACACTGGGAGACCTCAAGAGCACTACTCCGGAAAGTGACAGTGTCAGCGTTGTCTGATGTTTGTGAATGTTGTGAACCACGCAATGGCTGGGCTACTGCTGCTGCTGAGGTGGGTCTGGTGGTGAGTCTGGTGAACCCAAGGGAGGCAGTGTTGCTGGTACCCTGTCCTGCCGCGTTTGCCCACAGAGTGGGATGTTTGGATAGCATGTGGCGGCTCATGCTGGTGGTGGAGAGGTTGTTAATACTTTTCCCCCTGCTCAGGCGGGTCTTGCACACCTTGCAAATCGCCATGGTAACATCCTCAGTGGAGTCTTCAAAGAAAGCCCAGACTTTGGAGCACCTGCCTTGCTGGCGATTTCTGTTTTCTCCTCTTTTGCCTCTCACTTGAACTTCCACGCTTGTGGTGCCTGAAATTGCGCGCCGCCTACCTTGTGGCACAAGGCGAACTCGTGCAGCAGTGGGTTCTTCAACAGACTCATCTGTGCTGCTGCTACGACGGCGATGTTCTCGTTCACAAACAAAATCTGGGTCTCTGTCCACATTGTCCATACCCTCCTCTTCCATCTCCTGAAACTCGTCATATGTCGTTGTGGGGGGCCGCCGCCGTGGAGTAGAGCTCCCCAGAACAACCTCTGCGCAGCTCACTCCAACGTCGTCTTCCAGATCTTGTCGGCCGACCTCCTGCAATTGCAACCCCTCCTGCCCAACTTGCTCTGGGATTTGGGTTTCCGAGTCCTCCTCGGACTCGCCTTGTATTTCAGTGCGCGGTGCATTTCCCACAGTTAATGGTTGTGAATCCGGGCACAACATTTCTGGCTGTTCCTCCATTGACCTTTGAAAGGTGGAAGTTTGTTGGGCTGGGAATAGCTCCTGCGAATACCCCATTGTGTCCTGAGGTAATTCATCGGACTGGTTATCTGGCAGTTGTGTGCGTGGTGTCGCTGCCGGTTGTGTCAGCTTTGTGCCCACTGGCTCCTTGTAACTGGCTGAGGACTCGGACCTCGTGCGTGATGTGCTGGTGCTGCTTAACCCACTGCTGGACGCTTGAGAGGTCATCCAAGTAATTATCTGGTCCTGTTCTTTTGGATTTGTGAGGGTTGTTGTCCTGGACAACATGGGCGGTATTGAGTGGGTTTTCTTGGGTGCTCCCCTGTGGCCTGTACGTGAACCGTCAGGGGAAACACCTCTTCCCTTGCCCCTCCCTCTTTCACCGGATTTCTTCCTCATTTCACTTATCCTTAAAGTACACGCTGACTGGCAGCAGTACAGTGGCAGTACAGAAATGCTATACAGTACCACTATTCCCAGCAGCGACACAGAGCACAATGCTATACAGTGGCGGGTGAGCGTTGTACCACTATTCCCAGCAGCGACACAGAGCACAATGCTATACAGTGGCGGGTGAGCGGTGTACCACTATTCCCAGCAGCGACACAGAGCACAATGCTATACAGTGGCGGGTGAGCGGTGTACTACTATTCCCAGCAGACACAGAGTGGCAGTAAACAGAATGCTATATAGTGTGGCTGAGCGAGGTACACAGAGTGGCAGTAAACAGAATGCTATATAGTGTGGCTGAGCGAGCGGTGTACTACTATTCCCAGCAGACACAGAACAGTAAACAGAATGCTATATAGTGTGGCTGAGCGGTGTACCACTATTCCCAGCAGCGACACAGAGCACAATGCTATACAGTGGCGGGTGAGCGGTGTACCACTATTCCCAGCAGCGACACAGAGCACAATGCTATACAGTGGCGGGTGAGCAGTGTACCACTATTCCCAGCAGCGACACAGAGCACAATGCTATACAGTGGCGGGTGAGCGGTGTACCACTATTCCCAGCAGCGACACAGAGCACAATGCTATACAGTGGCGGGTGAGCGGTGTACCACTATTCCCAGCAGCGACACAGAGCACAATGCTATACAGTGGCGGGTTAGCGGTGTACTACTATTCCCAGCAGACACAGAGTGGCAGTAAACAGAATGCTATATAGTGTGGCTGAGCGAGGTACACAGAGTGGCAGTAAACAGAATGCTATATAGTGTGGCTGAGCGAGCGGTGTACTACTATTCCCAGCAGACACAGAACAGTAAACAGAATGCTATATAGTGTGGCTGAGCGGTGTACCACTATTCCCAGCAGCGACACAGAGCACAATGCTATACAGTGGCGGGTGAGCGGTGTACCACTATTCCCAGCAGCGACACAGAGCACAATGCTATACAGTGGCGGGTGAGCGGTGTACCACTATTCCCAGCAGCGACACAGAGCACAATGCTATACAGTGGCGGGTGAGCGGTGTACCACTATTCCCAGCAGTGACACAGAGCACAATGCTATACAGTGGCGGGTGAGCGGTGTACCACTATTCCCAGCAGACACAGAGCACAATGCTATACAGTGGCGGGTGAGCGGTGTACTACTATTCCCAGCAGACACAGAGTGGCAGTAAACAGAATGCTATATAGTGTGGCTGAGCGAGGTACACAGAGTGGCAGTAAACAGAATGCTATATAGTGTGGCTGAGCGAGCGGTGTACTACTATTCCCAGCAGACACAGAACAGTAAACAGAATGCTATATAGTGTGGCTGAGCGAGGTACACAGAGTGGCAATAAACAGAATGCTATATAGTGTGGCTGAGCGAGCAGTGTACTACTATTCCCAGCAGACACAGAACAGTAAACAGAATGCTATATAGTGTGGCTGAGCGAGGTACACAGAGTGGCAGTAAACAGAATGCTATATAGTGTGGCTGAGCGAGCGGTGTACTACTATTCCCAGCAGACACAGAACAGTAAACAGAATGCTATATAGTGTGGCTGAGTGAGGTACACAGAGTGGCAGTAAACAGAATGCTATATAGTGTGGCTGAGCGAGCGGTGTACTACTATTCCCAGCAGACACAGAACAGTAAACAGAATGCTATATAGTGTGGCTGAGCGAGGTACACAGAGTGGCAGTAAACAGAATGCTGAGCGAGCGGTGTACTACTATTCCCAGCAGCGACACAATGACTGGGGGGACCCTGGCTAGCGTGGCTGGAGCGCGAACTACCCTGCCTGCCTACCCAAAGCTAAACCCACAGACAAATGGCGGAAATATGACGTGGTTCGGGTATTTATTTACCCGAACCACGTGACAGTTCGGCCAATCAGAGCGCGTTCGGGTCCGAACCACGTGACCCGTTCGGCCAATCACAGCGCTAGCCGAACGTTCGGGGAACGTTCGGCCATGCGCTCTTAGTTCGGCCATGTGGCCGAACGGTTTGGCCGAACACCATCAGGTGTTCGGCCGAACTCGAACATCACCCGAACAGGGTGATGTTCTGCAGAACCCGAACAGTGGCGGACACTGTTCGCCCAACACTAGTTGGAAGATGGGAAAATCGAATTGCTTGCTCAACACTTTAATTCCACTGTGTATCTTTGCAAGCTAAATTATTAAGTTCCAGTTAAGTTATTCTGGTAATCAGGTAGCATCATCTAGGGCAGGTAGGTCATCCATATCCCACACAAATTTCTGGGTAACCTCTGAGTCATGCCAGTCCTACGCAAAGCAAAATATCTTCACTATTTATCCTCTATTTAATGTGAGATTGCTGTATTCTTGTGGTTGTGTAAGTAATGATGAAAAGGCCAACTTCATTAAGTGAACAGACTAACATAACAAAAGCACAAAAATACTCAAACTATATCTTTGTCTTGACTATTCACAAACTATCTTTTTTTACAATACCATTTTTTCAGCAATTACTGTAGTCAAAGATATTTTGATATAACACAGCTGTGCTTTTGTTTCTGCTGCCTAATGAGAGATAATTGCTGTAAATAACAGAACAACATGTATTTTATCTGTGATTTTTTTTAAGTGTTATACAGTATATCTTTATAATAGACAGATATAACATTCTTAGTTCAGAGTCATGTTCATTTGCTTGATTGTGTTGCAGAGATAATGTTGTCAGGCACAAAATGTTATGATGCCCTGAGCTCAGGGCCGGATTTCTATTTGTCACTGCCCAAGGCCTGGTGTCAAAGACCGCCCCCCCTCCCCCAACCAAATGATCAGAGAAGTGTTTGGCATCGGTTTATGTCGTTCAGAAAAATGACATGATTGAGTGCAGTATATGCATGAATGACAGTAAAAGTTGGTACCAACATTTAAAAAGTTCTGTCTATTCACTTATATGGACAGTGCTTGAGCGTCGTTTGCCATGACCATCATTTATCACTGGTTCAGGCGCCTTGTGAATTGGAATAAGCTAACCTGAAGCAAATTAAAATAAGATACTTACCTCACTGGTGGAAGGCCTCTTGATAGCCCAGAGGCTTTCCAGGTCTTCTTGCAGGACACCATTCCAGCGCTTTGGTTTCTTAAGAGTGTGAGCGTTGCAGTGGACGAGTGTGTCCATAGTAGGCATGCATGAATAAAGTCTGAGCAAGCCCTGTACAAAAAAGACACTTGTGCATGGAGGAAAAAAGCCATGCACAAGCACCTTCAATGTACTGGGCATGCACGGTCCTTACTCAGACATGCCCAGTATGGTCCACGGCAGCACTCACACACTGAAGAAACGTTTTTGGTCAGAAATGGACTCATCGCTGTAATGGTGGGGGTGTAAGAAAGCATGGAAACCCTCGGAACTATCCAGAGGTTTCCTACTACTGAAATAAGTATCTATATGTACTGTAAAATTATTTGCTTCAGGATTTCTTTAAACTAACTGCTAAGTGGGTGGAAAAAGGTTACTCCAGGTACTTACCTGGAGTTTTTTCCAGCCCTCTGTAGTAACTGAGGTCTTTCTGTGTCTTTTCCGGCCCCCTCTATTGTGCTGCTGTCGGTCCAACTAAAGTCTGCAACTTGTATATATATTTGTATGACAGCGCTCCTTTTCTTATATCCTTACAACCTGAAAAATAAAACACAGCTCCATATAGTGTATTACTGCAAAATTTCCAACATCTGTCAAAACACCCCAAAGTGCCAAATGAGTGCTCTTATTCGTGCTCCACTTCTAGTGCACACTTGCCACCAATCTCCTAGCAAAATACAGGCTCACCAGATATACAACACCTCAAAGGCAGGTGGGTCTAGCGCATAAGATAATCCACAACGATCTGATGTATTCAGGTATCAAAAATTGTTTAATCCGGATACCTCAATAAAAAACATATACAAAACATAGCATAAAATCTTTTTAAAAGGTTAATTGCCCTGTGCTAGATGCACACTCACATCATCCACGAAGGATTCTAGGCATATCAGGCTCCTGGCCAAGTGATGTACCCCCTCATGCGGTCACGGCGTCCCACTCTCCGCAATGGCGCATCTGTTTCAAACTCTATTAGCCCGGGCAATGATTGTCCTGCTTCCTGAGCCTGGCTCAGTTGCAGACTACTGTGCATTGCTACTACTACTGCCGCGTGCTTTCTCAATCACACTTATATGGATTGTTCTGCGCATGCACAGTGGCAAGTTTTCAGAGCTGTGCATGTGCAGAATGCTCTCAACAACAAAGCATGATTGAGAAGGTGCACAATGGAGGAGACTGGGAGGAAAGTGAGGGACTTTAGATACTACAGAAAGCTGGAAGAAGCCCCAGGTAAGTAACACTTTTACCAACTTAAAATGATTCTAAAGTAAAAAAACAAACAAACAAAAAAGCCCAAATAGTAAAACAAACAAACAAACAAAAAAAACAACCCAAAAATCTAAATGATTTGAACTTACCTGGGGCTTCCTGCAACCCCCTGGAGTCATCCTGTGCCCAAAATGTCCTCCCAATTCCCTCCAGCCAGCAGCAACAACCCCCGCAAAGCTGGCCAGTCACCGGCTGGTGCACATGCGCGGCCCGAGCCATGCACACCCTGATTATGCTTCTCCAACCAGGAGCATTCTGCTCATGCGCAGTTTGTGGAAAAAGGCTACTGTGGATGCGCAGCGCGCTCCCGGTATTGGGAGCGTGATCAGGGTGCGTGCGGCTCAGGTCCGCACATGTGCAGTAGCCGGGGACTGGCCAGCTTTGTGGGGGTCGATGGAGGGAATCAGGAGAGCTTTGTGGGCACAGGATGACTCCACCCTCCAGGTGGTTGCAAGAAGCCCCAAGTAAGTTCAAATCATTTTTTTTTCACTGTAGAATCACTTTAACATTTACTGACTGTGCGTGTGTGTACAGTGTGTGTGGGTGAGTGTGTGTGTACAGTGTGTGTGGGTGAGTGTGTGTGTACAGTGTGTGCACAGTGTGTGTCACTTTAAGGTTTACTGGCCCTGTGTGTGTGTGTGTGTGTGTGTGTGTGTGTACAGTGTGTGTGTACAGTGTGTGTGTGTGCAGTGTGTGTGTGTACAGTGTATATGTGTGTGTGTGTGTACAGTGTGTACAGTGTGTACGTGTGTGTACAGTGTGTGTATGTGTGTGTACAGTGTGTGTATGTGTGTGTGTGTGTGTGTGTGTGTGTGTGTGTGTGTGTACAGTGTGAGTACAGTGTGTGTGAGTGGGGGGGCAGGAGATTTGAGCAATGCATATTTGTAATACAGCACAGGCATGGACACAAAGTTGCCTTACCAAAGGCTGAACTTGTGTCCCTTGCTCCCTCCTCCACACGCTGAATCAGCAGCAGCACACTTCTTCTTCCACAGTCCTCTCCACCAGTACCGAGCTGCGTTACAGTGAATTCCCCGCCTCTCCACACCTTTGAATGGCTGAATCTGGGTAGGAGGGCGGAGCTGGAGATGTCAGGTTTCCAGGGCAGTGAGCTAGGCTGTATGTGCGTGCGGCCGTTCCCGGCAACTGACATGCATCAAGCAGCTGCTAATGCCTCTGCTCTCTGCCTGATTTGTGACTGTCTGCACTCACTTAGCCGCACGCTGCACAGCACACATGCTACAATGTGTAGAGACAAGCGGGCGCTAAGGACCGAACGTGCCGCCCCTTTACATGATAGCAAAATCCGTCGCCCTAGTCCTGTGCCTTGGCGGCCTTCCCAGAAATCCAGCCATGCCTGAGCTGAGTAGGTACATCTTGAAGTTTTTTGGGTGACAGGCAGGCCATACCAATGCAAGTACTTTGATCAAATCAGCCAGAGATCTATTGATCCCAGCAAGCCTGATTGATCACATTTTTATCAATGTAGGGCAGATTGTCAATTGGAAATGTAGGGCAGATTGTCAATTGAAATGGTAATTGGGCATGTTGGGAAATTTCTGTCAAAAGGGTGGGAGAGGAGGAGCAATGGGGGATCGAAGGCTTTAAGCTATGTACACATGCATGACTAAAGTGGGCTGAGGTAGCTGATGCCGACCACCTTAGCCGACAGTCAGGCATGTATACAGTACCGCCCAGCCCCAAACCTCCACATTGCAAGCAACTCGTACGGTGGATCAACTTTGCCGAACCATGGCCAACTGAATTGCGCATGTCGCTCCCCCACCCACTACGTGATGTCACGTATGTGTCGCTCCTTTGTCTCTTCATCCCCCTGAATAGCAAAAGAGCGTGTCATCAGCTATACACAAACAAGGGTTAAGAGGCACCCAGGATATATAAAACTTTGTTAAACACACAATAAAATAAAAAAATAGGAGGTGGCTTACCTCTCCAATGACACTAACTAAGATAAACAATAAAGATTTTTAGTTTGCACAGGCAACGCATTTTGTGGGTACCAGCCCACTTACTCAAGCCAGTGACAGTGCCACTGTAAACACGCCAAAAAGCCAGGAGATGACTTTGTGTCTGTACAGCCTGGCCCAGTGATGTCGCCTTCTAGGGAATCGGGTCCCAATCCCTGACAGGTGACATCAGTCAAAGGTGTGTACACACCTTTATAGTACCCATACACACATGGTTTTCTGCCCAAGGTGACAAACAGATCAACCCCTCTCTGATCTGAATGTGATCAGAGAAGGGTTGAATCCATCCAAACACTGCACACAGACTTTCAATAGCCTCTACCACTTTTTCAATACAATGCAACACCATGGGCCATCAATCTACCACTGCTTGGCTGCCACGTCTGATCAACAAAAAATTTCTGCCGGGTCCAACTGTAATTTCACCCATCTTTAAGCTGCAAATCATTCAAAATTATGACCAATGCAGCATGTTGTGCTAAAGATTTTATAGTGATCCAATCTGGGGAAGAAAGTGTTTATGGCCTGCTTTATACCATTATACTGCATTGATTCTTTTTTTATTAGTTTCTACTGAACTGAGAAGGTAAGCTTATAGAATTGAGCAGTATTACCAAGTCAATATGCAGTCATGGAGTGATAGATTACTTGTCCAACAAGCCTGTTTTTTGGCACATGCATAACTAGCATTTACATTTCAATAATTACTCTTAGTTACATAAAAAGAAATTTGTAAGAATTCCCAAGTATTCCCTGTTTGTAAAATTCTTTATTTTCACTGCAGAGAAAAGTAAAAAGTTGGCTTAGCTCGGGTTCCTCGGCAAAGGCAACACTCTATCTGTGCTTGTCTCATCACTCTGCTTACCTCCTTTTCTGCTGAAGCTGTTGCCAGGGTGGTGTGTCTATTCAGCAGAGGGAGGGAGGGAGAGAAGCAGAGTGCATACAAGCCAGAGGGAGATTCTTGGCTTTGCCAAGGAACCAGAGACTTCCTATGTCTTCCTTTCCCCTGCCGCTGCTGCCTGAGACCCTGCTAAAGATTGAGACCATGCTCCTCTTCCTGCGCAAATGTGGCTGTGCTGCACCATGTGAGAATGGCGCAACAGCATGGAGCCACTTGTGTGTGAGCGACTTTGGCTTACTGTGCTGGCGGGGCTGTACTCGCCCGTGCATGCAGAAGAGTGCGGTCACAATCAGAACCCAGACAAGCAATTGCATTTCTTTTGAGGGTTTGCACTTGGCAACGGTGGGGGCCAGGAGGCATATATTTGAAAAATCCACATGTTTGAAAGGGCGCATGATAACGGTATTAGAATATCGGTAGTTTTACTGATATTCTACTGTATTCGTATAATAAAATATTGGTAATATTTACCAATATTTTACTATGATCTAACCTCTCCCTACTCTCACACAGAACCCTCCCCTGGTGGTGCCTAACCTTAACCCCTCCTGGTGGTGCCTAACCTCAACTCCACCCCCGGTGGTGCCTAACCCTTAACCCACTTTGGTGGTGCCTAACCCTTAACCTCACCCCTGGTGGTGCCTAACCTTTAATCTCCCCCTGGTGGGCAACTAACCTTAACTCCCCTACCTAACCTTAACCCCAACATCTTGTTTAAAAGGGCACCTGAATTGCAGCTACAAATAGTGGCTACGCATTGTGGCGACAAATAGTGGCTAAACATAGAAAATAGCAGCTACGAATAGCGGCTAAAAATTGTGGCTGCTATTATAGTGTGCACCAGTTTAATACTGTGTGTGCCAAGATTTCTGTACAGCCACTAAAATCAATAGGGGAGATAGCCACGGCTTGCTTTGTTTTCAAATGATCCCTACCAGGAGGACATGGGAGGCCTCTGCAGGATCCAGAGGCTGACCTCTTTTTATGTATGTATCTAGTTATTTTTCCCTTTTTTTACACCTTGAGTACCCCTTAAAGGATGTTCGTGCCCGTTAGCAATTTGCAAAAGGCTCTTGAGTAGAAAAAGTAGAAAACGTACAATCCCAATCTTGCTCTTACTGTAACACAAAAAGATACCACTTTCCCTTTGCTTCGCTTATAAATTATGTAGTTTGGGTGCAAAATTAAGTACTTTGTGCGCTAATGTCACAGTCACAATGAGTTCTGCACAGTGCATGGCTTCAAGCTTTATGTGTCTATCTGCAGAACAGTTTAAAGGGACTCTGACCTCTAAATAAAAATGAAATTGGTACTCACCTGGGGCTTTCTGCAGCCCACCGTAGGTCAGGAGGTCCCACAGCATCCATCCGGCTCTTCTCCCTGGGCCTGTCCAGAAATGGCTGCACGGCGGCTCCCGGCGACACTGGGCCTGAGTGTCGGGCTCCTCTTCCTTAAATGTCACGGCTGTTGTCACCATGCCGGCTGCCTCGGGTCATCACGGCGGCCGGTGTGACAGTACTGCGCATGCGCGGTTTAATTGCGCATGCGCAGTACTGTCACGCTGGCCGCCGTGATGACGTGAGGCGGCCGGCATGGTGACGACAGCCGTGACATTTAAGGCAGAGGAGCCCGACACTCGGGCCCAGTGTCGCCGGAAGCCGCCGGGCAGACATTTCTGGACAGGCCCAGGGAGAAGAGCCAGATGGACGCCGTGGGACCTCCCGACTTACGGTGGGCTGCAGAAAGCCCCAGGTGAGTACCAATTTCATTTTTATTCAGAGCTCGGAGTCCCTTTAATAGATTCTTGCAAAGGAAATTCTTACTGCATATTCAGCTGTTCTATGGAGATATAGCTTAATTCCATGAATTATACTTTATTTACTTTATTTATTATACATTAAAATGTTAACACACTTTTATGAATGTGATGTGAAACAATCCTATTTATGGCTGTCGCTTGTCCAAAGCTATTGTAAAAATAACTGAGTTTTTGACACCTGATAATGACTTAATCTTCTCTTAGCACTTAAACACGGCACTTTATAGGCAATTTACTTTGTGGTAGCTGCAGTTGGTAGAGCTGAAATAACAATTTTAGTTTTCATCTATGTGTATTGTAAAAACCTGAAGGTCACTCTTGTATGTCCTTCTGGCACATGGTTTAAATGTTCTTGAAAAACAGCAGGAATCAAAATTATAAACACACTTGAAGAACAGAATTGGCCAAACAGGGCACTTGATAAACAGACTGATGCAACCACTGAAAAGCCCTCAATGGAAATATAAAATTAGCTTTAATTATTTATTGGCTAAAAAGGCAGTTACTAGGAAACCATCCACTTAACATACAGTAATAAACACACACATAACAAATATAGAAAAAAGAAAAAGGGGCTGAATGCGTTTATGCTTATAAATATAGATGTTTGTGGAATTTTAAAAACAGCAAAATCTGAATAAGAATTAGCTGTTCTGAGTCAGAATGAGTTATGTTACAGGGAACCTGACAGTAAGGTCCTCAGTTTAACTTACCTGGGGCTTCTTCTGACCCCTGTAGTCCTCCTGGTCCCTCACTGTATTTCTTCTCTCTTCAGATGCTGTCCCCTCCGAAAGCTGCATGTGCAGGTCAGGGCCATGTGTGACTTGATCATGTTACCATGCCTTAGAGCATTTTATGCTTGTGCGGTTTAAAAACAATGCAATGGTGCATGCGCCGAAAGCTCCCAGTAATTGGAGCACGACTGAGGCGTGCACAACCCGGGGCCACACATGCGCAGTACCCCGTGGCTGTCAGACAGATTTTATGGGGGCTGAAGGCAAAAGAGCAAGAGCAGAAAGACAGAGAGGGACCAGTATTACTACAGGGGGCTGGAAGAAGCCCTGGGTAAGTGGAACTGGGGACCTTACTGTTAGGTACCTTATTGACACTTAGATTCACTTTAAGTATTTCCCCAATTTGCTGTTGTTTTGGATTTTGGAGGATGTGGATGGTTAACATGGCCATGTTTCCAAATACCTGTCTGGTTTCTGTTAAATTGCACCAGAAGAGTTGGACATCCTTCTCTAGCATAACGCATTTCACTTGACCCATCCAAACACCTCCAACTCCTGAGAGAGATTTGTCTAGTACTGCAACTTTATAGAAGCCATGTGTACAACTCATTAATAGAGATGTCGCGAACATAGAATTTTCCGTTCGTGAACAGTGAACTTCCGCAAATGTTCGTGAACATGTGAACCCGGCGACCCGCCATAGACTTTAATGGGCAGGCGAGTTTTAAAACCTACAAAGACTGTTTCTGGTCACAAAAGTGATAGAAAAGTTGTTTCAAGGGGTACCTGGACTGTGTACTGTGGCATGCCGGAGGAGGATCCATGCCAAAAGTCCCACCAAAAATTACAGAGTTGAGGCAAAGTCAGGTTTTAATCCCTACAGGGCAGAAATCACATTACACTCCTACAAATAATGCACTGGAGTGGTACTGTGTATGCAACTTAATGTAGCAACAATAGCAGTAGTGTGCCCAGGTCTGGGTGTTAGTGGGCTGTGGAGTGTAACACACAGAGAAATGCAATAGTACTATTAGAATACAGTGAAATAATAATGCACTGAAGTGGTTCTGTGCCTGCAACTTAATGAGGCAACAACAATAGCAGTAGTGTGCACACAGCTCTGGAGTGTCACACACAGAGAAATGCAATAGTATTATCAGAATACAGTGAAATAATTATGCAATTTAATGTAGCAACAGCAGTAGTGTGCACACAGCTCTGGATGTCAGTGGGCTGTGGAGAGTCACACACACAAAAAAAAACCCCCACAGGAGACCAATGTACTAGCCGTTGTAGCCGATGTACCAGCCGATTGTACTAGCTGTTTGGAGTGCTTTCACAGCAAGTGAGGAACAAGAACTCAGGCCTAGCTAATGCTTTCCCTACCTATCTGCAGCAAGTCTAACCATGCTCTCACTAACAGTCAGCAGCCAGCAGATAGTTAATCCAATATAGCCACTGCAACTGCTTTTTAGTAGGGGGTGGGAGGTCCAGGAGTCGGTGCTAGATGATTGGCTGCCATGTGTCTGCTGACTGTGAGTTGAGGGGTCAAAGTTTGGCTCCGTGATTATGTATTGGGGGCAGGTCAAACACGCCATATGCTCGCAGTTTGCTGAGAACGCGAACAGGGGAATTCACCAGGAACTGTCCGCCGGTGAACTGTGCCGGCCACCTCTACTCATCAATCTGCTCTGTCTGCTGTAAGATATACTTTCTCACTGCTATTTTGTTTAACTGATTGTTCTTATTCATACACTGGGGAAGGTGTAAGAATAGTACAGTGGCAAAGTGGATAACATTTTTGCTTGGTCCCAATTTCAAATCTGGGCCAGGACACTGTTTGCATGGAGTTTGTACAGTATGTTGTCCCCATGTCTGCATGCATTTTCACTGTGTACTCCCATATTCCTCTGGGTTTCCTCCCACATCCCAAAACACGCACATAGGTTAATAGGTCACCACCAAAAAAGTGGCCTTTAGCTAAAATGGGATCATAAGATAATGACTAACTATAGTAGGGAATAGATTGTGATCTCCTTTGAGACAGAGTTAGTGACATTACTATATGCACTATGTAAAGCACTGTGGTGCTTTCTTACATGCTGAGCAGGGACAAAATAGACAGGGACTTATATTGAGCCTCTGAAGAGTTGTAATCTTCCAGTGCTGGCCACAAAGAGTTAATCTTTCAACAGCAACAACAACAGTAGAAAGAAGATGTTTGAAGTGATGCCCCTCTCCTGGCTACTCCCTGAATTCCTAATTTGGTTGATGATGGAAAAGTGGAAGTGATTTGGACAGTATACAGACTGGTTAAAATGTATGGTTTCTAGGTAGTATGCAGAACTACCTAAAGTATCCATTACAAGTATATTCACTGAATTTACTCTTCTACTACATAGATTTGGTAAGATTTTAGAATAATAATTGTATCTTTAGTGGGCATCTTAAGATAGTTTAACCAATTTGCAAATTTCATTTAAAAAGGAAGACACTTTTGCAAAGCCAGCAAGCCAGGTAATAAAAGTGCCTGCAACATGATTTATATATAATGCAAAATATGTGATGCAAAACTGTATGTAGTGTGTATTGCAAATAACTGTCAATCAAGTCATTTAGGGATGTAACCTACATAAATCATGATGACTCATCACCCATTGATCTGTAGACAGTACACTTTTGTTGCTAAATGACAGATTCCTGGCTGCAGTATTATAACTTTGCTGCCAGGAATCCCAGGAAATGTCATTGACAGAATGTGGTCAATGCTATGACCTGGAATGCACAGTGGTATTGTTACAACTGACAAACAGTAATTGAAAGGAGGTGTGTGCTGTTTAGACATCATCAGGCAGTAGGACACGGGATTATATTGTTAGATGATGCTATGATTGACACTACATTCAGCTACATGTTCTGTATCTAGGGTTAGAGTTAGAAATGCACGATGACAGCGGAGATTTAGACATTTGTATTTGAGTTAGGACACATTTTAAAGTAAAAAATATAAGCTATGTAGAAACCATCCAGGAATTATTATGCAGTAAATAAGTAAGTGTCCTGTACTTTATTTTAGGAAGTTATTATTTTTAAATGTATGGTGGAGGTTCTCTGTATCCATACTGAAGATAAGCGTGCTTGGGTAAGTACATTTTTCTGTTGCATTTGATGGATGGGCATTGGTACTGATAAATAACATTGTTTTTGTTTGTGCAAAAATGAAATGGCAGGTATATATCTAATTGGGCCTAAAAAGGGGTTCTCAGAAAGAAGGATACCGATTCTATATTAATTTTCTGGTCTAGCATGGCTGTGAGGGGAAATAAAGTGTATACAGCTATACTTGTCTAGGGCTTCTTCCAGTCCCCAGAAGTCTCTGTGTCCCTTGCCTCACCTCAGCTGTGCTTCACTGATCAACTGTCCATGCTGTAGAAGCTGGCAGTGCACACACGGGCTGCTCATTTTCATGCTCCGGTGGCCGGGAGCGTTCTGCGCAGGCACATTGCAAATGTAGCACAACCATGAGTGCCTCGAGCGCGCACCCGCACATACGCAGAAGTCATCAACCTGGCCATATCACTGGCTGTTATGGAGAGGTTAGGTGATCAGTGAGGCACAGAGGAGCTGCGGCGAGGGACACAGAGACTTCTAGAGGCTGGAAGAAGCCCCAGGTAAGTAAACCTGTATACACTTTATTTCTGCTCATGTATCCTTTAACCTCCCTGGCAATGCATTTCTGTCTGGAATTAATAGTCAAAAGCGGAACAATTTTTTCAAGAATTTTAGTCCTCCAATTATTAAGTCATAACTCACCAATATAGGTCAGAGTAAAAGCCTGGTAGCCATTCTGCATATGAATAAAAGACTAGAACACAAATTTGTTGAGGAGGAATCAGTGCCAGGCTGCAGGGGTGGAGGCTGTGTATACTGCTCAGTGTCAGGCTGCAGGGGCTCTTTGTACTGCCCAGTGCCAGCCCAGGCTACAGAAGTGGATGCTCTGTATACCCTATATCCCTTTTGTACTCACTTGTGTCCAATTAGCTCCCCTAGCCAGCAGCTCCCACACCTCAGTCTCATTGTCAGTCTGCTCAATCCCACTGAGTTCATCACTTTAAGCACGGCCAGCTATATACACAGCAACCAGCAGCAGCACACAGAGCCGGGGAAGCGGCATAAATACAGGCTGCTTTTCTTTCTGTTTACCTTCTGTCCTGTAGATCGGGTCCACTTTAAATTCTTCCGCCACCCTTTGACGTCAGGCCATACGCATAACGGCGTACGCATACCGCCGCACCACGCACCACCGCTCTGATTGGCTGCCGGGGTCCTGGAAGTAGAGCAGGGGACATGAGGATCCTGGTGGCCAGGAGGAGAAGCCTGGAGTCCCGCTACGCAGCGCCGACCGAGTGCGGGTCTCAGTAGAGCTGAGGAAATTAGGTATTTAGCTCTCCCGAGCTGAGCTGGGGGTTACCGCTCCTGACATATTTTTCTTAGGTTAAAGCCTCCATACAACATTCCAGCAGCTAAGACAGAGACAATACTTTCTTTAAGGAATGTTAAGTGAGGCTTGTTTTAGGTCTTTCTGACAACATTTAACATGTATGCCTGCCCAAGTTAAACACCCTTAAACTCAGATGAGATAGATAGCTCCCCCTCCCCCCCTTCTCCATCCTTTGGGACATAGTGCAAATGAAAGTTAAGACTTCGGCTCTCCAAAGAAATTTTGATCTTCCAAGAGGAGTTTTAACAGGCTGCCAAAATCAGTTAATGTAATACATAAGTACCTGGATTTGTCATAAAATATTCAACAAGGTTTCTGTGCAATTTTATTCATGACTATGTGTCTTGGGACCTTCAAACTTAGCATAGATATAATGGGATATTGATCATATTTCAATGATGGTAGTTCGCAACTCTCAGCCAGTTGCTGCTAAGAAGGATGATGCAAGACATGAAGAGGAGGCATCTTTCACTGCTGGAACTTTTATTTGTACAGTCACATCATAAGCACCTCACCTGTAGAGATGGCTCAAACCTCTGATTTTAGGTTCACGAACCTCGAACACGAACTTCCGCAAAAGTTCAGGTTCGCGTGAACTTCGCGAACCACAATAGACTTCAATGGGGAGGTGAACTTTGAAAACTAGAAACATTTATGCTGGCCACAAAAGTGATGGAAAAGATGTTTCAAGGGGTCTAACACCTGGAGGGGGGCATGGCAGAGTGGGATACACACCAAAAGTTCCGGGGGAAAATCAGGATTTGACGCAAAGCAGCGTTTTAAGGGCAGAAATCACATTGCATGCTAAATTGGAGGCATAAAGTGCTTTAAAACATATTGCATGTGTATACATCAATCAGGTAGTGTAATTAGTGTACTGCTTCACACTGACAGACCAAACTCACTGTGTAACGCACCGCAAACAGCTGTTTGTGTAGTGATGGCCATGCTGCACCATGGCGAGAGTGCAGGCGATAGCGGTTTTCAAGCCCATATGGTCGCCGGGCTGAGGTAGCTCAATGACAGAACAACAGTGACTGTCCAGCTGATCGAATTTGGTCAGTCCACAATGAAGCAACAACCTTATTATCTTGGGTGTGCCCCCCCCAACACACTGATATAGCCGGCGGTCATTGCTTCATGGTGATACGCAAGTCCCTTCACCGTTGTTATTGGTTTTGTAAGCAGCCGCTGCAAGCAATGGCCTTAAAAATTCAGTAACCCGTCTAGGGTCCTGGACCCTGTTGGTGGTGGCGGAGAAAGCAGAGATGCTGTGTGAGGATCAACTTAGTCTTGGGGCAGGCAGTCACACGGCGTGCAGGCAGAGATGCTGTGTGTGCGGGGACTGACTTAGTCTTCGGGCAGGCAGTAGCCCTCCGGGATCCATGCCTCATTCATTTTAAGAAAGGTGAGGTACTGAACACTTTTTTAGACCTAGGCAACTTCTCTTCTCACTGGCAATGCCTCCAGCTGTGCTGAAGGTCCTTTCTGACAGGACGCTTGAGGCAGAGCAAGACAGAAGTTGGATGGCAAATTGTGACAGCTCTGGCCACAGGTCAAGTCTGCACACCGAGTAGTCTAGGGGTTCATCGCTGCTCAGACTGTTGATGGTTCTTTCTCTACCATTGTTAAAGAAAGAATACGGCCGGGGAATCAGGGTTCGATTCTGGTCCAGAGTGGGAGCCTGAGAAACGGCTACCACCACACATCCAAGGAAGGCAGCAGGCACGGCATGCAAGTCCCGACTCGGGGAGGTAGTGACAAAAAATAACAATACAGGACTCTTTCGAGGCCCTATATAATGATGAGTACACTTGAAATCCTTTAACGGGAATCTGTTATGAAGGGCAAGCCTGCCATTAATTCAACTGTGTGGTCAACTCTCTTTGGTACTTGCTGCACCATGGTGACCACAAGTAATGGCTGGGGAATCAGGGTTTGATTCCAGTCCGGAGTGGGAGCCTGAGAAACGGCTACCACCACACATCCAAGGAAGGACCCAATGTGCTGTATAAGTAATGTACCTGCCCTGACCGTGCTTTGCAGACCAGGCATCTCTGGTCAGATGGACCCTTGACCCAATGCTATGTGCCAGAGATGACACCACTTGCCTTTAACAATAATCTGTTATGGAGGGCAAGTCTGCCATTCATTCAAGTGAAAGGTATGCACTGACTCCCAGGTATATAACAATGTGCAGTGACAGATGCAGTGAAAGGTATTCAGTGACTGCTGGTATAACAATGTGCGGTCACACAGGTGCAGTAAACAGGTATGCAGTGACTGGTATATAAAACTGCGTGCTTTCACGCAGGTGCAGTGAACAGGTATGCAGCGACTGGTATCAATACAATGTGCAGCTGTCACACACACAGGTGCAGTGAACATTTATGCAGTGACTGATATATAACATTGCATGCTGTCACACAGGTGCACTGAACAGATATGCAGTGACTGGTATTACAAATGTGCAGCTGTCACACACACAGGTACCGTGAACAGTTATGCAGTGACTGGTATTACAAATGTGCAGCTTTCACACACACAGGTACATTGAACAGGTATGCAGTGACTGGTATATAATATAACACTGCGTGCTGTCACATAGGTGCAGTGAACAGGTATGCAGTGACTGGTATCAATACAATGTGCAGCTGTCACACACACAGGTACCATAAACAGGTATGCAGTGACTGGTATTACAAATGTGCAGCTGTCACACACACAGGTACCGTGAACAGGTATGCAGTGACTGATATATATATAACACTACGTGCTGCTGTCATGCAGGTGCAGTAAGCATGAACAGGTGTGCAGTGACTGGTATTACAAATGTGCAGCTGTCACACACACAGGTACTGTGAACAGGTGACTGGTATTACAAATATGCAGCTGTCCCACACAGGTGCATTGAAAAGGTAGTCACTGAATGTGCTGGGCCTTGCACAGTATAGCAATTAGCAAGGACCAGCTGCGACTGACAGGGCTGTATATGCAAGTGTCAGTGGGCCACACACACACACACACACACACACAACAAACACATCAAAAGAACATTAGCTCTCAAAAGAGCTGTTTTGGGGTGCTTCTTATCAATAAGTTTTAGCAAGGAACAAGCTAACAAGCCTAACAAGAGCCTAACTAAGCTTTCCCTATGTCTACAGCAGGTTCTTCTCCCTTCTCTAATTACTGAAGCCACACCTAGTGAGATAATGGCCGACGCAGCTGCCTTATATAAATTGGGGGGGGGGGGGGGAGGTGGGCTCCAGGAGGGAGTGTAGCCTGATTGGCTGTCCTGTGCCTGCTGACTGTGATGTAGAGGGTCAAAGTTGAGCCTAATGATGTAGTATAGGGGGCGGGTCGAACTCGCATAAAGTTCGCGGTTCACCATGAACGCGAACCACCGATGTTCGCGTGAATCGGTTTGCGGTCGAACCGTTCGGGCCATCTCTACTTACCTGTGATGCAGACTTCAGAACATGCGTTGGCGGTGGGTGCAGGGCAAAAACTTGCCTGACTTTAATTTCATTCACAAAAGCTTCTTCTGTTCTGAGTCAAAGACACAAAAAGGATTACATAGAAAGGGTGAGAGTAGCAATCTGGCCAGTTCTGAAGATCTGAAAGCACGATTTCTTGGCGCAAGTTAAATGAACTAAATGTTTGTAGGTCAATGTCTTCTCCCTATTTTTTCTCCCTTCCCGTCTTTAAATGTTTATGGAACCACAAATGCTGAATGAATGTATACTGTACACCTCAGGCAAAGATTTAATACTTGTATTAATAATATTACATCCATTGACATTTCTGATTGTTACTTGAAAAGCTGTTCTCTTTTCTGATTCCATCCTGCATACTAATGTACTGTTCACCCATCCACATACAGCTTCCTATGTGCTTTCCCCACACACATTATTCCTTTTGCACATGATGTGGACTAAAATTAATATTATTATCGATTTATGTAGTGCCACCATCTTCTGTCATTGTAAACATAGTAAGAACATAAAAATACAGACATTGGTACATAATACAGTTGGCAGACGACATAAATGCCACAGTGACTAATACATTGTAACTAACAGAAAATACAGCAAGTTACAAGAAACAAAAAGATGAAGTACATCAGAACAATAAAACATTTGTAGAATTATGTTCACTTGTATGTGAAACGGAGTCAGTGCTCTTGAAGTGAAGGGGTAAATGGGATCTCTGTCTCTCCCTGGCTTCAGATATAAATATTTTACAAACCTTGTGAGATCGATGGAAGCTGTCAGCTGGTGTTAGGCTTTTTTGCTCAGACATTATTCTCAGCTTATTTAGTGAGGTGGTCATTGGGGAGTAAGATGGAACTTTTGGCTAATTCTCCATCAGTCTCAAAAGAACCCTCTAGAAGAATGAAGCGAAAAACTTAATCCAAACCATTTTGAAATTTCTGTCTTAACATTTGTAAAAATATATAAGATGATATAGCTTTTTCGTTGAAGAGACACATTTAGCAGCCAGTCTCTCCCTGAGTGCGCAGATCCCACTTACTCCCTCTTCTGATTGTTTAACTTTGTTTGGCCAGCACTGCAACACTATAGCTCAGAAGAGTCCTTTCTCTATTACGGCTTACAGTGTAAAAAAGAAAATTCACCCTAATCACACTCTGTGCAGAGTCTTTATAAAATGCTTAAAGGTGACATGTGACATGATGAGATAGACATGTGTATGTACAGTGCCTAGCACACAAATAACTATGCTGTGTTCCTTTTTTTCTTTCTCTGCCTGAAAGAGTTAAATATCAGGTATGTAAGTGGCTGACTCAGTCCTGACTCAAACAGGAAGTGACTACACTGAGACCCACACTGATAAGAAATTCCAACTATAAAACACTTTCCAAGCAGAAAATGGCTTCTGAGAGCAGGAAAGAGATAAAAAGGGTCAATAGTTAATAGATTTTAGCTCTGGCATACTTCAATGTATGTGTCATTGAGCAAAAACAATAAAGCAGTTAAAACTTAAAAGTAGATTTAAACATTAAATAAAACTGTGGAATATCTTAAAAAGAGATACAGGTAGTCCCCGGGTTACGAACGCCCGACTTACGAATGACCCGCCGATACGAACGCCCGCCGACCCACCGCGATGACGTCACGCAGCCCGGTGACTACCTCTTGTGCCCCCTTTCCTAATACAGAGTATGCGCAGCAGAAGGAGCAACAAGTCTCACCTCTTCCATGGCGGCTCCGGGCCAATCAGCGGCATCCTCTCACCCCTCAATGTTCCTCCCAGCGGCTTCCCTAGTGTTGCGTAATGATGCAATCAAGAAGAGCCCCGCGGCTCCTTCTGATTGCGTCATTATGCGACGCTACTAGTGAAGCCGCTGGGAGGAATAGTGAAGGGAGAGAGGATGTCACTGATTGGCCCGGAGCTGCCATGGATGAGGTGAGACTTGTAGTGGCTTCTGCTGCGCATACTCTGCATTAGGGGGCACGAGATGGCACAAGAAGACACAGAGGAGGGCAGAGATGACCCGGGGGGGCACTGGAAACACAGGGGACAGAGAAGGCACAGCGATCCGACTTAAGGACAGATTCAGGTTAAGAACGATCCTACAGTCCCTATCTTGTTCATTAACCGGGGACTACCTGTACAATAGTTTATTTTATTAGTTTATTTTCGCCTCGGGTGTACTTTAAGTAAAAGAGCTATGGGAAATAGGCCCTTATTCAATTCCCCCTTTTTTCCTAAATCATATTTTTATCAATTAAATGCCTTTTAAGCCACTTGAAAACAAGAAAATACTTATTTACTAATACTATAATACTAAATACTAATTCAGTATTACTAAATACTAAAATACAAATTTTGAGAGTACTTTTCAACTACTATACTTTTTGGTACTTTTTTTATTTGCAGAGTGTTAAAAAGTTTGTTTGTTTTTAAGATAGAATGAAAAATTATCTCCTAGGAGAGAACTTAGGGGTAAAAAGGAATTTAATAAGGGCTATGATCTCTTTTAAGACACAGGACAGGGTAAAAAGACAGGTTGCTATGGCTTTAATAATTATAATGGAGAGGAAGCCCAAAGCACAAACAGAGCCACTTGTGGCATGCTAAAGCACAATTGCCAGCTTCATTTTGGAATAAGGTGCTGTGACTGATGAGTTATTTGGGCATAATAAGGGGCGTTATGCATGGAGGAAAAACAACACAGCATTCCAAGAAAAACACCAGCTACCTACAGTAAAATATGGTGGTGGTTCCATCATGCTGTGGGGCTGTGTATCCAGTGCAGGGGCTGGGAATCTTGTCAATGTTGAGGGACGCATAGATTCCACTCAGTATCAGCAGATTCTGGAATCCAATGTCCAGGAATCAGTGGCAAAGCTGAAGCTGCGCCGAGGCTGGATCTTTCAACAAGAAAACGACCCTAAACACTACTCAAAATCCACTAATGCATTCATTCAGAGGAACAAGTACAACGTTCTGGAATGGCCATCTCAGTCCTCAGACTTGAATATAATTGAAAATCTGTGGTGTGAGTTAAAGAGAGCTGTCCATGCTTGGAAGCCATCAAACATGAATGAACTAGATATGTTTTGTACAGAGGGATGGTCAAAAATACCTTCAACCAAAATTCAGACTCTCATTGGAACCTACAGGAAGTATTTAGCGGCTGTAATTTCTGCAAAAGGAGGATCTACTAAATATTGATTTCATTTCTTTTTAGTGGTGCCCAAATTTATGCACCTGCCTAATTTTGTTTAAACAATTATTGCACACTTTCTGTAAATCCAGTAAACTTCATTTCACTTCTCAAATATCACTGTATGTTTTCTTATATGATATATTTAACTGACTTTTTGTATCGTAACAACCAACGATTTATACAGGAAAATCATGACGATTAACAAGGTTGCCCAAACTTTTGCACCCCACTATATCTATCTATCTATCTATCTATCTATCTATCTATCTATCTATCTATATATACATACGTACAGTATATGTCCTGTAGTTGTTTTGTGGGTTGCATTTTCCTTACAGGTCTTTAGGTGGCACTGTTTTCAGAAAAATATATACAAACAGGGCGAGAGCTCACTTTAACATTTTGTCCCGCCCACGCTCCGTGACGGCATGCCGAACCACCGCTCTGCCGCAGTGATTGGCCGCTGGGTTCCCGAAAGAACAGCAGGGTGTGAGAAAACGCGGAAAAGCCGCCGCGGGTGCTCAGAGCAAGGCGGCTGTTTCCGCGTCCAATGCGGCGGATTCCGCATCTGATGCGGCGGTTTGCACGCATAGGCCATGGCTGAACGTGGAGAAACCGCCGCATGCCCGGATAGCGGTGCGGCTGGTTCCGCACCCTGCACAGCGGATACATTGCAAGACATGTCTGGTGTGGCTGGGACTGATAGTCCACACAGATTCAGAAGGACGCGCGCGCGCGTGAAGAGGCAGAACTTTTATGACAGCCAGAAGGGTGTCAGCTGACCAAGCCGGTCAGCTGACAATTCAACCATTTCTGATTGGTCCAGCACTTAGAGGAGGCGCTGGAGAGCGCTGTAGTATATATACTGGGTGTTGGTCATTTCTCTGGTGTCTGGCGTTGCGATCACTACGTGGTAGCACTCAGACCTTGTCAGTATCTGTGATATTTTCTGTGTTATTACTTCAGACTAGTTCCAGGGTGTTGATGATCAAGGAACTCACACCCAAGATTAGGGAACTGTATTACCATTCTGTTATACTTCAGACTTGTTCCAGGGTGTTGATGATCAAGAAACTCACACCCAAGACTAGGGAACTGTATTATCTCTCTGTTATATATCAGACTAGTTCCAGGGTGTTGAAGATCACAGAACTCACACCTAAGATTAGGCATTGTTATTATCTGTTATGACTTTCTGCTTTCCTGACCACTCTCTTGATCTCTGATTTGGTACTTCGCTATAACTGATACTCTGTTGCTGAACCCTGCTTGTCTTTAGATTCCGAATCTGTCTCTTGCCTCTGTATCTGATCTGTTTGTCTGTTGCCGACCTGGCCTGTCCGACCTCAAGAACTATCTTCCCTGTTTGGAGATAGTTCACAGACCCGTCAGTGACACTTCACCATTGGTGTCACACACACTCTGGTCCTTCCCACTTTCGGCCTGGCTCCGCCCCTTGGGGAGCATCAGACCATTGGAAGGAACCTGTTCTCTGAGCAGTATCTCTTACTGCCTGGCACCCTCTATACGGGTGCTCTCCTCAAAGTATTACTGTTGCACAAACACTCATATTTCTCAGGTGTCCAGAGGTTAGAAATATATCTGATTATCGGTGATACTGCAGATCATCAATAATCGGGTATACTGTATATCTGTATTCTCGGTGATACTGCAGATCACCGATAATCAGATCCTCTCTGTGTTACACCGATCGTTACACAGGGATATGGGGATCCCGGCAGCCTGATAAAACTTCATGCTGCTGAGGAGAGAGGCTGGAGTCTCGCTGTGAAGCGCCGATCACGCGCGGGACTCCAAAAGAGCATTTCAAGCAGGTAATCAGCTACCCCGAGCTGAGCTTAGGCAGCTCATTTTTCCTACTCCCAGCTCAGGTCAGGGTTACCACCAGGAAGGTTAAGCTATCATCTTAATTGGACAATCAACTACAGTGTGGTTGATCAAAAGTCAATCCACTAGTGGCCCACACACGACAAGCAAAATCCTATGTGATTATTCCTCACTAAGCAATTTAAACGTTTGGAGCTACGCCAGACGCTGCTGGTGTGGAGCGCTATAGGAGAAGGATGCAGGGATTTAGAGTGGCAGTTGTACGGGAGGTCACCCAGGACCCATCTGTAATACAATGCGCTTTTCCAAGTCTCTCCTTGTGAGTGTATTTGATGAATTTTAAATCTTTTTATAATGAATGGTTTTACGCTATGGGGTGCATCTTTAGTTTGTAGAGCTAAAGATCCAGATTGAAAACATCCCCCAAAAATGATTAACCCTGCCTCCGGAGATTATTGGAGGATTACTAGGTGAGTGCAGACATAGTGGGGGAGTGTCGGGGTGCTCACAGTGCTGTAGTAATCCTTAATCCAAGGTCTGTTGGCCATAATGTATATGGAGGTGGTGGATTGTGCAGACTAACGGAGTTACACTATTGGTCTCCTTTTATCTCTTTTTCTACATGTATTGTGTTGGCCCTATGAGAACAAGTGAAGAGGAACCTGGACGTTTGCATCTCTGATAAAAAGAGGACTTTTGACTGGTTTGTCAATTTGCAGCAGGTTTTGAGCATTTTTCTGAGATAAAGGTTTTGAGCGCTGCTCATTAGTGTAACTGGTGTTTTGGAACGATCTATAATCATTGGATTGTATGAGCGCGCACCACAATTTTGAACTGTAGGAGAGTGGTCTCCAGGAGTGCTAACCTTGTGTTTTTAAATCTAAATGATGTTGTGCCTTAATGCTCTGATACCAAAAATCTATTCTATGTCAATTAAAATCATGTGAATAGGAGCTGATTCCTTTAAGACCTGTCCGGTCGATTAAATTGGTTGTTTCACCAGGTATCAATCGAGCAGAAAGAAACATAATCGATTCTCCCTCTCTCCGATAAAATGATTGCAGTGAATGGTCGATCGCACAGGAAAATTGAGTAATGTATGGACACCTTTACTTTAATTAAGTTACACTTCACTGGAGATGGGTGGATATCTTCCTATTCTGATTGGGGAAGACAACAGTAATTCTATTTCAACCATAACACCTACAAGGTCACTTCAGCATTTACTGCCAGTAAAATGTGCCTTCAAGTCTCTGTTCACATCTATGGTCATCAGTGTTTCCTGCACCACATGGTGTGAATTGTTGCACACTCTTGCGTTAGTAGACTTAAAGAGGAACTCCAGTGAAAATAATGTAGTAAAAAAAGTGCTTCATTTTTACCATAATTATGTATAAATGATTTAGTCAGTGTTTGCTCATTGTAAAATCTTTCCTCTCCCTGATTTACATTCTGACATTTATTACATGGTGACATTTTTACTGTGGGCAGGTTATGTAGCTGCTCCTAGCTGTTTTGGCTTTTACAGACAGCTGTAAACAGCTATTTCCTGTCTGTGAACATTGTTACATTGTGGCAGTTTGCCCAGAGTACCGCGGTCCCAGAGTTTCTTGTGGGAGGGGTTTCAGCACAAAATACATACAGCACCCCCTGATGGTCTGTTTGTGAAAATCATTATATTTCTCATGTAAAAGGGGGTATCAGCTACTGATTGGGATAAAGTTCAATTTTAGGTTGGAGTTTCTCTTTAAAATGCAGATGGCTCCTCCCCTGTGCTGTATTGTGCAGATATTATTAACCAGTAACTTACTATTTTATTTGTTAAAGAGCACATAAAGGTTACTTCTCTATATAAATACACACCTAAAGTAAGTTCTCAGGAAATATCTTACACTGCTCTCTGCACAATGCCAATAAAACGAAAGTAGGAAATGTGCAATACATTATCCAAGACATAAAGAAAAATGTGATTGAATATTACCAGACTGTGAAGCACTTCTAAAGTTCATGGGGAGTCAGAGAAATAATTGATTTCAATTTAACAGTAATGAGCCTAACACAGCCAGTTACAGATGAGACCAGTGTGATGGATAAAACAGAGCTGTTATGCGTTGCACGTAACCTTCAGGTGATCGATTCCTTCTGCTTGCTTAGCCCTGAAAAATTAATTAGATATTATAATATTCTATTTGTTACAAAGAAAAAAAAAACAGAAAACAAATTAGACTGAAACAATATGCAATTTAGCTGTTCACATTAATTTCACACTGGAATCATACTGATTTAGTAGGGTTCTCCCAGATCTCAATTTTCTGATTACATCGGCAAACTTGCACATTTGACCTACATTTATTAAGAACCATTTGCAAAAGTTCACCACCCGTTTAAGTAATTTTGAGCCATGTCAAGGGTTCCTGAAAAGTTTGTGAGAAGTGATAGCTGTACTGTACTATGCAAAACTGCGGTGCAACTTACATTTACATAAAGGTTCTTGCTGAGGGTAAGTGCTACAATATCACTAATTATGTTGACATTTTATTTTTGGAGGGAAGGTTCACTAATTTTTGGTAAATATTGCTTGCTAAACTGACACCAGTTGAGCTTCATAGCAAATGCTTTAAAGTCCTTTAACTTGACAAACATTTCTTTAAAAATGTTCTTTGTTTATGTTTTCACCTGTGGGGTTCCCCCCAAAACCCCTTAATTAGTAACACAATGTACAGCAAGTGAGAATATGCCCAAGATGCCTCAAAGCCACATCAAATAGTCGCTCCTCAGCGTTATGCACATTTTCCTTATTTTTATATATATTTTTTGCAGGATAACAGTTCCAAGGCATTTGTTGAGCTTTCCATGCTAAGTTGTTGCAATTGGGTGCTGTGCTGTAGTCATTCTCCCGAGATCAGAACCCCAAGAATTTCTTGCCCTCTGACTTTAATGGAGTTCAGATTTGGCCACATTCAGCCAAAAATCTCCAGACTCTCTTAACTTAATCCAGACTAGAGCCTCTTAATTTGTATTTAAATATTGCTAGAATCAAACTTTACCCTATTTGATCAACTCTACTTCTGGATATACCCATTGTTCCTTTTCTAATTAGTTTTCTGCCTATGCTGAAGAAAAAAGTACATTTAGAGAACTGTTTTTTAACATCATAATGAGTTTTGGTATTGATGACTAGAGATGGCCCGAACCTCCGATTTTAGGTTCGCGAACGCGGTTCGTGAACCTCCCCATAGACTTCAATGGGGAGGCAAACTTTAAAAACTAGAAAAAATTATGCTGGCCACAAAAGTAATGGAAAAGATATTTCAAAGGGCCTAACACCTGGAGGGGAGCATGGATGAGTGGGATAGACGCCTAAAGTCCCAGGGAAAAATCTGGATTTGACGCAAAGCAGCTTTTTAAGGGCAGAAATCACATTCAATGCTAAATTGCAGGCCTAAACTACTGCATGTATATACATCAATCAGGGAGGGTAATTCTTTCACCCTCCTCCCTCCTCTCTCTCTCTGATTTTGTCTTCCAGGGATTTGTAGGCAGTCAAAAGCATGCTCACATACATTGGCCAGGAATCACGTCAACTGCTTGGAAAGCAGCTATGCTCACCACTATACCACCATTAGCCGGGAATCGAACCCAGGTCAACTAACATTACAGGCTGAAGCCAGCCATTTCTCTCATCTCTTCAACTACAAGAAAGGCCCAGGAGTAGTCTTAGCTACCGTAATATCTATTTTACGACAGGGCTCTTATTACACTTTCTCTTACAGGGCTTAAACTTGAAGATTGTATACAAATGTAAGCAGACTGCAGAGTGGCGCAGCGGAAGTGTGCTGGGCCCATAACCCAGAGGTTTGGATTAAAACCATCCCCTGCTAGGCATGATTTAATCTTTTCACCTCGCTTTATCGCATGGGCAAAATGGTTTCCATAGCTCTGTAAGAGAAAGTGTAATAAGGGCCCTGCCATAACATAGATATTACGGTAGCTAAGACTACTCCTGGGCCTTTCTTGTAGTTGAAGAGATGAGTGAAATGGCTGGCTTCAGCCTGTAATGTTAGTTGACCTGGGTTCGATTCCCGGCCAATGGTGGTATAGTGGTGAGCATAGCTGCCTTCCAAGCAGTTGACCTGAGTTTGTTTCCTGGCCATTGTATGTGAGCTTGCTTTTGACAGCCTACAAATCCCTGGAAGACAAAATCAGAAAGAGAGAGAGAGAGAGAGAGAGAGAGAGAGACGGAGGATGGGAGGTAAAAAAAACACATGAACAAGATTAGCTCTGAAAACAGCTGTTGTGGGGTGCTATTTTAGGAATAGCAATCAGCCAGGAGCAAGCTAACAAGCCTAACTAATCTTTCCCTATGAGAGTCTACCAGCAGCTTTCCCTTCACTAATTACTACAGGGACATGAACAACTATAATGGCCGGCGCTGCCTGCCTTATATAAGAGGTGGGGTGGCTCCAGGAGATAGTGTAGCCTGATTGGCTACAACGGGCCTGCTGACTGTGATGTAGAGGGTCAAAGTTGACCCTAATGGTGCACAATGGGGACGAACCGAACTTCCGGGAATACGAACGCGAACCACCCAAAGTTCGCCTGGAACCGTTCGCCGGCGAACCGCTCGGGCTATCTCTATTGATGACATGAACCATACTAATTAAAGTGTGACATTATTGACAGATCAACTTTAAGCTTGCTAGCTATGAATTTTATTCCAAAGAAATTAATAATGTGTATTCTGCATTCGCCGGCGATGAGCAAAGCGCCCATTGTGAACCAGCCCTTAATCTAGCTGGTTCCATGATTTCTAGTTTCCATGATATCTGATCAAAATTGTTTTCACCACTGTGTTTTCATATTTGGAATTTTTACGACTACCTTAATGGGCTGTCATTGGTCAATACAGGGTTATTTGTCCACACCCAAGGTCTGATAACGTGGAAGTTATGAGAATCAAAAAGCAGCAGCTTAGGAATAACAAGGAATAACTATGCCCTAATACACAGTTCACATCAAAAGGTATCAAGACTCTAGCGCTGCGCTACAATACTTATCCTTTCACTAATGATGGTGATCAGATCAACAGGTTTGTGCACAGTCCTATGGAAGCTCTAAAGATCCTTTCTCCTCTGTGTTTTCCTCTTTCCACCTTGCTCCTTGGAATCATGCAAGCTAAAAGAATGGAAAGGCTCCTCCTTAATCATAAAATGAATATTCATTTGTTGAATAAAAAGTTAAAGTTAAATAATAGATTTTATAAATGTTATATTGATTTTATGAGTGAGGAGGATACTCCCCATTCTTAGTGCAGGACTCACATTATTATTATACCTATTTATGAAATTATTTGGGGATAATTGTATGTCTGTACAGATATAAGGCTGTGGCTACTTTACCTACTTTTTGGTACTTTTTCAATTGCAGAGTGCTGAATGTTACTTTAAAGAGAATCTGTATTGTTAAAATCGCACAAAAATAAACATACCAGTGCGTTAGGGGACATCTCCTATTACCCTCTGTCACAATTTCGCCGCTCCTCACCGCATTAAAAGTGGTTAAAAACAGTTTTAAAAAGTTTGTTTATAAACAAACAAAATGGGCACCAAAACAGGAAGTAGGTTCATGTACAGTATGTCCACACATAGAAAATACATCTATACACAAGCAGGCTGTATACAGCTTTCCTTTTGAATCTCAAGAGATCATTTGTGTGTTTCTTTCCCCCTTCAGCTCTCATGCACTGAAGTTTCAGGCTGCTCCTTTCTTCCTGCAAACAGCTTTGCCTGTGTCTGTAATTCCTCAGTATGTGAAAGCCCAGCCAGCTCAGAGGACGATTTATTCAGCTTGTAAAAGATAATAGAGCAGAGAGAATCTGCCATAATCTAAATAATACACAGGCAGTGTGCATAGAGGGGCCTGGAAGGGGGGTTCATAGCAGAACCACAACACTGAAGAACTTGGCAGCCTTCCAGACACAGGCCGACAAGTCTGACAGGGGAAAGATACATTGATTTATTACAGAGACTGTGATAGTAGAAAGTGCTGCAGTAAGCCAGAACACATTAGAATAGCTTTTGGAACTTGTAGGATGATAAAAAACAGGATGCAATTTTTGTTATGGAGTCTCTTTAAAGAGAAGATCAAAGGTCATCTCCTAGAAGAACATTTAAGAGAAAAAATTAATTCAATATGGGCCAGAGCCCTCGAAGAAGGCTGAGTTTGCCATGGTCTGTGCCACCAATTGATGAATTACTGAGGCCAGAATAACAAAATGTTTATGGAATGTCATTACTTGATGTATAGCCTGAAATTGGGATCTAATGTAAAGATTTATCAGAAATCAGCACATTCTTGTATACATGTAATACTGTCTTAATATAATTCTAATTACAGCTAAGAAAGGCAAGCATTATAATGCAGGACCATTGATCTCACCATAGCTTCATTTAAACAAAGAGGATTTCCAAGCTGGTGATCCATTAAAAAAAGAGACAGACTAATAAATGATGATAAAAACAATTATACTATAATTAAAGACTTGTTCTGCTAACTTCTTTTTATTCTTTGTTGCTGAGGTTGAGTTTTTCAATTGGTTTTGGTTTTTTTTTGAATCATTTAAAACTTAATTACATTAAAAAGCCCATTTAAAAAAATCTTGAACAGAGGAATAATTAAAACAATGAGTAACTTTAACCTAAATAGGTCATTAAATTAAAGAGGTGTTGTGAAAAGCCGGGTCTCTCAGGAGAGTTGCATAGCTAAATGTTATTTTAAATGGTATTTTACAGGAATGGTTAAGAGATAAGCAGGCTGTCCCCACTGGGGATAAAAAGAAGCAGGATTATGGAAGTGTGCTCTATAGGAAAATCATGCAACAAAAGGTGAATATATAAAATATGCATTTTGCTGTTAAGAAAGTTACAGTATATAGGTATTTGAACACAGTAATCTTACGCTTTATTTTTAAAGTAAGTATGTTTTTTCATTTAAAAATATAGGTTCATTAAAAATATAAAACATTTGCCACAGTTGTTCTTTAGTTTTAACACCTGACCTGGGTTACATTACGTGGGTAAAGGGTCTTAAAGCGGAATGAAACCCGGCATTTCTTCTTTGCTATAAAAGATTATTTACAGAATAGTATATACTACCGCCATTTTTATTTTACTAGAACAGCATTCAATTAAACACAGGACTTACAAGTTCTCTGCAGAGAAAGCTGGACGCATCCAAACTGGTGATAATGTTATCTTGTGTTTATATTCCTCACTTGATACAATTAAGTAAATACTTCTCTGACTGTGCAGACTCTCCTGAACACAGTCAGAGACTCAGAAAGCATTTCTGCTTATATTAAAAGATAAATAAAGCAGTTATGAATAAAATGCAAAGGCAGCTCTCAGAGCAAAAAAAACCTGTGCTTTGGAATCTTGTAATTTCTAAATGAATAATAATACTTATGCACAAAAGCAAATACGATAACCGTATGGCATATAAAAAGTAGGAAAACATGTTTTTATTGAATATTAGTTTTATACCGCTTTAAAATACTCATGTACCCGTTGACCAGGGAGGGAGTGGCAATTTGTATTAATGAGGTAGAATAGCCTTCTAAAATTAGCTGATTTTTTTTAGAATCAGAGTTTTCTCAAAAATATATTAATAAATATGTTATGCAAGCTTACACATTTGCACAAAAATCCACGGATATCATAAGGCATGTATTTTTTTGGAAACCGTTTTCCGAACAAAAAAGTGATTTTTACAGTAAAACAATGTTGACAATTTAGTAAACTTATCTGTAGCTTGTGTTTTAATTATTCTCCACATTTATTTGTACAGATTCCCATAGAACAGGGGAGTGCCTGAAGATCTCCTTCACCAGTCTTAGGGCCATATTCTATTCCTGAACTCGCCAGCGCTAAGCACTGGCGAGTTCTTAACTTAGGCAATGGGGGCATCGCCTAATCTAATTAAACTTTAGACCCCCCCAGGCGGAAAAGAACTCGCTTGGGCGATATAATCGCCCAGCGAGTTCTTAACACTGAATCCAATTACCCTTATCATGTCTCCGGGAAGCGATGCTTCCCGGCAGACATGAGTGTTAGCTTAGACCTGCAAAAAGCAGGTCTAAACTAGCTAATGCACATCGCCGCCGCAGCATCTGGGGGTCTCCTTTAATAAGGAGACCCCCAGAGCTCCCCGTCGGGTCGCCGCACAGTTTAGAAGCCCCTGCGCAGCTCTGCACCGGCACCCCTGTTGGCATACATACCGCCGCAGATCACCTCTCGCCGCAAAATCCGTCGCGTAATTACAGTGTATCTAACACTGTAATTACTGTCCGCATAGAAGGAGCCCGGGCAAAGCATCTTTGAATCTGCAGCCTGAGCTCCCCATTGGTCCGCTGTCTGAGCCATTTTATTGGTTCAGACAGCGGACCAATGGGGAGCCCAGGCTGCAGATTCAAAGATGCTTTGCCCGGGCTCCTTCTATGCGGACAGTAATTACAGTGTTAGATACACTGTAATTACGCGACGGATTTTGCGGCGAGAGGCGGCGGGTGATCTGCGGCGGTATGTATGCCAACAAGGGTGCCGGTTCAGAGCTGCACGGGGGCTTCTAAACTGTGCGGCGACCCGACGGGGAGCTCTGGGGGTCTCCTTTATTAAAGGAGACCCCCAGATGCTGCGGTGGAAGATGGCGGCGGATGTTAGGCGGGCGAGTGCGCATGTGTGGGGAGTGAGGCCGTGGTGCTGATGGACAGCACCACAGCGTAAACCTCACTCCCTATCGCTCAGTAAAAGGGAGCATCGCTCAGGCTTTCGCCTGCGTAATGCTCCCTAACGATCGGCCATCGCGCGAAGGATATGGGCAATAGGATTTGCCGGTAATCCTCGCGCGATGGCAAGGTATCACCTTGAATAGGATATGGCCCTTAGTCTGTTATAGTACTCTATGAGAAAAGTAGAATTTGAAACAGACCCCATGATGTGGGTAGTGGTGGCACAAGCAGTAAACCTGCATGCTCGTCAGGTCCCTTCTGTCTCATACTCAGAAAGGCAGAGCTGCTTGCCCTATGAGGGGGGACCTCATGCTTTTTTTTTTTTATTTTAAGTTAAGCTGAAGCACAAGGTGCATCATCCTTTTAAAATGTTTGTTGATAACCTCTTTTGTCAAAAAATCTACCGTAAGTAGGTGAGCAGGATCAGCAGGATAAACTTTTACAGGGGGATGCCATTGCAATCTAGAAGATTTCCCACACATAGCTGGAAAGTAGAAAAGTGGATAATCATCACCATTTTTAATGTTTCTGGAAGCTTTAGAACTATTTTTAAAGCATTACGTAGTTATATTTGGTGATCCTACTTAAAACCAAGGACATATTCAAAGTAAATATCTAAGGTTTAAACAAAAAATGAAAAGAAAAAAAAGGAGCAGCACTCAAATGTACATTTAGTGAAAAAAGCTCCAAGGACAATTTAGAACAGTTCCACAAAAATTCACTTAATTGCAACAATATTTAAAATACAAGCATTGGCATTGAAATTGCTGTGAAGTGACCACATTTTGGCAATAAAGTGATTTTTTTGTGGAGCTATGCAGGATAAGCCTATGGTTTAAAGAGGAACTCCAGTGAAAGTAACATAATAAAAAAGTGCATAATTTATACATTAAATATGTATAAATGATTTAGTCAGTGTTTGCTCATTGTAAAATGTTTCCTCTCCATAATTTACATTCTGAAATGTATCGCATGGTGACATTTTTACTGCTGGCAGGTGATGCTCCGCCCGAAACATGTCGTGTATCCTGTGACTCCAATACAGCTTGTTGCTGCACAGCTCCTGAGTGCCGTGTCCTTCTTTGCTATTGTGGTCCTGTACGTGCAGAGGTGGTGTGTCTGCAGGATACTGGCACCGGCGTGGAGTTTTTCGTTGTTTATTTTCAGGTGATGTCAGTGGAAGTAGCTGCTGCTTGCTTTTTTGGCAGTTGGAAACAGCTGTTTTTTCCACAATGCAACAAGGCTCCCACAGTGTGATGTCAGGACCAAGGTCCAGACATCACACAGTGGGAGGGGTTTCACCACAATATCAGCCATACAGAACCCCCTGATGATCCATTTGAGAAAAGGAAAAGATTTCTCATGGGAAAGGGGGTATCAGCTACTGATTGGGATAAAGTTCAATTCTTGGTTACAGTTTCTCTTTAAACAACCTTTAACTGCTTCGGGACCCTTGCTACGTATATATACACCCCTGGAAACTTAATTTTTGGACCAAGGGCATAGATTTGCATCTGTGTTTACCTCAGGGAAGGCGATTGTGTGTGTGCAGCTGTTCGTCTCCATTGCCATCCCGCCAGTCCATGATTGGCGAATGGGAACGTGTTTTCCCAAAGCCAATCAAAGTGCCTGTAATGAAGGAACACCAGCATCAGTGAGATGCCAGTGTTGATTCACAAAGTGAAAGTAAAAAACACATACACAACACTTTCTGTTTACAGTGTATAGTACACAAGTATAAAGTGGGGACATCTAGTGGCCAAAAAGCAAAAATACACTGCAATGAATAGCGGAGATGCCGCCGCATGGGAAAAGCGGCAGGGCGGCCATCTCCGCATTCCAGTCGGCGGCTTCTGCTGCGCGGCTACATGCTGCTGGTTCGACTGGTCTTTCTAGTGCGCACAGGTTGAGAGCTACGCGCGCGCGCGCCAGGCGACAGGACCTTTATGCTAACAGAAGGGGAGTCAGCTGATCATGCCGATCAGCTGACTCCAGCTATCTTCCGGATTGACTGAGTGACTGGGGCGGCGCTGTGGAGTGCTCTGGGTATATTAGGACTTGCCTGTCAGTTGCAAGTTGTCTGCTGTTGCGAAAGCTTACGTGAGAGCACTCAGACCCCAGTCAGATCTTACAGTGTGTTAGAGCCAGCCGAAGCTGGGAATTCACACTTAGTCAGATTCCGGTGATAGCCATAAGTATTACTGTTATCTATTAGACTAGTTCCCAGGTGTTGAGTCCAAGGACTTAACACCTAAGACTAGGAGATTGCTACATTGCTACTGTTATCTATTAGACTAGTTCCCAGGTGTTGAGACCAAAGACCTCACACCTAAGACTAGGAGATTGCTACATTGCTACTGTTCATCTGTTAGACTAGTTCCCAGGTGGTGAGACCAAGGACCTCACACCTAAGAGTAGGAGATTGCTACATTGCTACTGTTATCTAGTTAGACTAGTTCCCAGGTGTTGAGACCAAGGACCTCACACCTAAGACTAGGATTGATATATATACTGTTACCTGTTATGACCTCTGGCTTTCCTGACCACTCTCCTGCTTGCTGATTCGGTACCTCCGCCTATCTGATTACCTGTTACCGACATTGCCTGAACACGGATACCGAATCAGTCTTCCGTCTTTGTACTTTATCTGTCCGTGTGTTGCCGACTTTGCTTGTCTGACCTTTCTGACTGTCACCCAACCCTTGGGTGATCACCCTTACTGTACTATCTGTGACACTTGCTCTTCAGGTGTTCATCAGCTGCAAGCACAGGCTTATGGTTAATTGCTCCTCAGGGGGCCATCCTGCAGCTCGATCAGTGGTCTCTATCCCTTAGGAGTCCACTGGCTGCAGTACAGTCTGATTCCCTGCCCTCAGGGAATCACTGGTTGCAGTACAGTCTGATTCCCTGCTCCTCAGGGAGTTCCTGACTGCAGTCCAATCATATCTCTCATTACACCAGTTATCACTCTTGCAGTCCAGTCAGTGGTCTCTGCCCCTCAGGTGTCCACTGGCTGCAGTACCATCCGATTCCCTGCTCCTCAGGGAATCCTCGGCTGCAGTACTGTCTGTATTACCTCCATCTCAGGAGATCATCTTGCAGCGCAGTCAGTGGTAACCTGCCCCTCAGGGGGCCACTGGCTGCAGTGCAGTCTGATTCCCTGCTCCTCAGGGAATCCTTGGCTGCAGTAGTGTCTGTATCTCCCGCTTCTCGGGAGATAACTTCTCCGTTTACTATTGCACCAAACACAATATCACATTGGGTGTCCTGAGTCTAGCTATACTAGTATTATTTTTGGTGATTCTGCAGATCACCACATAATCAGGTATAGCATCTGTATTATTGGTGATACTGCAGATCACCAATAATCAGAAAAAATCTGTATTGCTGACACCTATCGTTACATACACTCACACACACACACACACACACACACACACACACACACACACACACACACACACACACACACACACACACACACACACACACACACACACACACACACACACACACACACACACACACACACACACACACACACACACACACACACACACACACACACACACACACACACATATATAAATCCCCCATAAATTATTAATCCCCCCACCCCATAGTTACCAAAATTATACACTTGTAGAAAATGACATAATTTAAAAAACATAAATAGTTACATTTGAGATTTTTTTTAATATGTATGTCATGAGAGTATATTTCTGTTATTTGTTCAAATAAGGGCTTTTACTTATTGATATAGTATAAAGAAGCACAACATGGAAAAATGCACCTTTATTTCTAAATAAAATATTGTTATCATACTAGGGACAGCATTTAAATGTTGTAATAACCAGGGCAAATGGGCAAATAAAATGTGTGGGTTTTTTATACAGTAGCAATTTTTATTTTTGAGCTATAATGGCTAAAAACTAAGAAATGGCGACTTTTTAAATTATCTTTAACATACAAAAGAAATAAAATAATTCTTAGAAAAAAGTACCTCCCAAAGAAATCATAGTTTGTCCCACAAAAAAACAAAACAAAACAATATATAGATCATTTTGGTGTGATAAGTAGAGATAACGTTATTGACAAATTGGGAGGAGCATGATGTGAAGATCGCTGTGGTTTTCAAGGGGAAATAACCTGTGGTAGGGAAGTGGTTGAACATTTTTCAATATACTTTTTATCCAATGTTCTAATCATTTGTACCTGGTCTGGAGCACCTTGTACCCTTAAGTACTTGAGTGTTTAATCTAGGGGTGCTCTCTTCAATAACAGACAGCTATGACCCAAATCTCTATTGGTTTTTTTATGGTCCTTGCAAAGATAATTATATATCTTAATGATAAAGCAAACAAAGTAGTGACATCTCACTATTTTTCTATTTATTTAACCCACTGGTTAAAATCGAACTTTTAAATTGTTTATTCTTTCCTTGATTTTTTTCTTCTTTCTTCCTCGATCCATTTTTCTTTTCACTTGTTTCCTCTTGTTCAGTGAAGATGAAAAAAACTCTGAATAATACATTTTGTTCTTTCAGTTGTTTTTTCTTTGTTCTTTCAAGTGCAGCCTTGGTAATTATTCTGTTTCAATATCTTTATCTTTATTAAAAAGTTTTGCAGTTTAGAACAATAATGAATCAAATTCAATGACGATGGACTTATACAAGGCCTGTTATGAAATTTGTATGACATTATTACTTGTCCTAGAATTGACGTGATCAAGAAACTCTAATGTGAACTTAGCTCTAATGTGAACTTAGCTCTCATGTGAACTTAGCTCTAATGTGAACTTAGCTCTCATGTGAACTTAGCTCTAATGTGAACTTAGCTCTCATGTGAACTTAGCTCTAATGTGAACTTAGCTCTCATGTGAACTTAGCTCTTTGAATTCTGAAAAAATATTTTAGCCAAGGGTAATACGAAGCATTATAAATATTAACAGTGATTTTATCACAGCATTATTTCTTCTTTCTGACAAGTGTATTGATGTCTGAAGAGCCACACAGAAAATAACTAGTCTACATGAAATACTCAGTCATGATTCATGTTTATTGCTGTTCATTTACAAGTATAACAGGATCAAAACCTCAGAAGTGGAAAGATGTGCCCGACAGTTTCAGTTCACATAGGCAAACCTAGGAAGCATTTTGAGAGATAATGGGAGTCAAGGGGACAATTTCAAGAAAGAGAAAGTAATATAATACATCTAAGTGCAATGCATATTTATCTTGTACTAGCGGACCCGCGGCGTAGCATACGCCGCATAAGAGGGTAGGGGGCAGGAAGGGGGTATTGGGCACAGTGGCGGAGAGGGGTGTCGGATCCTCCCTCCCTCACCTGGGTCCCCCATCTGCACTCCCCCTTCAGCGTAAGCTCAGCAGCAGCCACCGCCGCTATTAGTAAGAGGCAGTGGGTGGGGATAACTCACCTCTTTGGCACAGTGGCGGGGAGGGGGGTCGGACCCCCCCTACCTCACCTGGGTCCCCCATCTGCGCTCCCCCTCCAGCTTAAGCTCAGCAGCAGCCGCCATTGCTATTAGTAAGAGGCAGCGGGTGGGGATAACTCACCTCTTTGGCACAGTGGCGGGGAGGGGAGTCGGACCCCCCCTACCTCACCTGTGTCCCCCATCTGTGCTCCCCCTTCAGCTTAAGCTCAGCAGCAGCCGCCATTGCTATTAGTAAGAGGCAGCGGGTGGGGATAACTCACCTCTTTGGCACAGTGGCGGGGAGGGGGGTCGGACCCCCCCTACCTCACCTGGGTCCCCCATCTGCGCTCCCCCTCCAGCTTAAGCTCAGCAGCAGCCGCCATTGCTATTAGTAAGAGGCAGCGGGCGGGGATGACTCACTTCTTCCACGTTCCAGCGTGCGTTCCACTGTCATTACTTACTGCAATGCCGCCCACTGTATTGTAAGTGGACGGCATTGCAGGAAGTGACGACAGTGGAACACACGCTGGAACGCGGAAGAGGTGAGTCATCCCCGCCCACTGCCTCTTACTAATAGCGGCAGCTGCTGCTGAACTTAAGCTAGGGGGGAGCGCAGATGGGGGACCACGCCTCTGTGCCCAATACCCCCTTCCTGCCCGCTACCCCCTCCAGCTCGGTGGCAAGTGTAGGACCGCCCCTGGGGGCAGGGAGCTACTTCTTCTTCTTGCTTGAAGGTTGAGGCACTTAGCCTATTATATATATAGATACATACTATGATTAACCAAAAATTATTCTGCACAGACACTACAGGTGGCCATTAACAATACAATCTTGTGGCTAATCGATTGTTTTTGATTAGCATGGGAATCGGTTGGTAAACTTAGCTCTCATGTGAACTTTGCTGTAATGTGAACTTAGCTCTTTGAATTCTGAAATTTTTTTTTAGCCAAGGGTAATACGAAGCATTATAAATATTAACAGTGATTTTATCACAGCATTATTTCTTCTTTCTGACAAGTGTATTGATGTCTGAAGAGCCACACAGAAAATAACTAGTCTACATGAAATACTCAGTCATGATTCATGTTTATTGCTGTTCATTTACAAGTATAACAGGATCAAAACCTCAGAAGTGGAAAGATGTGCCCGACAGTTTCAGTTCACATAGGCAAACCTAGGAAGCATTTTTGGAGATAATGGGAGTCAAGGGGACAATTTCAAGAAAGAGAAAGTAATATAATACATCTAAGTGCAATGCATATTTATCTTGTACTAGCGGACCCGCAGCGTAGCATACGCCGCATAAGAGGGTAGCGGGCAGGAAGGGGTTATTGGGCACAGCGGCGGAGAGGGGGGTCGGATCCTCCCTCCCTCACCTGGGTCCCCCATCTGCACTCCCCCTTCAGCGTAAGCTCAGCAGCAGCCACCGCCGCTATTAGTAAGAGGCAGTGGGCGGGGATAACTCACCTCTTTGGCACAGTGGCGGGGAGGGGGGTCGGACCCCCCCTACCTCACCTGTGTCCCCCATCTGCGCTCCCCCTCCAGCTTAAGCTCAGCAGCAGCCGCCATTGCTATTAGTAAGAGGCAGCGGGTGGGGATAACTCACCTCTTTGGCACAGTGGCGGGGAGGGGAGTCGGACCCCCCCTACCTCACCTGTGTCCCCCATCTGTGCTCCCCCTTCAGCTTAAGCTCAGCAGCAGCCGCCATTGCTATTAGTAAGAGGCAGCGGGTGGGGATAACTCACCTCTTTGGCACAGTGGCGGGGAGGGGAGTCGGACCCCCCCTACCTCACCTGGGTCCCCCATCTGCGCTCCCCCTCCAGCTTAAGCTCAGCAGCAGCTGCCGTTGCTATTAGTAAGAGGCAGCAGGCGGGTATGACTCACCTCTTCCACGTTCCAGCGTGCGTTCCACTGTCGTTACTTCCTGCAATGCCGCTCACTGTATTGTAAGTGGACGGCATTGCAGGAAGTGACGACAGTGGAACACACGCTGGAACGCGGAAGAGGTGAGTCATCCCCGCCCACTGCCTCTTACTAATAGTGGCAGCTGCTGCTGAACTTAAGCTAGGGGGGAGCGCAGATGGGGGACCACGCCTCTGTGCCCAATACCCCCTTCCTGCCCGCTACCCCCTCCAGCTCGGTGGCAAGTGTAGGACCGCCCCTGGGGGCAGGGAGCTACTTCTTCTTCTTGCTTGAAGGTTGAGGCACTTAGCCTATTATATATATAGATACATACTATGATTAACCAAAAATTATTCTGCACAGACACTACAGGTGGCCATTAACAATACAATCTTGTGGCTAATCGATTGTTTTTGATTAGCATGGGAATCAGTTGGAAACTTTTGGTTGTGTCCCTTACCTGCCAAATTCCCAATCAGATTAATGGAATCATTTTTTCGGATCCCATCAAGCTAATTGTATTGGACTGCAGGACTTGGGCTGTTAATGGGCACAACTTATTGTTTCAGATCGATTACGATAACAATCAGAGGCAATCGATCTACTGCTGGATTGTATCGTTAATTGCCACCTTTATTTTTATTTAATGTATACCTGTAATTTTAAATCAATTATTTAATAAAAGAATCCATCGACAACAATATGACCATAAACATGATCTGTTTTTTTACACTGCTTAAAGCTAGATAACGAGGGACCATTTAAAACATATGTACACAAACAAAAACATGGGGCTTGATTCACAAAGCGGTGCAAAGTGTTTGCACGCCAGTGAAAAGCCCCTTATCACGCCTAAACTCACTTTAGGCATGATAAGAAGCAACTCGCGCGAATTTTCCGCGCGCAACCGCGCACGCGCGCGCGCAGCGTCCCCGCTTCGCGCGAAGCTCCCATTAAGCCCTATGGGACTTTGCGCGCGCGCGTACGCGCGGAAACTTCGCGCGAGTTAGAGCAAAAATCGGTGATAACTCAGTGGTGCAAAGGTTATCACGCCTAAAGTCTTTTAGGCGTGATAACTGGGTTATCACCGCTTTGTGAATCGAGCCCATAGAATAGAATGTTTTCTATAGGCTACCCCATGTTAGGGAATAATACCAGGGAAATACAAGGTCAACGACCTGAAAGACAATTAATACTTAAACAAGAAAAAGCAGTTTTTACCCTTGGTGACAATATCTAAATAAAAAAATCGTTGCAGCAATTCACAATTTAACAACCTTTATTATGACTGACTATAAAAACAATTAAAAACAAGGTGAATACCGCCCAAGACTCTGCCCAGGCCCTATTGGCCCAATGAAGAATGAATATATGGAGATAGCCACCTAATGAACAGTATATGATAATAACAGATCACTGAGTCAATTGACAAACTGTAGTCTAAAGGTACAGACAAAAAATATATAAAGTCTTAATGTATTACAATTTAGGACTCAGTAAAGTGAACCAAATAGCGTAAAATATTCACATGATAATCACATATTGTTTGCAACCTGCAAACAATGGGCCAATCAAATCAAGCACCACAGCTTAGTCAATTTATATAAACAATTTAATAAGGCTATGGTGCAGATCCATAGATGAGGCAGGTGCAAGAAATGATAAATATATGTATTATATCAGCAAACCTCTTCTCACTAATAAAGTACATACAGTGCAAAAAATATAATATATACATGCACAAGATAAGACATTCAATATGTTATAAAGTGCAATAGTGCTCAAGAAAGAGCAGCCATAGATATATGGTATATATCATAGTTCATCAGAAAGTGCAATGGTGCATATACATGCAGCAACAGGATCTTAAAGAAACCAATCGCCAAGAGAAAAATGTGAACCACAGTAGAACTGGAAAATGCTGAAAAGCCAATGTGTAGGTAACCCAAAGTGAATGAGAACCTTGAACAATACCAGAGAGTGAAGGAAGTTAAACCACGTGTGACAGGAGGGAGAGGAGAGAGTATACAGAAGCTGCGATAAAAAGAAACAAAGGTGGCTTACAAAGATGTAAATGTGTACAGGGACCAGGGCGGTGACGCTGGCGCTGCAGCTCCTGTCCAAAAAATATGTTTTTTTTTTGTCTGTACCTTTAGACTACAGTTTGTCAATTGACTCAGTGATCTGTTCTCACCATATACTGTTCATTAGGTGGCTATCTCCATATATTCATTCTTCATTGGGAAAATACGGCCTGGGCGGTGTTCGCCTTGTTTTGAATTGTTTTTATAATTTTGGAGTCAGTCATAATAAAGATTGTTACGTTGTGCATTGCTGCATCCATTTAAAAAATAATGGTGCTTGCGCATGCTTACTATGTATTTAATGAAATGCTCCATAGTTACTTATTTGAATGTGGCAAAAGTATGCATACCTCTAAGATCACCAATTTACTTGAAGGATAGTTACAGTCCGATGTTTCAGCGAATAGAATGTCAATCAGGTACAATTTCAGGAAGCACTTCATTGTTTTAAAATACAGAAATCTGGATCTTCACTAACCAAGTCTGATCTTCACAAGAAAGCAGTGTGAATGTATCATGGCTGAAATCAAGGAGATTATTTAGAACCTCCATAAATTAGTTATTGATGTTCATTAGGATGGAAAATACTGAAAAACAAGCATGGCAGTGCTTCAAGAAGACAGCCACTAGGGATGGTTGGAAATGTCCATTTCTGATTCCACAATAATTCTGATTTCCCCCAATTCCAATTTCAGTTTTTTTCAGATTTTCCGATTTCTGTTTTCTGATTGTTCGTTTTTCCACTTTCAAGGAGCATTTTATTTCATCAGAGAATGCAAAAAATGACAACAAAAAATCAGAAATCAGAAAAATGGAATCTTGTAATTGGTCTAAAATTACCAAGGTAATCTGATTTTTGCAGAAAAAAATCTGCATTCTCTGATTGGCCCAATGCTTATGAGTTCTGTGATTGGGCTAAAATGACTTAGTTGCGTTAAATCGGATTTCACGGAATTCCGCTTTCCATTTTCCGATTGGAAATAGAAATGCGAAAATATCAATACCGCGGCATCCAAATAAGCATCCTTAATAGCACCCTTGTTCTATGGGAGGCAACCACCTTGCAATAGTTGTTGGCCAAGAAGGCTGCTAACTGAATCTGCTGTCAGAGAAACTGAAATTAGCTCCCTAAGTTCATGCTGTCACAGCGTGTGATCTAACAAGGGCAGCTGATTGTGATTATTTGAGTTTGAAATGTTAATCCTGTAACATTGCTGCATGTCAGGAATATAGCCGCTAGTTATGAGGCTGATAATGTTAAGGATAATAACAGAACATATTTTTGTCCTATTTCTGTCTACTGGGTAAAACCTCAGATGTGTATTGTGCTTGGGAGTAATTGGTCACCTGGCCAGAGTAAACTGAAGTCTAATGTAATTCTGTATGTAGATGTCCATTACCTCTGCCCCATTGTCCAGCAGGGGAAACTGTGTCTACTGCTAATTAGCTGCCAATTGAGGAAGAATAGGCTGGTCGGCATGGCTTTTGAGTCTGATTTCAGCCATTGTCCCATTATACAAGGCAAGCCTGCCAGAGTCTTGGGCACAGGGGGAAGCTGACACCTGAATGTTTGAAATGTATTTGACAGCCTACTGGAAATTATTGAAGGGGTGAAGTCCTTTTGATACCATTTTCTACCTGTGGAAATTAAATTATTGGTGGAGGTGCAAACTATATCCTTATCTTTGATCAGCTAGGAAATACTGTCAACAATGGGGTTGTCACCTGTAACGTGGACTAGGGAAGTCTTTTTCATGTATGTGGATGTTAGATCTCTGGAAATCCAATTATGACTGAGGATGTAATTAAATCTAGGTCCCCCCCCCCCCCCGTCCACACAGGCTTACAGCCTCGAGGCGAATATTTCATTATAAAAACCAGGGGACAGCTACCTCAAATCAGTCCCCTCCTGACGGTAGCGGCAGCTGGTCTCCTGGCCCAAGCTAGTGGACTCCTGGTCTAACCAGAATTGTGTCCATCCACAAAAGTCCAAGGTTCTTCTATCTGGATTCCTGTATTTTGGTAAGCAAATTGCTTGGTGTGTATCTTTGTAACCTCTTATTTTTGTAACTGTTATCTTTGTAACTTTTTTTTATTTTGTTTTTTGTAATCTTTTGTATATATTCTGTTCTGCATTGTTCCACGTTTTTTATGGAATATTAAATCGTTATTTAATAAGCTTGACTTCTACTGTGCTAAACTAACACTCATAGCCTAGAAGAGATTGAAGTGTGTATAAATCCATGCCTATTTGTATGCTTGAGCAACACTACCATATGAGATTGTAATTGCATTGTGTGTGGGGGCGTTTGTCATACGTTGGCCTAAAGCGCGCAGCTTACCCAGCATACGAAAAATGCCAGTGCGAGTAGCGACAGCAGAGTGGCTAACAGTATCGTTCGGAAAGACTGTTAGTGTTTTTTTTGCTTCACTACCGTGTAAGATTGCAGCTGTGTGTGTGTGTGGGTGCGTGGCATTCCCGTATTCGGCCTAAGCGCAAAGCTGACTCGAATACGAAAACGCGGAGTGCGCACTGAGGACTCGACAGCAGAGTGGAAGTGTCTAGCGAACAGCTAGTGGTGGCAGTGAGAGGTGTTCTGAGGGGTCCCAGCCTTGTTTTAGCTCGACTAAGGCTGCTTCCCCTCTCAATCTGGTCAAACCCGCAGTCGGGAACCTTATACGCAGGCGTGCCGCGGGCCGGTTCCTGACATAATAGGCTGGCAGTGGTGGGATCGTTTAGTACATTAGTATGCAGTTTAGCTCGCTATTCTGAGTACTAAAGGCTGGAAGCTTGCTAGAAGCAACTAGCCTACAGAAGTCTACTCAGTGCAGAATCTATATACGTTTTTTTTTTTTTGGTCAAAGATACACACTTGGTATTTTGCTTTCCCTCGTCCCCTTTTTTCTTTTTCTTTTTTGCAACACGATGGCTCAGAAAGCATCCAGCTATGCAAGGCAAAACAAAGAGATGCTCCTCAACCTGTGTGAGCACAGAGGCATCGAGACGGCGAACGGCCAGACTAAGGAGCAGTTAGTTCGTGCCCTCGAGGAGCATGATGAGGCAGAGAAAGCCCGTGCTTCAACGTCCACGGATGCAGCTCACGACACGCCAGAGGAGGAATCGCTCCCGCCACAGAATGCGAGTGGAGCTGATGTCCTGGATGATCCACCGAACAAGGAGATGACATCTCTGGAAGCTGATCTACAGCTACTGAACTCAGCTGATCCTGAACTGCGCCTAAAGCTGATCCTACTGCACCGACAGGCAGAGAAGGAACAAGCGGCACAACGACACCAGACCGAGAGGGAAAGTGCTGAACGGCGACACCAAGCCGAGAGGGAAAGAGCTGAATGGCAACACCAGCTGGAGCTGGCTAAACTTTAGCAGCAGAACCGGTCTGCTGGACCCGCAGAACGCGAAGGTGAGTGAGTCCACAGAATCCCCTGGATAAGTTCCCCGCTATGGACAAGGACTCTGACATAGACACTTTCCTACAGGGGTTTGAAAGGACTTGTCGGCAGTATGGGGTGCCCCGTGAGCAGTGGGCAAGATACCTCACACCAGGGCTGAGAGGCAAGGCCCTGGAGGCGTTTGTGAGTCTCCCCCAGGAGGAAGAAACAGACTTTGAGGCGATTAAGAAAGCCATCATTGCGCGATACCACCTCACGCCAGAGGTGTATCGAAAACGTTTCAGGACAGTGCAGCGAGGTCCTAATGACAGTTACCTGGATCATGCGTGCAACCTGCGCAATGCCTTCCAGCAGTGGCTAAAAGGACTCTCAGTGGAAACCTTGGATGCCCTGCAGGAACTGATGATAAAAGACCAGTTCCTCCACACGTGTCCTGTTGATGTTCGGCTGTTTGTGCTGGATCGAGAACCAAAGACAGTGGATGAGGCTGCGGAAATGGCCGATTCCTACACGGCCCATAGAGCACCTGAGTCCCGGAGGACTACTACGCCCAGCTGGAGAGGAGAACAGATTGCTAAACCTGTTTCACCCAGCACCCAGAGGAGGCAAGCACCGCTGTCTCCTGGATTCAGGCAACCAACCACTGACACTCGGAAATGCTTTGTATGTGACAGGGTGGGTCATATCAGCATGACTTGCCCAGAGAGGAAGAGGGAGGCCCCAAAATCCAGTGAGGCCTCAAACCCCCGTGAAGTCCCAACTGCTCTGTGTGCTACCAGGAATGCCACTGGCTATGCAGAGAATCTGCAGCTTGTCACGGTTGGGGGACAGTTGCCACTGGGCTGAGAGACACTGGAGCAGAAGTGACTCTCATACATACCCAGCTTGTGAACCCAAAACAGTACATACCTGGGAAAATGATTGCTGTCAGAGGAATTGGGGGTGTCACCCCAGCAATACCCACCGCCTTGGTCCACCTGGATTGGGGCGCCGGAAGCGGACTGAAAGAAGTTGGGGTAACTGACAAAATCCCCACCAACGTTTTGCTGGGTACTGACCTGGGACGGTTAGTGGCCCGGTATGAGCCTACTCCAAACCCTGTGGAGCCTGCATCCCCAGCAGAAGTTCAGGACTCTTGCCAGGTGCTGTTTGATAATGCTGTGCAAGTGGGGAGTGCTGGCGAGGCCCCAGGGGCTATGGACTGTGTACTAGGAGCCAGCCCTAGTGATTCTCCAGTGCCTAGGCCTGGAGTGGGACATGTTGATACGTAGAATGCAGAAACTGATGATGTCATTTATGACGCATGGACTATCGAGGCGATCGATGCAGGAACTGTTGATGATACTTGTGAAGTGCTGAGTAGCAATACGTGTAATGATACCGATAATGTGGATGTTTTCTGTGATGTTCTAAATGTCAATATGTATAAGACGGATAATGTTGATATCATATATGTTGTGCTACATAATGATGCTTGTCCTGTGGACACTCCGTCGGCTGCAGGAGTAACCAGCAATGGTCGCTGGGCTGCAGCAGGTGGACTGTCTACTGAAGGGGCAGATGGCACCAGGCCAGATCTTTCCCCTTCAGATGGTTTCAAGACCAAAGGTGATGTGGTTTATGATATGTGTAATGTGGGTGCTCCCTCAGATGCCGTGGTAACCCGCAGCGTTAGCGAGTCTACAGCAGAGGGACTGTCCACTGAAGTGACAAATGTTGCTGGGTCAGCAACCTCCACTTTGGAACCTGGCCCGGAGGGCCCAGGAGCCTCTCTGTCTGCAGCACCGAGCTCTCTGGGGCTGTGCGATTTGACAGCAGCCTGGAAGAGCTCAGGGGGCTAGCCAGCAGGTCACCAGCTGGGAGGGGCGGGCTGAGAGGGTTCTGGGAAGTTATTCCCTCGGAGCTGTCTGAAGTGGAGGAGGCAGACCGGCAGATAACCGTTCCCCAAAGGGACCGAGAGATAGCTCCTGCCACTATAGAGAAAGTGCGTGTAGCGACTGTTGGAACCCTTCCCCAGCTGCAGCACCGTCTCTATGGTTGCGAATTCACGGTCGTCACTGACCCTCATTCCCCTGGTTGGTTACGTCCGGTTGCCAGGGGCAACGACACATTGCAGCAACCTGACCTAGCTTTCCAGTCCTGTAGCTTGGAGCTAAGGAGTTACCCCCCCAGGCCCGGCCGTCAGTGTCGGCTTTGGCAGGACGATTCGTTAGAATCATCTGCCGGCGCCATCTGGAAGAGGGGGCGTGTCAGGAATATAGCCGCTAGTTATGAGGCTGATAATGTTAAGGATAATAACAGAACATATTTTTGTCCTGTTTCTGTCTACTGGGTAAAACCTCAGATGTGTATTGTGCTTGGGAGTAATTGGTCACCTGGCCAGAGTAAACTGAAGTCTAATGTAATTCTGTATGTAGATGTCCATTACCTCTGCCCCATTGTCCAGCAGGGGAAACTGTGTCTACTGCTAATTAGCTGCCAATTGAGGAAGAATAGGCTGGTCGGCATGGCTTTTGAGTCTGATTTCAGCCATTGTCCCATTATACAAGGCAAGCCTGCCAGAGTCTTGGGCACAGGGGGAAGCTGACACCTGAATGTTTGAAATGTATTTGACAGCCTACTGGAAATTATTGAAGGGGTGAAGTCCTTTTGATACCATTTTCTACCTGTGGAAATTAAATTATTGGTGGAGGTGCAAACTATATCCTTATCCTTGATCAGCTAGGAAATACTGTCAACAATGGGGTTGTCACCTGTAACGTGGACTAGGGAAGTCTTTTTCATGTATGTGGATGTTAGATCTCTGGAAATCCAATTATGACTGAGGATGTAATTAAATCTAGGTCCCCCCCCCCCCGTCCACACAGGCTTACAGCCTCGAGGCGAATATTTCATTATAAAAACCAGGGGACAGCTACCTCAAATCAGTCCCCTCCTGACGGTAGCGGCAGCTGGTCTCCTGGCCCAAGCTAGTGGACTCCTGGTCTAACCAGAATTGTGTCCGTCCACAAAAGTCCAAGGTTCCTCTTTCTGGATTCCTGTATTTTGGTAAGCAAATTGCTTGGTGTGTATCTTTGTAACCTCTTATTTTTGTAACTGTTATCTTTGTAACTTTTTTTTATTTTGTTTTTTGTAATCTTTTGTATATATTCTGTTCTGCATTGTTCCACGTTTTTTATGGAATATTAAATCGTTATTTAATAAGCTTGACTTCTGCTGTGCTAAACTAACACTCATAGCCTAGAAGAGATTGAAGTGTGTATAAATCCATGCCTATTTGTATGCTTGAGCAACACTACCATATGAGATTGTAATTGCATTGTGTGTGGGGGCGTTTGTCATACGTTGGCCTAAAGCGCGCAGCTTACCCAGCGTACGAAAAACGCCAGTGCGAGTAGCGACAGCAGAGTGGCTAACAGTATCGTTCGGAACGACTGTTAGTGTTTTTTTTTGCTTCACTACCGTGTAAGATTGCAACTGTGTGTGTGTGTGTGGGTGCATGGCATTCCCGTATTCTGCCTAAGCGCAAAGCTGACCCGAATACGAAAATGCGGAGTGCGCGCTGAGGACTCGACAGCAGAGTGGAAGTGTCTAGCGAACAGCTAGTGGTGGCAGTGAGAGGTGTTCTGAGGGGTCCCAGCCTTGTTTTAGCTCGACTAAGGCTGCTTCCCCTCTCAATCTGGTCAAACCCGCAGTCGGGAACCGTATACGCAGGCGTGCCGCGGGCCGGTTCCTGACACTGCACATAGTCCAATTTACTATGAAACCATTTTCCTTCCTTTCCCTCTAGAACAATGATGGCTAACCTTGAGACTCCAGCTGTGACAAAACTACAAATCCCATCATGCCTCTGCCTCCCTGAGTTATGCTTAGAGCTGTCAGAGTATTGCAATGCCTCATGGGACTTGTAGTTCCACCACAGCTGGAGTGCCAAGGTTAGCCATCACTGCTCTAGAATGTAACTAGAAAGACTAATCCTTTATCCACTGATTTTTCAGCAGAAATTCTTATACTGTGAGGCTGGGTGCACACATAACATAAGGTGAAAGGCTGCGTTTTATGTCGTGTTTTATGTTAATGTTGTGTGCATTTTTGACGCATTTTTACAGGATTTTTGGTGCATTTGCGATGCGTTTTTCATGAGTTTTGTGTGCGCTTTAATGCGTTTGCAGTACGCCTATACAAAACGTATATGCGTTTTCTATGTGTTTTTAATGCGTTTTTATATTTTCATTTATGCAAATCACTAGGAAGACAACAGGAAGTGGAAATACAGCATAAAAAATTATTTGGGGGAAAAAATGCATATAAAAACGCATGGAAAGTGCATGAGAAATGCATTCCATTGCGTTCTCATTGAATTCCATTATGTGCGTTTTTGATTCGTCTATGAATATTATGCAACAAAACCAGTGTTTTTAAAAATGCAGGTTTGAAAATGCATAGAGGGTTAACGCTTGGCTTCAGCTTGGTTTCTTCAGGTTAGAATTTTTAGCCATACAGGTCTCAGTTGACACAAAAAAAGAACATTTCAGCACTGTGCCTACTAAGCTATCAGATGGTGTATTTACAACTGTGCCTGGAGCTGGGATTTAACTGGTTCAAATGAATGGTTAAAGCTGTAAAGCAGTTTATATAAAGGCAAAGGCAGCATAAAAGCTGCTGAGCCAAGTCCAACATAAACTCTTTACGCAGTAAGTAAATACAAATATTATGTGGGAAATGTAAAGCTACCAGGCAGAATACTTTCAGGGTGAAATTCACCGGGAATATTATTGATGTTGTGTGTTAAAGAGATGCACAGACAGCGTGAAGCTTCTGCTTTTGGATCTGAATCAGAATTGAAACTTCTTAATTAAATTCCCAGTGTTACTTTCAGATCTGCTTTCTCAAGAGGTTTTTCGATGACTTGGGCTCTAATACTTTCCCGCAAGAAAGAGTTGACAAGCTGATGTGACAAAAAAAAGAAGCATTACAACCTGTGACCTGTGCATCTTCTTCACGTATCTATTTTGGTTGTTTTGTAGATCTTATAAAAATCAATGTCAGCTAAGCCTAACCTGAAACAGCTGCATTTCATAGTAAAGGACATTGATACCAAGGTGACACTTCAGCAGGTATGCTTGTTGCTGGGACAATATCAGAAGTTTACTGGTTATGTTCAGAGTTCAGTAACCCATTGGCGTTCATCAATTATGCATGTACTGTAGCCAGATCATTAAAGCCCAAGTTCAGTCTCCCAGTTTAACAATTTTTCAGTGCATATGATAGTTTTGTGCATTACACATCTATACTTCACAATTTTTGAAGATCTACAAAACAACCAAAATAGATACGCACATAATGGAATTCAATGGGAACGCAATGGAATGCGTTTCTCATGCACTTTCCATGCGTTTTTATATGCATTTTTTCCCCCAAATAATTGTGTATGCTGTATTTCCACTTCCTGTTGTCTTCCTAGTGATTTGCATAAATGAAAATATAAAAACGCATTAAAAACACATAGAAAACGCATATACGTTTTGTATAGGCGTACTGCAAACGCATTATGTTTACTTATATAACTATATTGTATCTGCTTTTAGCCCCATTTGCTGTAGCAATACTATTGCAATGTTACTGGAAAGTTACTGTTCAGACTCCTCCTTCTATGCCATGATCACCTACATAAGGTAGTCAGGAAAAATGCACAAACCACTCTATCCTTGTCAGCACACATCACCTGACCCCTCCCACCTCCTCCCTCTACTAGTGAAAGATTAACTTTATAACCAAGACTGTAGCTACAGCAGAGTTTCATACTGATAGATATCTGCTGTGACTGAAGTGCTGGCTACAAAGAGTTAATCTCTAAGCAGCAGCAAAGGAGTTGGGTAGGGTGTCTCAGTGCTTGGCCAGTGTTCCCTAGCTACCGAATTTAAACTCTACTTTGAAGCTTTTGTGATTGGACCCTGGGCCATGTGGCTGACTGTTCAGGCACAGTCTCCTATTCACTTTTACTAACATTGAAAAATCTGGGACTAAGAACTAGGGATATTACCGATTTATTCCTGCAGTAAGCTACTGTGCACATAGTCATTCACTTTAAACAACTTAACAAAAAACATATCAAGCACGTGGATCTTTCAATGGATGTTGCATAAGTGTGTATGGCTGAGAAGCCTGCACTCACCTCTGCCTACATTGCCAAATGGCAGTGTATATAGTTCTTCTATATTTATGCTTGATGGATGCAGTCTTTGATATGCGGGGTCATTCATTGTATCTTTGTTCTGATAAAATAAAGAAAAATTGTCCTGTGTGGGGTAAATTGGCAATTTTCTTTTTTTTACAGATACAAAAACAATTGTGAAATATTGATTATCTGTTAAAAACCCCTATGGAAGTCCATTGTTAAACTCTTCTTACTGTAACCAAAAACAATCAACCTACCCACCTTTTATCCTGATACTAAATAACACACAGCCATCACTTTAAACATAAACATGTTTAAACATAAAAAAACCCATTTAAACATAAAGCTAGGTTCACAGTAGTCCGGGTACACAACACCAGATACTTACCTAAATAGAGGGAAGCCTCAGGATCCTATTGAGGCCTCCCCCATCGATCTGATGCATTGTCGCTAATCCCATCTGAGCTGCCAACTTCTATTGCTACCTGCAAAAAATCCTATCCAGGACAACATGCCTCGGAGTCAATGAGTTAAACAGGCGGTGGCTTTACTTTGCATCTTCTGGCAAACCTTAGCTGATTTTGGAAGCTTCCACTTATTGGAACTTGCAATCGATTGCCAAAGATGACCTATTGAATATCTTCCATGAACTATATTAAAAGCAGCAAGATGTTGTGCTCCAACTTTAAGATGTTATCTGTTTGTGACACTAGTGCAAAGTATAATATACTGGACACTTGCGCAAGTGTCCAGTATATTATACTTTGCATGCAAACTATAGTGGAAGCCAAAGTTCCTCCATTGTATAATCAATGTAGTATTTGTTTTGGACGCAGGGCATGCATTTTCAGCCTAATAGAGGTGGTGCATGCCTGAGCGATTAACCAGTCAATTGCAGCATGTTTTTAGGGATGCACAACCTCCCCCCCTTTTCATAATTTTGCTAGTATGCAAGTACCAGGTTAGCTGCTCCCAGCCTGTATTCCTGAGTTTCCCGTTTGCATGGTAAGTAATAGTTATGCATATGATTTGCATCTGAATTGAATGCGAAGTGTGCAGATAGCTTATTATAGGTGCTGCACATGTGAGCTGTTGGTCATTTCAGATGCAGCCTTTGTGGTATGCACTGGCCCTCTCCTTGCTACCAGGAGATGCTATCAGCTTGCTTTTGTGTAAATCCAGTCCCCTCTCCTCCTCCCTCATCCCCTCTGCCTCTGAAATCAATGGCTAGTAACACCTCCCCCTTCTCCTGCCCAGACTTAGCTCCTGTAGGCCCTTGTCTGAAAATGCCAAGGCACTGTGGAAAATATGGGCGAGGCTTGTTTAATTTATAGGAAATTCGAGTATTAAAACAAAACAAAAAAAGTATTTGGCTTGAGGAATGCCCTATAAACTATGTGAAAGGAACACAATTATGCAATGAGTAAAAGTTTATCTCGGATCCACTTTAATTGATAGTATTCCTTTAGGCTGGTTTCACAGTGGGACGTTACAGGCGCACGTTAGAGCAGCCTGTAACGCACCCCACCGCACAGCAATGAAAAATCAATGGGCTGTTCACAGTGCCCACGTTGCGTTACAGTGTAACGCTGCACCATAATATAACGTACTGCATGCAGTACTTTGTAAGCGGCAGAGCCGCGTTAGACTGTTTGCACATGCTCAGTAACATTGGGGAGGAGCGGAGAGCGGCCAGGCACATGGCTAATTAATATTCACTGCACTCAGGGACGTGCAGTGCTTACTTCCTGGAGCGGCCGCTCTGTGCTGAGATTGGCCGGCGGGACCACGTGATGCCGCATGCGTCCAAGAGTGCGCATCACGGACGCTAGAGTGAGCTGCACAACGCGGCTCACTCGGACGTCCAAAGCAGGGAGCACCAGGCGTTGCGTTAGGGGCACGTTATGTGACCATAACGTCCCCTAAAACGCAATGTCCTGGTGTGAAACCAGCCTTAATTTTTGCAATGTTACTAAGATGAAAAAAGGAATGTCTCACAACAGCTGAAATTTGATTACAGAAGTTGAATTACCAATCAATTAGTACACCCAAGCTGCGCACAGAGTCAGAGCTTATAAGCCTTTTTCAATTTTTTGATCTTCAGTGACCATGACTATTTCTTTGCTCTTGTTTTGTTGTATGCTATAACTTTTGGTCCTTTTGGCCCACCGTCCTTACTGTGAGTTGGGTTAAGCCTGGTACACACCTTAAATTTTGATTGGCCAAGCATTGACCAATTTTACCACCGACATGTGGTATTAGGTCAATAGATTTTGTATTCTATGAACAGATTGTGTAGGTAAGCTCTCATACTACATGGATGTGGTAACATTGGTCAGTGATTGGCCAATCAGAATTGAAGGTGTGTACCAGGCTTAGGATATTTAAAGCACCCGAGGCAGACAATAAATATACTGTATACCCAGAGCCTTTACTCAATTTACTTGCGATTGGGTCCCAACATTGTCATCCTAACTAGAAGGGTTTAATTATCTGGCAGAGTTCATTGTAAAGAATAATGGTGTATTACACAACAACGTAGCTTGAATCCTTTTTAACTAAAAGTTATTTCACGACTCTCCGTATCTCTTAAATACAGCTGCAATTGAGATAATCAGAAAGAGGCGTCATGCAGATTTCACAGACAGCTATTTAATATAAACAGATAAAGTATTTAGTGACACTGTGAAGGTGATTTACAAATGCCACATTAAGAGGTGATTCAGGTAAAATCTCATTTGCAATGTGTATAATATAAGAAAAGCCTAGGAGTGTGCCTGCGGGTGGCTGTGGATCTACTATCGGACCTCCGGTTTGTTAACCGCTATGTTCCAGGTGGTGCCTGCTGTGATTGCTACTTGCTAGTAAATATTATTATTATTGATTGAATTTATATAGCGCCAACATATTACGCAGCAATGTACAACACATTGATAATAGGGGTGACAGACAACACACAACAGACAATATGCAATAAGGTACCCAATGCCAGATCATATACTCGAGTAATAGTCTCAGTAATACATGCTCACGTTATTCTGTGGGCAGGATGCACAGATACACAGGGAGGGAAGGCCTACAATTGAAGGGGGGGTGGGGAAGAGGTAACATGATAGGAGGGGCAGAGTGGAAATTACCTTGTTGTGATGTCAAATTGTGGAGATTTGCTGGTGCATACTAGTACATTAGCTTTGATTGCTTCACACTTATAACCAGTGTTGCTCTCCATGGCCTCGGTAACCTGTGATCACAAGCTGTTTATCCTGATCACGAAGTCAGATTCCGAATTCGTAATCGCCTCTCGATCACGGATTCAGGTTCGAATGCACCCGTGATCATGGTCCAAATCCTGCTCATGATCACAGATTTAGCCGTGATCACAGCCGTGATTATTACCTAAAAACCCGCTGACTTTAGCAGTTAATAGCAAAGCCCCCTTAGATGTTTGCCACCTACAAATTTGCAGGATATGTTAAAGAGAACAGTGGGCACAAGAGGACATTTTTTTTTTCAAAAAGACTGTATAGTTTTTGAGAAAATCGATTTTAAAGTTTCAAAGGAAAAGAGTATACATTTAAATATGGTAAATGACAGTGAATGCATTTACCGCATTTACATGTACACTTTTTTCCTTTGAAACTTTTCCTTTGAAACAAAAATGTTTTCCTCTTGTTACCACTGTTCTTCTTAACATATCTGGCAAATACGGTTTTTCTAGCATGTAAGGGGGCTTTGCAATTAACCGCTAGAGTTGTGGTGTTTTGGCGGGTTTTTAATCACGAATACTTTTTTCCTATGAAACTTTAAAATCGATTTTCTCAAAAACTTTTTTTTACATTGTAGCCACTTCTCAACTTTATAATCCATGCAATTTTGGTGTTTGTAGCATGTATGGGGGCTTTGCTATTAACGTTAAAGTCAAATCCGGGATCACGGCCATGATCATGGATTCTACATGTAATCACGGCTAAAATCCGAGTCGAATTCGGATTTTAGCATCAAATCCGGATCATGGCGTATCCGGATTTCAATACTGCTGTGGCCGGATTTACTCGAATTTGTGATCGGGGGTATCTGAGCATCACTGCTTATAACGCTACCCTTTGAACATGAACAAATGTCAGCTGTGAACTGACTAGCGGCCTTGCTTATATATACAACCTGAGCAAATGTAATCAGGGTGGCCCACTCAGCTGAGGGAATTAGCATATCAAGCAGTGGGGGTAGTCTCTACAAGGGTCATGCACATTTGTTAGGGTGTAAGGCTAACAGAAGCTGTAAGAAGTTACAGGAAGGCCACTACCGTAAGTAATAATTATGAAACAAGGGAATGCCAAAATTACAAATCCCAGTTACTAGTGAAAATTACCATAAGCAACCCAGCAATTGATAAATATAGTTAAGGATATTCAAAGCATTCATAACAGATGGGATGGGACATACACAGGCAATTCTCGTAACATGCAGGTGGTTTGTGTGCAGTCAGATGGGATGGGACATACACAAGCAATTCTCAATGACTGTGTATGTCCCATCCCATCTGACTGCACACAAAGCAGGTTAAGCTGCTTTATATCTAAACACTTTTTTACTTGGCATTAGATCAGGCCCTAGGAGAGAAGCCACTGCCCATATGAGTTTAGGGTCTTAGGAAATAAGGGATATATTCCTTATAATTTATATAAATATCAGATCCAAAGGATTGGATGCAAACAATCAATCCACTGGGATACACAAGTGGTTAATCCAATAAGGTATTTGCACAAATGCAGTCAACATAATCATAACATTTGTATTGTGTATTTCTCCTGTTGGACTCAAAGCGCTCAAGAGCTGCAGCCACTAAGGACACACTCAAGGGGCCAACCTGCAGTGTAAGAGTGTCTTGCCCAAGGACTTCTTACTGAATAGGTACTGTCCCTAGCCAAGAATCGAACCCTTGTCTCCCATGTCAAAAAACAGCATACAATAAGACACTGTCTTATATTAATTTTTGGTCCAAAAGATATGCTAGGGCTTATTTTCAAAGGATGTCTTATTTTGGGGGGAAAACACTGATAGTTTTCCTTTACAAAATGTATATACTCCATGTCATGCTGAAACACAAGCGGCATGCACAAAGCTTGTGGTTTGCAGATATTGGCTCTCACTTATAAGAAATTGATTCTGCTGATCATTTGGGTAACAGTCTATTTCTTGCAGGCAGAGAACTCTGTCAGGCTCACCAGAGCTATGATAGGATAAGCTGTGTGTCCTGGGAAGAGGAGAAGTGCTGCTGATGCTTATCACAACAGATTAGGAGGGATGGCTCCAGCAAAAACACAAATTAGGTCCACCAAAAAGAAAGTTGCGATCACAATCCAAAGCTCTCAGCGTGGCATAGGATTTCCCTGTAAAAAAATCTAATATAGTGCAGTATTGCTTTCAAATGAACACACCCAGTGATTCACTTCAGGGGATTATGTGAGAGCAGCCTCCACCAATGTATAGAAGGAAACACAGGGGGATATTCTCACCCCCTTAGTGAGTCCCAGGGTGTGGGTGTTTTATTGTACATGTGAGTGTTTGCACGGTGGGGAAGACTCCGTTGCTGGCCGTAAGCTAGGGAAAGGATGCATGAATATGCATGAGGGGGAGGTACTGGAGCATAGGGGAAGGGATGGGGGAAGGTACATTGGGTGATTTAAATAGCGTCCCATACGAACGTGACTCCATGCCCCTGATGAGTCAAATGACGAAACGCGTAGGGCGGAGCTAAGGAGTCACGTGGGACGGAAGGAGGAAGCTAAGCGGGGACTGTGGCGTGCAGCGGAGATCCGACCGCGGCGGTGCTGACACGCACATATAAGCGCTTATGCTTTGGAAATCCGGTACGCATGTTTTTATGCAAGTTTTATTAAAAGGAAAAAAGTTTTTTACACTATGCGAGTTCCGGTTTTATATATTTGAAGGTCCTGAATTGTGAATACCCAGGATGGAGGGTTTATAAGCCTGATACAAAAGAAACAATCTGGTGAGTGGGACTCACTAAGGGGGTGAGAATATCCCCCTGTGTTTCCTTCTATACATTGGTGGAGGCTGCTCTCACATAATCCCCTGAAGTGAATCACTGGGTGTGTTCATTTGAAAGCAATACTGCACTATATTAGATTTTTTTACAGGGAAATCCTATGCCACGCTGAGAGCTTTGGATTGTGATCGCAACTTTCTTTTTGGTGGACCTATCGTGATTGGAGAGTGTGTGTACTCTGACAAAGTTTGCAGATCCCCTATACTGGTGATAGATTAGTACTATATATAACAGTTTGTGTCTTGTGCTGTGGAGCGCAGTCTTTTTGCTCTTTGGGGCATTGGCTACAAAAACACAAATTACCTGACACACACTTATACAGGACTGTAGAACTCACACTATATTGCTGCTCTCCTGTATCCAGGCTTTGTATTGAGCGTGACTTGCTGGTGTCATGCAGGCTGCTGCTAGGGCTTACATTTGGGTGAGGGCTTATATTTCAAGCATGCTAGGAATTCCTGCTAGGGCTTATTATCAGGGGATGTCTTACCTTAGGGGAAACACGGTATGTAAAAAATGTAAAGGAGGAAATGTTGGTAATTATAGCTCATGTTTGTGCAGCAAGCATCATAGATACAATGCAGTCCTTGTTTAGCAATAGAGATGGCCCGAACCTCCAATTTTCAGTTCGCGAACCGGGTTCGCGAACTTCCGCAAAAGTTCGGTTCGTGCGAACTTTCGCGAGCCGCAATAGACTTCAATGGGGAGGTGAACTTTGAAAACTAGAAACACTTATGCTGGCCACAAAAGTGATGAAAAAGATGTTTCAAGGGGTCTAACATCTGGAGGGGGGCATGGCGGAGTGGGATAGATGCCAAAAGTCCCGGGGAAAAATCTGGATTTGACGCAAAGCAGCATTTTAAGGGTAGAAATCCCATTGAATGCTAAATTGCAGGCCTAAAGTGCCTTAAAACATCTTGCATGTGTTGCATGTGTATACATAACATCAATCAGGAAGTGTAATTAGAGTACTGTTTCACACTGACACACCAAACTCACTGTGTAAAGCACCGCAAACAGCTGTTTGTGTAGTGACGGCCGTGCTGGACTGGTGCGCACCATGGCGAGAGTGCAGGCTGTGGCGGTTTTCAAGCCCATATGGTCGCCGGGCTGTGGTAGCTCAATGATAGAACAACAGTGACTGTCTAGCTGATCAAATTTGGTCTGTCCACAATGAAGCAACAACCTTGTTATCATGCTTGTGCCCCCCCCCCCCCCCCAAGACACTCATATAGCCGTTGGTCATTGCTTCATTGTGATACGCAAGCCCCTTCACCGCGGCAAGGTAATGATCACGAAGGGGAATTGGCACATGTACATGCCTTTTGTTTTGTTGTTGCAGCTGCAGTGCAGCCAGAAAAATTAGGCAGGCAAGTACACTCACCAGATAAAGTAGTATAGCGGCCGCTGCTAGCAATGAACTTCACCTGGAGTCCTGGACCCAGTTGGTGCTGGCGAAGAAGGCAGTCAAGTGGCCTGCGGGCAGAGGTGCTGTGTGGGTAGCAACTTAGACTTGGGGCAGGCAGTCACACAGCGTGCAGGCAGAGATGCCATGTGTGGGGACTGACTTAGTCTTCGGGGCAGGCCTGAGTGTCCTTTGCAGACCAGGCATCCATGGTCAGATGGACCCTTGACCCAATGCTGTGTGCCAGAGAGGTCACCACTTGCCTTTCAACATCACGGTACAGTTTAGGTATCACATTTTTTGAGAAAAATTGTGGCCTGGTATCTTCCACTGCGGTGTGTGGCTTTGCTTTTGTGTGCTGCTTTTCCTCAGGTGGTCATCCCATTGCAGTTTGTGCTTTGTAATGATGTGCCTTCGTAAGGTAGTTGTCCCTACGCAGGTCTTGGTCTTTCCACGGCTCAATTTTCGGTGGCAGAGAGTACAGATGGCATTGCTCTTAAGGCCCATACACACGTCGGATTTTTCCGAATGGTGGGTCATTGGAACGTCCCGTCATTTAGTCGTCCTCACGCCAAATCAGGCGTGTGTACAGTCCGTCGTTCGGGTGATAAGACTGGTCTTGAGTGATCCACCTGGCGGATCGCTCAAAATCAGTCTTATCACCCGAACGACGGACTGTACACACGCCCGATTTGGCGTGCAGACGACTGGACGACGGGACGTTCAAACGACCCGTCATTCGGAAAAATCCAAAGTGTGTATGGGCCTTTATCTGAGGCAGACACACAAAAAAAATTCCACACCGCCGAGGCCTGGTGTGATGCCACTTTGGTGGTGGATGCCGACTGAGTGTTAAGTGGGGTGCCAGAATGAGAGCAGGAGGAGGAAGACATGTCACGCTTCTGTGCGGAAGCTGAGAAAGATGAGGTGTTCTGTATTAAATTGTCAACTACGTCCTGACAATATTGAGGGTTGATGGCACGTGCCTTCTTCTGAACACTGTACTTTGGTCGAGGGCCGCACGAAATCACGACAGCGCCACTTCAAACAGACCTGCCAGGTGGCCTGCCTCTGCCTTTTGTTTTGTTCATATTGGGGGCGGGGGGATAAAGTGCACTCACATAGGTAGGTGGATGCACTGAACACAACAGGTAGGTATATGCAGTGATGGGTATTACAATGTGCACCTGTCACACACAGACAGGTACCGGGCAAGCACAGTGACACTGCTTGGGCTCACGTAGGTAGGTGGGTGTACTGAAGTGAACAACAGGTAGGTATATACAGTGATGGGTATTACAATGTGCACTTGTCACACACAGACAGGTACCGGACAGGCACAGTGACACTGCGTGCGCTCACGTAGGTAGGTGGGTGCACTGTGAACAACAGGTAGGTATATGCAGTGATGGGTATTACAATGTGCACCTGTCACACACACAGGTAGTCACTGAATGTGCTGGGCCTGGCAGTGGCACACACAGTATGAATTACCAAGGCTGTCTATGCAACACGGGTGTCTGTGGGACACACACACACAGAAAAAAAAAGATCACAAGAACAAGATTAGCTCACAAAAGAGCTGTTGAGGGGTGCTGTTTTAGCAATAAGAATCAGCAAGGAGCAAGCTAAGAAGCCTACAAGAGCCTAACTAAGCTTTCCCGATAGGTCTCTGCGCAGCAGCTCTCCCTTCTCTAATTACTGCAGGCACACGAGTGAGTTAAAAGCCTGACGCTGCCTGCCTTTTATAAGAGGGGGTTAGGCTCCAGGAGGGAGTGTAGCCTGATTGGCTACAATGTGCCTGCTGACTGTTATGTAGAGGTTCAAAGTTGACCCTAATGATGCACTATGGGGGCGAATCGAAACCAAGCAAACCACCGAAGTTCGCCGGGAACCGTTCGGGTCATCTCTATTTAGCATCAGACACAGCCAGTCTTGATGTTTCAGGCCAATTTTAGTCCATTTTCAAGCCAAACATGCATTTAAACTGAAGCTATACATGCCACATCTGTATACATTGAACAAAAAACACATATACCAATCACTAATTATAAGAGGTGATGGACCTGATGAGAAATGGGAGGAGAACACGTAATTTTCAAAATACTTGTAGCACTCACTGGGCTGCATGCAGCCACCATGGTATATTCACTGTAGGAAGTGAGACCACAAGTGGAGCATGCATGACCGGCACACTCACAGAAAAACCTTGCTCACTTCAACACAACAGGGTTGTTTCTAGGGCCTTTGATCCGGGCACCAGCCTGGAACCTGTCACTATGGTGCCCGGATCTATTGACTGGCAGGATGGGGCACTGGGTGGAGCGGCGGGGGGGGGGGGGGGGAGCAGGCAGTTAAAAACTCACCCGTCTTCAGATCGCCGCAGGCACAGCTTCCATGTGCTTCCGACTTGCTCCCCGCGGCGTCCATTGTCTTGGTTACAGCGCCCCCTGCGATGACATTACAGGGGGCGCTGTTACTAATGCGAGGGACGCCGTGCGCTGTGCTGTTACCAATGCGAGGGATGCTGTGCGCCGTGCGCCGGGATGAAGCAGATTGTTTGAATGACTATATGTATAAATGGCAGAAATGGGGGAAACAACTTAGAAAAGATGAAAAAGTGAATTGAATAAAGGCCATAAAGGCCCTTATGCAATTAACATTTCTCCTGCAGTTTCTCCCAGAAGAAAATGTTTAATGCTTTCTATAAAATAACTTATTAGCGTATAACAACTGAAAAAGAACTAAAAAGTAAGTAAAATATAGTATCAAAGTTATACTTAGTGTTTACTGGCTTACTGGAAGCCTAAAAGGTATTTTATTCAAAAAATGTGAAAACATCTCATGTGAGAAAACTCGAAGCTCAATGGGCATCAATGAAATTTGATTTTAAATTTCAAATGACGTGTTTTTGGCCAAAATTTGATGCTGATTTTTTTTCTAAATAAAAATTAATTTGGTGTTTTGATTTATTTTTTACTTGTGTGCCAGCCTAATTTTCTTAAATAAGTGATGAAACAACAGTTCCAGCTGCACATCATTGTTAATAATAAAATCAACTCCAGTTCTGTGACTGAAGTTACACTTTAATTGCACCAGATTTCTTTCCTTATAAAGAGCATAGAAATAATGAGCTGATGTTTAATTATTCACGACAAAACAATGTGAATATACTCATGAAATGTACAGTAACTGTGCTGGTATAATGATTCTATGGAAATTCATTAGGGACTTCCTGTTAAGTTCTCTGTAATTTTATGTGGGGTTAACCTTTTCTTTCTCTCTTAACAGATTAATAGTTGTGAACTAAAATCCCAGGTCACTATAGTGAGGCCCTCATTTTAGATACAATTTCCAATAAGATTCTTAAACAGTCTACTACAACTACAGTAGAAGGACACAGTCTGGGGAGATGGGGATGTTCTGGCCCAACAAGGTAGTTGTCCCTACGCAGGTCTTGGTCTTTCCACGGCTCAATTTTCGGTGGCAGAGAGTACAGATGGCATTGCTCTTAAGGCCCATACACACGTCGGATTTTTCCGAATGGTGGGTCATTGGAACGTCCCGTCATTTAGTCGTCCTCACGCCAAATCAGGCGTGTGTACAGTCCGTCGTTCGGGTGATAAGACTGGTCTTGAGTGATCCACCTGGCGGATCGCTCAAAATCAGTCTTATCACCCGAACGACGGACTGTACACACGCCCGATTTGGCGTGCAGACGACTGGACGACGGGACGTTCAAACGACCCGTCATTCGGAAAAATCCAAAGTGTGTATGGGCCTTTATCTGAGGCAGACACACAAAAAAAATTCCACACCGCCGAGGCCTGGTGTGATGCCACTTTGGTGGTGGATGCCGACTGAGTGTTAAGTGGGGTGCCAGAATGAGAGCAGGAGGAGGAAGACATGTCACGCTTCTGTGCGGAAGCTGAGAAAGATGAGGTGTTCTGTATTAAATTGTCAACTACGTCCTGACAATATTGAGGGTTGATGGCACGTGCCTTCTTCTGAACACTGTACTTTGGTCGAGGGCCGCACGAAATCACGACAGCGCCACTTCAAACAGACCTGCCAGGTGGCCTGCCTCTGCCTTTTGTTTTGTTCATATTGGGGGCGGGGGGATAAAGTGCACTCACATAGGTAGGTGGATGCACTGAACACAACAGGTAGGTATATGCAGTGATGGGTATTACAATGTGCACCTGTCACACACAGACAGGTACCGGGCAAGCACAGTGACACTGCTTGGGCTCACGTAGGTAGGTGGGTGTACTGAAGTGAACAACAGGTAGGTATATACAGTGATGGGTATTACAATGTGCACTTGTCACACACAGACAGGTACCGGACAGGCACAGTGACACTGCGTGCGCTCACGTAGGTAGGTGGGTGCACTGTGAACAACAGGTAGGTATATGCAGTGATGGGTATTACAATGTGCACCTGTCACACACACAGGTAGTCACTGAATGTGCTGGGCCTGGCAGTGGCACACACAGTATGAATTACCAAGGCTGTCTATGCAACACGGGTGTCTGTGGGACACACACACACAGAAAAAAAAAGATCACAAGAACAAGATTAGCTCACAAAAGAGCTGTTGAGGGGTGCTGTTTTAGCAATAAGAATCAGCAAGGAGCAAGCTAAGAAGCCTACAAGAGCCTAACTAAGCTTTCCCGATAGGTCTCTGCGCAGCAGCTCTCCCTTCTCTAATTACTGCAGGCACACGAGTGAGTTAAAAGCCTGACGCTGCCTGCCTTTTATAAGAGGGGGTTAGGCTCCAGGAGGGAGTGTAGCCTGATTGGCTACAATGTGCCTGCTGACTGTTATGTAGAGGTTCAAAGTTGACCCTAATGATGCACTATGGGGGCGAATCGAAACCAAGCAAACCACCGAAGTTCGCCGGGAACCGTTCGGGTCATCTCTATTTAGCATCAGACACAGCCAGTCTTGATGTTTCAGGCCAATTTTAGTCCATTTTCAAGCCAAACATGCATTTAAACTGAAGCTATACATGCCACATCTGTATACATTGAACAAAAAACACATATACCAATCACTAATTATAAGAGGTGATGGACCTGATGAGAAATGGGAGGAGAACACGTAATTTTCAAAATACTTGTAGCACTCACTGGGCTGCATGCAGCCACCATGGTATATTCACTGTAGGAAGTGAGACCACAAGTGGAGCATGCATGACCGGCACACTCACAGAAAAACCTTGCTCACTTCAACACAACAGGGTTGTTTCTAGGGCCTTTGATCCGGGCACCAGCCTGGAACCTGTCACTATGGTGCCCGGATCTATTGACTGGCAGGATGGGGCACTGGGTGGAGCGGCGGGGGGGGGGGGAGCAGGCAGTTAAAAACTCACCCGTCTTCAGATCGCCGCAGGCACAGCTTCCATGTGCTTCCGACTTGCTCCCCGCGGCGTCCATTGTCTTGGTTACAGCGCCCCCTGCGATGACATTACAGGGGGCGCTGTTACTAATGCGAGGGACGCCGTGCGCTGTGCTGTTACCAATGCGAGGGATGCTGTGCGCCGTGCGCCGGGATGAAGCAGATTGTTTGAATGACTATATGTATAAATGGCAGAAATGGGGGAAACAACTTAGAAAAGATGAAAAAGTGAATTGAATAAAGGCCATAAAGGCCCTTATGCAATTAACATTTCTCCTGCAGTTTCTCCCGAAGAAAATGTTTAATGCTTTCTATAAAATAACTTATTAGCGTATAACAACTGAAAAAGAACTAAAAAGTAAGTAAAATATAGTATCAAAGTTATACTTAGTGTTTACTGGCTTACTGGAAGCCTAAAAGGTATTTTATTCAAAAAATGTGAAAACATCTCATGTGAGAAAACTCGAAGCTCAATGGGCATCAATGAAATTTGATTTTAAATTTCAAATGACGTGTTTTTGGCCAAAATTTGATGCTGATTTTTTTTCTAAATAAAAATTAATTTGGTGTTTTGATTTATTTTTTACTTGTGTGCCAGCCTAATTTTCTTAAATAAGTGATGAAACAACAGTTCCAGCTGCACATCATTGTTAATAATAAAATCAACTCCAGTTCTGTGACTGAAGTTACACTTTAATTGCACCAGATTTCTTTCCTTATAAAGAGCATAGAAATAATGAGCTGATGTTTAATTATTCACGACAAAACAATGTGAATATACTCATGAAATGTACAGTAACTGTGCTGGTATAATGATTCTATGGAAATTCATTAGGGACTTCCTGTTAAGTTCTCTGTAATTTTATGTGGGGTTAACCTTTTCTTTCTCTCTTAACAGATTAATAGTTGTGAACTAAAATCCCAGGTCACTATAGTGAGGCCCTCATTTTAGATACAATTTCCAATAAGATTCTTAAACAGTCTACTACAACTACAGTAGAAGGACACAGTCTGGGGAGATGGGGATGTTCTGGCCCAACAACTGGATACTCATGCGAAATGCATGCAGGCTCATGCAGCCGTTTGAGGAGGGGACCAAGCTGGTGAGTCACAGTGAAGGCACCATCAGCGACTTGATCCCGTACGCTTACTTCCTGGAAAGTGCCGTGCGTAGAGTGGTGGATCAAGCTGTGGAGGAGCGTGAACAGGAACAGTTACAGGAGGAAGTGTTGTGGGATCAATTCTCATCAGAACCAGATGTTTCCTCAACACCTGCGGCAGCACAGAACGGGGAGGAGGAGGAGAAGGAAGAGTCATGTGGGGAGGAGGAGTCAGACTTGGGTGATGAGGAATGTGTTTCTTTGGAGGAGGAGGAGGAGGCGGCGGCAGAAGATCAACCGCAGCAGGCGTCGCAGGGGGCTTGTGCTGCTCAACGTTCCTGTAGTATTGTTTGTGGCTGGGGGGAGGAGGAGGACTTACCTGACATCACTGAGGAAGAGCAAGAGGAGATGGATAGTACGTCGGCATCCAACTTTGTGCAGATGGCGTCTTTCATGCTGTGCAGCCTGTTGAGGGACCCCCGTATAAAAAAACTCAAGGGGAATGAGCTGTACTGGGTGGCTACGCTACTAGACCCTATAGGCACAAAGTGGCTGAGATGTTTCCAAATCACCAGAAGGCAGAAAGGATGCAGCACTTTCAGAACAAGCTGGCAACTATGCTTTACAATGCAAGCACACGCAGCACAATGCAATAATGGTACCACTGCCAGTAATCCTTCTCCCATGTCCACGCGATCTCATGGTGATGTCGGACATGCGGACATTCTTTAGTCCAAAACCTCACCTTAGCCCTTCCGGATCCACCCTCCACCAACGCCTGGACCGGCAGGTAGCCGACTACCTGGCCTTAAGTGTGGATGTAGACACTGTGAGCAGGGATGAACCCTTGGACTACTGGGTGCGCAGGTTTGACCTGTGGCCAGAGCTGTCCCAATTTGCCATCTATCTTCTGTCTTGCCCCGCCTCAAGCGTCCTGTCAGAAAGGACCTTCAGTGCAGCTGGGGGCATTGTCACTGAGAAGAGCAGTCGCCTAAGTCACAAAAGTGTTCAGTACCTCACCTTTATCAAAATGAATGAGGCATGGATCCCGGAGGGCTACTGCCTGCCCGTAGACTAAGTCAGTCCCCACACACAGCATCTCTGCCTGAAGGCCACTTGACTTCCTTCTCCGCCACCACCTCGGCCGCTATAATAATTTTTATGGTGCGTGTACATGCCTGCCTAATTTTTCTGGCTGCACTGCGGCTGCAACAACAAAACAAAAGGCATGTACATGTGTCAATTCCCCTTTGTGATTGTTACCTTGCAGCGGTGAAGGGGATTGCGTATCACAATGAAGCAATGACCGACGGCTATATGAGTGTCTCGGGGAGGGAGGGGGGCACACCAAAGATAATAAGGTTGTTGCTGCTCATTGAGCTACCTCAGCCTGGCAACCATATGGGCTTGAAAACCGCTATCACCTGCACTCTCGCCATGGTGCGCACCAGTCCAGCACGGCCGTCACAACACAAACAGCTGTTTGTGGTGTGTTACACAGTGATTTTGGTGTGTCAGTGTGAAGCAGTACTCTAATTACACTCCCTGATTGATGTATACAAATGCAAGATGTTTTAAAGCACTTTAGGCCTGCAATTTAGCATTCAATGTGATTTCTGCCCTTAAAACGCTGCTTTGCGTCAAATCCAGATTTTTCCCCGGGACTTTTGGCGTCTAACCCACTCATCCATGCAAAAACTCAGATGTTAGACCCCTTGAAACATCTTTTCCATCACTATTGTGGCCAGCATAAGTGTTTCTAGTTTTCAAAGTTTGCGTCCTCATTGAAGTCTATTGCGGTTCGCAGGAGTTCACGAGAACCGAACTTTTGCAGAAGTTCGCATTTGCGGTTCGCGAACCAAAAATCGGAGGTTCAGGCCATCTCTAATAGTATGGCATTTGTATCTCAGTGCGTTTCCAAGAAGGATTTACAGTGGTGTGAAAAACTATTTGCCCCCTTCCTGATTTCTTATTCTTTTGCATGTTTGTCACACTTAAATGTTTCTGCTCATCAAAAACCGTTAACTATTAGTCAAAGATAACCTAATTGAACACAAAATGCAGTTTTAAATGATGGTTTTTATTATTTAGTGAGAAAAAAAAACTCCAAATTTACATGGCCCTGTGTGAAAAAGTGATTGCCCCATTTGTTAAAAAATAACTTAAAGGTGGTTTATTACACCTGAGTTCAATTTCTGTAGTCACCCCCAGGCCTGATTACTGCCACACCTGTTTCAATCAAGAAATCACTTAAATAGGCGCTATCTGACACAGGGAAGTAGACCAAAAGCACCTCAAAAGCTAGACATCATGCCAAGATCCAAAGAAATTCAGGAACAAATGAGAACAAAAGTACTGTAATTGAGATCTATCAGTCTGGTAAAGGTTATAAAGCTATTTCTAAAGCTTTGGGACTCCAGCGAACCACAGTGAGAGCCATTATCCTCAAATGGCAAACACATGGAACAGTGATGAACCTTCCCAGGAGTGGCCGGCCGACCAAAATTACCCTAAGAGCGCAGAGAAAACTCATCCGAGAGGCCACAAAACACCCAAGGACAACATCTAAAGAACTGCAGGCCTCACTAGCCTCAATTAAGGTCAGTGTTCACGACTCCACCATAAGAAAGAGACTGGGCAAAAATGGCCTGCATGGAAGATATCCAAGGCGCAAATCACTTTTAAGCAAAAAGAACATTAAGGCTCGTCTCAACTTTGCTAAAATAAACATTTTAATGATTGCCAAGACTTTTGGGAAAATACCTTGTGGACCGACGAGACAAAAGCTGAACTTTTTGGAAGGTGCGTGTCCCGTTACATCTGGCATAGAAGTAACACAGCATTTCAGCAAAAGAACATCATACCAACGGTAAAATATGGTGGTGGTAGTGTGATGGTCTGGGGTTGTTTTGCTGCTTCAGGACCTGGAAGGCATGCTGTGGTAGATGGAACCATGAATTCTACTGTCTGCCAAAAAATCCTGAAGGAGAATGTCCGGCCATCTGTTCGTCAACTCAAGCTGAAGCGATCTTGGGTGCTGCAGCAGGACAATGACCCAAAACACACCAGCAAATCCACCTCTGAGTGGCTGAAGAAAAACAAAATGAAGACTTTGGAGTGGCCTAGTCAAAGTCCTGACCTGAATCCTATTGAGATGTTGTGGCATGACATTAAAAAGGTGGTTCATGCAAGAAAACCCTCAAATAAAGCTGAATTACAACAATTCTGCAAAAATGAGTGGGCCAAAATTCCTCCTGAGCGCTGTAAAAGACTCGTTGCAAGTTATCGCAAATGCTTGATTGCAATTATTGCTGCTAAGGGTGGCCCAACCAGTTATTAGGTTCAGGGGGCAATTTCTTTTTCACACAGGGCCATGTAGGTTTTGAGGTTTTTTTCTCACTAAATAATAAAAAACATCATTTAAAACTGCATTTTGTGTTCAATTATGTTATCTTTGACTAATAGTTAACGGTTTTTGATGAGTAGAAACATTTAAGTGTGACAAACATGCAAAAGAATAAGAAATCAGGAAGGGGGCAAATAGTATTTCACACCACTGTATATGTGTGTATATATATATATATATATATATATATATATATATATATATATATATATATATATACTGTATATACAGTGGGTTGCAAAAGTATTCGGCCCCCTTGAAGTTTTCTACATTTTGTCATATTACTGCCACAAACATGAATCAATTTTATTGGAATTCCACATGAAAGACCAATACAAAGTGGTGTACACATGAGAAGTGGAACGAAAATCATACATGATTCCAAATTTTTTTTACAAATAAATAACTGCAAAGTGGTGTGTGCATAATTATTCAGCCCCCTTTGATCTGAGTGCAGTCAGTTGCCTGATGAGTGCTAACAACTAAAAAGAGTGCACCTGTGTGTAATCTAATGTCAGTACAAATACAGCTGCTCTGTGAGGGCCTCAGAGGTTGTCTAAGAGAATATTGGGAGCAACAACACTGTGAAGACCAAAGAACACACAAGACAGGTCAGGGATCAAGTTATTGAGAAATTTAAAGCAGGCTTAGGCTACAAAAAGAATTCCAAAGCCTTGAACATCCCACGGAGCACTGTTCAAGCGATCATTCAGATTTGGAAGGAGTATGGCACAACTGTAAACCTACCAAGACAAGGCCATCCACCTAAACTCCCAGGCCGAACAAGGAGAGCACTGATCAGAAATGCAGTCAGGAGGCCCATGGTGACTCTGGACGAGCTGCAGAGATCTACAGCTCAGGTGGGAGCCCTCTGTGCATAGGACAACTATTAGTCATGCACTGTACAAAGTTGACCTTTATGGAAAAGTGGCAAGAAGAAAGGCATTGTTAACAGAAGGCATAAGAAGTCCCGTTTGCAGTTTGCCACAAGCCATGTGGGGGACAAAAATGGAAAAAAATGGAACTTTTTGGCCAAAATGCAAAACGCTATGTGTGGCGGAAAACTAACACTGCGCATCACTCTAAACATACCATCCCCACTGTCAAATATGGTGGTGGCAGCATCATGCTCGGGGGGTGTATCTCTTCAGCAGGGACAGGGAAGCTGGTCAGAGTTGATGGGAAGATGGATGGAGCCAAATACAGGGAAAACATGGAAGAAAACCTCTTGGAGACTGCAAAAGACTTGAGACTGGGGCGGAGGTTCACCTTCCAGCAGGACAATGACCCTAAACATAAAGCCAGGGCAACAATGGAATGGTTTAAAACAAAACATATCTATGTGTTAGAATGGTCCAGTCAAAGTCCAGATCTAAATCTAATCGAGAATCTGTGGCAAGATCTGAAAACTGCTGTTCACAAACGCTGTCCATCTAATCTGACTGAGCTGGAGCTGTTTTGCAAAGAAGAATGGGCAAGGATTTCAGTCTCTAGATTTGCAAATCTGGTAGAGACATACCCTAAACGACTGGCAGCTGTAATTGCAGCAAAAGGTGGTTCTACAAAGTATTGACTCAGGGGGGCCGAAAAAATTACGCACACCCCACTTTGCAGTTATTTATTTGTAAAAAATGTTTGGAATGATGTATGACTTTCGATCCACTTCTCACATGTACACCACTTTGTGTTGGTCTTTCACGTGGAATTCCAATAAAATTAATGCAGGTTTGTGGCAGTAATGTGACAAAATGTGGAGAACTTCAATACTTTTGCAACCCACTGTATGTGTATATAGATATGCATATGTACATATACAGTGTATATGTATATGTATATATATATATATATATATATATATATATATATATATATATTCCGCTACAAACAAAATAGTAGGGGTAAGGGTGGGGTTGTTGTCTCATATTCGAATATGAATCCACAATAAAAACATACAGATACTTGCAGTCCCCCAACTCAGTTCAAAAATATGTAACACATATAAGTCTAAAAGATCCAATATTATAATCAACACGTATCAATGACAAATAGACATACTTTGCATGCACACAACCATTCACAATCTACACATTTAAAATGTGTGGGGTATTAATGGTTGTCATGAAATGATATAAATACATTGTATGTATTACTTGGTTGGTGGTAATTACACTTGTGATACATAGTGATATATTATATCCACTGTATACCTAGCTATATTATAATTACATTTTCTATGCACCTCTATAGCTTAAAGAAATATATCTAATTTGTGTTTCAATGTTTGAGAAGAAAGGTATGAATCAGGATAATACCATTTTTAAAGGACGAGGGTAAGCTTTTAGTTAATAAGCCTTTTTCATTCAGTCAATGTTTGCCTAGCATTTACAGTGTAACCAAGGACAGTCACAAAGCAAAACACATATTCATGCTATTTAAGCAAGAACAAAAAGAAAAGCATAATTTACACAGTTTCTATCACAGTTTTTATAAGATTTTCTTACTTTCCAGCAACCAGGAAAATCATATCTCATGCAGCATTTATAAAGCACTATCACTTGTTGTGGTGTAAAACTAGTTGAGGACTGTAAGGCCCGGTTCACATTAGCGTTCGCTATCTGGATTTTCCGGATCTGATCCGGACCGCATACTGTACAAAGGGAACGTACGTTCCGCATAGCAATGTAAAGTCTATGCGGACGTTCACACGCGTCCGTTCCGTACAGTACGGAGCCGGATCGGATCCGGACTCCGGACTCTTTTCCAACATGCGCTATTTTTTGGGTCCGGATCTCCGGCACACGCACCCGGACCGGAGCCGGACTTGAGCCTGACAGCACCATCGGGAACACAGAAACCAATGGGGAACGGAAGGCACAGAACACACTGCCTACAAAAACCTGACGTTCTACCCCACTTCCTATGCGTATGCAAGCGGCCATTTCGGATGGGGACACATGGGCCAAGCATGTCTGGAGTGGAGCAGCAGTGACAGACGTGCTGGAGCTGTTTGGCAGAATGTCGGAGGTTGAGGTGAGGCCTACAGCGGAGGAACCTGATTCTACACGTGCACCAGGTGCACCTTCTGCTGACCCCAACATTTTTTTTTTCAAATTTCGCTATTTTTTGCCCACGGATCCGGATGGCAGCCTGATGCATGCCTGATACAAACGGACCGGATCCGGATCGGAACCGTACGGTTCTGATCAGGATCAGGTCAGGATCCGATCAGGATCCGATAAGGATCCGGTCCGTTTATTTGCCAAAACGCAAGTGTGAACGCTGTATTCCCAGTTGAGCGTAGAACAAACATTTTTGTCTTATCTTTTGTGACTCTCTTGCAACTGGCAGAGTCCCAGTGGATTGGCGTACAGCCCACGTTTTCCCATTATTTAAGAAGGGCAAAAAATCTGATCCAGGAAATTATAGACCTGTAAGTTTAACATCAGTTGTATGCAAACTATTTGAGGGGTTACTAAGAGATACTATACATGACTTCATAGTAGAAAATAATCTTATTTCTCAGCATCAACATGGGTTTACTAAAGACAGGTCCTGTTTGACTAACATGCTCAGCTTTTATGAGGTAGTGAATGCTAATATGGATATTGGGAATGCTGTAGATGTGATATACTTGGACTTTGCAAAGGCCTTCGACACTGTTCCCCACAAAAGTCTGGTGCAAAAGTTGAGGATGCAAGGACTGGGGAAGAGTCTGTGTTCATGGATAGGGAACTGGCTAATGGACAGAAAACAAAGAGTTGTGGTCAATGGATCGTACTCAAAATGGGAGACTGTTAGCAGTGGGGTCCCACAGGGGTCTGTTCTGGGTCCAGTGCTCTTCAATTTATTTATTAATGACCTAGTAGATGCAGTAGTGAGCAATGTTGCTATTTTTGCAGATGATACAAAATTGTGCAGAATCATCAACTCTCAGGAAGATAGTGTCATATTGCAACAGGATCTGGATAGGATGGCTATATGGGCACATACATGGCAGATGAAATTCAATGTTGACAAATGTAAGGTCATGCATTTTGGACGTACTAATGGTCTAGCACCATACACAATAAATGGGATACAGTTGGGGACATCAAACTTGGAGAAGGACTTAGGAGTACTCATTGACAACAAGTTAAATAATCGTACTCAATGCCAAGCAGCTGCAGCTAAAGCTAACAAAATTTTGGGATGCATTAAAAGGGAAATAAAAACTCGAGATGCTAGCATAATATTGCCCCTGTTTAACTCTCTAGTAAGGCCACATCTGGAATATGGAATTCAGTTCTGGGCACCACATTACAAAAAAGATATTGCAGTTTTAGAGCAGGTGCAGAGACGAGCAACAAAATTGATGCGTGGGATGGAAGGTCTCACTTATCGAGAAAGGTTAGATAAACTGGGTTTATTTAGTCTAGAGAAAAGACGCCTTAGAGGGGATCTAATTAACATGTATAAATACATCAGAGGGCAATATAATACCTTGGCGGATGAGCTTTTTGTCCCTAGGCCTTCTCAAAGGACTAGAGGACATGATCTGCGCATGGAGGAAAAACGTTTTAACCATTTATTTAGGAAAGGGTTCTTTACAGTAAGAGTGATTAAGATGTGGAATGCATTGCCACAGGAAGTCGTTATGGCAAACTCTATACCTGCATTTAAAGGGGGCTTAGATGCTTTCCTTGCGTTGAAAGACATCCATGGCTACAATTACTTGCCTAATGATGTTGATCCAGGGATTTTATCTGATTGCCATCTGGAGTCGGGAAGGAATTTTTCCCTTTAGGGGCTAATTGGACCATGCCTTGTAAGGGTTTTTTCGCCTTCCTCTGGATCAACAGGGATATGTGAGGGAGCAGGCTGGTGTTGTACTTTATACTGGTTGAACTCGATGGACGTATGTCTTTTTTCAACCAAAATAACTATGTAACTATGTAACTATGTCTGTTTTCTGCTCATCGCTAAGCAGACAGTGAATAGCTCCTATTTTATAAATAGGAGCTGTTTACACTTATGACGCTGCAATGGATCCATTGGATCTGTAGCAGTAAGTGAACCACACTTCTTTGTAGTCTGCGGTAATCCCGGGCAGGCGGATTGGACATTACACTGTCTGCTTCCACTGGTCCAGCACAAGTGGGAACAAAGCCTTAAGGCTGCTTTCACAGTGTGACGTTACAACCGCACGTTACAGCAGCCTGTAACGCAGCCCAACTCACAGCAATAAAAAAATCAATGGGATGTTCACAGTGCCCACGTTGAGTTGGAGTATAACGCAGCACGTTAAATGAAAGTGCAGCGTGCTGTGCGTTATACTCGTATTTGGCTGCGTTCGGATGTTTGTACATGCTCAGTAATGTTTTTTTTTTTTTAAATGTGCCGCATGCACCGTTTTCGTTCGTCAAAAAGTACGCATCACGTACGCATCAAGAGACGCACAACGCAGATCAATGTAACGTCCAACTTCAAAGCTAACATGCATTAAGTTAGGGCCACGTTATGCGACCTTAACGTCGCATCTAACGCAATGTCTTGGTGTGAAAGAGCCCTTAAGGAAACCAAAGACAAGATCAAATAAAAGTTTTATACATACCTGGAGCTTTCTCCAGCCCCGTGCACATGGATTGCTTCCACGCCACTCTCCACAGTATTCTGTATCGCCGGCACCGGGTCCCGTAACTTTGGCCAGCTGCGGCCTGTCTGTGCAAGAAAAGTGTGCCCTCTATGTATCTCTCCAGCGGGGTTGGAGCGATCGGTTCGCATGGGGCTGGAGGAAGCCCCAGGTATGCATAACACTTTTTGTTGTTATCGTCTGTTGTACACTTTAATCATGGGTCGAGTGGGGCGTGGACGCGCGTGGATGGCGTCCACTTACTATTTCCCTAGGGTGGACGCCATCCACGCTGGCTTGTGTGGAGGGAGCAGGAGTGGAAGGAGAGCTGTGAGCAGCAGTGGAGAAGGGGGCCATCTCCCCCCCCTTCTCTCACCTCGGGGCTCTCCTTCCCTCACTCTCCCCTCCACAAGTAATGTGCGGGCAGCCGGCAGCGGGCGGGACTTACCTCTCCTCGTTCCGGCGCCGGATCTGCGTGCCGCTGCTCTGGTCTGAACCAGACCAGACTTTCGGCATGCAGATCCGGTGTTCCGACGACGAGGAGAGGTAAGTCCCGCCCGCTGCCGGCTGCCTGCACATTACTTGTGGAGGGGAGAGCGAGGGAAGGAGACCTCCGAGGTGAGAGAAGGGGGGGGGAGATGGCCCCCCTTCTCCACCGCTGCTCACAGCTCTCCGTCTTCTCTGCGCTGCTCCCCTCCTGCTGGGGGGACACCTGGCTACCTATTCTGGCACATATACCCCCTGACTACATATACTGGGGACATATACCCCCTGACTACATATACTGGGCGCATATACCCCCTGGCTACATATACTGGGGACATATACTCCCTGACTACATATACTGGGCACATATACCCCCTGGCTACATATACTGGGCACATATACCCCCTGGCTACAGATACTGGGGACATATACCCCCTGGCTACATATACTGGGGACATATACCCCCTGACTACATATACTGGGCACATATACCCCCTGACTACATATACTGGGCACATATACCCCCTGGCTACATATACTGGGCACATAAACCCCCTGACTACATATACTGGGCACATATACCCCCTGACTACATGTACTGGGGACATTTACCCCCTGGCTACATATACTGGACACATATACCCCCTGACTACATATACTGGGGACATATACCCCCTGACTACATATACTGGGCACATATACCCCCTGACTACATATACTGGGCACATATACCCCCTGGCTACATATACTGGGCACATATCCCCCTGACTACATGTACTGGGGACATATACCCCCTGACTACATATACTGGGCACATATACCCGCTGGCTACATATACTGGGCACATATACCCCCTGACTACAAATACTGGGCACATATACCCCCTGGCTACATATACTGGGCACATATCCCCCTGCCTACATATACTGGGCACATATACCCCTGGCTACATATACTGGGACATATACCCCTGACTACATATACCGGGCACGTATACCCCTGGCTACATATACTGGGCACGTATACCCCTGGCTACATATACTGGGGACATATACTCCTGGCTACATATACTAGGCACATACAGTATACCTCTGGCTACATGTACTGGGGACTACTATACTCATGGCTACTTATACTGGGGACACCTATAGACCTGTCTACCTATGCTGGGGGTACCTATTTTGGGGGAACTGCTGTCAGATTATCTGCATTTTTGTGGAACTGCTGTTATGTATTTTGGGGAACTGACTGCCAGATTATGTGTATGTTAGGGGAACGGCTGCTGCCAGATTATGCGCATTTTGGGGAAATGCTGCCAGATTGTGTATGTTTGGGGGACCACTGCTGCCAGATCATATGTATTTTGGGTGTTCCGCTGCCAGGTTTCGCATATTTTGCGGAACTGCTTCCAAATTGTGTATGTTGGGGAACTGCTGCTGCCACATTATCTATTTTGGGGGAACCACTTCCATATTATCTGTATTTTGGAGGAACTTCTACCAGATTATGTGTCTTTTTGGTGAAATGCTGTCAGATTACATCTATTTTGGGGGGATACACTACGGCAGAACTCAAACTTCCCCGGCAGACCTTTTCCTTTTACATCACTGCTAAGGTCATGTATATTTGGCCCCACCCATGACCACGTCCACAGTATGCTTAACCACGCCCATTTTTCCTGCACCGCGCTACGCGCAGCGCATGGGTTTTCTAGGTGAGTCCACTCACTTCTTTTCCCAGGACTAGACCCCTGACTTTAATGATCCAGCTTGGTGATGGGCTACACTGCACGTACACACTTGTCCTTGCACCTCCATCAATTGTGCTCCTATTGCTGGAGTTCTGCACATGCACGGTACATTCTTGTGTGAACCACGCATGTGCAAGTGATTGATGAAGGTATGCAGACAGGCCCGTGCATGCAGCGTAAGACATGACCAAGCCAGGTTGGAGATTTTTTAAATCTTTTTTCCCTGGAACGTTGCGCAAGACATATTGCTTCTGCCACTTTATATACCTCAGTTATTGGCACATTTTGATGATGGAGAGCAATGTGCACAACCCACTGAAGTTTACCTACACATCTGAATGCTTGTCATTTTTTCTTTTTTTTTTTTCATATGCATATCATGTGGAAAATATCATGGTTTGCTATATCATTGGTAACTCTGTTGAAATGTATGTATTTTAAGTCTCTTCACAGGTACTAGTCATGGTAAGTTAGCTACTGCAAGAAAGTCATCCATGTGGCAATGCCCTAGCTCCTGTTCTCTCACTTCACAGACCACTGTGTGCTATTTTATCCCTTCTCCCCAGCTGGAGGTCATATGACTGCATTTTTAAACTGCTGTTTTTGAATTCTTAACAGTTCCGATATGGTGCAGAAAAAGAAAAGCAGTTATCATTTCAAACACTTCCCTGTCTTTGTGGAAGGAGCCCAGTGGTTCTTGAAAAGGAAGATTCTCTCTTAATACAGTCGTACTGCTCAGGAGAGCTTAGCCTCTGTGACACATAACTTGGTATCTACTTCAAAACCTACGGAAGATATGCAAAATCTTGTAAAATGCAACGATAAAGAAGAATTCCATGAAGTGTCATTGGGTTGGGCATTGAACAAGAATAACGTGTAATCTATATCTTTTGAACTTTTTCGTCCTTCATATATTATCAACTACAAAAGTTTTAGTATCTTTCAGACTTTTTCTGTAGCCAGCTGTCATGTTCTGTGACTGTGACTGTGAGTCAGAGATAAGTAGAGAGCAGGTTTTTAGTTAACTGCTCTAGAGATAATAGTGACTCTTGAGCCAATTAAAACCTTCAGTTTTTTTAATGCACATGATAGTGAATTTGCAATAATGCTCAATGCACAATGTTTTAATGCACATTTCATTTTTGTTGTTGCAAAAAATACATTGATTGTTGCTGCCTAGCAGCAGAGTGGGATCGTCCGCCAGGCAACCTTGGCAGGTGCTTGGGGCCCAGTAGGTGTCAAGGGGCCTACCTGCCACCTTCTCTGACCTCTCTCCACTTCAGCTTACCAAAAGGACCACAAGGGGGCACCAAATCTACTACCTTGCCTAGGGCCTCATTACATCTTAATCCATCTGCCTAGCAGGATCCAGTACCCAGCATACCTCTTCCCATTGCTGCACTGTAGCTCTGCGGTACCTCCCTGCTCACACCCTCCCTGTGTGTTTAAAAAAGTCATATATACAATTCATCACCCTGCTCTGCCTGCAACAAGAAATCAATTTGCACTAATCTTTTATTTATCTTTTTGCTTTCCAATAAACAGATTGGGGACATTGTGGGTGGCATAGATTATTTATTACACATAGAGAAGGGACTGATGACTTTATCTGCAGTGCTGGCCATAGAGAGTTAGTCTTTCAGCAGCAGAGATGAGGTGGGCAGGTTCACCTTTGTGTTCACAGTGAATGATTATCTAGTCTCACCTCCCATCTCTTCTCTGACTACCTCACGTCAGTGCTGATGGGATTGAGAGAGGAGTTTGGACAGTACACACACAGCTATTCCGTCTAACTAGGCAACATCTGACATTAACCACTTTAGGATCCTTGGTACGCATATCCACGCCCCTTTAAACTTCACGTGCGGATCAGGGGCGTAGATATGCGTACTGCTGCCTTACCGTCGCATTCACGATCCCTGCGCTGTTTTCCGCCGATCCACCGTCGCAGCCCCCTCCATCTGTGATCAGGATGTGAGAATCTTTTGATTTTCAATCCCGATCACCGTTCCCGTGTCTTTGCAGAGCGTTTTAACGTTGCATAAGCTCTGAGACCCGACACTTCCGTGTTCAGCTGTGTTCTATTAATAGAAACACGGTCTCAATAGCACCATCTTGTGGCCAAAAAGTAAAATACACCTATTTATGCCACTATACTGTTTTCCATAGCAAGTTTATTATTATTTTTTTTATTTTATTTTATTACTTTTGACCCCTTCCATCCCTGCCCCACAGTTACAGAAATAAAACACTTGTTAAAAAAAATTAAAAAAATTACATCATTTAATTTTTTTTACATAAATAGTTACCTTAGGGACTTTTGTAATACGGAGGTCATGAGTATATTTTTTCAAAAAAAGTTCCTGTAATAAGTGAAAAAGTATTAAAAATCCCTGAATGGAAAAATGCTCCTTCATTTCCAGTTAAAATATTATCACCATACATTGTACTAGGGACACAATTTAAACGTTGTAATAAACAGGACAAATGGGAAAATAAGATGTGTGGGTTTTATGTACCAAAGCACATTTTATTTTAAAACTATAATGGCTGAAAACTGAGAAATAATCATTTTTTTTTCTTTTTTCCTTATTTTTCCCTTTACAATGCATATAAAATAAAATAATTCAGAGTAAAAACTACCACCCAAAGAAAGCATAATTTGTGGCGAAAAAAACAATATATAGATCATTTCAGTGTGATAAGCAACAATAAAGTTATCGCTGAATGAATGGGAGGAGCGCTAAAATGTGAAAGTTGTTTTGGTTTTTAAGGGGAAAAACCTGTTATCCTGAAGTGGTTAAGGGCCCTGACACACCGAAGAATGTTTTGCGGGTCGTTTTCTTTTCTTTTTTTTTAATGTTTCCATTGACTCACATTAAAAACGTGGCTAAATTGCCACAATTTTACTGCGATTTTAATGTAAGTCATTGGAAGTGTTTTTACAAAAATTAAATTGACCTGAAAAACGTTCTCCGGTGTATCAGGGCCATAACACCGGCGGTCAGTCTTACAAACCCAGCAAGCCAAGTAATAAAAAAAATGTATAATGTAAAAAATGTTTTTGTGCAATGTAGAAAATATGTACGCTGTGAACCATTAGTTCAAACCGGAACTAAGGCTTCACATAGCAAGAACACCCCTGAAGTAGGGAACAAAAACAAGCCAATTGTGGGCTCGGCTACTTTATCCTGAGTCCCCTCATGCTGCTTGTCCCTCCTATTCCCAGTCCAGTTCTAGCTGAATTGCTGCGCATGCATGGTTCGGAATTCATGCGTATGCAGTTTGGAATGGCACGTCTCTACTCAGGGGAACTTCCATGAGGCTATTCGGCAGAAAGAGCAAGTTGAATATAGAGGACCAGAAAAGGGGAATGGGAGTAGCCCTGAAGACAAGGTGCAGCATGAGGAGCCTCACGGTGAGGTAATCTAACCACTCATGGGCTTAATTAATTTGTTTGTTTTTTTCCTTGCTTTATTACTCTAAGAACCAGGGCATTTTACCTGCTTGGGGGGGCATATTTGGGGGGTCAGGCAGCTGGACCCCCAGTATAGTTAGCTAGCCATTAGTGTCACCAGTATAGTAAGGTGTCCCGCCCCGTATTGCCAAGTCAGGACACAAAAGAGCTAAAAGCCTATTCTTAAAGAGACTCTGAAGCGAGTCTAAATTCACGTTTATAACTTTGATTAATGCTAAGCACTATAGCTAGTGCTAAACTGCTGCATCCCCATGGAAAAATGAGGGGTTTATACCCCCAAATGCCCTCTGCTTAGTCCAGGGAGCGCTTCCAGCTTGAGGCAGAGCTTAGGGCTGTAGCTCTGCCTCTTTAAGCGTCAATCGCCGCTGAATGATGCCTCTCCCCGCCCCTCTCAATCTTCCTTCACTAAGAGGGGCGGGGAGAGGCGGAGAGCTGCGGGCAGATTGACGCGCATGGAAGCAGAGCTGCAGCTCAAAGCTCTGCCTCCATGGGCAGCAAAATCCACGACCAAGAAAGTTGTGGATTTTGCACAGGGAATTTGGGGGGGTATAAACCCCTCGTTTTGCCACGGGGATGCAGCGGTTTAGCACTAGCTATAGTGCTTAACATTAATAAAAGTTAAAAACGTGAATTAAGACTCGCTTCAGAGTCTCTTTAAAGGATCACTGTCGCAAAAATCTTAAAATTTAAAATACCGGTATATGTAAACATATACAGATAAGAAGTGCATTTCTCCCAGACTAAAATGAGCCATACATTACTTTTTTCCTATGTTGCTGTCACTTACAGTAAGTAGACAGAACTGACAGTAAGTAGACAGAACTGACTGACCATCTCCTCATGGGGCATTCTCAGGGATTTCTTTATTTTCAAAAGCACTTGGTGAATGGCAGTTGCTCTGTCCAACTGCCAAAAAAGTGTACGGTGAGCAGGGAGACAGGTCAGCATCTTTGTATAAATATTTTTCAGGGAGTGTCTTTATAAAGAATAAAGGCCATGCTGAGAATTCCCTATGGATAGATGGACATGCTCCAAACCTGTAGGTAATGTCAGATTTCCACTACTTACTGTAAGTGACAGCAACATAGGAGAAAAATAATTTGTGGCACATTTTACTTTACAAGAAACATACCGTATATTCCGGCGTATAAGCCGACTTTTTAACCCCTGAAAATCTTCTGAAAAGTCGGGGGTTGTCTTATACGCCGGGTGTCAGACTGCCGGGTGTCAGCACATGTGTTAGGCTGACCTGTAACCGGGTGCTGCTGTCATCGGGAAACGTTGCAGGCTTTGGGATCTTTGTTTTGAATTAAAGTTTCCAGCAATCCAGATGGCATATTGCGATCAGCCGCTCGTGTGGGTAATAGAGCAGCTTCCTTGTTCGGGGGTCACCTGACTGGTGACATGTGCGGCTGTGCGCTCCAATGGTGGCATGTGTGCTCACGCCGGAAGAGATTGCCGGCGGACTGTGGAGCACACATGTCACCGATCAGGTGACCCGCAACCAGGAAGCTGCTCTATTACCCGCGCGAGTGGCTGTTCGCAATATGCCATCTGGATTGCTGGAAACTTTAACTCAACATGGAAACCAGAAGCCTGCAACAATTTCCCGATTACTCCAGCACACGGTACAGCAATGGAGTCATCGGTCCCCGCATGGCCAGCACAGCGCGATCTCTGTTCCCTCCCACTGCAATGCCAGTTGCTACTACCGGTATCTTTTATTCAGTAAATATTTTATACTGTTTATCTCCTATATTGTCCTATGATGTCCTATGATAAATGTTTTATGATACAATCATTTTGATGTGAGGTAATGTGAGGTGCAAAGGGGTTGGTATACAGGGGTGGGACAGGTGGATAGAGGATGCAGAGAGGGGGTAGTCTTATACGGCGAGTATATCCCAAACGCTATATTTTAACTGGCAAAGTTGGGAGGTCGTCTTATACGCCCAGTCGTCTTATACGCCGGCATATACGGTACTTTTTATTGAATGTGTTTATATATATATTTTAAATTTTAAGATTTTCTCGACAATGATCCTTTAAGAATTCTATAACGTCCTATTTTTCATGTACAATGCACATGGATTTACAATACATTTTATGTTCTTTTAGTAATCAATATATTCAAACGATCTTATGGGACTTATAGTTCCTTTTCCTGTTAAGAGGACATCACAGGTTTATTGGACAGACCAGATCACTGGTCACTTTACTGCCCCTGCCCCTGTACCATCATTACCCTCAAGTGGAAGTGAGAGAGATGCAAGCCAGTCTTTCCCTGTCATATCCCCTGACTTCACCAAACCTGCTGGTGGGAGATTAACCCTTTATGGTCAGCACTGCAGCACTACAACTCTGCAAAGTCTCATCTCCCTGTTTGTACTTGCTGTGTAAAACTAATATACCGTAAATAAATAAAAACCTTCCTACACCACACAAATTATATGTAAAAAAAGGATTAATAGAAGAGTAGTAAGAAATAGGTGGCAGCAGGCAGCAAAGGGTGATGAGAGGGGAGGCAGGTCATTTTAATGGGAGAAGTGCTTGGGAAGTTTGGAGACTGCCCTAGATGCCCATGTTAATAGCTGTGATTAGCGGCTATAATTGGAAATTTATATGGCAGGTGCCAGGGCCACCCGCTATACAATCTGCAGCTAGAAAAATGCAGACACCTTGCCATCTGCACCCACATTTCCAGTCATAGCTATTTATCACGGCTCAACTCACGGCTAACCTATTTCTGAATGTAAACAAACTATACTCCCGGTATCCTTAACCCATAGTACCTAACCTCAACCTCCCTTAAAGTAGACCTGAACTCTTGCACAGGACAGAAGGAAAACAGAGAAATTCACCCTGTATGTATCTAGAGAGTTTAGCCTCTTTAGTCCCCCCTCATTTGTCATTTTAGCCATTTAGTCCCCCCAAGTGGGATGCGAACTCCTCCGTAATTCAAAAGAAAGCCCAGCAGAAGCTGTTCTTTCTCAGGCAGCTGAAGAAGTTCGGGATGTCGCAGGAGCTAATGATCAGCTTCTACTCTGCCACCATCGAGTCTATCCTTTGCTCCTCCATCATTGTCTGGTACTCCGGGGCTAATGCAAGGGACAAACACAAACTCCAAAGGGTAATCAGTGCTGCTGAGAAGATCATCGGGTCACCCCTGCCGCCCCTGGACATCCTGCAGTCATCTAGAATGAGGTCCAGGGCAAACAGGATCATTCAGGACCCCTCCCACCCGGGCAGTCGCTTCTTCGTCCCCCTTCCTCTAGGTCGCCGTTATAGGACCATTCTCACCAAAACCACGAGGCATAAAAACACCTTCTTTCCCCAAGCGGTTGCTCTACTTAATTCATGCACTCTCCCAACCTGAAACCCCCTAATCTCCCTCAGCCACCCCCCTGCGGAATACGCGCACAGAAGGAACTGTCTCCAGCTGGCCACGCAGTACCACATGTCACCGTACAGTAGGTCTGCTTTGCATAAGATAGTCCTGCCAACCTGAACTATGAACTGCTGCTGTCTGTTAAACTGACGTCTGGGTGTCTCTGTAGCTAAGAATCTGTACCATGTGTTGTTTGCCAATTGCTGTCACTGTCTGTCAAACTGCGGTTGTGTCTATGTAGCCATTATCTGTACCATGTTGATGTTGCTTCTTATGCCAATTGTGTTTGATGTTTTTTATGCCAATTGCCGTGTGTCCACAAAAAAATTCCGGGTGCGGCTCCTGCCGCACTTGGCGAATAAAGTTGATTCTGATTCTGATTCTGATTCTGATTTGTGTCTAATCACAAGTTGTAATTTAAACTCTCTTGTGTCACATGACTACCATGGCAGAGATGGCAGATAAGCTCATTTGAAAACACAGGATGTTAACAATATGTCTGCTTCCCTGAATTAGGAAGCAGACACACTGCAGATTTATTGCAGGATTTGTATCAGCTGTAACAAAGAAATGTTTTTTCTTTAACCACTTGAGGACCCACCCTTTACCCCCCCTTAAGGACCAGCGCTGTTTGATGGGATCTGTGCTGGGTGGGCTCTGCAGCCCCCAGCACAGATCAGAGGGCACGCAGAGCGATCAGATCGCCCCCCTTTTTTCCCCCCTATGGGGATGATGTGCAGGGGGGGTCTGATCGCTCCTGCTGGTGGCATGTTGCGGGGGGGGGGGGGGGGCACCTCAAAGCCCCCCTCTGCGGCGACATTCCCTCCCCCTCCCTCTCCTACCTGTCCCCCCAGTGATTCGGGCTGCACAGGACGCTATCCGTCCTGTGCAGCCAGTGACAGGACGTCCTCTGTCACATGGCGGCGATCCCCGGCCGCTGATTGGCCGGGGATCGCCGATCTGCCTTACGGCACTGCTGCGCAGCAGCGCCGTACAATGTAAACAAAGCGGATTATTTCCGCTTGTGTTTACATTTAGCCTGCGAGCCGCCATCGGCGGCCCGCAGGCTATTCACGGTGCCCCCCGCCGTGATTTGACAGGAAGCAGCCGCTCGCGCGAGCGGCTGCTTCCTAATTAATCAGCTTGCAGCTGGCGACGCAGTACTGCGTTGCTGGTCCTGCAGCTGCCACTTTGCCGACGCACGGTATAAGCGTGCGGTCGGCAAGTGGTTAAAGGTTATTACCGTATGTTGTTGTGTATCTTTTGGAGCAGAGGGGAAGTTCCGAGTTCAGGTCCGCTTTAACAGAAAAAATAAAGGAAAGTGTAAGATGCTCACATAGTGAAGATGTTCAGTCCTGAAATGTTTGATACACATGTAACCAGAAAATTGTGCTGAAATGAGTACTAGATTTAAAATGGCTAAGATTAGTGTGTATTCTCAGCATCTGATTTTCTAGCACAAATACAGTTTTGTTGTGGCTGAGTTCAACATGCCAATTACTGTAAATGAATTGTCCATTGTCACTTAGAATGGAACCCTGTGCCGGTCTGCCGGAACACCTCAGATTTGTATTTAGCTACATCTGCGGCAGGGCTGTTTTTAAGTATAGACAAATCAGGCATTTGCCTGGTGTGATACCTGCAGAAGGGAGCACCACAGAGCTATTCTTAGCACTCTGCATGTTCTGTAATTCTTACTCATAACAGCTAGTTCCATAAGAAAGGAATGCATGGTAATTTTTCCACTTACATGGGCACTGGTGATTAGCATAACAAAGGATGCCTAAATAGCATAACAATGATTAATTTGCTAATTACTCTGTAATTGTTTTAAGTGTTGCCAGCATTGATTGTCCCAACTTCTCTGGATTTCCAGGTTAATATTCTTATAAAAACTTAGACTGCACGTAAAAGTATATATATATATATATATATATATATATATATATATATATATATATATATATATATATATATATATATATCCTGTGTATATATATATATATATATATATATATATATATATATATATATATATATATATATATATATATATATATATATATATATACATATATATATATATATATATATATATATATATATATATATACATATACATATATACATATATATATATATATTATTTTTTTTAAGTGTCTACACATACCTCATTATAGGTTTTCTTATGCGAGTTCAGAGTAGGCCAATGAGCTTTAACTGGTAATAATCTGTATATTATTTTCAGATTTATTTTTAGAAACATAATTTCTGTATACAACCTATCAATTTGCTATCGGTGCCAACAAATCTAATTAGAATAAACCTGTAGGGAAAAATGAACCCCTGGGGGGAACGTACCTTGGGAGTGGGAAGCCTGTGGATCCTAATGAGGCTTGCCCCATCCTCCTGAGTTACGCCAATTTAGCACTGAAAGACAAAACAAAAGCAATACAATAACGTTCGTATTTGCCGCTGTGCGCATGCGCACTACCTGCTTTCCGCTCGGACTCCGGTGGAAAAAGGTGAGCCCGATTGGGTCCCCACTACTGCGCAGATGTGAGGCATCTGTTTCTGCACAGTAGAGCGGACCTGATTGCCTATTTCCATGCGGGAAGCCACCAGTGCACATGCGCCCATGCATGCATGCATGCCAACAAGTGGCCAACAAGGAGATCTCAGGGGGTCCAAGCGCTGGAATCCCCTCTACTGCTAAGGATGGGTAAAGCCTCTTTAGGATCCAGAGGCTTCCCCCTCCTCAGGTGAGTACCCTCTAGGGGCACTTTTTTCCTTACAGTTTCACTTTAATGTAGGTTATGATCTTCCTATTTGCAAGATTGAAAAGAGGGGGTGGGTGTGACAAGGGGCACAAAAATGTCTAGAAACAGTCATGATCTGGGTGTAAGAGCATTGAAGGCTGTTGGCAGCGCTGATTTGGCCACCTCTGACAGTTTTCAGCCTTAAAGGGGAACTGAAGAGAGAGGTATATGGAGACTGACATGTTTATTTCCTTTTAAGCAATACCAGTTGCCTGGCAGCCCTGCTGAGCCTCTGCCTCTAATACTATTAGCCATAGCCCCTGAACAAGCATGCAGCAGACCAGGTGTTTCAGACTTTAAAGTCAGATCTGACAAGACTAGCTGCATAATAGATACTACTACAGAGAAATAGACCAGCAGGGCTGCCAGGCAACTGATTAAAAGGAAATAAATATGGCAGCCTCCGTATAACTCTTACTTCAGTTCCCCTTTAAAGAGGAACTTCAGCCTAAATAAACATACTGTCATTAAGTTACATTAGTTATGTTAATTAAAATACAGGATCTTCTCAAAAAATTAGCATATTGTGTTAAAGTTCATTATTTTCTGTAATGTACTGATAAACATTAGATTTTCATTTATTTTAGATTCAAATACACACAACTGAAGTAGTCCAAGCCTTTTATTGTTTTAATATTGATGATTTTGGCATACAGCTCATGAAAACCCAAATTTCCTATCTCAAAAAATTAGCATATTTCATCCGACCAATAAAAGAAAAGTGTTTTTAAAACAAAAAAAGTCAACCTTCAAATAATTATGTTCAGTTATGCACTCAGTACTTGGTCGGGAATCCTTGTGCAGAAATGACTGCTTCAATGCGGCGTAGCATGGAGGCAATCAGCCTGTGGCACTGCTCAGGTGTTATGGAGGCCCAGGATGCTTTGATAGCCGCCTTAAGCTCATCCAGAGTGTTGGGTCTTGCGTCTCTCAACTTCTTCTTCACAATATCCCACAGATTCTCTATGGGGTTCAGGTCAGGAGAGTTGGTAGGCCAATTGAGCACAGTAATACCATGGTCAGTAAACCATTTACCAGTGGTTTTGGCACTGTGAGCAGGTACCAGGTCGTGCTGAAAAATGAAATCTTCATCTCCATAAAGCTTTTCAGCAGATGGAAGCATGAACCCACTTTTGAACCAGAAACAGCGGCAGAAGTGCCTGACCTGGGCTACAGAGAAGCAGCACTGGACTGTTGCTCAGTGGTCCAAAGTACTTTTTTCGGATGAAAGCAACTTTTACATGTCATTCGGAAATCAAGGTGCCAGAGTCTGGAGGAAGACTGGGGAGAGGGAAATGCCAAAATGCCTGAAGTCCAGTGTCAAGTACCCACAGTCAGTGATGGTCTGGGGTGCCATGTCAGCTGCTGGTGTTGGTCCACTGTGTTTTATCAAGGGCATGGTCAATGCAGCTAGCTATCAGGAGATTTTGGAGCACTTCATGCTTCCATCTGCTGAAAAGCTTTAGGGCTTGTTTCCACTGTTGCGACGCGATTTCGGCCGCATTCCGACGCTTGTAAAAACGCATGCGGATGCGTTTCCACATGCGTTTTTACCCGCGATTTCGCATGCGATTTCGCATGGCAGGGTGCCATGCGAAATTAACCATGACACTGCCAGGGCTAAATAAAATTGAAAAAGGTGCGAAATCGCACGCGAAATCGCGGGTAAAAACGCATGTAACAAACGCATGCGTTTTTACTATTAAATACATTAGCGGCGATTCGCACGGATTCCCGACGCAGGCGAAATCGTTGGCTCTTTTGTGCGTTTTTTTCACGCTGAAAAAAACGCACCTCAACAACGCTACAGTGGAAACAGGCCCATCCACTTGCATCACATGTGCGGATCTGCATGCGTTGGACGCATGCAGATTCGCGATAGTGGGAACGAGCCCTTATGGAGATGAAGATTTCATTTTTCAGCACGACCTGGCACCTGCTCACAGTGCCAAAACCACTGGTAAATGGTTTACTGACCATGGTATTACTGTGCTCAATTGGCCTGCCAACTCTCCTGACCTGAAACCCATAGAGAATCTGTGGGATATTGTGAAAAGAAAGTTGAGAGACGCAAGACCCAACACTCTGGATGAGCTTAAGGCCGCTATCGAAGCATCCTGGGCCTCCATAACACCTGAGCAGTGCCACAGGCTGATTGCCTCCATGCCACACCACATTGAAGCAGTCATTTCTGCAAAAGGATTCCTGACCAAGTACTGAGTGCATAACTGAACATAATTTTTTGAAGGTTGACCTTTTTTTGTTTTAAAAACACTTTCTTTTATTGGTCGGATGAAATATGCTAATTTTTTGAGATAGGAAATTTGGGTTTTCATGAGCTGTATGCCAAAATGATCAAGATTAAAACAATAAAAGGCTTGAACTACTTCAGTTGTGTGTATTTGAATCTAAATTATATGAAAGTCTAATGTTTATCAGTACATTACAGAAAATAATGAACTTTAAAACAATATGCAAATTTTTTGAGAAGATCCTGTAGATAGGTAATATCATCTCTTACCCACCCTGTTTTAAAAGAACAGGCAAATGTTTTATTTCATGATGGCAGCCATCTTTTTGGTTGAAAGGAGGTGTCATGGAGCATGAGACACAGTTCCAACTGTCCCGTGTCCTGAGTACCTCTCCCAGTTGCTAGGCAACGTGAATAACAACATAGGAAATCCCATCGTGCTCTGCACAGCAACAGGGAAAACAAGCCCGGGCTTTTTTTCTTTGATGGGTGGAGCTTAGGTAAAAATGCAGCTAAAAATGATGCTTTGGTAAAAAAAACAAAGTTCTGATGCTGTGAAATTGTTAAAGAAACACCAAGCCTTTTCAGTTCTGCTGAGTAGATTTTTAGTCCGGAGGTTCACTTTAACTATGAATACTTCTTTTGCAAAACCGAAACATTTTTAATACATACATTTTAGTCTACAATTTTAAAAATATTTGCATATCTACAAAATGTACCTGAACTAGCGCTTTAACACTACATTCCAGGAAACGGATCTTTCCCTCGCCTTGTTAATCTCTACAGGATCCTTTGTACTCCTAACTAATCCCCTGGAAATAGAATGGAGCAAAGACAATAAATTAACCCATGTGCTCAGTCTCCAAACATCACTCCGCCTGCTCATAGATCTGCTTTACCAAGAGCAAATAGAGCACAGAACAGCTTAATATTCTAGACTGCTATCTGATTCTCTCAAAATATTGTCACAGACAAAGACCCGGCTCCCGACTAGCACCACACTCCGAACGTGCTACATTATACAACAGTGGAACATAGCGAGTCTGAGTTCAGGGATTAGCATATGGAATGAGCTTTAATTGCCCTGGCTTTATAGTAGAGTAAATACAGCGTTTATGCTAATCACTGCCTTCTGATAGGCTAGTATATGCGACATTTCTTATAATCCATATTTAATGTCTCTTTGCTGCCAGACTGTATTATTACTCATCTTTTTATGTATTCACTGAAGATAATAAAACTCTCAAATGCGGCGTTGAACATAAATAAAGAATGAACCGGCGGTGCTGGGTCCCATCCACTGAACAGTATTCAAGTTGTGATATTAGTCTCATAATTTTTAACTATGAGGTTGATAGAGTCTAACTGATAAAATTCACTCATGCACATTACTGTAAATACATGGGAACCTGTGAGGGAATTGAATGCTTGGGTTTTACGGCCCGTATATTAAAAGTGAGAGCCGTGTATGGAGCGGGGAGCCACGTCATGTCCAAGCCAGTGGCATGCAGTTCACGTATTTTCATTATGAAGCAGTGTATTGTGAATACACATAACAAGGCATCATGGAAGGTGCTATAAAACACATTCTAAGCTGATTTAATATCTGTAAATCACAGAAGAATGAGTATGTGTGGAAGCTGGAACTGCTCCAGGTGGGTGCTGTGTGGTGTTTCATTTGAATGGGGGAAGGGTTGTGAACTGCTAACAAGATCTTCAACCCCCTCCAGCAGGTCACACACTGAACTGTGTTTCATGGGTCAAAAAATCATTTTAATGGGCTGAATAGTATATCAACTTGATAGGCTGCAGACGTAAAATGTACTGTAGTGTTTTGCTTTATTTTTTAACCTTAAAAGCACTCAGTGTCAGCTGTTTTTTATGTAAGAACACGCTGTTTGACTAGAAAATGTACCATAAATCTACTTTAATGTACCTGGCTGGGAGCCCCTGCCACAGCAACTTCCTATAGTATAAACAAATCATTTAATTGCGCCACAAGGAAATTTGGGCACGGCCGTACATTGAATGTAAATTTATGAGTTAAAGAATAATGTAGGCATAGCCTGTAAAATTTGGGCGCAGTTATATTATTTAACAGTTATATGCCATAACAGTTAGATATACCATCACAATGATATTATTAGCCACAACAGTTTAACGGTTGAAGTGTTAGGTATATGTATTAGGAGGTAAGTGTTATATTTTAATAGTTAAATACCATATACATATGACAATAGAATGATACTGGCATCAACAACTGTTTAACGGTTTCATGGCGGTTACTGCACCAGAGAGGGAAGGTTAGTGTAATAGTACCCATACACGGTACAATAAAAACGTTCGATTTTCCCGTTTTTTCAAACAAAACAATGAAATTGTATTAAAGTTGAAAATAATCTTTTTTTTCGATCAAGAAAAATGAATGATTATCCCACTTTTTCAAAAGAAAGTCGATTGGACATGTTGGAAAAATCTTTATATTCGATCTAACGGAATCATCGAACTAAATTATCTAATCGAAAAAAAAATTGTACCATGTATGGGCACCTTTGGGCATAGGTGTAGGGAGGTTGGTGTTAGGTGTAGGTAGGGCATAATTTTGCGCTGAATTTAGCGCTTAATGTTAAAGCCCCCATACATGTCATTGTTACTAAAATTGCTGCATATGTTAAGGAGAAGAGTAGGAACAAATATTGAGTGGACGACTTGGGTTGATCCGTGTGGTCGTTAGTCGAAACAGTCATCATGTCGACTGGTAAATTACTAGTGTGTCTGAATAAAGTGGGGGGCGGTGGTCCCTTGGTGAAGTTACATTTGGGAGAACTTAGGAAATTAGCAATTTTTTTGTGTTGTGAATTGTGGTTGGGTGTGTTTGTGGTTTTAGGATTGTGTCGTGTGAGACGTGGTTTTGTAGCCACAGGTTTAAAATGATTAGGGGCCAGATCCTTAGGTGGTGGATTTTTGGAAAGCACAAATTTATGCGAGTTAGAAGAGAAAGTAACATTGGTTTTTGGTGATTGGTTTTGGACCTTGCTTACTGTGATTGGTTTGGACTTCGGTGTGATAGTGGGTGTTGTCTGTCCCTCTAAAGTAGTACCCTTTAGTGTGGAAACTGGCTTGGTAATTTCTATTTTTTCAATGTTGGGGATAATGGGGGGTGGGGGAAAATTGGGGTACAAAAAGGGTGGTGGAGGAATGTGAATATTCATAAGTGCTGGGATATTGGCCGGTGAGGGTCTTGGTATATACCCTTCTTTTGGGTGTTTCAGCTGACCTGAAAAATGGGGGTGTAATAGCGGGGCCTTAGGTTTGCGCTCCCTTTCTTTGTGTTCAGCGTATGCCAATCTATCCCTGTTCAATTTATGTAATTTGTTATCAATGGTATCTTGCTCAAATTTTTTTACTCTAGTTTTCAAATTGGACATGAGGGCTTGGTATTTGGTGTTCAAGGTATAGGGAGCAAGTGCATTTTTACACTCCTCTATGGTCGGTTGTAATTCATCTGTCAGTGTTGTACGTTTATTGATGATTCTAGTCATCATTCCCTCCGAACAAGTTTCTAGATAAGCGTACCAGTCCTCTGTAAAAAAAAGTGTCCTTAGGGAAGGCCGATAAAGTTTTTACTCTAATGCCATCTGGCGATATTTTTTCCTCTATATAAGTCTGTTGCATGGAAATGTCAGCTTGGTTAAAAAATTCCTCTTTCAGGGCATTCTCTAATTTTTGAAAAATTGGTTTTAAGTCAATTTGAATTTCCTTATTTGGTGCAGGTTCACCGTGTAACTGTATTGGAATATCAGATGTAATAGGTTTCTTGAAGGCTGCCAAAAGGTCAGTCCTATAAGCTTTGCGCTGTTCGATGAAATTCATCTTCAATAGGTATTTGTATTGTTGTTGGCGGTGGGGTCTTTTGGACTCGTCCAAGGAACAATATGCAGAAAGGAGAAAAAGAGACAATCGAGAGCCCCTAATCGTGTATTATTGATGGACAATTGGTAAAATAGTAATAGATGAAATAATACTCACAAGTCAGGGTTGCCGGTCTCAAGCAACCACTCTCAATGCGTATGGGAATATTAGACCTGTCCCCACTCAGGCTAAAAGAGTCTCTCTCCGTAGAATGAAAAAAGAGGGTATACACACCCATCCACCAGGTGGATCACAATGTATAAGAAGGATACAGAGGCGCCAACAGAATAAAAATTAGAACCAATTAAAACCAATTAAAATGTGGGTGGCGAGGGTGGACTCGTCTCCCCAACAGAAACACAACCGCTGTGTATAGTAACAACAATTTTAATCAAATTTAGTATATACTCCAAAAACAACTGCAACGCGTTTCGCGGTTCTCAAGCCTGCTTCCTCAGGCAAAAATGCAACAGGAGTAGCTGAAACATAAACATAAAATAATATGTACAATATATAACCTTCTCCAGATCATAATTACATAGAATTAATACAGAAAAAACAGAAACAGTAAGGGCCCTTTTCCACTAGCAATCGCTAGCGTTCACGCTGAACGCTAGCGATTGCTGAATCGCAATTAGCGGCGATTCCCCGACGTTCGCGGCCGCGATTTTGCTATGCTATGCACTGCATAGCAAAATCGCGGCAATTATCGCTCCGCCGCGCGTTCGCGTTCCCCACAAAAACGAATCGCGGTAGTGGAAATGACCTACCGCGATTCCCATGTTAAAAAGCAAACCGTAGCGATTGTAAGCGTAGCGATCTGACTTTGTCAGAGCCAGGGATGCTGCTTGGCCCAGGCAAACCAAACAGTCTATAGGGGTCTTGCTTTCAGTAAGTTAGATGGCTTTACACTGAGATGTATTATATTCCAATTTATAACATTAGTTCACAACATTTAGGGCCATATTCTATTGATGAACTCGAGTTCTTAACTTAGGAGATGGGGGCATCGCCTAATCTTATAAAACTTTAGACCCCCCCAGGTGGAAAAGAACTAGCTTGGGCGATATAATCGCCCAGCGAGTTCTTAACACGTTATCCAAATACCCTTATCATGCCTCTGGGAAGCGATACTTCCCGGCAGACATGAGCATTAGCTTAAACCTGCAAAAAGCAGGTCTAAACTGGCTAACGCACGTCGCCGCCGCAGCATCTGGGGGTCTCCTTATTAAAGAGCTCCCCGTCGGGTCGCCGCACACTGTAGAAGCCCCCCATGTAGCTGCACCGGCACCCCTGCATACATACCGCCGCAGATCACCCGACGCCTCTCGCTGCAAAATCCATCGTGTAATTACAGTGTATCTGACACTGTAATTCCTGTGCGCATAGTAGGAGCCCGGGCAAAGCATCTTTGAATCTGCAGCCTGGGCTCCCCATTGGTTCGCTGTCTGAAGCAATAAAATGGCTCACACAGCGGACCAATGGGGAGCCCAGGCTGCAGATTCAAATATGCTTTGCCCGGGCTCCTTCTATGCGCACAGTAATAACAGTGTCAGATACTCTGTAATAACATGACGGATTTTGCGGCGAGAGGCGTCAGGTGATCTGCGGCGGTATGTATGCAGGGGTGCCGGTGCAGCTACATGGGGGGTTTCTACAGTGTGCGGCGATCCGACGGGGAGCTCTGGGGGTCTCCTTATTAAAGGAGACCCCCAGATGCTGTGGCGGATGATGTTCGGCGGGCGAGTGCACATGTGTGGGGAGTGAGGCCGTGGTGCTGATGGACAGCACCACAGCATAAACCTCACTCCCCATCGCCCGGTAATAGGGAGCATCGCTCAGGCTTTCGCCTGAGTAATGCTCCTTAACGGTCGGCCATCGCGCGAAGGATATGGGCAATAGGATTTGCCGGTAATCCTCGCGCGATGGCAAGGTGATAAGTAGCTCGCATCTGCAAGCTACTTATCACATTGAATAGGATATGGCCCTTAGTAATTATTTTTTTTAAGATCTATTACAAAATAAACTCACTGTGCAAGTGACTTCAGATGTATGTATACCTGACACAAACAGTACACAAGCATTTATACTTACCTTGGGCTTCCTCCAGCCCTCTATAGGCTGTGAGTTTCCTCGCCATCCCCCGGGCCACTCCGTTCTTCTGCTGGCTGGCCTGGTAAAGTCCCTGACTAGGCTCAATTATGCTCTACTGCAAATTCACTGTCCCGGCCCACGCATGCCCCTGCTCAAACTTTGGTGGTCAAGTTTAAGCAGTTCACTAAGAATGTGACTGTGCTCACACAGACACTACTAGCCTGGCCCCCCATGGGGTGGTGGTGGGGGGGGGGGGGGTTTGGAGTGCAACCGGGCTGGATTGCAGACTCCACAGCGGGAGAAAGGAGTAGCCCAGGAGGATTGCTATAGAGCAGATGGTCTACAGGGAGCTGGAGGAAGCCTAAGGTAAGGAAGGTAAGTATAAACCCTTATATTTCGTTTATCTCAGGATTCATTTTAAAAGGAATTTTACTGAAGGTTATTTATTGAATAAAATTGGTATTTTTGCTATATTAATTTACAGTTGTTTAGTCAGTGTTTACCCATTGTAAAATCTTTCCTCACCCTGATTTACAGTCTTAAATTTATCACAGTTGGCCACATCTTTAATGCTGGCAACACCTGGTGCCCAATAGTGCACTGAGAGGAGAAGGCTTCATAACATCATAGCCTAGGCCAAAGGTTACTGGGAGGTTGGGGTTACATAGCAATATACAGCAATATGTAGATACTAGTAGACCTAAGCCCGTTTCAAAACGGGCTCTAGGTCTGTGTTGAAACCCCACCTCCCTCTCCTCCCCTTCCTTCCCTCTCATCCTCCCCGTGACCGCCGCAAGTCACCGCGCATGGGCGCACACCCACTGCCCGCCGCACACCCCTTCTGGCCCCATTCTCCCTCAGCTCTCCTCAGTCTCTGTGTCCCTCCCTGCACATGCGCAGTAGCGCAAAACACGGGACACACACACACACCAGAAGTGCAGGGATGGGACGCAGAGACAAAGGGGTTTTATTATAGAGGATAGGAAGTGTTTCTGATACTGAAACCAAGATACTTAATAGTAGATTTCAACTCTCGAGTTCACATGCATACACCTCTGCTGTTGTTAGTGCTGATAATGCAATGCTGTAACCTGCTTGCTCTGCTGTCAGCTCCATATCTTACTCAGGGCCCGTAATCACTGTGAGCCAATCACAGTGATCATGGCTCGACGAGCCAGGCTCATTTCTACGAATAAAAAATTATCTGGTCCTTCCTAAAGGGGCCAGAGATGTGGCGTCCTGAAGGGGTTCACTCACATTACTGAAACAAATGAACAGTGAATGTACTGCCACCCTTATCTGTCTACCTTGATACCTTTCTTCTATCTGAGTACACCTGCTAAAATCCTTAACTTAGTTAATGCACCTGCTTGTGTAACCCTATATGCCGCCAAGCTATGAGAAACGTAAAGAGGAACTATAGTAATATAATAAAATTACTTTTTTTTCAATATTCATTTATAAATAATTTAGTTAGTGGTTGCCCATTGTAAACTGTTTCCTCACCCTGATTTACTTTCTGAAATTTATCACAGATGGCGACATCTATAGTACTGGCAGGTGATGTCTGCGGAACATTTGTTTACTGAGAGTTCTAAAGCCAGTAGAAAAGATCTCTGGTCTCCCAGAATTCTGCATAATAAACAGTGTAGGCAAAGTCTCAGTGGGAGGGCGGGGCAACATACCAATATACAGCAATATATAGCTATAGGAAGTGCTTCTGATGCCGAAACCAGAATATTTAATGTAAAAGGGGGTATTCGGAATCATTTACTGCATTCTACTTTGTTATTACAGCTCCTCTTTAAAATAGTCATGAGTTTTTAAGATTTAGGAAAGTAGATCTGAAGATGCTTTTTTATGGGTATCTATAAAGCCCTCTTCAGCGCTGAATTGCTGGAGTAGTGATTTGTGTGGTGCACAGAAGCATACTGGAGCATGGGGTGTGGAATATGGAGCTCACATTACATAGACTATGAAGTAAGGTCATTTAAAATAAGCTGCACTTATACTGTAACAACACACTATAGTTTTGAAATAGAAAAGTGCAGTGATTTTGAGTTTGGCATCCCATACACTTGATAATGGTAATCCTGATTCCAAAAGCTAAACAGTTCTATCTGGGTTCAATGTGGGTCAATGAAAGTAAGGGTCAGTTAGGCTAATTTCATTGGTTAGGATCAGGTGAAGATATTGGGTCAGAATATATATACATATATATATATATATATATATATATATATATATATATATATATATATATATATATATATATATGTATATATATATATATATATATATATATATATATATAATATAAGCCCATATGCAATGAACTTTTTCTCCTGAGAATTTTTTCACCTACTCTTTAACCACTTAAGGACTGCAGTCATAAAACCCCTTAAGGACCAGAGCCTTTTTTTCCATTCGGACCACTGCAGCTTTCACGGTTTATTGCTCAGTCATACAACCTACCACCTAAATGAATTTTTCCTCCTTTTCTTGTCACTAATACAGCTTTCTTTCGGTGCTATTTGATTGCTGCTGCGAGTTTTACTTTTTATTATATTCATCAAAAAAGACATGAATTTTGTCAAAAAAATGACTTTTTTAACTTTCTGTGCTGACATTTTTCAAATAAAGTAAAATTTCCTATACATTTGAGCGCGAAAGTTATTCTGCTACATGTCTTTGATTAAAAAAAAACCATTCAGTGTATATTTATTGGATTGGGTAAAAGTTATAGCGTTTACAAACTATGGTGCCAAAAGTGAATTTTCCCATTTTCAAGCATCTCTGACTTTTCTGCGCACCTGTCAGGTTTCATGAGGGGCTAAAATTCCAGGATAGTACAAATACCCCCCAAATGACCCCATTTTGGAAAGAAGACATCCCAAAGTATTCAGTGAGAGGCATGGTGAGTTCATAGAAGATTTTATTTTTTGTCACAAGTTAGCGGAAAATGACACTTTGTAACAAAAAAAAAAAAAAAAGATTCCATTTCTTCTAACTTGCGACAAAAAAAATGAAATCTGCCACGGACTCACTATGCTCCTCTCTGAATACCTTGAAGTGTCTACTTTCCAAAATGGGGTCATTTGTGGGGTGTGTTCACTGTCCTGGCATTTTGGGGGGTGCCTAATTGTAAGCACCCCTGTAAAGCCTAAAGATGCTCATTGGACTTTGGGCCCCTTAGCGCAGTTAGGCTGCAAAAAAGTGTGGTATTGCCGTACTCAGGAGAAGTAGTATAATGTGTTTTGGGGTGTATTTTTACACATACCCATGCTGGGTGGGAGAAATATCTCCGTAAATGACAATTTTTTTATTTTTTTTTACACACAATTGTCAATTTATAGAGATATTTCTCCCACCCAGCATGGGTATGTGGAAAAATACACCCCAAAACACATTATACTACTTCCCCTAAGTACGGCGATACCACATGTGTGGCACTTTTTTGCACCCTAACTGCGCTAAGGGGCCCAAAGTCCAATGAGTACCTTTAGGATTTCACAGGTCATTTTGAGAAATTTCGTTTCAAGACTGCTCCTCACGGTTTAGGGCCCCTAAAATGCCAGGACAGTATAGGAATCTCACAAATGACCCCATTTTAGAAATAAGACACCCCAAGGTATTCCATTAGGAGTATGGTGAGTTCATAGAAGATTTTTTTTTTTTTTTGTCACAAGTTAGCGGAAATTGATTTTAATTGTTTTTTTTCACAAAGTGTCATTTTCCGCTAACTTGTGACAAAAATAAAATCTTTTGACAAAAAATAAAATCTTCTATGAACTCATCATACACCTAACAGAATACCTTGGGGTGTCTTCTTTCTAAAATGGGGTCACTTGTGGGGTTCCTATACTGCCCTGGCATTTTACGGGCCCCAAACTGTGAGTAGTCTGGAAACCAAATTTCTCAAAATGACTGTTCAGGGGTATAAGCATCTGCAAATTTTGATGACAGGTGGTCTATGAGGGGGCAAATTTTGTGGAAACGGTCATAAGCAGGGTGGCCTCTTAGATGACAGGATGTATTGGGCCTGATCTGATGGATAGGAGTGCTAGGGGGGTGACAGGAGGTGATTGATGGGTGTCTCAGGGGGGCGGTTAGAGGGGAAAATAGATGCAATCAATGCACTGGGGAGGTGATCGGAAGGGGGTCTGAGGGGGATCTGAGGGTTTGGCCGAGTGATCAGGAGCCCACACGGGGCAAATTAGGGCCTGATCTGATGGGTAGGTGTGCTAGGGGGTGACAGGAGGTGATTTATGGGTGTCTCAAGGTGTGATTAGAGGGGGGAAATAGATGCAAGCAATGCACTAGCGAGGTGATCAGGGCTGGGGTCTGAGGGCGTTCTGAGGTGTGGGCGGGTGATTGGGTGCCCGCAAGGGGCAGATTAGGGTCTAATCTGATGGGTAACAGTGACAGGTGGTGATAGGGGGTGATTGATGGGTAATTAGTGGGTGTTTAGAGGAGAGAAGAGATGTAAACACTGCACTTGGGAGGTGATCTGATGTCGGATCTGCGGGCGATCTATTGGTGTGGGTGGGTGATCAGATTGCCCGCAAGGGGAAGGTTAGGGGCTGATTGATGGGTGGCAGTGACAGGGGGTGATTGATGGGTGGCAGTGACAGGGGGTGATTGATGGGTGATTGACAGGTGATCAGTGGGTTATTACAGGGAATAACAGATGTAAATATTGCACTGGCGAATTGATAAGGGGGGGTCTGAGGGCAATCTGAGCGTGTGGGCGGGTGATTGGGTGCCCGCAAGGGGCAGATTAGGGTCTAATCTGATGGGTAACAGTGACAGGTGGTGATTGATGGGTAATTAGTGGGTGTTTAGAGGAGAGAATAGATGTAAACACTGCGCTTGGGAGGTGATCTGATGTCGGATCTGCGGGCGATCTATTGGTGTGGGTGGGTGATCAGATTGCCCGCAAGGGGCAGGTTAGGGGCTGATTGATGGGTGGCAGTGACAGGGGGTGATTGATGGGTGGCAGTGATAGGGGGTGATTGACAGGTGATCAGTGGGTTATTACAGGGAAGAACGAAATGAAAATAATGCACTGGCGAATCGATAAGGGGGGGGGGTTTGAGGGCAATCTGAGCGTGTGGGCGGGTGATTGGGTGCCCGCAAGGGTCTAATCTGATGGGTAACAGTGACAGGTGGTGATAGGGGGTGATTGATGGGTGATTGATGGGTAATTAGTGGGTGTTTAGAGGAGAGAATAGATGTAAACGATGGATTTGGGAGGTGATATGATGTCGGATCTGCGGGCGATCTATTGGTGTGGGTGGGTGATCAGATTGCCCGCAAGGGGCAGGTTAGGGGCTGATTGATGGGTGGCAGTGACAGGGGGTGATTGACGGGTGATTGACGGGTGATTGACAGGTGATTGACAGGTGATTGACAGGTGATCAGGGGGGGTAGATGCATACAGTACACAGGGGGGGGGAGTGTCTGGGGGGGTCTGGGGAGAATCTGAGGGGTGGGGGGGTGATCAGGAGGGAGCAGGGGGCAGTTTAGGGACTAAAAAAAAAATAGCGTTGACAGATAGTGAAAGGGAGTGATTGATGGGTGATTAGGGGGGTGATTGTGTGCAAATGGTGGTCTGGGGGGTGGGCAGGGGGGGGGGGTCTGAGGGGTACTGTGGGCGATCAGGGGGCAGGGGGGGGAAGATCAGTGTGTTTGGGTGCAGACTAGGGTGGCTGCAGCCTGCCCTGGTGGTCCCTCGGACACTGGGACCACCAGGGCAGGAGGCAGCCTGTATAATACACTTTGTAAACATTACAAAGCGTATTATACGCTTCCTATCCGGGGATCGTCGGGTTAACAACCCCCCGGCGCTTCCGATTGGCCGGCGGGTTGACGTCGCGGGTGGGCGGAGCCTATTGCCGGCGGATGCGCGCGCATCCCAGCGCGCGATCCCCGGCCAAAGAGTGCCCCAGGACCTGATGCCATTCTGCGTTACGTGGTCCTGGGGCTGCCACTTTGCCGCCGCCAATATGAAGTAGGCGGTCGGCAAGTGGTTAAAATAACTTTTCAGCACTTTAAAAAAAATCAAAAAGTAGGTGAAAAAATACTCTCAAAACTATTTTGAGTATTTGCTTGCTTGCTGGCGGCTTAAAGGGCATTATATTGTCCAGATGTGAAAACAACACCTGGGAGAAAATGATGATCAGTCTTGGTGATTTCCAGTAACCTCCAAGAATCTGAAAGACTGAGAGAGACCAGTATCCCAATGTTGCATATTGCAATATCGCTAGTACAGGTTGGTATAATGTAGAGAAACAATTATACTCACAAAGGTGGGTTGCAAAACTTTCAACCACCTTCAGAGCCGGTAGGAGCTAACCAGAGGCGCCTATGCTTGTATTGACCTGAAAAAGCATGCCAGTACCTGCATTATCCTAATGTACTTGAATGAATAAACATTTTTCCAATAATATTGGTTTGTAAGGCATACTACCTTTCGTTCACAATTTTTGGTTGTTGAAACTAGCTAATACCCAGGGCGCCTCCGTCAGTGTTTTTTACCTAGGAGAAAAAAGTTAATTGCAAATGGGCCACATTCTGAGACTAATCTTAGGGTTTGGAACAAGGCTCAGGATGAGGTTAGAGTTCAGCTGCATAGGGAGGCCAGGGAATATTCAGGGAGTCATCTGACATCAATTTCACACACAACAACTAATGAATAGCACTATAAGGCAGGAATAAGATCCTGCATATGTTTGGGGAAAACAGGACTGCATACATGCGCGTGTTCATAAAAAAAGGGCGTCGGGAAAAAAGGGCGCGTGGTGTAAACGATAAGCAGTATTATCGTTTATAAAAATATTGTGTAGAATTTCGTTTACAAATAGTGTTTTAAGAATGTATAAATCATTAAATAATGTGTATGAAATCGGCAACTCTTAAAACGTTAATCTTCCCTGTTTCTAGACTGAAACTTATAATTAAGTTTGTTAAAAAAACAGTATTATTTGTTTAAACATTATAATTATATATTGTTATGAATAATCTTGATTTATCGTTTATTATTATAATAAAATGGGAAAATATTGTTTATAACAATGATATTAATATAAGTACATTCATAATAACTGTTGATTAGTATTATTAAAATTGTACTAAAACTATACCTAACCCTACTCTCACATAGAACCCTCCCTGTACCTATCCCTAACCCCTAGACCCCCTGGTGGTGTCTAAACCTAAGACCCCCTGGTGGTGCCTAAATCTAAAACCCCCCTGGTGGTGCCTAAACCTAAGACCCCCCTGGTGGTGGCTAAACCTAAGACTCCCCTGGTCATGCCTAAACCTAAGACCCCCCTGGGGGTGCCTAAACCTAAGACCCCCCTGGGGGTGCCTAAACCTAAGACCCCCCTGGTGGTGCCTAAACCTAAGACCCCCCTGGTGGTGCCTAAATCTAAGACCCCCTGGGGGTGCCTAAACCTAAGACCCCCCTGGGGGTGCCTAAACATAAGACCCCCCTGGTGGTGCCTAAACCTAAGACCCCCCTGGTGGCGCCTAAAACTAACCACCCCAAAGCCCTCCTTGTACCTATCCCAAAGCCCTAGACCCCCTGGTGGTGTCTAAACCTAAGACCCCCCTGGGGGTGCCTAAACCTAAGACCCCCCCTGGTGGTGCCTAAACCTAAGACCCCCCTGGTGGTGCCTAAACCTAAGACCCCCCTAGTGGTGCCTAAACCTAAGACCCCCTATGGATAATAATGTTTTACAAACATTAATAAATGAAAAATTTAAATAAAAAAATTTAAATAATTTTTTTTTGGGTGGATAATAATGTTTTACAAATGTTTTACAAATAGTGATTGTAAAAAATATATTGCAATTTACGTTACGTACTGATCTCTTTATTTTGTGATTAATAATGTTTTACAAACAGTAAGGGTTAAAATGTTAAATAATGTTTTAATTAAATAGGATAAATATGTTTAGTATTTTTATAAACGTTATTCGTCACAGGTTCATTTTCTAAACGTAAATCATCACAAGCACAGTTATAAAACATTAAAAATCTCCGGGCGCCGTATGTAAAACGTTAATAATCTCTGGCGCCCTTTTTTCCCTGTTCGGCGCCCATTAAACGATATTTATAATGGGAGTGAATGGGGTGCCCTTTTTGTCCACTTGTCTCATGCGCCCAAATCTGCTGCTTCCACATGCATATTTAAAGTTTGAAGTTATAGAAAGAAAGACATATTTGGTAAACCATACAGTGATTATTTACATTAAGGCAGTTCATTTCACATGTATATTGAAATAAATATAAGAAGCAATTTGTTTTGTTTAAATTGCCTGACTAGATCATATTGTACTGAGCCTTAAATTAAAGAGAAACCATAACCAAGAATGAACTTCATTCCAATCAGTAGCTGATATCCCCTTTCACATGAGAAATGTTTGCCTTTTCTCAAACATATCATCAGGGGGCGCTGTATGGCTAATATTGTGATGAAACCCCTCCCACAGTGTGATGTCTGGGCCATGGTTTCCTGTCTGTAAACCTCATTGCATTGTGGGAAATAGCTGTTTACAGCTGTTTCCAACTGCCAAAAAAGCAAGCAGCATCTTCTTCCACTGACATCACCTGCCAGCCGTAAAAATGTCGCCACACCATGTGATGTTGGATTATTGTAAAAATGAAGCACTTTTTTATTACATTATTTTCACTGACGTTCCACTTTAAATGTAATGCTGACATTATTATTATTATTATTATTGAATTTGGTTTTCTGCAAAACCATTAGAGCCAAATTAGAATTATGCTTATAAGTAACTATTGGTATTTGTGGATCATTCATAGTGGGCAGGGAAACGTTTAGCTCCAGGCTTATAGCTAGTCTCATTGTTAAGTCAGCTTTATTAGCCATGCAACCCACATTTTGTATCTAACTAAATTGCAGTGCACTTTTACTGCGAATATAGACCACCAGCCTTACGAATGTCAATAAATAAAAATTATTAGGAGACTGTCTTGGAAATGTGTCAATGTCCAGCATGCATTAAACAGATATGATGTTGGGCTTTGTGATATAATGTAATTGTATGCTTTATTGTGTTGTAGAAGATATGGTACAGGTCCCCAAAGACATTGGATGGCAATCCAATAGGATAATGCAATCAGTGAAGGATCTGTTTTCTCCCTGACACACACTAATATCCCTCACATGTAAAGCAGAGATAAGGTGACATCTGGTGGTACAATAATTGTTGCTGAATTTTTTGGACCGTGGTCCCATATATAATATATAGTGATGCAGGGATATGCAATGACCTACAGAACACTTCTTGGGGCTTAAGTACCCCACCAAACACATACTCATATGCTAAATAAAAGGATTTTTATATTGCACTTTGTTTTTGTGTGTAATTAATGCCTTAGCAGCCCTCTGTAACTTTCTTTATATTTTGAAAACTGACACACAAAGGTAGTAGCTCCAGGAGCAAACCATAAGGTATTAAAATGTTTCTGAGGCAATAAACATGGAGATACTGCCTGTAGGCATCTTAAAGATGGGATATTCTGCAAAGCAGCTAAGACAGAAGGTGGAGATATTTAATGGGTTGAGAAAATGTGATAACAGGAGTAACCTTCTACTGCAGACAGTATTCATGTGCATCAAATACTCTGCTTCATTTTGAAATGAACATTGGCATTAACTTTAAAAAATACTTTCCAGGTATAAATGAAAATTAAGTTATGAATGGATACAGATGAAACAATCTTTGTTCACCAAATAAAAACAAGGAACACCAAGAGCCCCAATAGTGTAATATGTACTCGTAAATGGTTACTAGATAGAGTAAATATGAATACTCACAAACCAGCGTTACCATTAGGCAACCACTGTAAAGGCAGGTGGGGAGATTTTCCTGACCCCATTTAGGAATAAGAAGTCGTTCTCTGTAGATGAGAAAAAAGGGGGTTCAACCCTCCACCCAGGCTAAATGTCTCTTTGTCTATTTACCAAGAATTTGGTTTTTAAGCTCATTTAGATTCCTTTTATCCTTTTGGCGCCTTTGTTCACCAAATGCCCAAGACTCCCACTTCTTATTTAGACACTACAGCACTCCATGAAACATGCCCAGGTCCACAAACTGGCTTACTGTCAGTATTGTATTGTTCTGGGATTCCTATTCTGGCCTATTGATGTTCAGCAGACAACTGCTTGTGGTGATTTTGGTGACGCTCTTTCTGTTCAGGTTTCCTATGTCCACTGTTGTCAATACTGCTTGTCAAATAGCAATGGGCAGTTGTCTTGTTAAGGGTGCAGAAGATATGGTACAAGTCCCAAAGACATTGGATGGCAATCCAATAGGAAAATGCAATCAGTGAATGATCTGTTTTCTCCCTGACACACACTAGTATCCCTCACATGTACAGCAGAGATAAGGTGACATCTAGTGGTACAATAATTGTTGTTGCATTTTTTGGACCGTGGTCCCTGATTTTGTGGGCAGTTGTCTTGTTAACGGTGCACACACATGCACAAAACAAAAAAAACAAAAAAACTTCTATCAATGGTGGAGACTGGAGAGAGACGTCACCCTACTATGATGTTACGAGAAGACTTCAGTCAAGAAGAACCCTAATAACGTTATTCATCGAAATGTAATATAACACTTTTTTTTAACATTTATAGCAAATGGTTAACTGATCTTCTTCAAGTCTTCTGATCTCCTTAGCTATAGGGGTTTCTTTTTCAGATTATTCTGTTATCAGTTTATAGCACCATATCCCTTTTTTTTAATAATTGTATTTCCCAAACTCGACAAGGGGTTGTCTGAAGAACTCTTATGCCCACCTAACCTCTTTACCATTGACAGATATAGGACATTGATAAATACAGATGGGAGAGATCTGCAGACTTGCCAATAGGGATGAGTGAGTGACATTTTTAAGTTTGGTCTCAAAGCGGTTTGGCCCCAATCTTGCCATGAAGCCACACTAGAGGAGAAAAAGGATTTTCCATAAAAATGATCATAAATAGAAGTAAAAATGTTAGTTGGATCTCTTGATCGTTTTTGGCCCTTAATAGCACTAAAAAGATTGCCAACAGATTTTAAATGCAGTTAAGTGAGATGTATCCCTACCCATCCCGTCAGTTTTGCAGCTGTACAGAAGAGAATGTGCCTTACTTATGCTGGGGTTTCCTGTACAGTTCAAATAGGGCTGTACAGTGATCCCTAGCAAATATAAGGATTTTCTTTTAAAATGTAAATAGATTTAAAACAATTGTAAAAAAAAATATATTTTTGTACTTCTCTTTAAAATCGTTTTTCTAGTAGAATGTACTACTTTCTTGAAACTGATTTGTGAGATTAAGGGCCGGATTTCGTGAAAGGCCACAAAGGCCCGGGCCTAGGGTGGCTGCACCCCCAAGGAGGCACCTGGACATGAAAGATGAGATGCTGCATATGAAAGAAGAAAATGGTAAGCTTGTATGGAGAAAGAAAATAGGTAGCTTGTATGGAGAGAACAAAAGAATTGGCACTAGATGTCAGGCCAGTAGTTATGGAGTAGCAGACTCAGAACATTTTTTCTCTTGGTGGACTCAAAGCGCCAGAGCTGCAGCCACTAGGACGCGCTCTATAGGCAGTAGCTGTCTTAGGAAGACTTGCCCAATGTCTCCTACTGAATAGATGCTGGCTTACTGAACAGACAGAGCCGAGATTTTAACCTAGATCTCTTGTGTCAGAGGCAGAGCCCTTAAAGTGGATCCAAATTAAAAATACAAGATTTCAGAAATAAAATTTATTTTCTAAATTATAATAATAAATAGCAGCCTTTTTTCAGCTGCATGATGACAAATATAAAATATTTTACATTTATTGGAGGAACCCCTCCCTTCCTTTCATATTGCCGGAACAGAATCCAGCAAACTGGTCGAGTAGAAGGTGTCCGGCAAAGGAGGAATTGCTAATGGCTGCCACCTGTCTAACCCTAGTTATGAAAAGAGAAGGGTGAAAAGCATGCACTGAAATGCTCATAGGCTTGAAGGAGTGTTTATTTATCTTTGAATGTGTCAGAGTGGTGCAACTAAATATTTTGAATTAAAAAAATGTTTGGTTTGGGTCCGCTTTAACCATTACACTATCCAGCCACCACAGGTGCAGGTAACTGTGCCTCCGGAATGCAGATTCAGCCGTAGCAAAAGAAAGATAGAATATCCGGGCACCAGCAAAGATTTGCATGTCACCTTTTTATTTTACTCCAAACACCTTCCCAAATACTGTACATAGATATGTGAGATAGACATGTGTATGTACAATGGCAAGCACACAAATAAGTAATATGTGTTCCTTTTTTTCTCTCTCTGTCTGAAAGAGTTAAAAATCAGGTATGCACGTAACAGTCTCTGTCTATGTCAGGACCGGGTCGGACTATAGCATAACCTCACTGATAAGGAATTACAGCTATAAAACACTTTCCTGGTAGAAAATGGCTTTGGAGAGCAGGAAAACGATAGAAAGGGTCAATAGTTCATAGATTTTAGTTCTGGCATACTTCAATAACTGTATCATTAAGCAGAGAAAATGAAAGAGTAGAAACTTAAAAAGTAGATTTAACAATAAAATAAAACTGTGGGATATCTAAAAAAAAAGTCATTATTAGGAGAATGGGAATAGATACAATTGTTTATCTCATCCGTTTATTTTCACCTTGTGTTTCCTTTTACACCTTCTGTTAGGTTACTCCTTCAGTTACACATGTGAGACAGCTGAAAAGTTACTATGAATAATTCTGTAACACTGCCTGAGATAACATATTCAATATTTAGCTCATAAGCATTCATTTATGTGTAAAACCAAGTAAAAAACTGATCACAAAACTTTTCTTGTGTATGTTTAGTGAGCGAATCATGAGACAGGGGGAAGTTAGCAAAATCAAAAAGATTCCTGGCCAAAAGAAAAAATTCAATCACAACAAGATATTGGAAGGTAAGTATTTTATTAATGAAGGTTATAGCCTGCAGACCTCAGTGTTCCATTGTAAGACTGATTACCCTCAAATATTTTATAATGACTGCGATTAGACATGCAAGAAAGGATAAAATAAACATTTGAAATGTAGATTTAAAGTTATTGGGTCTGCAACTTCCAACAAACACTATTGCTTGAGGGAATGTTTAATAAATGTGCATTATACATGAATGTTTAGTATAAATCTTGCTGAGGAAGCCAAGTGTAAGCTTGCACATTCTCTGTGCATTAACATATCCAGTTAGCATGCAGAAAAGCAGGTGCAGACGCTAATGCTGAACAATTTGCCAAGTTGGTTATGTAAAACACGGTGATCATTTGGGCCGCTAATGGAAAATGCCATGTATTAGAAACCTTTGCAGTGTTTTAAAGGGATATTTAAGTCAAAGGGGAAAAATGAGTTTAACTCACCTGGGGCTTTCCTCAGCCCCCTGCAGCCAATCGGTGCCCTCGCAGCCCCGCTCTGATGCTCCTGGACCCGCCGGCGGCGACTTCCGGTTTCGCCGTCACCGGCCGACAGGCATGGGAACGCGAGTGATTCTCCGCGTTCCCAGCCTGTATATCGCCCCCTATGCTGCTATTGCGGCCATGTGGCCGCAATAGCAGCATAGGGGGCGATATTATGACTGGGAACGCGGAGAATCACTCGCGTTCCCATGCCTGTCGGCCGGTGACGGCGAAACCGGAAGTCGCCGCCGGCGGGTCCAGGAGCATCAGAGCGGGGCTGCGAGGGCACCGATCGGCTGCAGGGGGCTGAGGAAAGCCCCAGGTGAGTTAAACTAATTTTTCCCCCTTGACTTAATTATCCCTTTAACCACTTAAGGACCACAGTCTTTTCACCCCTTAAGGACCACAGCCTTTTTTCCATTCAGACCACTGCAGCTTTAATGGTTTATTGCTCAGTCATACAAGCTACCATCTAAATGAATTTGACCTCATTTTCTTGTCACTAATACAGCTTTCTTTTGGTGCTATTTGATTGCTGCTGCGATTTTTACTTTTTATTATATTCATCAAAAAAGACATGAATTTTGGCAAAAAAATGATTTTTTTTAACTTCCTGTGCTGACATTTTTCAAATAAAGTAAAATTTCTGTATACATTCAGCGCGAAAAATGTGGACAAACATGTTTTTGATTAAAAAAAAACCCCATTCAGTGTATATTTATTGGTTTGGGTAAAAGTTATAGCGTTTACAAACTATGGTGCAAAAATTGAATTTTCCCATTTTGAAGCATCTCTCTCATTTCTGAGCACCTGTCAGGTTTCATGAGGTGCTAGAATTCCAGGATAGTATAAATACCCCCCAAATGACCCCATTTTGGAAAGAAGACACCCCAAAGTATTCACTAAGAGGCATGGTGAGTTCATAGAAGATTTTATCTTTTGTCACAAGTTAGCGGAAAATGACACTTTGTGACAAAAAAAAATAAATAAAAAAAAGTTTCCATTTCTGCTAACTGGTGACAAAAAAAAAATGAAATCCGCCACGGACTCACCATGCCCCTCTCTGAATACCTTGAAGTGTCTAGTTTCCAAAATGGGGTCATTTGTGGGGTGTGTTTACTGTCCTGGCATTTTGGGGGGTGCTAAATTGTAAGCACCCCTGTAAAGCCTAAAGGTGCTCATAGGACTTTGGGCCCCCTAGCGCACCTAGGCTGCAAAAGAAATGTCACACATGTGGTATTGCCTTACTCAGGAGAAATAGTATAATGTGTTTTGGGGTGTATTTTTACACATACCCATGATGGGTGGGAGAAATATCTCTGTAAATGAGATTTCATTTGATTTTTTTACACACAATTGTCCATTTACAGAGATATTTCTCCCACCCAGCATGGGTATGTGTAAAAATACACCCCAAAACACATTATACTACTTCTCCTGAGTACGGCGATACCACATGTGTGACACTTTTTTGCACCCTAACTGCGCTAAGGGGCCCAAAGTCCAATGAGTACCTTTAGGATTTCACAGGTCATTTTGAGGCATTTATTTTCTAGACTACTCCTCACAGTTTAGGACCCCTAAAATGCCAGGACAGTATAGGAACCCTACAAGTGACCCCATTTTAGAAAGAAGACACCCCAAGGTATTCCGTTAGTAGTATGGGGAGTTAGGTATTCCGTTAGGTGTATGACGAGTTCATAGAAGATTTTATTTTTTGTCAAAAGTTAGCGGAAATTGATTTTTATTGTTTTTTTCACAACGTGTCATTTTCCACTAACTTGTGACAAAAAATAAAATCTTCTATGAATTCCCCATACACCTAATTGAATACCTTGGGGTGTCTTCTTTCTAAAATGGGGTCACTTGTGGGGTTCCTATAATGCCCTGGCATTTTAGGGGCCCTAAACCGTGAGGAGTAGACTAGAAACCAAATGCCTCAAAATGACCTGTGAAATTCTAAAGGTACTCATAGGACGTTGGGCCTCTTAGCGCACCTAGGTTGCAAAAAAGTGTCACACATGTGGTATCGCCGTACTCAGGAGAAGTAGTATAATGTGTTTTGGGGTGTATTTTTACACATACCCATGCTGGGTGGGAGAAATATCTCTGTAAATTAAAATGTTTTGATTTTTTTTTACACACAATTGTCCCTTTACAGAGATATTTCTCCCACCCAGCATGGGTATGTGTAAAAATACACCCCAAAACACATTATACTACTTCTCCTGAGTACGGCGATATCACATGTGTGACACTTTTTTGCAGCCTAGGTGCGCTAAGGGGCCCAACGTCCTATTCACAGGTCATTTTGAGGCATTTGGTTTCTAGTCTACTCCTCACGGTTTAGGGCCTCTAAAATGCCAGGGCAGTATAGAAACCCCACAAGTGACCCCATTTTAGAAATAAAACACCCCAAGGTATTCTGTTAGGTGTATGGTGAGTTCATAGAAGATTTTATTTTTTGTCACAAGTTAGTGGAAAATGACACTTTGTGAAAAAAAAAATACAAATCAATTTCCGCTAACTTTTGACAAAAAATAAAATCTTCTATGAACTCGTCATACACCTAACGGAATACCTTGGGGTGTCTTCTTTCTAAAATGGGGTCACTTGTGGGGTTCCTACACTGCCCTGGCATTTTAGGGGCCCAAAACCACGAGGAGTAGTTTGGAAACCAAATGCCTCAAAATGACTGTTCAGGGGTATAAGCATCTGCAAATTTTGATGACAGGTGGTCTATGAGTGGCCGAATTTTGTGGAACCGGTCATAAGCAGGGTGGCTTCTTAGATGACAGGTTGTATTGGCACTGAAGTGCAGGAATGTTCTCAAATCGTGACCTGGACATGGCAATTAAGTCGTACCAGCAGTGATCAGAAATTTTTTTTCTGTCACTGCGATGGGGCGGGTGAGGGTTTGGCCGGGTGATCAGAAGCCCGCAGGGGGCATATTAGGGCCTGATCTGATGGGTAGCAGTGACAGGTGGTGACAGGGGGTGACGGGGTGTTTGATAGGTGATCAATAGGTGATTACAGAGGAGAATATATGCAAGCAATGCACTGGCGAGTTGATCAGAGGGGGTCTGGGGGGCTAATTGAGGGTGTGGGCGGGTGATTGGGTGCCCGCAAGGGGCAGATTAGTGTCTGATCTGATGGGTAGCAGTGACAGGTGGTGACGGGGTAATTGATGGATGATTGATGGGTGATCAGTGGATGATTAGAGGGGAGAACAGATGTAAACAATGCATTTTCGGAGGTGATCTGAGGGTGGGTCTGCACGCAATCTGAGGGTGTGGGTGGGTGATCAGGTGCCCACAAAAGGCAGGTTAGGGTCTGATCTGATGGGTGGCAGTGACAGGTGGTGACAGGGGGTGATTGATGGGTGATTGACAGGTGATCAGTGGGTGATTATAGGGAAGAATAGATGTATACAGTACACAGGGGGGAGGGTCTAGGGAGGATCTGAGGGTGTGTGTGGGGGGGTGTTCAGGAGCCCCCAGGGGGCAGTTTAGGACCTACCGTATTTTTCGGAATATAAGACGCTCCGGAATATAAGACGCACCTAGGTTTAGAGGATAAAAATGAGGGGAAAAAAATAATACATTAAACCTAGGTGCGTCCATGGTGCAGGAGCGTCTTGTGAATCTTCCCCCCTCCCCAAGCTCTATCTAAGCTACAGTAAAACCTTGATGCCTCACTAACTACCCTACAGTAACTCCTGCTGCCCCATTACCTACACCAACCCCCTGCCATCCCCACCAGCTCCATTAACCACATCAATTACTTCCATTAATCAGCACTACTAATTACAGCTACAGTAATATTTGTACAGAAATCAGAATCTGCAACAAAACTACAAGCAGATACAACAATATACAGACAGTAGGAATAGGTAAAGGTAACAGGTCTTACAATTTTGAGGAGCAGGTGTCCATGTGGGAGAGGGCCAGTGGAGTGGGCTGTGGGATCAGTGCCCATCCAAAGCACCAGCAGTAGAGGCTGAAGGAGGCAAGGGGGTAATGTCCAGGTCACAGCCAGAGCAGCTTACTGCGGATGTTGCAGAAGCTGGGTGCTGGTGGGTCTCAGCTGAGGCAGCACATGTGGCCATTTGTCCCCCTCCTAAGCGTGGCCGTGAAGTGCTGGAGTTGATAGCCGCTGGTCAGATGCAGCTGCAGAGCGGCAGATATGCCAGGATACTGTGGCCATGATCTCAATGGATGTTGGGGAGAGAGCCAAGTTCAGCCTGTTTGGCTGATGGCTGGAAGTCTGAGGCATGCTATTAGTGCAGAGCGCAGCGGAAGGCGTTATTACCGATCCAGGATCCAGCCGACGAGTCCTCCATCTGCTTCTGCATCTTCAATACCGGCGCGCGCGGATCCCCGTCTTGTAACTTCCTGGTCAGCCGCTCTCGCACTACGTGACCCTGACGCATGTGAGCCGCCGAGGTCACGCAATGCGAGAGCGACAGACCAGGAAGTTACAAGACGGGGATCCGCGCGCGCCGGTATTGAAGATACAGAAGCAGATGGAGGACATATCGGCTGGATCCCGGATCGGTAATAACGCCTTCCGCTGCGCTCTGCACTAATAACATGCCTCAGACTTCCAGCCATCAGCCAAACAGGCTGAACTCGGCTCTCTCCCCGACATCCATAGAGATCATGGCCATGTATCCTGGCATATCTGCTGCTCTGCAGCCGCATCTGACCAGCGGCTATCAACTCCAGCACTTCACGGCCACGCTTAGGAGGGGGACAAATGGCCACATGTGCTGCCTCGGGCACCATATAAATACGAAATTTCAAACATTTGGAATATAAGACGCACTCACTTTTTCTCCCCACTTTTGGGGAGAAAAAGTGCATCTTATATTCCGAAAAATACGGTAATCTAAAAAATAGTGTTGAGATAGCGACAGGGAGTGATTAATGGGTGATTAGGGGGGTGATTGGGTGCAAACAGGTGTCTGAGGGGTGGGCAGGGGGGGGGGTCTGATGGGTGCAGTGGGCGATCAGGGGGCAGGATTAATGTGCTTGGGTACTTACTAGGAGGGCTGCAACCTGCCCTGGTGGTGCCTCAATCACTGGGACCACCAGGGCAGGAGGCAGCCTGTATAATACGCTTTGTATACATTACAAAGCGTATTATCCGCTTTACATGCGGCAGATCGGGGGCTAACAACCCGCCGCCACTGCTAATTGGCTGGCGGGTTGACGTCGCAGGTGGGCACATCCAGCGTGCGATCCCAGGCCAGCTAGTCCGCAACGAGCCACCGCCGATCGGCGTATTGCGGTCGTTGCGGGCTCCACTTTGCCGCCGCCCCTAGGTAGGGGCGGTCGGCAAGTGGTTAAAATCACAATCCAGTAAAATATATATATATATATATATATATATATATATATATATATATATATATTTATATATATAGATAGATAGATAGATAGATAGATAGAGATATATATAGATATCTATATCTATCTATCTATCTATCTATCTATCTATCTATCTATCTATATATATATATATATATATATATATATAGACATATAGATATATATATATAGATATAGATATATAGATATAGATATATAGATATGTCTATATAGATATATCTATATAGATATATCTATATATAGATCTATATATATATATCTATATATAGGTGGTTGGGAGGGAATCAAGGGATACATGGGGGGGAGATCTGGATAAGAAAGTGTTTTTTTATACTAAAATCGCACATCCTGTCACGGCTGCAGGCTGTGCATCTCTCCCTGTCACACAAGATCCACACAGTGACAGGGAGAGGGAGGCGGAGAGGGAGGCGGAACGGCAACTATGTTGCCTTTCGGAGGGTGATCGCTGTGATTGGCTCACAGCGATCACATGGCAGGGAGCCAATCAGTGACGGCTCCTGCCGATACCCGGAAGCCTTAGCTGTCATAACGATCGCGGCGGGGAGCGGCGGCGCCGGTGATAGAGATCTACGCCCTGCCAGCCAGGAGCCCATCAAAACAGGGCGTAGATCTCTATCACCTCGGTCCGGAAATGGTTAAGTAAGAAAAAACATCTTGGTTGTAAAATGAGTAATGTCCCTTTTGTGTTTTCAGTTTTCATACATTTATTCCCAAACAAGGACTAGTGTATGTGGACATTTAACTTCAGATAGGTATCAGTTTACCATCAGTTTCACTTCAGTCCAGCTGTAATATCAGTTGATTGGTTTGTCTTCTATTTCAGTTAAAGCACCTTACCTGCTCCCCATCCTTCCCAAATACCTTTATTATTGTTTTATTACACAGCACCATCCTCCCCCCTCCAGAGCCCTCTGTGGCCCCCATTCTGGTGTCAATTATGGACAGGGAGGAAGTGGCAGTTCTTACTCCCCTCTGCGCATCTTTAACTCCTCCCCCTCTACATGCAGCTTTAGGTCCGTATACAACCTCAATTACCACAAGCCCTCACACAGCGCATCTCCCCTGCACGCTGCGTGCAGTGAATTATACAGAGGAAGTAAAGCAGCGGGTTGAGGGGGTTAAATTATGGATGGTGTTATATAATGGGATTAACCACTTGATGACCCACCCTTTACCCCCCCTTAAGGACCAGCGTGGTTTTTAGTGATCTGTGCTGGGTGGGCAGGCAGAGAGATCAGATTGCCCCCCTTTTTTCCCCCTATGGGGATGATGTGCAGGGGGGGTCTGATCTCTTCTGCCTGCGTGTGGCTGGCGGGGGGGGCACCTCAAAGCCCCCCTCCGCGGCGAAATTCCCCCCTCCCTCTCCTACCTGCTCCCCCCCGGTGATCGAGGCTGCACAGGACGCTATCCGTCCTGTGCAGCCAGTGACAGGACGTCCCCTGTCACATGGCGGCGATCCCCGGCCGCTGATTGGCCGGGGATCGCCGATCTGCCTTACGGCGCTGCTGCGCAGCAGCGCCGTACAAATGTAAACAAAGCGGATTATTTCCGCTTGTGTTTACATTTAGCCTGCGAGCCGCCATCGGCGGCCCGCAGGCTATTCACGGAGCCCCCCGCCGTGATTTGACAGGAAGCAGCCGCTCGCGCAAGCGGCTGCTTCCTGATTAATCAGCCTGCAGCTGGCGACGCAGTACTGCGTCGCTGGTCCTGCAGCTGCCACTTTGCCGACGCACGGTATAAGCGTGCGGTCGGCAAGTGGTTAAATAAAAAATGTTCTTTTTAAAAAAAAACAAAGTCTTCAGGAGACAGTAAAATGTGGATGTGGATTTTAATTAATCGTTATTGATCTTCTTAGATGTTCAATATTCAATAAGGTACAGTTCTTTGATACATCAAAAATCAGTTACAAAAGAAATAAAAACAGAATGAGTAAATTGCTGTATTATCTGTATATGGAATCTATTGCTTGTAGTATTCTTCTTTGAGCAATATGTATATTTGAATATGTAAAGAGGATGAATGAATGAATGTGTGTGTATAAGTGTGTGTGAAAATGAATGCCCCTCCAGACTTCCCTGCTGGTTCTTATATACACAACAGATGATAAAATCCTTCCTTATCTGACACTGGCTACAATTCCATTTTAGGACTATTCATTAATCCATTAATCACCTAATACAGGAACAGATATAGTCATTAACTAGCCATGATGAATAACAATTCTATGCAATATTATAGGCTAATTTTAATTAATAAAAAAAAATGTTAATATCAATTTTAACATTCATGACTATATTTTATGCTTTTTATCAATACTCAAATGAAAATATGGACAACACTTCTGAAACTTAAATGAACATTTTTATAACATACATAGCTTGCAATGCTAATACATTTAAGTGACTTTATGCAATTATTTTATTCTCTAATTTAAGTTTAAACAAAGGATATCTGTAACATGAGACATGCTGCTACTGCAAAGAGAACATGTCATTTTGGTAACTAATTCATAAAATATCAATTTTTAAATACCCAGAAACATTTTTATTTTTCTCCTAGCTTTCAGGGTTGTAGACTGAGCTTCTATTAAACCACTATTACAAATATATTTATTTTTTATACAAATTATGATTTATACATGGTCTATACTTTTCCTTCTACACAAGTGGCCAACTAGAATATTTATAAAACCCTTACTTTACTAATAGAAGCTATTATGGTAAGTTTTGCTTCTATAAATTCAATTACATTTTGCTTACACTATCAAAAGCTTCCATTTAAACCATTTTTTCCCAAGTTTAGCTTGCAGCTTTGTAAACCAGAATGATTCCATTTTTAAAAATGCACACCCATTGACAAGGTTTGCATTCTGTTTGCCACTACAAGAGCATACTACATAGAAACAGGGATAAAATTTCCTTTGCATGCTGTTCATTTTAGCAAAAAATTAAATAACTATTTTCCTTATTAGCTGACAAATAATAATTTTGGATTACTTTGAATTACTTTGATAATTTTGGATAACGCGATCTGACTTTATTTAAACGTTTAGCCAATTCAACAAAGAATAAAACTGTAATGAATGTGGAATTATTTCTGTGGTCAGCGCACAGGACGCGCGCTGACACTGCGGAAATCCTCCACAAGCGTGTAATTTGTCAGAACACAGCTTGGGTGCTATGCACCTGTAGAGGGCAATTCCCACCGGCAGATGGAGCTGTGGAGTGCAGACGAACACAACCGCTGCACGGCCACAGATGCCAGATGGGAATTGTACGAGTTGAAGCAATGCAGGGCAAGATAGCCCTTAAAGAGGGTGAGCAGAGAGACAGAATGTATGTCTGTCCACTAATCTAGTCGCCACCTGGCGACGGTGAACACACAACAGTGAAGAGCAAGTGGGAAAGCAATCGCAAGCGATGGCGATTGCCAGCAGCAACACAAGACTGAATAAGCACAGAGCAAGAATGTACGTGTGTCCACCAATCTAGTCGCCACCCAGCGACGGTGAACACACAACAGCAGAAACAAAGTGGGAACGCAATCGCAAGAATGGCGATTGCCAATAGTGACACAAGACCGAACTAGACTGAGCACAAGTGTAGAGAAAGAGCACAGAGATAGAATGTATGTGTGTCCACCAATCCAGTCGCCACCCAGCGACGGTGAACACACAACAACGGAAACAAAGTGGGAACACAATCGCAATACTGGCGATTGCCAACAGTGACACAAGACCGAGCAGGACAGAGCACGAAAGTAGCAAGAAAGGCACAGCATCAACAACAATCAGAACATCAAAGAAAATAACAAACGCTAGCTAAACGTGAACACCGCACTCATTCGCAACAGCGAACGCGTTAAAGACACGATCACCACGCATTAGGCACCCAGTGATAAGCGTGCCACCCTAACTAACCAATGAAACACAAACATGAAATAGAAAACGCGAACGCTTGCCAAAAGGTTACCTCACCGAGCCTACAGCAAGCGTTCGTACCAGACAAGACAGAGAAATGGGGCTACCAGTAGCAACCGCTGCTCTGTCTAGCACCCCTAAGGCAGAATACAGAAGGAACCACCGCTTCTACCGCTAGAGCGGATGTGATCCAGACAGACAAACAGAGGGGGCTACCATTAGCAACCACTGCTCTGGTTAGCACCCCTAAGGCAGAATACAGAAGGAAGCACTGCCACTACCACTAGGGCTAATGCAATCCAGACAGATGGAGCAGCCAGTAGCAACCGCAGCTCTGGCCTACACTCCCAGACAGACAGAACGATTTCCTGTTGACCGCCGCTGGCGACAAGACAATCGAGACAGAGAGACAGAACAAGGCAATACAGATAATACAACCTGACTGCACTCAAAGGGATGCCTAGTGCAGTCCCAAGGAATTCCTCTAAGATAATCTTAGCAAACAATAGCAAGGCAGGAGAGTTTAGCAGGAACAAACCATCATGACCAGCCAGGAATTCTGGGAGAGAATGTTTTTTATACTGCAAGCCATCAGAGGAAACATCTAAGCAATTTGCATGACAAGTGTATACAAATTCCTCAGCAGCAGAGCAACTCTGAAACTTGCAAAGGGAAGACAGGTCTCTTTTCCAGAGACCTGTAGTCTTCAAACCTAAAGAATGGTCAAACAGCTGTCTGCCCGTGCAGCCAGTTGAGCAGATCATTACAAAAACATAATTACCCTTGCAAATAGATTCCTGCTCACATCCACGTGACGTCAATCATCAGATCTCCTGTCAACTTTGTCACATTCCCACTTCAGGTTCAGCGCAATAGAGTTTCACAAGTACACAGCTCAGTTTCCGTCTCAAATCCTCGTTCCCCGATTTTGAAACGATTTTACGATGTGGCTGCTGTAGTTTTGCGACTGGCGGCTTGCCAAATGTTATATAATGGGATTAGAAAAACTGTTCTTTAAAAAAAACAAAGTCTTCAGGAGACAGTAAAATGTGGATGTGGATTTTAATTAATAGTTATTGATCTTCTTAGATGTTCAATATTCAATAAGGTTCAGTTCTTTGGTACATCAAAAATCAGTTACAAAAGAAATAAAAACAGAATGAGAAAATTGCTGTATAATCTGTATATGGAATCTATTGTTTGTAGTAGTCTTCTTTGAACAATATGTATATTTGAATATGTAAAGAGGATGAATGAATGAATGTGTGTGTATAAGTGTGGGTGAAAATGAATGCCCCTCCAGACTTCCCTGCTGGTTCTTATATACACAACAGATGATAAAATCCTTCCTTATCTGACACTGGGTACAATTCCTTTTTAGGACTATTCATTACATGATCTTTTTCATATACTCTTCCTCCTATTCTAAATAGCATCTGCCCTTTTAGTTGGATCAGCAATCATGCTATGATGTAATCTTTGAGATTTGCTACATATGATTATATCATAAACGAAGCCTCTCTCTTAACTTAGAATAACTTAGGGTGGAATTGCACCACCCCCAACAACCAGCTGCTGACTACGTAACCAGGTACAATTGCTGTAACCAGAAGCTTGGCTTGACAGAGATCTATATTTACACTCCTAATGAGGATGGTCTCGACCTCTGTGACCTTAACTCCCACAAGGAAAGGGACACATGCTAAGCTCAGCTAACTACTGAAAGTTCATTTTAAACCAAGTAATATACTGTATATTAATTAACCATTAGTGTATAATTATCACTATATTAAATTATAGCTTTGATATTCCAATCACATGACATCCTACAGACATAATTTCTTATCCAGCAGGGCCCTAGCTAGATAGAAATCAAATCCGTCAGTGATAGATCATTTGATTAAAATCTCAAAACATCCAACATATAACAGATGGGCAGAGGGAAGAAAGAACTACCACTCCCCCACCTGTATTTGATATTCTGCTCAGTCGAAGATTACGACTGAGCAGAATGGGGGCAACAGGGGGCGCTGGAGGGGGGATGGTGCTGTGACTATGTCACAATAATAAATCACTATTAAAAGTTTGAAGGGAGTAAAAACCATGTCAGGGGTACTTTAAGGTTAACCCCTGTCTCCTTTCCACAGGTATAGCTAGGAGAGGAACTGATGTGAAGCTCAAACTGAAAGTAAATAGTGTTGGTGTAAGGATCTCTCCTGTAGCGTATTCTGTCCGTTGCAGTGGAGCTGCAAATGGACAGTTCTGGCTTATCTGCTTGCATTCGGTTGTGCATTTGCAATGGGTCTCATTGTCATTTGCAATCGCTCTGCAGTTCTGGGCAGCTCAGGATGCTGTCATCATTCCACCAATTGCTTGTTGCAGCTGAGCTGCAGCCAGATAGCCCTGGATTTCCAGCATGCATGTTGTTACATAATTCTGCATGTATTTCTCATGTGGGTCCTTTGCATTCACAGCCAGCTAGCAAATGGTAATCAAGCCAGCTCAGGATTGAGTGATTACCATTCAGCTGTGTGGAGATTTGCATACCTACATCAATTGGCTGATGCCAGCATAAAAGTCTGCCTCCCATTCCTTACCCCGCCCATCATAGTGGTCAGTACTAGTGTTGGGCGAACATCTAGATGTTCGGGTTCGGGCCGAACAGGCCGAACATGGCCGCGATGTTCGGGTGTTCGACCCGAACTCCGAACATAATGGAAGTCAATGGGGACCCGAACTTTTGTGCTTTGTAAAGCCTCCTTACATGCTACATACCCCAAATTTACAGGGTATGTGCACCTTGGGAGTGGGTACAAGAGGAAAAATTTTTTTAGCAAAAAGAGGTTATAGTTTTTGAGAAAATCGATTTTAAAGTTTCAAAGGGAAAACTGTCTTTTAAATGCGGGAAATGTCTGTTTTCTTTGCACAGGTAATATGCTTTTTGTCGGCATGCAGTCATAAATGTAATACATATAAGAGGTTCCAGGAAAAAGGACCGGTAACGCTAACCCAGCAGCAGCACACGTGATGGAACAGGAGGAGGGTGGCGCAGGAGGAGAAGGCCACGCTTTGTGAGACACAACAACCCAGGCCTTGCATGAGGACAAGAAGCGTGCGGATAGCATGCTTTGTACCGCCATGCAGTCATAAATGTAATAAAGATAAGTGGTTCAATAAACAGGGACCACGCGGCAACGCTAACCCAGCAGCAGCAGACGTGATGGAACAGGAGGAGGCGCAGGAGGAGAAGGCCACGCTTTGTGAGACACAACAACCCAGGCCTTGCATGAGGTACCGCCATGCAGTCATAAATGTAATAAAGATAAGTGGTTCAATAAACAGGGACCACGCGGCAACGCTAACCCAGCAGCAGCAGACGTGATGGAACAGGAGGAGGCGCAGGAGGAGAAGGCCACGCTTTGTGAGACACAACAACCCAGGCCTTGCATGAGGACAAGAAGCGTGCGGATAGCATGCTTTGTACCGCCATGCAGTCATAAATGTAATAAAGATAAGTGGTTCAATAAACAGGGACCACGCGGCAACGCTAACCCAGCAGCAGCAGACGTGATGGAACAGGAGGAGGCGCAGGAGGAGAAGGCCACGCTTTGTGAGACACAACAACCCAGGCCTTGCATGAGGTACCGCCATGCAGTCATAAATGTAATAAAGATAAGTGGTTCAATAAACAGGGACCGGCAACGCTAACCCAGCAGCAGCAGCAGCACACGTGATGGAACAGGAGCAGGCGCAGGAGGAGAAGGCCACGCTTTGTGAGACACAACAACCCAGGCCTTGCATGAGGACAAAAAGCGTGCGGATATAGCAGCAATGCTTTTTGCCGCCATGCAGTCATAAATGTAATACAGATGAGAGGTTCAATAAACAGGGACCGGTAACGCTACACCATCCCAGATGTTCATTGGTCATGTTACTTGGTTGGGGTCCTGGAGTGTTGCGTAGTCGTTTCCAATCCAGGATTGATTCATTTTAATTTGAGTCAGACGGTCTGCATTTTCTGTGGAGAGGCGGATACGCCGATCTGTGACGATGCCTCCGGCAGCACTGAAACAGCGTTCCGACATAACGCTGGCTGCCGGGCAAGCCAGCACCTCTATTGCGTACATTGCCAGTTCGTGCCAGGTGTCTAGCTTCGATACCCAATAGTTGAAGGGTGCAGATGGATTGTTCGACACAGCTACGTCATCTGACATGTAGTCCTTGACCATCTTCTCCAGGCGATCGGTGTTGGAGGTGGATCTGCACGCTTCCTGTTCAGTGGGCTGCTGCTGCATGGGTGTCAGAAAATTTTCCCACTCCAAGGACACTGCCGATACCGTTCCCTTTTGGGCACTAGCTGCGGCTTGCGTTGTTTGCTGCCCTCCTGGTCGTCCTGGGTTTGCGGAAGTCAGTCTGTCGGCGTACAACTGGCTAGAGGAGGGGGAGGATGTCAATCTCCTCTCTAAAGTCTCCACAAGGGCCTGCTGGTATTCTTCCATTTTGACCTGTCTGACTCTTTCTTCAAGCAGTTTTGGAACATTGTGTTTGTACCGTGGATCCAGAAGGGTATAAACCCAGTAATTGGTGTTGTCCAGAATGCGCACAATGCGTGGGTCGCGTTCAATGCCGTCTAGCATGAATTGAGCCATGTGTGCAAGAGTCCTACCAGAATCCTCATCATCCTCTTGTGAGCGTTGTGATAGTTGTTGTGATGCATCATAGTCGTCACCTTCCTCCTGGTCTGCTTCTGCTGACCATTCGCGCTGAATTGTGGAAGTCCAACGTGCACCGCTCTGGCCCTCGTCAGTGGTGGCATGAAATTCCTGCTCCAACTCCAGCTGTTCCTCCTCCTCTTCTTCGTCATAGCTGCTGGGGCCAGCGTTCCCTGAGGCGGATGGCCTGATGTTGGTACCATCACGCTGATCGTTTTCTCCTTCAGATTCCCCCAGTTGCATCATGACAGCTGTTTCCTTGATTTTCAACATTGACCTCTTCAGTAAACACAGCAGTGGTATGGTAATGCTGACTGAAGAGTTGTCACTGCTCACAAGCAACGTGGATTGCTCAAAATTTTGGAGGACTTGGCAGAGGTCCAACATGTTGGCCCAATCGGATCCACAGAAGCTTGGCAGCTGGCCGGATGCGCCTCGGTACTGCGCCGTCATGTACTGGACCACTGCACTCTTCTGCTCACAAAAGCGTGCTAGCATGTGCAGCGTAGAATTCCAGCGCGTAGGTACATCACACAGCAAGCGATGGTGGGGGAGATTGAAGCGCTCCTGCATCTTGGCGAGTGCCCCCGAAGCAGTACTGGAATTTCTACAATGTTTGGCCACTCGACGCACCTTCAACAGAAGATCGGCCACGCCTGGGTATGTCCTCAGGAACCGCTGAACTACTAGGTTCATCACGTGCGCCAGGCAAGGGATGTGTGTCAGCTTAGCCAACCTTAAAGCGCGAATGAGATTACTCACATTATCACACACAACCATGCCCGGTTTCAAGTCCAGCGGTGCCAGCCACAAATCCGTCTGTTCCTTTATTCCCTTCCAAATTTCCTCCCCTGTATGCTGCTTATCCCCAAGGCAGATCAGCTTCAGCAACGCTTGCTGACGCATGCCAACAGCTGTGCTGCACTGCTTCCACGATCCTACTGCTGCTGGGTTAGCGTTTCCGGATGAGGTACAGCTTTGAGATGCGTTGGAGGAGAAGGAGTCAGAGAGGTAGGTGCTGCTGTTGTTATCCAGTGGGAGGGACGGCGGTGCAGCTGTTTGCGGCGTGGGCAACACCCGCGCCGTAGCAGGTGAGGAATCGCTGCCAGGCTCCACAAGGTTCACCCAGTGCGCGGTAAGGGAGATGTATCGACCCTGGCCGAACGCACTCGTCCAAGTGTCAGTGGTGAGGTGAACCTTGCAGGCAACGGCATTCTTCAAGCTTCGGGTTATTTTGCTGACCACGTGCTCATGCAACTCAGGCACTGCAGAGCGCGCAAAGTGGTAGCGGCTGGGAACCACGTAACGTGGGATGGCCACTGACATCATGCCCTTGAAGCTGTTTGTCTCCACCACTCGATATGGCAGCATTTCGCAGGCCAGAAGCTTGGCTATGCTGGCTGTTACTGCCACGGCCCGGGGGTCATTTGCTGGCAATTTCCTCTTGCGCTCAAACATCTCCGACACAGACAACTGAACCGTAGCGCTGCACACGGAAGGGCTGTTGGTTATTGTGTTGGATGAACACTGGGAGACCTCAAGAGCACTACTCCGGAAAGTGACAGTGTCAGCGTCGTCTGATGTTTGTGAATGTTGTGAACCACGCAATGGCTGGGCTACTGCTGCTGCTGAGGCGGGTCTGGTGGTGAGTCTGGTGAACCCAAGGGAGGCAGTGTTGCTGGTACCCTGTCCTGCCGCGTTTGCCCACAGAGTGGGATGTTTGGATAGCATGTGGCGGCTCATGCTGGTGGTGGAGAGGTTGTTAATACTTTTCCCCCTGCTCAGGCGAGTCTTGCACACCTTGCAAATCGCCATGGTAACATCCTCAGTGCAGTCTTCAAAGAAAGCCCAGACTTTGGAGCACCTGCCTCCTTGCTGGCGATTTCTGTTTCCTCCTCTTTTGCCTCTCACTCTAACTTCCACGCTTGTGGTGCCTGAAATTGCGCGCCGCCTACCTTGTGGCACAAGGCGAACTCGTGCAGCAGTGGGTTCTTCAACAGACTCATCTGTGCTGCTGCTACGACGGCGATGTTCTCGTTCACAAATAAAATCTGGGTCTCTGTCCACATTGTCCATACCCTCCTCTTCCATCTCCTCAAACTCGTCATATGTCATTGTGGGGGGCCGCCGCCGTGGAGTAGAGCTCCCCAGAACAACCTCTGCGCAGCTCACTCCAACGTCGTCTTCCAGATCTTGTCGGCCGACCTCCTGCAATTGCAACCCCTCCTGCCCAACTTGCTCTGGGATTTGGGTTTCCGAGTCCTCCTCGGACTCGCCTTGTATTTCAGTGCGCGGTGCATTTCCCACAGTTAATGGTTGTGAATCCGGGCACAACATTTCTGGCTGTTCCTCCATTGACCTTTGAAAGGTGGAAGTTTGTTGGGCTGGGAATAGCTCCTGCGAATACCCCATTGTGTCCTGAGGTAATTCATAGGACTGGTTATCTGGCAGTTGTGTGCGTGGTGTCGCTGCCGGTTGTGTCAGCTTTGTGCCCACTGGCTCCTTGTAACTGGCTGAGGACTCGGACCTCGTGCGTGATGTGCTGGTGCTGCTTAACCCACTGCTGGACGCTTGAGAGGTCATCCAAGTAATTATCTGGTCCTGTTCTTTTGGATTTGTGAGGGTTGTTGTCCTGGACAACATGGGCGGTATTGAGTGGGTTTTCTTGGGTGCTCCCCTGTGGCCTGTACGTGAACCGTCAGGGGAAACACCTCTTCCCTTGCCCCTTCCTCTTTCACCGGATTTCTTCCTTTCACTTATCCTTACAGTACACGCTGACTGGCAGCAGTACAGTGGCAGTACAGAAATGCTATATTGTACCACTATTCCCAGCAGCGACACAGAGCACAATGCTATACAGTGGCGGGTGAGCGGTGTACTACTGTTCCCAGGCCCAGCAGACACAGAGTGGAAGTAAACACAATGCTATATAGTCTGGCTGAGCGGTGTACACAGAGTGGCAGTACACACAATGCTATATAGTCTGGCTAAGCAGTGTACACAGAGTGTCATTAAACACAATGCTATATATAGCGTGGCTGAGCGAGGTGCACAGTGGCAGTACACACAATGCTTTATAGTCAGGCTGAGCCGTGTACACAGAGTGTCAGTAAACAATGGTATATAGTCTGGCTGAGCGGTGTACACAGAGTGTCAGTAAACAACGGTATATAGTCTGGCTGAGCGGTGTACACAGAGTGTCAGTAAACAACGGTATATAGTCTGGCTGAGCGGTGTACACAGAGTGGCAGTAAACAACGGTATATAGTCTGGCTGAGCGGTGTACACAGAGTGTCAGTAAACAACGGTATATAGTCTGGCTGAGCGGTGTACACAGAGTGGCAGTAAACACAATGCTATATATAGCGTGGCTGAGCGAGGTGCACAGTGGCAGTACACACAATGCTATATATAGCGTGGCTGAGCGAGGTGCACAGTGGCAGTACACACAATGCTTTATAGTCAGGCTGAGCCGTGTACACAGAGTGTCAGTAAACAATGGTATATAGTCTGGCTGAGCGGTGTACACAGAGTGTCAGTAAACAACGGTATATAGTCTGGCTGAGCGGTGTACACAGAGTGGCAGTAAACACAATGCTATATATAGCGTGGCTGAGCGAGGTGCACAGTGGCAGTACACACAATGCTATAGAGCCAGGCTAAGCCGTGTACACAGAGTGTCAGAAAACACAATGCTATATATAGCGTGGCTGAGCGAGGTGCACAGTGGCAGTACACACAATGCTATATTAGTCAGGCTAAGCCGTGTACACAGAGTGTCAGAAAACACAATGCTATATATAGCGTGGCTGAGCGAGGTGCACAGTGGCAGTACACACAATGCTATATTAGTCAGGCTAAGCCGTGTACACAGAGTGTCAGAAAACACAATGCTATATATATAGCGTGGCTGAGCGAGGTGCACAGTGGCAGTACACACAATGCTATATATAGCGTGGCTAAGCGAGGTGCACAGTGGCAGTACACACAATGCAATATATAGCGTGGCTGAGCGAGGTGCACAGTGGCAGTACACACAATGCTATATTAGTCAGGCTAAGCTGTGTACACAGAGTGTCAGAAAACACAATGCTATATATAGCGTGGCTGAGCGAGGTGCACAGTGGCAGTACACACAATGCTATATATAGCGTGGCTGAGCGAGGTGCACAGTGGCAGTACACACAATGCTATATATAGCGTGGCTGAGCGAGGTGCACAGTGGCAGTACACACAATGCTATATATAGCGTGGCTGAGCGAGGTGCACAGTGGCAGTACACACAATGCTATATTAGTCAGGCTAGCCTAAGCCGTGTACACAGAGTGTCAGAAAACACAATGCTATATATATAGCGTGGCTGAGCGAGGTGCACAGTGGCAGTACACACAATGCTATATATAGCGTGGCTGAGCGAGGTGCACAGTGGCAGTACACACAATGCTATATATAGCGTGGCTGAGCGAGGTGCACAGTGGCAGTACACACAATGCTATATATAGCGTGGCTGAGCGAGGTGCACAGTGGCAGTACACACAATGCTATATATAGCGTGGCTGAGCGAGGTGCACAGTGGCAGTACACACAATGCTATATATAGCGTGGCTGAGCGAGGTGCACAGTGGCAGTACACACAATGCTATATTAGTCAGGCTAGCCTAAGCCGTGTACACAGAGTGTCAGAAAACACAATGCTATATATATAGCGTGGCTGAGCGAGGTACACAGTGGCAGTAAACAATGCTATATATAGTGTGGCTGAGCGAGCGGTGTACTACTGTTCCCAGCAGCGACACACAATGACTGGGGGGGACCCTGGCTAGCGTGGCTGGAGAGCGAACTACCCTGCCTGCCTACCCAAAGCTAAACCCACAGACAAATGGCGGAGATATGACGTGGTTCGGGTATTTATTTACCCGAACCACGTGACCGTTCGGCCAATCAGAGCGCGTTCGGGCCCGAACCACGTGACCCGTTCGGCCAATCACAGCGCTAGCCGAACGTTCGGGGAACGTTCGGCCATGCGCTCTTAGTTCGGCCATGTGGCCGAACGGTTTGGCCGAGCACCGTCAGGTGTTCGGCCGAACTCGAACATCACCCGAACAGGGTGATGTTCTGCAGAACCCGAACAGTGGCGAACACTGTTCGCCCAACACTAGTCAGTACGCTGATCTACTGGGCACCTTGTTACTCTGTATAGATCTGTTATTGTAGTTCTAGGCGACCTTATTACTTGCGCTTTAGCTAGTTCTTGATAAAGTAAAGTTTGGACCGCAGAAATGCTTTGTGAACGTGTGTTTGCATCAAGAATCACTTGTCTGCATGTGCTATGCAACAATTTAGCCATAATGATTAGCATGACCTTTAAACTAGGGTCTGCTGGCTTTGATTGCCATCAGAAGCAACCTCTAATGCTCATGCGCAGTCACATGTGTATACATGGAGTTTAATACTAATGCCAATTTACCAGCAAATGGGTGAGTTATTTATCTGGACAATCGCCACATCTACATTTAGGAACTATAAGCATACTATTACATACATTTATCGTATTTTTTGGAATATAAGACGCTCCGGAATCTAAGACGCACCTAGGTTTATAGGGCAAAAAAGGGAAAAATATATACTAAAACTGGTGCGTCTTTGTTCCAGGAGCATCTTGTAGATCTACTCCCCCAATCATTGTCCTCCTGTGTCCCCTTATGTCCTGCTGTCCCCCTTCTGTCCCCCTGTGTCCTTCTTTGCTCCATGTGTGTCCTCTTCTGTCCCATAGTGTCCTCCTGTGTGTCCCACTGTGTGATCCTTTGTCCCTTTATGTGCCCCTGTGTGTCCCTTTTTTTTCGCCTGTGTTTCCCCCTGTGTCCCTAACTGCCCCCCCCCCCCCTGTGTCCGCTCCTGTCCCACTATGTAACCCTCTGTCCCCCCTCCTGTCCCCCTGTGCTCCCTCTTTTTCCCCTGTGTACCCCCCTGTGCTTTCTCCTGCCCCCCCCCCCTGTGTTCCCTTCTGTTCCCCTGTGTGTCCCATTGTGTGCCCCCATCTACTCCGCTTCCCATGAGTAAAATCAATTAGTGGCAGCATGGCTCACCTCACCAGCGATTCCAGTGGCAATCAACTGACCTCTCCTCCCCCCTGCAGCTCTCACTAGTGACAGCTTCTGCTGATCGTGTCATTAACAGAAGCCTTCACTAGGGGAGCCTTTCGGGAGATAAGAAGTCTGCATGCGCCGCTGGAATCGCTGGTGAGGTGGGTGCGCTCCCACTAATATATATATATATATATATATATATATATATATATATATATATATATATATATATATATATACTAGCTGATTGCCCGGCGTTGCCCGGGTATGTATTTGTCTGGTGTTGGCTCTGCATACTTTTTCTAGCCCTAACACACAATTACTCAATGACCAAGTTTGTGAGCTTTGTGGTCTTTGGTATCAATAATTTGCATTGAAATTAAAAAATGGGATTGGCTGTTTGTGGCACCACCCCCTTTTCTGAATTTGAACCCCAGTCACCCAATGACCAACTGTACCAGGTTTGAGGCCTGTGCCATTAACAGTGCAAGAATGGCAGCAATTACATATTCCCCTTGAAAATCAATAGGTGAATTATGATTGGCTTTTGTAGGCTCCACCCACCTTTCTGAATATTAATCCTAGTTACCCAGTGACCAACTGTGCAAAGTTTGAGAACCTTACCATTAACAGTGTAAGAATGGCTGCAGTTTACATTTTCCAGTAAAATTTGTATTTGTCTCTACCCACTGATGACCCGGCGTTGCCCGCTTATGTATTTGGCTGGTGTTGGCTCCGCCCACTTTCTAACCCTAACACACAAACACTCAATGACCAAGTTTGTGAGCTTTGGGGTCCTTGGTATCAATAATTTGTATATTTCCATAGAAATTAAACAAATCAGATAGGCCGTTTGTGGCTCCGCCCCTCTCCAGCATTTGAACCCCAGTCACCCAATGACCAACTGTAGCAGGTTTGAGGCATCTGCTATTAACAGTGTAAAAATGGCAGAAATTTAAATATTCCACTTGAAAATCAACAGGTGAATTTTGATCGGCTATTATAGGCTCCACCCACTTCTCTGAATATTAATCTCAGTCACTCAGTGACCATCTGGGCAAAGTTTGGGAACTCTGCCATAAACAGTGTAAGAAGGGCTGCAGTTTACACTTTCCCAGTGACATTTGTTTTTGGCTCTGCCCACTGTTTGTAATATGGACACACAGTCACTCAATGACCAAGTTTGTGAGCTTTCGGGTCCTTGGCATCAATAATTTGTATTTTCCCATCAAATGAAACAAATCTGATTCACTGTTTGTGGCTCTGTCCCCTTTTCTGAATTTGAACCCCAGTGACCCAATGACCAACTGTATCAGGTGTGAGGCTTGTGCCATTATCATTGCAAGAATGGCAGCAATTTTAATATTCTCCGTGAAAAGCGACATGTGATTTTTGATTGGCTTTTTTAGGCTCCACCCACTTTTCTGAATATTAATCCCAGTCACCCAGTAACCAGCTGTGCAAAGTTTGAGAACCCTGCCATTTACAGTGACGAAGGGCTGCAGTTTACAATTTCCCAGAAAAATCTCTTTTCAACTCCACCCACTTTTTGTAACCTTGACACACAGTCACTCAATGACCAAGTTTGTGAGCTTTTGGGTTCCTGGCATCAAAATTGTGTGACTGGAAGCATATTATCCAGCAAAGAAATCTGGCTGTTTTTGGCTCCGCCCCTTTACTGAATTTAAACCCCAGACAATTAACGACTGTAGTAGGTTTGAGTCCTCTGCTATTAACAGTGTAAGAATGGCTGCAGTTTCAATATTCCCCTTGAAAATCAATAGGGGGATTTTGATTGGCTCTTGTAGGCTCCACCTACTTTTCCGAATATTAGTCCCAGTCACCCAGTGGCCAACTGTGTGAAGTTTGAGAACCCTGCCATTAACAGTGTAAGAATAGCTGCAGTTTATATTTTCCCTTGTAAAAAGTTAGTTTTTTTGGCTCCGCCCACTATTTCTAATCTTGACATACAGTCACTCAATGACCAAGTTTATGAGCTTTTGGGTCCTTGGCATCAATAAGCTGCATTTTACCATTGAAATTAAACAAATTGGCTGTTTTTGGCCCGCTCCCTTCAGAATTTAAACTCCAGTCTCCCAGGGACTGACTGTAGCTTGTAGATTGTAGGCCTCTGCTATTAAGAGTGTATGAATGGCAGCACTGTAAATATTCCCCTTGAAAATTAAAATGTGAATTTTGATTGGCTGCTGTAGGCTCCCCCCACTTTCCTGAATATTTGTCCCAGCCACCCAGTGGCCAACTGTGTCACGTTTGAGAACCCTGCCAATAACAGAATGGCTGAAATCAACCTAACAAATCTGATTGGCTGTTTGTGGCTCCACCCCTTTAGTGAATTTAGACCCCAGTCACCCAATGACTGACTGTATCAGGTTTGAGGCCTCTGCCACTAACAGTGTGAGAATGGTAGCAATGTGAATATTCCCCTTGAAAATCAATAGGTACATTTTGATTGGCTGTTGTAGGCTCCACCCACATTTCTGAATATTAATCCCAGTCACCCAGTGGCCAATTGTGTAAAGTTTGGGAACCCTGCCATGTTAAAAATTTAGTTGTTGGCACCGCCCACTTTTTCTAACCTAGACATACAGTCACTCAGTTATCAAGTGTATCAGCTTTGGGGTCCTTGGTATCAATAGTTTGTATATTCCCATTGAAAAATAAACAAATCTGGCTGTTTGTGGCTCCGCCCCTTTCTGAATTTGGACCCTAGTCACCCAGTGACCAACTGTACCAGGTTTGAGGCATCTGCTTTTACCAGTATAAGAGAATAGTAGCAGAATAAATATTCCCTTTGAAAATCAAAAGGTGAATTTTTATTGGCTGTTGTAGGCTCCACCCACCTTCCAAAATCTTAATCTCAGTCACCCAGTGACCATCTGGGCAAAGTTTGAGAACCCTGCCATTAACAGTGTAAGAATGGCTGCAGTTTATATTTTCCCAGTAAAAGTTGTTTTTGGCTCCGCCCACTTGTTGTAACCTTGACACACAGTCACCCAGTGACCAAGTTTGTGAGCTTTCAGGTTCCTGGCATCAAAAATGCGTGAATGGAAGCAGTTTACCACCAAGGAAATCTGATTGGCTGTAGGTGGCCCCGCCCCTTTAGTGAATTTGGACCCCAGTCACCCAATGACGACTGTAGCAAGTTTGAAGCGTCTGCCATTAAAAGTGTAAGAATAGCAGCAGTTTAAATATTCCCTTTGAAAATCAATAGGTGAACTTTGATTGGCTTTTTTATGCTCCACCCACTTTCCAGAATAATAATCCCAGTCACCCAGTGACCAACTGTGC